>NC_137950.1:28187080-28787080 GCF_963969265.1 Rhamphochromis sp. 'chilingali'
TATATGTATATATATATATATATATATATATATATATATGTGTGTATATATATACTTAAAAAAATACTAAAAATAGCCAGTTTTATTTCTAGCAGGAAAGATCATTTGGAGAACATGAACATGATTTGTTCAGACGGAGAGTTTAAATAAAATCTATGCAGTGTTGAGAATTAGATGATGCATCACAGCAGAGCTGAGATCCAGCAATGCTAGAAAGTGGAGCAGGATCTCCCAGAGTTTAGGTGTTGGTGGTGGTGAAAATGAAGATGGAGGTTAGGATGAGGCTTGGGAGGCTGGTGAGTCTGAAAGCCACAAATGAAAAAAGAGCATAGCAGAGACTGACTGGCTTGCAGAAGGCTGGCAAGCCATTGATTTAGACCTTAACACACTGGAAAGCAGGCAAATGAGTGAATACAGATTTTTGTTACTGAACTTACACATAGAAAAAAGAGAAAACCATACTGCTGTAAACACTAAACGAAATAAACGTGATTGTGTGGTGTGTGAGGGAGAGCTGCTGGGTGCACAGATACAGGTTAACGTTTGCAAACGACAGGCAGAGAAAGGAGGAAAGTGAAGAGAAATACATACACAAACCCTACAACCTACAAATGCAAGGGTCGCAAGGTGGAAGAAATATAAAGAAATTAAAAATAAATGAATAATTTTGTTTGCTTTCAGTCCCCACACTGTAGGAGGAATCTGTCTATGGTGCTTGAGGTTATGAAAAACTGTGTAAATTTCTGTTTTCTTTTTCATATTTTTTGTTATTCATCCCTCAGATTTTGTGGAAGGAACTTTTATCGTCCTGTATGCCCCCTGTGGGGATTCATAGGTTAGTATCAGGTGGATCGTGTTAGTCATGAAAACAAAGAAATAAAATTAACTTTCAAAAACTGCTAAAGTAAATGTATTATCATAATTATCATAATTTAGATGATAGATGTTTAAACGATAGTACATAAGAGTATATCATCTAGAGCAGGGGTGGGCAATTCCAGGCCCCGAGGGCCGGTGTCCTGCAGGTTTTAGATCTCACCTTGGGTCAACACACCTGAATCACATGATTAGTTCGTTACCAGGCCTCTGGAGAACTGCAAGAGCTAATTTAGCCATTTAAATCTGCTGTGTTGGTTCAAGGACACATCTAAAACCTGCAGGGACACCGGCCCTCGTGGACTGAGATTGCCCACCCCTGGTCTAAATTATTACTGATCAGTTGGGTAAGTCTCTCATTTATATACAGACTGTGGTCAGAAGTTTCTAGAGATCCAGAGTTTCACCCAGGCTGGAAATAATACAGTGTTGATATCGAGGTGTTAGTAACAGCAGGCAGCACCTGGACTGTAAAACCTCTTCCCTACATCACTGATCTGAAAAAAGTCAGACTGGATACACTCAAGACCCAAGAATCATGATTTATTAAACCGTATAGTTTTTCATATTTAGTACAATAAAAACAACAGTTCAAAGGCACATTTTACCACATTTTCAATGCTTTTACATAATTAGAGGCTAAATGCTTTATTTGATCCTCTTCCTGCTTCCCACTGACTGTATCCCCACAGATCTCGACTACCTTCCCCCATGCTCATATTTCACTTGTCTTTATTAAACCAGCTCAGGCCACTTGATGCTGTCGGCTGTGATTTATAACCGAGCCAACTGCTGTGGCCTGATAACCTCTAACTGTCCTGAGGCGGTGATGCAAGGCTGCGCTGTGGATCTATTTTAGGCTGAAAGGTCCCGCCTAACACACGTGTGTTTTCACCAGAGGTTATCACATCCATATGATGGCAGGTGTAATAAGAATTCTGTTCAAAATGTCGAAGCTGCTGAACAGATAAGACAGGACAGGAGAACATGTTCTGGAAAGAGTCAAATGATAAAGCGCTGACCTCAACTTGTTATTACTAAAAACAGAACTTACATTTTATGCAAGGTTTGCAGGCTCACAAGAGGACGTGTAGTTCTTCATTTGAATTAAATGAACTTCTTTTTGATAACAAAAGCACTTTCTGTGTCTCACAGAAAAACTGAAAATGAAGGTTGGCATGATGAGTCACCAAAGGGGAAATTTTAAATTTGAATCCAAAAAATGGAATGAGACGAGAGCCCATCAGCTGATTGGGGGCAGTTTGTATTTATAATTGATTTCAGCAGTTTGTAATACTAACACAGTTTTTATTTAAATACACCAGCAGGTTAGAGAGCTTAATTTGGTAGAGAAACCAAACATTCACATAGATACCCTAGTATCAATAAACATATACACTCACAGTCATACCTAAAACCAGTTTAGAAGCACAGATTAACCTAAATGGGAGAAAACCCATGCAGAATCCCATGCAAGGGCGGAACCCTTGGAGACAAAATTTATACAGCTGAAGGTGTCTGTCTGAAGGTGGCGCCTCCTGCATCACACCTGAGCCCCATCTGCTGTCAATTACTGGAGGACTATTTAAGCCAGCGCTGCCTGCTACTCATCGCCAGTTCGTTCAGTCACTTACTGGGGTAACTCGGCCACGCCTGCCCTCGCCCTGTCTTTGTCTGCAGCTCTGCTTCCTGGTGTACAGGTCTCTGCACCATCTCACCTTTGATTCACCGCCTGTTGTTCGCTTCCTCCAGTGCTGGCTTTCTCGTTCCACCTCCGTCATCAGCTCTCATTAAGGAAACCATCACCCAGTTACTTTCCAGTTACTCCTCAGTCTGGCCCTGTTGCAGAGCTCCCGTGGACCCGATCGCAGCCTCTCGGGACGCCTTCCCTATAAGCTGTGCCCGTTCCCACCAGCTCCTGCTTCGCTCTTGTTTATCCTTGTTTTGTTCCCATTCTTTCTGTAAATAAAGTCTTGTACCTAATTCTCAGTGAGTGTATTGAGTCCGCTTTTGGGTCCGGCCCTTGCACAAACCTCGGTTCACGACAGAAGAACAGTTTAACGTTCAAAATACAAAGACAAATGCTGTGTTACGTGTTCAGTCCACATGGACAGTGGTTTGGCACAATGGGAGATTTATTTTGGTAATTGGTTAGCTTTGTTGTTTTACTTCCTGTCCTTGTCTGTTTCCCTCCTTAATCCTTGCCTGCCTGCTCTCATGTTGAATGGATACACTTATATACTATATTTATATCATCCTTCCTTACTCTGTGTATTTCTTCAATGTGTCTGTTTTTTCAATCCCATTTTTGCTCATTTAAACTGTTTGTTATTTTTTGTGGATTTTTTTTAAAATCATTCTATTTATAGCTCGAGTTTGCATTTATCGAATTTCCCAGAGGAACCCACCCGACGGATTAATAAAGTTCTATCTAATCTAATCATTTTAGTCTCCTTGTTTGGTGGGGGAAAAAGGACTAGAAGCAGAAATGCAGCTCTTGAATATTAAATCACTGTTGTGGTGCATGCAACATGCAATTCAAACAGAGCATAAATACCACTTAAGGACTGGTTAAGAGCTAGTTCTTAACACCTGTGGAGCATCCAGGGGTGAGACCTGTTTTCAAGGATTACTTAAAGAGTAATGGAATCATTTACCCTCTCAACTCGACATGTTTGGTCTTTCCTTCTTTTATTAAAAAGTGGTGCATAAAACATAACAATATTCGACAATGTGAGAACATCTACGGCAGGAGTGAAACAGACTGTGAGCTACTGGCAGACCAGGTATGTGAGAGACGGAGCAGTCTGTCCAATCAGTCAAACACAAACACAGCTTGTTATTGAGCCTGGAAATAAACTGAGGCAAACAAGAAACGACGCTGCAGCTGAGCCTTTAATATCCATAAATGCCACTTTATGGCATGGATGTGACGTACAGTAATGGACTGTGTACACAGTGTGAAAGGCAGCGTCATGGGGTGAGGCACACTTTCCAAGGGGTGCATTAGCAGATAACCAATTCAAACACCCTAACAAGCATTTACCAAAATTCAGTTTACCAGAGCTGATACTCGCACACAGGCAAAAGTTGCAGCACTAAGCATCTTTGGGATTTGTTTGAGTGAGCGTATTATTAAAAATGACAAGAAACACGTATTTTAAAGGGAACTTATTCCACCTGGAGCAGGCCTGAAACATAAAGGCTTTTTTTACCAACCTTTGTAGACACAAAAGTTAATTAACAACTTCAAATACATAAAACTAAATTTAAAAAAAAAAATTAGACTGCAATAAAAGTTAAAGTTAATACATTTAAAAGGACAGCTTGATCAGAGTCTCCAGAGTCCATTATATGTAATATTAAGATGATGAAAATCAGTTTTAGATGCAGTCTGATAAATTGCGTCAGCTAAACTGTCACTGGTAATAAAAGCAATGAGGCAATTCTCTGTCAACATTAAATAATGTCTGTAATGATGCAAAACACCAACACTAAGGTCAGCTTCCTTCCAGACATAGTCAATATGTAACATAAAAGTAATTTGACTTTGTCCTTCATTTGTTCCAGGAATGACTGATAGACTCGGCTCGGTGTACTTGGCAGCCAGACCCATACTCTGCCACTTCACAGCTCCAGTCAAAGCACCTCTGTCCCTTCAAAATATCTCCCACCGCTCTGCTGCCTTCCAGCCCCTCTCACTAAACCAAACCGAGCAGGACATCACCTGGTGGCCTCACGTCAGCGTTCAAATACACTGTTATGTTAACACTATAATAAAAAAAGATTAAACCAAGCCTGTCTTTCATGAGCATTTTCACTGCTGTTCCTATCGAGATAGTTGCAAGAAAGGCATCTCTACCAGCTGAAACGTGCAGAGCTAATAGCCGTCTCCTTTAGCGACAGTGAACTGTGCTGGTGGCCCAAGTGTTAATATTTAAGGCACCTGGTTGGTCGGTGTTCCTGTGCTTCCCTGACAAACACTAAAAGAATTCAGTTTGCTTTTGCTCAACCATCACTGACCTTCATGTGACCTCAGCGGCAGCGAATGATTTACCAGCTGGCGCACCTGAGGTGAAAACAGAGTTATACCACAGTCTGGTTGGAAGTTCAGTCCAATCTGTCAGATTCAAAGAATGAGCATCGACACTATTTAAGTTCACCTGGGAAAGAAAACTACAGACTTTTCAAAGAAGCTTTTTTAGCATTTATATTGTGCTACAGTGGTGTATGTTCATATTAAACATGTATAACCCTGGTTACAAATGTTACAATAACACGATAGAAAAATAGAACAATAAAAAACAAAAAATTGGAGGTCATAATGAGTAAAATTCTTCTTCTAACTAATTCATAAAAGGCAGGATTCTGGATTTCCCTGATCAGACTGGCACTGAACTGACTGTGTGATGCTCTGGACCAGGACATGATGTCATGTCCTGATGTTAATTTCTTGTTTTACTAATGGATTTTGACTGTGATTTATAGGAAATCTAACTTAAAGGGTCAATGCACCAAAACAGTGATTTCTGATAACATTTGATTGCTCATAATAGAAAAATTAACTCACACCACTAATGTGGCTCTATTGGCTTTCACAGAACACACCAGTCTTATATTCTCTTAAAAGAAATAGATTGTAAAATACCGAAAGCTTTAAAAGGATTACGTATACATTTGTTTTACAGTGGCATAACTGCTACAAATGGTCAAAGTTTAAAATATTGAGGTCAGAGTATGAGCCAAAAGCCAAAATCTAAAGTTGGATACAGGGGATGAATGAAAGGGCTACACAAAGGCCCAGAATAAGATTAATAAGGTTTGGGGTTTTTTTTACTTTTAGCTGCTGCAATTGTCCAAAAAGCATACAGTAAACACACTTTAAAGCACAGCAGTGTAATAAAATTAATGTGACCACGGCAGCTGACTCTTTTTGGAAAAAGCACTTGTTATATTGTAACACACAGTGTGCACAACCCTCTACCACACATATAAACTCCTCTTCCTCATGTATGCACTGCACATGTTCAAAGTTTTCAATAATGAAATTATACGATCACCCAGGTTGATGCAGCTGATGTGCACCTGCTGAAACTGTAGCAGCGAAAACAGCTCATTATGCTTGAGGTTTATCTTCTGACTGCATTTCTGAAAAGCTCTTTTCACCTGGAGGAGCTCCTTCCTCATTTGGGCTTAATTAGACACTTCCTCCGCCGCCTCGCTCTTGTTTACTTTGTTACTGCCTCGTCCTCTGAGGGAAAAACCCCTCATTGTGCTACAAAGTTCAGACAACATAAGTGCAGTGTGGTGTGTGTTTGTGTGGTGTGAGGGGATAAACAATATAAGCAAATGTGATTGTTTCAGCTGATTTACAGATTTCAAAGACAGTTTTTACAATCATATTTTCCATAGATCACCTTTTTTAAGTTACTGCCTAACATAACACACAGACACCTGATAGATGAGGTGTTTCAGGCATGTTCTACTGCAAGGAGTGCCCAGGGTAGATCCACAAGGCACTGGAGAAATGATGTCTCTGCCCTGTTGCCCTCATGGGATGAAGAGCAGCAGGAGGATGGATGGACTTGTCAACGCTAGTTTAGGTCTTTGAAACTCTAATATTTGGGAAAATGTTAAGCTTACATGCTTTTCTGATCTGCACAGAAGTAACCTCTAAAATAACTTAGAAACAATAATGTTGCCATGGATACAAGCTACCCAAGAAAAGACACTGGACTGGACTGTGTGCTGCAAACCAAGCCTTGCTTACATTTCAGATAACAGATGACCCTAAACTGCCTGTTACATGTTAGTAGTCATGACTGCAATTTGTACACTTCCATTCTGGATCCTGATTATCAGACATTTTCAGATAGTTTTGTCATAAATGAAAGATAATGTGCAATAAAGATGATGTAATCGGATTAGGTCAACAACCAGTTTGTGCTGTGATGTAGTTTTTTCCATCACCAACAGCAATAATTTACACTGATTTCTTATTCAAAAATACGCTTAAATGCAATTCAACACTTTATTTGTTTTCCTGGTAAACTGACTCGCACACACAAATATTTTTCTGCCACTTCTGGCCATTCACTGTTCACTTCCTTGTGATTTTATGGAAGCAGCGGCTCCACGAGTGAGTGAACAGTGTGGTCTTTGTGCGCTCAGGACAAAGCTGGTGCTGTGAGTCAGCCATCAGGACCTTGAGGAAGGACACCTGAGCACCAAAACACCTCCATGCTACCTGTTAGACTGAGCTCATCGTCGCGGACTCACAAAACAGCGGGAGTTATCAGTGCCACTCTTCCCTGTTTGCCCAGACTGTTAACACACCAGCAGCAAGAAACTGTTTCCTCAGTCATGCAGTGCTGCCCTATTAGAGGTGCATTACCAAATAAACCTATTCTGCACCACCAACCCGTAGGAGAGGAAAATATGCATGCCTCATATCTGAGGTCAGACAGCATGACAGAAATGATAATCAACACTTTGCTGCCAGTCTGAGTTTCAGAATCCAGAATCCAGCAGATGACAAAATCCAGGAGGAACCATAGAAGCAGGAACACAGAACAACCAGAAACATTACAGGCAGTGTTAACTAATGCACTGGCAAAGAAATGGGAAAACTTAAGCTTGTTATTCACACGGAGCTACAAAAGAAAGTGATCGCAGCTGTGGGGAACAACAGAGACGCCGAAGAAAACCAAACACAAGGCACAAAAGACAACTGACAAAATAATACAGGAAGTGAAACGTGATAACTCAACAGGAAAACACAGACACAAAAGAACCCAAAACAAAGGAGCTGGCATGGGAGAATGGAAGTGAACCGTAAACAAAAAGAAAAATACATAAAGATAAATATATCAAAAACTATGACCAGGAATGGAGGAAAAGAAAAACATGGAGCTAAAGACAGCGTAATCTAAGAAGATACCAGAAGATAATTACAGAAAACCAAACTAAAAGTTCATAAACTCAAGACATGTGCTTGTTTTGATCCCTTTACCTTCGTTTTGAGTCTCTTAGTTCTTGTTCTGAGACTCAACTTGTGCTGATTTTATTCTTCTTTGTGGGTTTTTGTGCTTTTTTTATGGCTATTTTACGTCTCCTTGCTATCACTTAGAAGTTAGTCTGTGGTTGTTTTATGTCTTATCACATTTCTCGCACTTTTATCGTTGTTGTTGTGTGCCTGGAAAATATTTCCCACCGCGCGGGTGAATGTGCAACAAGTTGTTAGAAATACTCCCAGACCTTTTGTGCACCCAGGCTTTCACTGGGATTATCTGTGATAAAGCTAATCCTGCAGAAAGCCTGCAGCCACTGCAAAGCTGCGTGTTGTTTGTGTCAAAGCAGTTTCTAAAAAGTCAAAACGATGTCTAAAGTTTGAGGCTTTTATCCTTTAACCCTATTTAATTTCACTGAACACTTGTCAGCTGTTAAATTAAGAAACTCCCAATAAAATAAACCCAAACAAAAAATGTGCACACCAGTTTTACTGCTGGTTTGTTTTTTGGTCCTTTGGGCTCCTAATCCAAAAACTGAACGCACATTTTGCTTCTGTTTGGATATTAAACATCGAATCCCTGCTAATGAAAACGTCCTACACACAGAGAAACTTTGTTGTAGTAAAATAACTCAAGACTCATCTTTGCAGCACCTCAGGGAATTCCCAGAAAGCCCAGAGGAGTGCTGAGACTGCACTTTGGGGCCATGTGAAACTTTTCCTAAATCAAAAATAGGGGTGAGGCTGCTCCTGAGGAAAGAAGCTGGTGGAGCTCTTGGAGAAAACCGACCCCATGGCCTCCGCTGCACTCAAATGCCTGGCATACTTGAAAGGTTCTCAAAGCTCCCTGATCATCTTAACCATGACTTTGCATTCCACAAATGAATCAAACTTTTGTTTAAGTTCATGTAAAAGCAACATTTTGTGTAATATTTATTAGTATTTGTTATCATGTGTGTATACTCCTGTGCACAGACTGCATTCAGTCAACACAGTTTAAAAGGCTTTTGTGTTTAGTTTTGTGGCAGCACGTGTAGTGATTAGCAACCTGTGTGTGTCCCCCTGTTTCACCCCACAGTCCAAAGACATGCACGTTTAAACGGTGATGCTAATACAGCTGTGGGTGTGGATGTGTGGGTGTCTGACTCTGTGCACTGGCCCTGTAATTGACTGGTGACTGGATCTATTTTCAGTTGTTTTCCATGTCTTGGTGATTGTGTCTCTTTGTTTGTTTTGTATCGTTAATTTGTAACCTCTATTTTTATATATGTTGTCATTAAGGGATTGTTTTGTTTCTTTGTGGTTACTTTGTGTCACTATGGTGAGTCTGATAGTTTCAGATAGTTTCAATTTCAACAGTTTGAGTGTTTTACTTGTGTTTTTATATCACTGTGGGAACTGTGTCTGTCATTCTTTTGAGATTGTGTTTGTTTGTGGTCATTTGGGGTCTTTTTGTGATTGTTTTACACTTTTTGTCACCTTTTATGCCACTGTGGCCATAGTAACCGTCGCTGTTACTTTTTTGTGTCTTGGTGTTTCATTTGTCTCTTTTTGGTTGTTGTGTATCACTGTGGTAATCACGTGTGTCACTGTCTTTGTGATCGTTTTTGCCTCTTTGCTTATCTTTCTGCATTTCTATATTACAGTAGCAGCTGATCAGATGACCCCGTGTAATGTAAAAGGCATATTTCTATGTGCATTATGATGTGACTGCATTAATTAGTATCTTCTTTTATTTTGGGAAGATCACAAACTGTCGGGCACACTTCCTGATAACAAAACCTTTGTGGGGTGGACTCTTTTTATGAAAACCATAAAACCATTATGATAAAACTGAACCATTGAGCCTCTCCTCAGGATAAGTCACAGAGGGGACTTCTGCTGAGATAACATGCCCCACCACACACCTGGTATCTCATGCCAGGCTGAGCAGCTGCTGTGTTTCCACACACGTTACCATGGATGTGGACTGCAAACACTGAAGTCTGTGGGGACCTCACTCACACTACACATACACACAGACATGTCCTCCATGCATCAGGGAACTGATCAAACAGTTAAACCACGACCATGCAGAGAACAACGACATCAGAAGGTTTGTCTTCACGTGTGGAGACGTTTCACCGACCAAATCTGCTTTACTGTGGCTGTAAAGCTCTTTCAGGCCACTGAGCCATAATTCACCTAAATCTGGGTCACTGAAAATACTTTGTGGAGAAAGCATTTGAGCCTTTTAGTACAGTAACAAAAAAAGTCAGTCAGTAAGGCCAATAATCCAAACAAGAGGCAGGCGAAGGGCAGTGTCCATAAACGGGTCACTTCCACGCATGAGAAAATCTAACAGGAACTAAAAATGAGCAACAAACAGGAAAATCTTACAGAAGAATTGTGCTGGAAAACACAAAAACAGTTTAAAAGCTTGATATTTGCAGAGTGCTGCTCAGGTGGAATAAATACTGGAATGACAAATGAGCTAATGCTACAAAGGTGTGACACAAAAGGGCAGAGCACAGCACAAAGGCTGTAAGAGAGCTGAATGAAGTGTTTGACAAACAGAGATTTCAAAATATCGCCCTGGAAAGCAACCGAGGTGCTTAGTCTGTGTAGATTCTCAGTCATCCAGGTCATGGAAGTCTTAAGAGCTTGAGAAAAGAAAGCAACTGGACTTCGTTGAGCTTGTAAAGATGTTTTGCCTCGCATCCACAGTTCAATTCAAAACAAAAGGTGGAGAGTCCCAGGTAGTCCCCTAGTGAGGGTTGTCCCCTTTGAAGGTTGTCCTGAGGGTCACCTTGCCCCAGATGAGCCAATAGGTCACATGATAGGGTGTGGTAAAGTCCCACGGTGGTTTCACCCTTAACCCCCTGTGATGAAAATAACCCATCCCTTTTTTACACCTTGGCTCATATGAGTCATGTGATCAGCAGTAGGTCAGCGACCCCTCAGGACCACCGAGTCCAGGTGTTCTCTTTTTTCAAGCTCTTAAGACAACCGAGACACTTTGCTCCTGTCTTCAAGTAAAAGGATCATTTGACTTTATTCTTAAAGCATTTTGTTAAAAACAAATCAGTGTGGATCATCTCCACTTCATTCAGAATGAAAAATATACAATCAGTCTGAATCAAATACCAGACAAATCACCAACAGCTGTGACATAATGCAAAATGTAAGGATACATTTCAGAGGACTAGAGGTCCCACTACACGGTCCCAAAAAGGGTTTTACATCAAGAAAAATCTCATGTTTATCCATTTAAACATAAATGAAAATCTTTTTATCTACACATGAATCCCCTGGAGAAATTTTGGATACTGCATTGTTTTATGTCTTCCAGTATAGCCTAGCAGTTAACAGACGGCCAGCTACTGAGATCATTTTGTCTGTCTCAGGAGCAACTGAGGCAAAAATTTTTAGACTCCAGTTTCCAGTTACACACTTCTTATTTTTAGGAGTTTCTTCTTAATCAAATTTCTGTTTTTAGCCTGAGGATCTCAACCTCCTGATCCTTGATCTTAAACTCCACTAAAACACAAGGCCAAATGGAGATGTGAAGTTAAATGGAAAATCTCCCCCTCCTTTGTTTGTTTAAATGGGCCCGCTCTTAATCCATAGAAGGAAAGAGATAACTGTGTGTGGGTAAAGTGCACAGTGCATTGAATAGAAGCTGTCTGGCCTGATTGGCCACATGCTTTCTGGTCAGTTGGTTCAGTGTGTTTACCTTTGTATGTAAAAGTGGTGCACGGCAGTAAAAGCCAGTAAAGATGAACCAGTGTTACAGTGACTACTTCTAAACCTAATCTAAATCTAATCTCTTCTTATTGTCAGAAACAGCTGATTTGTTTTTTAAATAAAGGTAAGTATACCTGAAGTACTCATCGCAGAAACAAGCTCCTCTGTGACTGATTATTTTAATATATGTGACATTAATGTGTGTGATTTCACCACTGTAGCTGTTGAAGACAGTAACTTTTACTAGTTTTATTTCAGTGCATGTCCATAATAATGTTCCACCACTAAGGATAAATATATATATTAAAAATAATTATGTTCTGCAGCATTCAGAATTTCACCAAGATAAGAACTTTATTCATCCAAAAAGGAAACGCTATGTGTATCCACTATCCCTCCTCTGCTGATGTCGACCATCTCAGCCTCGCCTCTCTAGCTTTGTTTCCAAACTGCTCAACCTGACCTGTCCCTTTGATGTATCCATGTCTAATCTTATCCATTCTGGTCATCTTCAGCTCTGCTGCCCCCAGCTGTTGTTTGGTCAGTGCCACAAACCGTACACCATAGCAAGCCTCACTACTATCTTGTAAACCTTCACTTTCACTTTTGTTGCTATTGTTCTGTCATAACTCAATCACTCCATCCTGCCTGTACTGTCTTCTTCACCTCTCTTGCACACTGTTCACTCATCCACTTCCACCTGTCTCCTTCTCATTCACACATATGTATTCTGGCTTCTCTTTTCAAAGTATACCTCCACCTCTCCAGGCTCTCTTCCACCTGGTCCCTTCTCTCACTATAGATCACAGTGTCATCTACAAGTATCACAGTCCACGGAAATTCCTGCCTGATGTCATTTCTCAACCTGTCACCAATGCAAACAAGAAGAGACTCATAGCCAATCACTGATGTAATCTCACCCCCACCTTGAACCCATCTGTCATTCCTACCACACATCTTACCACTGTCCCTCTATATGTCCTGCCCCACCCTCACATACTTTTCTGCCACTCTTGAGTTGCTGTACCACGGCTTTCTCTGATTCACCAAAATGCAGTGAAGCTCCTGACCTTCTTTATACTTCTCCATCAACACTCTCAAGGCAAATATGGCATTTCTAGTGCGGTAAGTGATCAAACACTATAACTATAAAATGAATACTGTAGTATTAATAGTAATCATTCCGTCTAGTGAAGACAAATATTATTTTTGACTTTTAATGTGTGTCTTTAATATTTGTCTGGCTTTACTGCCGTTTCTGCTTTGTTTGTATTGTAGAATACTGACACCTGCTGGCCAGATGAGGGAAATATTTTTATGTCCCGCCCAAAAACCTAATCAATGCTTTCAATTGGTTTAAATTTTACAAAGCCCCCATTTAATTGGGTGATATGCTTTATATTGGCCAATCACCGCTGTTGTTTACAACCAGCCTCAAAAGGTCAGAGTTGAAAAATGGGAAGCAATGCAGCTTTAGCTGTCACAGCAGCTAACATGGTGGAAGTTGTAAACTCCAGGAAGGAACAGCTTAATTAAACATTCACTCTAGAAAATGAACCACACAGACGCATAACCGCCCGTCCTGCCCGACTCTGCGATGCTGTGTGCGGGTGTTAAAGCCGTGAGGTCGTCGGCGTCATTACGAAAGGTTGGTGGCTAAGCTAACGGTTCGTTTAACAGCTGATGATGTCCGTTGTGTTTTTAACACTGGAGTAACTTTACACGGTCACTCGTTTGGGTTGGGAAAGCCCCGGTGTCCCTCCCAGGAGAGCTGAAGGACGTTACTTGAGAAAGGGAGCTCTCCTTAGACTGCCGAACCGAGATAAGCGACACAAACTGGAGGGAGGCTGGAGAGAGGAATTCAGAGAGGCTGGAGGGATTTACAGACCAGGATCAAACCTTTGAACCCTGTAAAGAGCAGATAGGAAATGGAGAGCCTTGAGAATTCAGTCTACTATTATTATTATCATCATCCTTATTATTATTATTATTATTATTATTATTATTATTATTATTATTATATTATTATTATTGCATTATTATTGAGACCATACTAGGATCAAGAAGTTACAGCCCCGGGAACAAATGTTTGGTCCTGCTTGCATCGTCAGGCTTTTTTCCCTTTCTTCAGTAATTATACTCATATATGAAAGTGTACTTACTGTACATGTACACAGAATAGCTTGATTTTAACTTACTGAATCCACCACCATGCACAGTTTCACTAAAATCTTTACAGTGTCTTATAGAAAATGGACGATGGGGCTTTTATAACCCTATTTCTAATTTAAGTATCTTTACATACACACACCTGAAATATGAAGAGATTATTAATGCTTAATATTTATAGTATTATTATTATTATCATTAGTATTTAAGAGACTAAAATGTAAAGACAGATTGATGTGTCCTCACCATGTTTCACATGATTTTCACTGGTCCTCTCACTGTCCTCAGCAGTTATGGACGAGTCATCTTCACAGCGGGATTGTTCACCACCTCCCTGCAGGACCAGATTCGCCTGCTGCTCCTCCTGTTCTGACGGACTGTTCTGAGCCCGCCGACACAGAGCAAAAGCGTGACTCCATCTCCACTTGGACCCCCGCCCAGGGTCCCCCGCCGCCTCCTACGCACTGCTGCATGAGTGG
This sequence comes from Rhamphochromis sp. 'chilingali', assembly GCF_963969265.1. NCBI lineage: Eukaryota > Metazoa > Chordata > Actinopteri > Cichliformes > Cichlidae > Rhamphochromis > Rhamphochromis sp. 'chilingali'. The sequence goes on from NC_137950.1 coordinate 28,201,340, forward strand.
CTGTCATAACTGCGTGTGGATCGAACACGCAGAGCAGCTGCTGGAGTACTACAACGATGGAAGCGAGCGGGCGCTCGCTGCTATTGAGGAGAACGTCCTCGATGAGAACCTTAAAACTTACCTGAAGATGGAGATCAGACTCTTAAAAAAGACGTGACCGTCGCAGCCAGTGGCATTGACCGCAGTGCTGCCAGAAACCCTTCACAGGCTGAGATTTTACAGCACACAGTGTACCTCCACATTTTCACCCCTCCTTCATCCTGTGGGGCCCACAGTATATGTCTCATTTTAGAAAGCTGGCAGACGTTAACAGATAAGACTTTGGGTCTTTGGTGGTCATTGTTATGTTGCACTTATCTAATATTTGCTTCTAAAAAGCAAGGGGGGAAGAGTCGCCATCTGGCAGGTTGCTGGAAATCATAAATATTCAGAATAAAAATACTCTTTGATTTTTACTGGAATCTGTTCAGACCTGCTTTGGCCTTTATTTCATTTAGACAGTGCAGATCTGTCAGGATGTCAAGAAATCTCAACCATGAAAGAAAAAACACAAACACTTACATTTGCAGAAGCTTATTAGGATTATCAAACTACTTCATTTGAAAATGAAAGCAACTCATTGTAAAAGAGTTGAGTCAGGAAGTCTTTCTCCAAACTTCGAGTGTTTTTAAGTTATCTAAGGTTACAGCTTCCTCTGAGGCTCCACAGTGTGCAGAGAACAGATGCCAGTCGGACCCTTTTAGATCTTGACATGTTTGTTTTTTTCTTAAGGAAGTAGTTCATGAAAGTCACAGTGTGAAATGTTCTTTTTCTGTTAGAACCTTGTTTGTTGGTCCAGTTCAGATGTTACTGATGGGGGCGTTCTGTTGCAAAACTACAGAATCATGAACCTGGACTACAAACAGGTCCTCTTAGATTTCTTTGCTGGTCGTGCAGGCTGACCAAAGACAATCCAGTAAAAAAAGCACTTTATTACCAAATATTTGTAATAGGAAATGTTATTCTCTCTGCTGTCTACTCATACTCAGCGCAAGATTTTCTTATGTGGGTCATATGAGTTGTTGGAAGGTATTATTTCTTTTAATAAAGTGTGTCTTCTGTTAAAGGAGGTGATGAAGTATTAAAGCACATTTCCTTAGTATTTGGAGAATTCAGTGAGGTCTGATTATTGAGGTCTCACTCAGATAAAAAGCTGCCACAACTTTAGTTTCCAACAGTTAAAGTTGTGCACAGACACAGCCAGTGGTCTGCTTATAAAGCATAACATTGCATCATAACACAGTCCAACGATTCTCTACATGAAAGACCATCGTTACTGTGAATAAACATAAAACAAACTAGTCCAGTGAAGAAATAAATAGCTCGAGCTTTCAGGGTCTGGAACTGCAGCTTTTTGAAGGTGTGATGAGTTTTTGTCCCTTTCTAGTGGATGTTTGCAAGTAATAGTTATAATGTGCACAGCATCATGAGCTGACAAGAGGAGCAATGCTTTAAACTTGAGGGATGTCTGAATTGTTGTCACGTGCTGTTTGGCGTTTGATTGGTTTGCATTGTGTCTTTGCAGCATTTGCACATTTGAAGCATCCGAACAACACTTTGCCTCTCTGTATTTGACTTTATTTAAATCATATTAGAAATTAGTTTTAATCCAATGCTTGTTAAATAAATATTTTTTATTTACTGTCAGATTCAGAGTGCTTTATTTTTATGCCGAGAATTGGTGCACACAAGCACACGTGCAAGTTCAAGCCTGAAAAACTTTAATAGCCTCTGTAGCCACTAGGAGGAGCTACATATGCATAAAACTGTCTGCTGTACTGCAAAAATGATATGTATGACGACCTAACTTGTTTATTTCATCATCATATATTTTTATCCAACCAGCTCCAAGTGTTGTTTATATTCTGATGTGATTATAGTCCGAATATTTAATAAACACAAAATCTTTGTGGCTTCAGGAAATTAAACTTTGTTCTTAATTGATATTTACAGTAAGTATGTAAAACACTGCATTGTTCTCATGATGTTAATGAGATTTAGATCCCTTCTTAGGTAATAATGACTGGTTGTGTCAGAGAAGAAGCCGATCACGTTCGGTCCTGCCACCTTGATGACGTCTTTAGTTAGCCTTCTCCCAGTCCCTCTGGACCAGTATCTGAGGTGACCCTGATCTGACTGAGTCAGCATTAGTCCTGATTACTCAAGGTTCAGTGCTGCAGCCAGCCATACAGCGTGCAGAGTTATGCTTTGATCTAGGTTATGCAGCGGATTAAGAATGAGACGTTTCACTGATCATATGTAGAGCAATGACTCTGACGTGATGGAAAACGTTCAAGACAGATTATTGGCTGATGCCAAGGCTGCAACATGCCACTTTGCATCATCGCAGTGGGGAACGTTCTGTGAACAGTAAGCTGCGAGAAGTCACGAGTTAGCGCTAAACAGTTTTCTTGTTTCAGTTTCTTTCAAACTGGCGTAAAATTGGACCTTTCTGTAGTTTAATAAACGCAGACTGCCTGTAGCTCAAGAACTCATCGAGAATGATTTACGCACCAAACGTAGTCAGATTCACGGGTGTGGGTGGAAAACATTCTAGTTAAACTTGTCAGTCATAAAACTGATAACTTGAAAGAATTAAATGTTAACTGCAGATGACTTCAAATCAATGTTCCCTCTAAGCTGCGCGCGCGCGCAATTGCGCATTGCTGGCACAGTCTCTGCGCACAGAAAATCTGCGCTGCGCACAAAAAAGTCTAACCTGAATTGAAATTAAAATTAAAACTTTAACAATTCTGTTTTGCAGTGTGAGTCAGTAAGTGACTGGCTGCTCCCGTATGGGATTAGAACGATGCCACCTTATCCCATGGTCCAGCCAATGATGCGATTCACATTCATATATAATCAACGTGGTTGCCAGGCTATGACAGCGTCCTTATGTGCCGACATCGGTGTTTTAGCTAGCAAAGCGGCTGATGTGGAGTGAAGCCACGTTAATGACAACGTGTACAACCACTGGAGATGTGAGCAGGACAGACGGAACAACTGACGGGAAAAGTGTGGACTTTATACCAGTTTTTAAATTGTGTTGATCGGCCACGTAAAACCAGAGTTATGATAAAAATATCTGCAATGTTTGGTTTTCTTCCTGAATACTGTCGTTGTTCATATTTACTGTGCGAAGAAACGGTAAAAACGGCGATTAATAGGGCTTCGGAGTTGACGTCACGCCGCAATGCATTGTGGGAGCGCGGCGGCATTTTCGGGGTCTACGAATCAAATCAAACACACTGTGTTGGAACGACGATTACAAGATGCTTAAAAGCAGCTTAAAAGAGAATGGACTGTATAGAGACCGATTGCGTCCAGAGGCGAAGCGGCGGTACTTGCAGAAAATAGCCTGCATTGGAAATGTGGACCCGTATGAAATACGGCCGTGGAGTAGAAACCCTGAAGACCAACCGCTATTGACGTAGCCTGATATATTTCATACCTTATCTGTGGAGTCAGCGCGTACAAGTCGTCATTCAATCAAAGGTAAGTCAGCTCGAGTACAGCGAGTGAAATGCGTTTGATTTCCCTGCAAACATTCAGATTACTGCAGCATAAATTCATTCATGAGGGGAAATTACAGTGAGAACATGTGGAGACTGTTAGGTGGATAACATAGTGAGTTCAGTGCATTGATGAGACACTGTCCTGAAGGATTTAGTTATTCTCTATGGTTAAAGAAATTGCAATGATTTATTAATGTTTATTATAAATAATTCTAATTATACATCTTGCTTCCATATTTGTATCTTGTGTCACTAAAAATACATTTTATTTTAGTTTTATACTTTGATTAATGACCTGCAGAATCTCCTTAACATATTAAGTGATTCATAATTGTCACTTTATGCTTTCTCCATCTCTAAAGTGATGACATCCTTGCATTACATACTTTAGGTTCATTTTCTGCAGGCAGGTTTCTGACAGAACAGACAGATTTAGACTATAACATGCAGCGTTCTATAGATGGACACATAAAGAAATGAAAAATCACATGTATGTGCTAACTTTCTTGACACTTTGTTACATTTATGATAAAGTAGATTAAACACATTTGTGTCGGCCTTGGCTCATAGTTCTTGTCTTTAAATGAACTTTGTCTGTGTGTGTTTCAGGTGCTGCACTCTAAGACTGAATGAACCAGCATTGCAGCCATGGGTCACTGTGAGCATCACAGGGAAGGTTGAAGCCGCCCGCTGCACCTGTATGGCCGGAGTCGCAGAGACCTGCACCCACGTCGCTGCTCTTCTGTCTAAAGTAGACGGAACAGTGTTGATCCGTGGCACAAGGACTGTTACAGATGAACCTGCATACTGGGTTTTGCCTGGTAATAATACCAAGATACACCCAGAGGTTGGCCATAAGATAGACGACTTCTCTTCAGCTGCCCAAAAAAATGCTCTTGATCAAAACATACACAGACCATCTGTAGTGACAGGTAAAAGGAGCCGTCCTCAAAAAAGAAAAACCCCACCTGCTACTGTGGAGGAGTTGTCACTGCTATAATGCCATCATGTTTTATCTAGGGGTCTAGATGTATGCCTGTAGTGCACTGCTGTGTAAATAATTTGCATTTACTGAATATGTACTGACTGAGTCCCACTGTTCAAAAGTTGAATAAAGAAACTAAATTATTTTGCCTTTTTTTTTTTATTAAAACCACTTTATAGAACATCACATCAGTAACAGTGTAGAATCCATGTCATTTATAGTTTACAAATGACAAAATGTTTACACCAAATCATGAGTGTTTACATGATATCACCCACTACTAACATTACTTTATTTACTGTATCTTTTGAAAAAATAACAGCACAAGACTTAAGAACATTTAACAGGAGCAGGTTTCATTCTTCTCTGGTTTTATTATCACACTGTTCACCAAACGCAGCAAACCTTCACCATCTTATCCAGAAGGGTCACCTCTTCACCCTCACATGGAAGAAGTAATCTGATTGGCATGGTGGTTTGTTTGAAGCAGGTCCCTCGTGTAGCGCTGGAAACCAGCTACACGGCTGGTTTGCTGCAATAATGCCAAATAATTAGCAACTCTATAAATAGACGGTAGTTCTGCAAAATCACTCAGTAGGATGTTTGTTCTAATTTGCTATGAGCTCAGAGCGCATCGAAAATGAAACTAATAGGCTATAAAGAGAGATATGAACATATTTAGAACTTACCGGAATGAAAATGTCCGGAGCACCAACAGATATTTGGAGATGGAAGAGAGCTGCACGTCAGCTCATCTCACAGCTGCTATCCAGGCTAGACGCCTTCGTTTGGTAACATCGATACACGAGCTGCCTCATGTCGCTTCCAGGTTGGGAAAGCATAAAAAGACAATCCAACCTTATTCCCGTGCCGGTCGTAAGATCGAACATTGCAGCCGAGCACACAGCAAGTACGAACCATGGCTATGCTATCGCTCCTAGCTTAGACCCCCAAAATGGTGAATCGGGCCAAAATCCTTTCCACGCCCACCCCCGTGACATCACGCTCCGAAGCCCTATAAGGAAAACCTCTCCGCCTGTGAGCAAACCCCCCCCCCCCCTCCCCCAGCCTGCTTTTCTATTGGTGGAAAAATGTACCATGTCGACCAATCAAAAATTGATATGGCAACATGGCATTTAGGTAGGGGGAAGTTTTAGGAGTGACGGACATGTGAGAGATTCGCAACGTTTAGCGCAAATAGTGTGTAGTTAGTGTGTAGTGTAGTCAGTAGTGTTGTGTGTGTCAGAACAATGAGGCGACTGCTGAGTGTTACAGGTGTTACAGCAGTGACACATCTGCTGCTGTCAGGCCTGCAGGTATCAGGCTGTTGTTCTCCTTCATCTCATAGTGGACAGAAATTATTTTTTGGAGCGGCACAAATAATTTGTGTGGCATCAAATTTGATGCTGAACAGCTGATTGTTCTGTAAATAGTTTGAAATGTTTATTTAAAAAACGCCTTGGCTTTGCAAAACTCAGTTACTTTTTTGAAGAAGTAACTATATAATTAATTGCCCAACATTGGTCATTATATACTGTATTTTCCAGACAGAGAGTTACAGACTCTCTCCCAGACCACAGACAGTCTGTGGTCTGGGAGAGAGTATTATAATACAAGTCAGAGCTTTATTAAGAAAGAAAGAAAGAAAGAAAGAAAGTTGTGTTTTCAAAATTGGAGTTGAAGTTATTTTTCCTTCCAATAGTGTTAACATGCTACACAGGTCATGAACAAGGTTTTTAAAATTTTTCATTGTAAGTGGGCTAAAGCAGTTAATTAAAAGTCGTCTAACATAAATGTAAATGCTGTAATGTAACTTGGATGGATTGGATGCTGGCATGACCACAGTGCACACGTCTGCTGTCGCTCACAGTGGTCCAAGGGACGCTCAGGGAGTTTGTGTGTTCGCTCAGACACATGAAAAATTAGAGGGAACATTGTTTTAAATGTATAAAACTGTGTCGTCTACAAAGAAAAGAAAGAAATGTGCCAAGAACAGGGCCCCGCCGAACTCCATCAACAATCACTTTTCTTAAAGGATCCTAAAATCAAGCTAATATTGAAACAAAGAGGAAGGATTATCTGAGTCATTGTGATTCTTTTTTCATTAATTTTTACATTTAGATTTGTTTTTTCTTTAAAGCCACAAAAAGATATGAATCAAGGAGTTTGAGACCAGAACAGGGTCTAGAGAACGTGGCCAGTACTTCTTCCACATTAGTGTCTTCAAATCTAGAGTTGAAGTAAAATCCTTCTCCTCACATGCAACATCTGATCCCATCACATGTTAAAAATCGTATAGCCCTTTTATCCCAACAGAGCACTTCCCTCTCAGAGTGCAGGATTACTTGTGGCTCCAGGTGTTTTTAAAAGTAGAACAGGAGGCAGAGCTTTCAGCTTTCAGGCTCCACTTCTTTGGAACCAGCTCCCAGTTTGGGTTCAGTCAGACACCCTCTTTACTTTTAAGATTAGGGTTTAAACTTTCCTTTTTGATAAAACTTCTAGGGCTGGACCATTTGACCCTGAACCATCCTTTAGCTTAGGCTGCTGAGGGATTTCCCATGATGTACTTCTGAATCTGTTTCTTCTCAATTTGCCTCTTTTCACTCCAGATATACATGTATATACCCTGACTCCACGTATTAACATTTGTCTTCTCTCTCTTGTAGTTTGTTATTTGTCCTGTTTACTTGCTCTCATTTTTTCTTTTGTCTTTTTCTTATTGTTTATTAAATTTTCACTTAAACTTACATGCAATGTTTTGCAGGTTTTGTTTAAAGCTGAAGGTCAAATGAGTGAAGAATTTCTCTAACAGTGCTTTGTGATGGATGGTTCCAGTTCAATTATTTAAAAGAAAACCGAGCTGCTGTTTGGGATGTCTCCACATGTTCAGTGTGTCTCTAGCATGTAGATAGGAGCTGCTGATGTTGGCTTAGTCCCCTGTTTAATGGAGAGTACTCCCACTGCAGGGTGTTACAGTGATACACACAGACAATGTAAAATATTTCTGTGGGTTGGAGGATTGGAGGGTTTCACCTTAAGCAGATGGAGAGATTGCATAACAAAGATGGAGTGGGACTGTGGGGCTTTCAGGAAGCTTCCAGCTTCATCTATAATCTGTTTGAACATATTGTAAGCTGTGTGATCTCATCCTGCATCCTACTGACTCAAATCACTAATTTAATCAGCATTAGGATTTCTAAAGACATTTCTGGAAAACTTCATTACAAATACTATAAAATACATAAAGATAATGTTTATATGGCAAACTGCATTTATCACAGAGCATCTTTCTTCCATAATCTATCATTTCCAAAGTGATTCTGGAAGAAATCCTCAGATCCTACTGATGCTTAGAGCGCAGCATCAACCATTTATTTACAGATGAAATGTGTTTAATTAGCTCATTAAACAAAACTGTGAGGCTGTTAGACAAACGCTGCTCTAAAAATAACTTCAACTAAGAAACTATGCAAATAATACATTTAAGTTGAAACTAGTTTTTAAAAATCCTAGTATTAATTTACAAGAAAAGAAAATTAAGTAATTTACTCTAATGATACAAATGCCTTTATCATTTTAAGCCATTTAGTGAGGTGCAAGCAAAAATCCTGCATCGGGACTGCAACAATTTTCCTAATTTGATCAATTTGCTGATATTCTGTCCTATTAACTGCTATTTTTCTCCAGCTATATAAGGGACACTTTTCTTATTTAACCTAATCCAAAATCCCAAACAGCATCCATCGTTGCACACTGTTTGGCTCTGGTGGAAAAGGGAAAGCAGCTGGTTTTCACTCATTACTTGATCAGGTTTAAGCAACGAAAGTTTAGGAGGTGCAGGAGGAGACTGTGGCCTGGGTTTAAATCATGGACGTAGCCACAGTAACGTGACCCATCGCCAGCTTTAATAGCATCACAGGGTTTTGGGAACCAGGTGTTACTATAGAGGGACATGCTAAGTTGTCAGCTACATTTGCCTGCTGTCTTAAAATATACAGGTGCAGTGCACTGTTCCTAAGTAACAGGCTAATAAAATACTAGAAAATCACTGACCAAAACTGAAGGACGAACTTCAAAACATATTATTTATTAGATAATGACCACAGAAATGCTCAGAAAGAGAAAGGCCATAGCTGACTGCTACCACCGAATGTGTTAATCAACGTGGCCTCATGTATGAGTTTAAGGCTTAACAAAATCAATCAGGTGAGTTACAAAAAGAGAGAAACTATTCATAGAGGCCAAAGCTTTGTAGCAGGCTGTAAACATGTTTACTTCTGCTTTAAATTTGCAAATGGAAACTAAAGGAACTACATTTCTGTATTATCTTCATTTTTCTAACATGATCCTTAAAGGAAAGCATTAAAACGCTAACAGCGATGTTTTTTACAACAGGCAGTCTTATGCATGTCTTTCTGAAAGCATCAGTATTTATGTCCCGGGGGTGGCACAGGGCTGATTTACACATATTGTGAAAAAGAACTTGGCGAGTGTAGATCAGAGGTCATCAATAATTTTAGTTCGTTTATGTTGTGTACAAGAATATCAGCTTTAGAAACCGCAGCTGCAGATAAATATAGTGCATTGAAAAAGTGCAAAATATCAATAAAATCAATAAAAAACAGATCATTTTTCCCAGTATGTTATCTTTTTTAAAATATTTCTGTAGTGTAGTTTCTGTAAAATACTCAAATTCAATGTATGGTTACAAAATATGAGAAAACATCTGTAAGACAATAATAATATCAACAATTGTATAATTTCACAGTGAAATTTCTCACTGAAATGTTGGAAGTTGACTGTAAATGTACACAGTTATGCTCCACCACTGTTCACAATGTGCACGTTTGCACCTATGTACACATTACAGTTTAACCTAAACCTCAAACATGTGAACTGTTGACAGTCAAGAAGGGAGGCGGTGCCTCTGTAATCTGTGTCGGCTATAAGAGGGACCACAAACCCCGACTGGCCCTCACAGCAAGCCTAGCATAGAAGTCCACTCATCTGCTAAACGGATCGGCGCTGCGCTCACACCCACTCGTCTGGCTGTTCTTCACCCAAGCAGCCGGTGAGTAGACCATCATCACCGATCAGTGCTGATATTCAGACACCGTCGGTGGGAAACTTTGTTGCTCTTCTGCAGCTCTGTGTGTCTCAGTGAAGAACATGGGTGTTAACATTTTTTCCTTTATTAGGAGAAAATAATCCAGATAAAAGAGTTTAGAGCTCCAGAAATCGTCCCGCTTGGATATAAAAAGTAAACAGCGATTTATGGTGTCGTTTGTAATGTGATTAAACATGACAGAGTAAATTAGTGCAGATGTTTCTGACCTCTGTTAATCAACAATTCTGCAATCTATAGACCGACGCTGTTTAACACTCAGTTATCAGTTATTTTTATAGTGTATCTAAAAACTGCCTACAGTGCAAACTTACTCCAAACCTGGATATAACAACTTGTTGTTTCATGTACAAGTTCTTGCTTCATTTATTTATCTGACAGATACATTTATCAGCAACCTGGACAGAAAAAATATTTTAAAATGATCTCACAACAAGCACGTTCACTTCGGTTTGGCCTGTTTAAAGCTGTCAAAAAAGTTTCATTTTAAAACTGTGGCTCAAACAAAAGCAGATCTCTGAGTGTGTATATGTGAGTATATTTAACCCACACATACTCTTTTCTTTGCTTTCTTTCTTTAATTTACTTTCTATATCTTAATTTTTTTTTTTAATTGTCTAAAAATATTTACTTTTTTTTTGGTTTAGTTTTTCTTAGTTTGTTTTGCCAGTTTTATTGTTTAAATACACAGGGTGTTTCTCCGGGCAAAATTCAGAATAGAAATTGCAGTTGAAACACAAACATTTCCATTAAAGCCTCCTCAGACAGGCTGTGATGGCAACTTTGACCAAACTGGCAAAAACTAAAACTCAGGACGTTTGTTTGTTTGTTTTTGTTTTAGTTAGCATCGTGCGTTAGCTGTAATAACCTTGGTATAACCACATTAATGGTTAAGACCTGTTCAGGCTTGTCTGTGTCATTGGGACATGGTGAGCGGATTTAATGGTTTAGACCTTCAGTGCACAGCTCAGCGTTTCTGCAGTGGTGTCCTTGCTTTAACAAGATTACAAGTTCACAATCAGCTCAAAACAGAGAAGGAGAGCGCACTTATTAACTTGAGCCAGGGATTATGGGTAATTGGGTCATCCCAGCAGGACAAGCTGCAATGTGGTCCACCACATTCAGGTGCTGGGAAAAATGAGAGTGTAAGTCCTGGCAGGTGCTCATCAGATCAGTAATAGGATTATAGATGGTAATGTCAAACAGAGGTGACAGGAGCCGCCTGCTATCTGAGACAGGGTTAGAGAGTTTCAGATCATTCGCTGCTTGACACTAAAAGGATTTGCAGATAATAACCTAGTGAGAGTTTCTCTTTATTTCTGTGCTTTTAATTGCTTTTTTCCCTTTGTTTCCAAAAATAAAGACTTCACCACCAAGACTTCAGAGAGGTGTCTAACGCTAACAGCCTGCACGCACATCCTCATACATAACTGCTCAAAATGAATCTTGAGCCACCCAAAGCTGAGATCAAGTCGGCCACCCGTGTCAGCGGAGGCCCCGCCACCCCACGCAAGGGACCCCCCAAGTTCAAGCAGAGGCAGACTCGTCAGTTCAAGAGCAAGCCTCCAAAGAAGGGAATCCAGGGGTATGCTGTGAATACTTTTCTTCTTCGGGGTCTTGTTAAAAACCAAATAAATCAAATTAAGTGATTTGTAATTATTGCAATGTTCTTCTTTGCAGATTTGGAGATGATATCCCTGGGATGGAGGGCTTAGGCACAGGTAAGTGTATGCTACGGCTGAAACCATTGGCTTCAGTGCTCTGCAGGGACCTAAACAAGTTCACATCTGTGCTGTCTTTTTGCAGACATCACTGTCATTTGCCCATGGGAGGCCTTCAATCACCTGGAGCTGCATGAGCTGGCCCAGTATGGTATCATCTGAGCCTTCCCACATCTCCCTGCAATCCCCTGAGGATTACAGACCACCTTCATGCACTTCAAACCATCTGCCTCAGGATCCATCTCCTATCTTTATGTGGAACTACTGAACCATTATGAACTGTAACCAACACAAAAAAATGGAAAAAGAGAAAAAAAGCCACACAAAAAAACTTCTTTCTCTTTTCTAACTCTGGATTCTTTCTGTGATTCTGCAGCTCACACACATCTGCTTATGTTTAGGATCTGTTCGTTTTAAATTCTCACCACTTCTCGCAGTAGACCTGCACCGTCGCCCGGCCGCTCTCCTCCTATCTTTCACTATCTCTGTCTCTCTCCTTCCTTTTTCTTCTTTCCTGTTGTCCTCGCGGACAAAAAACAAAACGAAACTTATGCAAGCAAGGCAGCCTCAATTTGAGTTTAAGTGACAGACCCGTGAAGTGGGTGGGTTCCCATTTCATGTGCTTCGGCGCCTCTCTCGCCATCTCAGAGGCTTTTTCCATCGATGCCGAACCTATAAAATTCTAAACCTGAATTCTGTAGAGAGCAGACACCAGTTGCTATTGCTGAGCGTAACATTTCGATGGGATAAGCGTTAATCAGATATCCCTCTTTTCCCTCTGTTTTGACCTTTAACTGCACCCATCTTCACCAGGATTGCACAAATCTTCACCCTCATGGTATCTGGAAGTCTTCTGTTAGTTGATGCATGTGAAGAACAACCTCTCACCTTATTTTCACAACACAAACTAAGAAATAAACCACTTTAGTCTCACCTTAGCAGATTTTAAATGTTGAGGAAACCAGTTTCTTCCCTTCGACTACCAGGAGTGTGCGTGTCTCCATCATTTTTCACACTTTTGTTCTGTTAACATTATCCCTATTTGTATATCTCCCATATACATCAGTGTATATGAATCTATGTATTGCATATTTAATACTTGTTTATTTCTAACACTTGCACACAACACTACTGTGCCCTGTGTGTGTGTTTGTGTATTTGTGTTTTTAAGATCATTATTTTTAGTCTCATGTAGAGTAGGTTGTACATTTTTCCTCACTGTCCATTATTCAGTCTTATGTTTATTTTATTTCAACTCTACAGTCCTCTCTATCACTGTCATCTTTTTGGCCCATACCCCAAACTTGTGTCTTTCAAAACATTAATCTAATCAGGACAATGCTGACAAGCTTTGATGTAAAGCTGGTGGATGCACTGTAGTAGTGAAAAAGATGGTGGAGGGATGAGTGGGATGGATGTTTCAGTACAGATCTGAAGAGATGGGTAGTGGAGCGTTGTCCTCTCTACAGGACGAGGGATAAAAATAAAGCATAAAAAGAGGAAAATAAAAAACAGTGTGTTATTTTTTCTATTCAGATTCTTTTGTGGTTACACTACACTAAAGCACATTTAAGTATTACTGTATTACCTGTATTCACATGTATCAATTTATATTTATGGTAGTGCAGATACAAGTAATAATTCTGCACATGCAGGACTGAGATGTGGACTTGAAAATATTTGAATCGACTGCTATAAATTTACTGGTAACAGGACTAAATGCACATTAAATCACAAAAAGCCATCCTGAGAATCCGAAATCCACATGAATATGAAGTCCAGAGGAGCAGAAAGACAAAAACAGACCCTTTTTATATAAAGCCCGGCATACAGATAAAATGCTGTGAAGCGACACTATTTACACAGAGTGGACACGGGTGAAAAGATGAGGATTGTGCTGGCAGTTACAAACAAAGAAGTGGAGAGAGGGGAAGAGAAAACTAACAGATCTGAGGTTACTGACAGGAAACTCTGGGAAAACATTAACATGATGCTAACATAAAAGGAAGAATGTCAATAAAAACAGTGACCCAGTTAACAAGAAGCCAGAACCCCAACATCCACTTTATATTTTACTTTATTGGTCAGCCTATTATTGTTATTATGTAGTGAATATACTTTACGTTTTAGAGGTTATTAGTGTATTTATTGGAAGAAAATGACGGCTAATGTAATTTCAATTGATATTTTTGTAATGTCGGCTATTTTTGGTTCACTTGGATATAGTAAAACATTAAAAGTACTTGGGAGTATTCAAGTACACTTAAAGTGTCTTGTAGTATACTCGATTATCCTTCTTGTGCTTTAATACAGCACTGGATAACTAATTCTTTGGTGACACTGTGAGTAAAAAGAATAATTAGTTTGTACAGTGGTCCCTCGTTTATCGCGGGAGTTGCGTTCTAAAAATAACCCGCGATAGGTGAAAACCATAAAGTAGTCAGCTTTATTTTTGAGACCATTCAGCATTAATGAATCAATGGTACAGTAGTGGAGGAAGCAAAAAGAATGATTCGGGTAAAGTTTGACTTATGTGACTGTTTTGTTTCGCTTAATGTGCCTTATAATCCGGAAAATACGGTAACTTCTACCTTCCTTTAGCATGTCCAGAAGTCCACCTTTTTATGCGATGTTTGGCATCGTCATCTGCCTTTGACGGTGCAAAATGTTTTGTCGACATTGTTATGTTTGTTGGGGAGAAAACTTACAAACATACACTACAGCACAGAGCCACACTGCTAGCGATCGAAGATGTATGTAAATTTGACAAGCTGAACGCATTCTGTACTGGACTGGAGACATAGCACGAGATTGATTGACAATGGTCTACAGCCAATCAGGGCGCAGAAAACGATACGCTGTTTTTAAAAAAAAAAGAGCATGCAAAATTGCACCAAAAAAAATCAGCAAAAACAGCGATTCTGCGAAAGGTGAACCGCGAGAGGGACCACTGCGATGCGCTTCTATCTCTTCCAGGTATTGGTTGGGTGGTGCTGCTTCGATTTAGGATGCTCGACATTGCATACACACTGATGTCCTGACAACCATTCACACTAAACTTTCTTTACTTTATTTAATTTGACAATTTAACAGCAACCTGAGACTGTGTGGCCTAAACTCAATGTAGAACCCCATTAAGAAGCTAACGTAGTGGGCTCTCTTCTTGAGGCCTTACTATGTGGGTATTTCAGAAGGAAAGATAATGTAATGCTTTGTAATGGCAGATGCTTTGTCCTGGGCACAGCTCATTTGGTGACAGTGGGAGGAAGAACTTCGTTTGAACAGGAAGAGCCCTCTGATACAGCCTGGTTCAGGGAAGGGGAGTTATAACTGATCCTGAAGGTTATTCTTGTTTCATGTTTGGAGTAGAATAAAGGGCCATGCTCCAACTGATGTTTAACCAGTATTTTACTTCTCTTCACCAGCAAACACTGCGAAAAACCATGCATGCGCACCACAAAGCGCCATACTCAGATCCACCAGTAGGTGGCGACAACACAACATAGGAACCAGCTTAAACATCCAAATTTGAAAATTACAATCACCTTATAAACACATTCCAGTGCGACAGCTACAGGAGTCATCTGCTGTAAATGGCATGGGTGTGATAAGTAGGAGAAAAAACGTTTATACCACAAGTAATCTGATTAAATTAAATTCATTTTTCTAATCACTGTCAGGCTGAGCGGCACTGATTACTGTTGAGCAGACACTTGGATAGTGATAACATTTCTTTATCCATGTTGATTTAACTGTTCTTACATTGTTTGACATGATATTCGCCTTAGCTTATGCAAATAATACACATAAAACACGAGTCTGTTCAAAGAATGGTGTTTTATTTTATTCACAGTTTTAGTGTGATTTATGTTTCTTTTTTTAACCTGAATGAGGTCACTATCTGTATTTGTCAGGGAAATGTACAGTATTGCAATATTTGCTTAAGAACCTGGGATTACATGAAAACAGTACAAAGACAAGTTATCAAATGTTAAGAAATTTTATTTGTGGACCTCAAGTCTTCAGTCCATCAAGTCAAAGGAAATTAGAAACACAGTTGTCTTATACAAAATATTTATCTGGCAAATTTACCTTTAGAGCCATCATGAGTGGGTACATTGCATAGTAAAAAATAAATCTGGGAGCAATAATAAAAATCATAATACTGGTAAATAACAAAATGTGTATAAGGCTAAAGGAAGGAGTATTATACATTTTGATCAACACTGAAAGTACACTTTTTCTCGATATAACACTTTATTTTTAGCAGTCGAGCTACACTTTCCTGCTGTTATTTGTTCTCCATCCAGCCTATTCTTATGTGCTTTCCTGTTATTAAAAGTAATAGTATTATTATTATATTTGATCTATATATTAACTAAACTAACTGTAGTCCATCTATTGTGTAAGGAGCTTGAGAAAAAAAGCCTCTGGACTTCTTTAAGTTGCTTGAAGACGTTTCACCTCTCGTCCGAGAAGCTTCTTCAGTTCTAAGGTCAAATACCTTTGACCTTATAACTGAGGAAGCTTCTCGCAACTTAAAGAAGTCGAGACGCTTTTCTTTCCAAGGTCTTTAGAATATGATGACCTAGATGACTGAGAACCTTCACAGACAGTACATCCATCCTTTTTCTTAACCACTTATCAAATCGAATGTGACAAGGGGCTGAACCCAGCATTAATCTTATTTGTGTTACTAAATGGACTGCTCAAAAACATGAATTGACTACTATGAAGATGTCAATGGGAAAAAATCATAATGGCTATCTAATACTGATATGGACTGGAGTAATGAGATAGAATGAAAGGCTGCCTCATTGTTTGAGGAAATGAAAATTATCTTAAGGGGCTTAATTCAAAGACACCTCAAAAATTAAAGTGAAAAAAAGATGCTACAGACTGGTCCATTTTGCCAAGGGCACCAGGGCACCAGTGTGGACCTGCCAATTCTGGTATTCGATGGCAACTGCCAATCAGGCACCACGGTGAGCATAGGGCCCAAGAGGACTTCAGGCTACCCTGATGAAGTCTGTTTCTGATGGTTTGTTTAGAGACATTCACACCAGTGTCCTGCTGAAGATCATTTTTTAGCTCTGGCAGTGCTCATCCTGTCCCTCCTTACACAAAGGAGCAGAAACCAGTCCTGCTGGTGGTTTAAGGATTTCCTACAGCCCTGTCCAGCTCTCCCAGAGTAACTGCCTGTCTCCTGGAATCTCAAACCTTATGACAATGGCAAGTATTGATGTGCCATCCTGGAGGAGTTGGACTACCTATGTAACCTCTGTAGGGTCCAGGAATCATCTGCTAAGTGTAGTGACACTGACCCTTACCAAATCCCAAAATAGTGAAAAAAAAAATGAGATAAAAGGAGGGGAAAAAGTCATTCCTGTTTTGGGGGTTGTCTCATCATCGCCCTCCTGGTGCACCTGTTGTTAATTTCATTAACACTGACTAATAACCCCCTCTGCTACTTGACTGACCGGGTTAATATCCCAGTGGTTTAACTGACTTGATTCTATACTCTTAATAAAAAGTATTTCTTTAACTTTTTGCGCAATGCATTCTTAACTTGTAAAAGTTGCTTCACTCTACCATCACACGTGACTGGGGAGAATTTACTTCTTTCCATGGATGTTAACATTTTGTTAGCATCATCATTTACCTCGTCATTCTCTAGGATATTTCTCCCTTATGCATTTTTGTTTAAGCTTCAGAAGAGAGACAGTGGAATACAGTAGACCTGTCTGAGAGGTATCAACCTACACTCTCAGTTATCACGGCGCCATGAAGGAAATCCACTGCTCTGATCTGCACCAACACACTTTACAAATATTTTGGACAAAACCCTGTTACTTTACAGTTTCTATCGTGTGTGGACCCTCATGTGTCTTTTCAGGGTTCCCTGTCGTGAAAATGTTACGCCGCAGACATTACAGCCAAATGGTTTCTCTCCTGTGTGAACTGTCATGTGTGCTTTAAGGTGTGTCTTTCGCTTAAATTGTTTTCCGCAGTCATCACAACTAAACGGCTTTTCTCCTGTGTGGAGTCTAAGGTGTCTCTGCAGACATCCCTTTTGGCTAAATCTTTTACCACACTTATCACAACCAAATGGTTTCTCTCCTGTGTGGACTCTCATATGCGCTGTGAGATCACTATGTAGTCTAAACTTTTTATCACATCTACTGCAACCAAATGGTTTCTCTCCTGTGTGCACTGTCATATGCGCCTTCAGAATTCCCTGTTGGCTAAAACTTTTACCGCATTCATCACAGTGAAATGGTTTCTCTCCTGTGTGAATTGTCATGTGCGCCTTTAGAATTTTCTGATGACTGAATCTTTTACCACAGTCGTCACAGGTAAATGGTTTCTCCCCAGTGTGAGCTGCCATATGTATTTTGAGAGTGCATTGGTGTCTAAATCTTTTGCCACAATTATCACAACCAAAAGGTTTCTCTCCCGTGTGAATTCTCATGTGGATCTTAAGATGTGTTTTCTGGTTAAAGCGCTGTCCACAAAAATCACAACAGAAGGGTTTCTCTCCCGTGTGAATTCTCATGTGAGTGTTTAGATGTGTTTTTTGGTTGAACCTTTGTCCACAAACGTCACAGCCAAATGGTTTCTCTCCGGTGCGTACTGCCACTGATGAATCATCATTTTGTGATACTGTAAAGCATTCCTTTTTAGCCAAACCAGAGGAAGACATTCTTCCCCTCTCTCCCTGAAGTGACTGTTTGCAAAGAAAAGTTTTATTACATTCAGATACTTTAGAACTGTCTTGTCCTTTGTCACTATTTACAACTAATTCAGGTGTCCTGGTTTCCTTCCAGTCACTGTCACTGTCTTCAGTGTCAGGTCCAGAGTCTGATAAAGGCTCCTGCCAATAATAGTCATCATCATCATCCTTAATACTGACTTCAGTCTCAGATAAGCTGGAAGCCTTTTCATCACCATTTGGATGTACATAAATATCTTGATCTGGACTTCTAGCTGATTCCGGTCCTCCACAGTCATCACCATCAGTTTCCATTTTTATTCCTTTAGCTGGGGGGGCATTTAAAGCCTCTGCTTCTCTGTTGCATTTAGTTTTTCTTTGAGAAGTTTGTGAATACTCGGATTTCTCGTCACTGTCTTCATGTTTCACACTGACAGTATGGCCTGGAAACCTGGAGATATCCGCCACCTGCACCCCATTTAGCTGCTCTCCCACCTGACTGGTCCAGAGCTCCTCCTGCTCCTCTTTTATTTGGATGACCTCTGGGTCTTGCGGATCTGAGGTGGGGCTCCATTCAGGGGGAACCTCTTTAATTGCCAACAGTTGTGAGATATCTGCATGGAAAAATAACACAGACATGAGCATTATGAACAAAAAACTACAGCTGCAAAGGGAGAGATGCCAAACTGTGTTTCATTGTTCTGGTAACAGTGACAATAAAGATCTATCTATCTATCTATCTATCTATCTATCTATCTATCTATCTATCTATCTATCTATCTATCTATCTATCTATCTATCTATACTAGAGGTAATTAAAGTAAAACTGGTAAAAATGGTAGTGATAACGAAGTAAATGGAATGAAATTAATAACTAAAAAAACGTAGTTATAGTTATAAAGTTAATAACCAAGTCACACAGGAAGCTCATGTGTGACTGTGACGGTACATGACTGATATCTGATTTGACACTACTACCAGAACCACAAAAGAATGTGGCTGTTTTCTAATTTTACAATCCATCTGGAAAAGAATAAGAAAAAATTGTTATTATAGCTATACAGAAGAAGAATTGCTTACTTAGTGCTAGGCAATTCCACGCATGCTATGACACTTCTGATTTCACTACACAAGCAAACAGAAAAAGGAGAGTTTAACTGGTTTATCAGTAATAAAAAGAATAACTGCTCACTTGAAGCACTGAGAAGCACACTGAGAGGTGATCTGTATCAACCTCATACATTGGTCAAATCATATGATGCAGAAAAAAAATGCAATGAAATGATAATCATAATCCATTAATAACTTTTTAAGCATGGCAAAAATCCCACAAAGGCTGGTGAGGTGCAGACATTTTTAGCACTAATAATTGCAGATTCAAATGAGCTACATCCAAGAATAGTAAAGAGTAGGGATGGGTATCGTTTAGGTTTTATCCGATACCGGTGCCAAATCGGTACTTTTGAAACGGTGCCGGTGCTCAAACGGTGCTCAAACCGGTGCTTAAAGAATGGAGAACACAAAATTGGTCCAAAAACCTCTCATGTTCAGCTGTTTTTTGTAAAAATATAACAATGTTAGCCTTTTCTGCAGCTATGGGGCATATATGGTATCACTCTTGGCTGGAAGCAGTGCTTAATCAATGGAAAAAAAACACAAACTTTGTCCTAAACCTCTCATGTTTAACTGTTTTCCACTTTTTCTTTGGTCATTTTAGCCTTTTTAGCCAGGGTGAAGGGAGTATCTGCCATCAAACAAGAGGACAGCCGCATGTAGCTATGATGATGTTTGCTAGTTCACCTTACATGCATTAATGTAATAACGTGGTTAGCCTACTCAACGTAAATTAGCTACTCACGCAGAGAAGAACGGCTGCTGCTGCCACCATCATCCGTCATCATTTCTGCTACACTGGCAGGCTAGGGGCCAGGACTCTCCTCTTCGTGTTTTTGGGGGATGTTGCATAACAGGCAACCCACCCGCAGTAGATGTGCTCGGTGTGAGGTCTCGCAGCAAGCTATCAAATACGGCGCATTTCTGGGCTTTTAAAAAAAACGCTATGCGTCGCCAGGTGTTTCATCGGATTTGAGGTGTCACCTCCTTTGACAGTATCACAGTATCAGCTTAAAGAACTTGTTGCAGGCTGCTGAGTTTGCATATTTTGCTATGAAGTACAGCCAGACTTTTGACCGCTTCGCCTTGGACATTTTTAATCTGTAGCTCTGCTCTAACAGAACGTACGTACCTGGCCCCGCCTACTATCCTCGGAAACGTAAAATGATTGGCTAGAATCTAAAGTGTATCACAGCTCAGGAAAAAAAAGCACCGAAATGTGCGCTGCTTTTCGGTCTGGTTACTACCGTTTATGTCAGAACCGGTGCCATCATGGCACCGGACACCGGTACCCATCCCTAGTAAAGAGGGGTGGAGAATGAAAAAAAGAGAGCAGAGACTCTCAGCAGTTAACAATCTATTAAAGATCATTAGGATCCCACATGAGGAATTGGAAAGTGTGGCTAGGAAGACGAATGTCTGCAATGCCCCGGTGGATGGATGAATGCCCTGCAGTGTGTGAGCTGCTGATGTTTTACAGACTTTGGCTTGTTTTCAGGTGATTACCAATGTCTGTTTTGGTGTGGATTAATTTCTAAATAAAGGCCCATGCAAGAAGAAATAATTTGAATTATAATACTAGTACTACAATATACTGTGAAACCACCAGGGTCCTAAAAGTGCAGTGGCACAACTTTTAGGTCACACCACCTAAAATTGAAAAAATAAAACAAAACAAACAAACAAACAAAAACAGTCAGCAGAAAACAGGAAATAAAAACTGGATTTTGTTCTGAGTGTTCACTCTTGAGTAATCCATCCACTCCAGCCTTCTCTCTCTCTGCCAGTTTTTTGTCTCTACAGCACTTCCAATATATTTCTGCTTTAACCTTTTGTTATGTTTTTTTTTTTGTTGTTTTTTTTTTTTTAGAAGAACATGGTTTTGGTTAAAGATGTCTTTTGCAAATAAAAAAATAACAGTCTCTTATTTGTTCAGAAGTATATTTATGCTGCACACAAATATTTAAGATATGAAGCCACCTTTAGTAGAGCCTTTATGGACGCTTAGAAGCAGACTGAATTTAGTCCGAGATTAAAGAGCTGCAGTTAGTCTAAAAACATTCTTGCCTACAATATAAACACCAGGCCTGATTTATTTCTAGAAATATTGATCAATCATGAAATGTGAAGACTAACAAAACATATTTACAGATTCAAAGTCCTCACAGTCATACACCTGACACATCAGTGATACTAAGTTCTGATGTCTTCACCTTTGCTCCACAGAAAATGTCCTGTTGTATGGAGGTTAAACTATAAATGGAACATAAATAAGAGACTGCAGGTTTTTGATGTAAACATTCATAATCTATCGTGTCATACAGGGGCACACTTAAACAATTAAAGGCAGTATAATCTCAGTAGAACAAGTACATAAGTTCATACTTGTGAAATTCTTATATTTGTACTACACGCCTTATCACATATTAAAGGCACACTGACAGTTTGCAGTCAGGCATCCATTATGTTAGAGTCTCTTTGAACTTTTAATTAAGTAAAAACATATCCCAAACTTTGGCTTGCACTGAGGCTGAACTACAAAATAACCCTGTTGTGTACCCACTGTAAACCGTCCGGGTGCTGCTCTGTACTGTTGCCGTTCAGTTCCGTCTTTTACAGCGTTTAAAAAAAAGGAAAAATAAAGTGGAAAAACTGTTTTTGGTATTTGTGAACATATTCCGCTTTACAGAAGCTTTTTATGTGAATCTTCTTCTTTACTAAGCCCTAACGTCCGCCTTTTCACCAGTAGAAACACTCCACATTAAATCTGTGATGATCCTTACCATCTGTCTGCTTTACATCCAGCTGCTGATGGACTCCCAGCGGTTTACTGTCCGGGTTGTCTTTAAAACGAACACTTTCAGTGTCGTGCTGCTGACAATATTCCTCTTCGTTCATAGTGTCCGCATTTGTTCTGTTCTTTAAAATAAACTGGAGGCTCATTTGAGATGAACCAGGCCTGCGCAGGACCGATCACCTCCGCTCACAGTTAAAGAAGCGCTGGCTTCATTTTCTGTCCTGCTTCTACATCCGTGGATGTATTATATAAGAGCGGGATGCAGATTCCAACAGGGAATCCACTCTCCTGAATCCTTTTGTTAAACGATTTGTTGCCGTCTCCGCTGGTTTTTGAGCAGGCATCGGCACGGACACCTTTATTCTCCGTCACCATAGTAACTACAGGCCTTGCAGCAGCAGCAGTAAACAGTTACACCACACAAACGTACATGTCAAAGGCAAATATTAAAAGATAAATATATGTTTTAAATATATCATATTACTAGAAAAATAAGTATTGTAAAAAAAAATTATATATTAAATAAATAATAAAGAAACAAAAAATTCTAATATTATAAATACTGTAAAATAATAGTTAAATTCATTTTTTTATTGTGTTTTTTAGTTGTATTAATTTTTAAGTTAAAAAAGATCACAAATGTTAAATGTTTAGCTATGAACAAATTACATATTTACAATCATGTTGTTTGCAGCATTTGTGAAATTTTTCAGTTTTTATAGACACGTTCAAAATTTTAGTCACTCAATACAAAAATGTTATTCCTGGTAGAAGTTTGAATTAACAGGATTAAAAGGAAGTCGCTTGATTGCATTTGTGAACGTCTTCAGGAACGGACAGATCGTTTTATTTTTAGCAATGATACAGCTATTAAAGCTTCGGGGTTTTAATTAAGAGTTTAAAATAATATATTAAAATAGGCCCTATCTAAGGTATTTATTTCCCATTTATTCTTTCCAATCTTGCCATTTATTTTTATTAGTTCTAATTAGTAGCCCAACTAATGAGGATTTACATACTTTTAACTCAACAGCTGAAACAACTTGGGCATCTGTGATCCAAACAGTTCTTATTCTTTCCATTCATCCCTTACAGTAAAATCAGGCTGATGTGATATTTCTGTCACTAATTTTAATTTGTGTGCTGTATCAGTCTCCATTATTTCCATAAACATTATCCACTGATTAACACTGATCAAAACGTGACTTCTTTTTTTATTAATCCGACTAATCAGTTCTTTTCTCCATATATGTTTTATTGGAAGCCACAACCTCCCCTGTTGTTCAGGCAGATGTCGCCCTCTGCTGGCCTGCTAAAAGAAAAGCACTAGTACTAGTACCAATTCAAATGTATCCTACCATGAATAAGAGGGGTGTGGCTGTCCTCTGACGTTTTCCGTTTTTGAATTAATTTATCATCCAAAAGCAGAGAAAGAAAAATAGTGTATATGCTGTTCTTTACATAAAATATCTCATTTGAAAATCTGAGAAACTCTTACTTCACTGTTTGCTGTAAAGGTAACGGTCCTTATTTCTCCATTCACCATGTACACACACAGTGGCTGGAAACAACACCTTTTCTGTCACTTCCTTTTATTTCTGGTTTTATTTACCAAAAGATTTCACAACAGTACAAAATAGACACATCTATATTTATATTTATCCTCATTGTTTTCAGAAAGGCATCTTCTGATATACGGCACATTGGTAGCTACAGTTTGGTGGACTAAGAGGACGTCTATTTAACTTAGGAATTGTTCAAAATCAATATTTTACTGGGTAGGCCTTGCAAATTCCATGCATCTATTTTTTCTCCCTTTACCCATGTCAGGGTCATGGGGGTAGCAGCCTTAGCAGTGATGCTCAGACCTCCTCCAGTTCATCTGGGGGACACCGAGGTGTTCCCAAGCCAGCTGGGAGAGTCCCTCAGCTGGCATCCTCCAGTGGGATGTGCCTGAAGCGCTCACCTAGGAGGCATCCCAGTCAGATGGTGAACCACCTCACTGACTCCTCGCAGAAATTAGTTCCTTTTCTGGATATATTTTTTTATCATTGTACTTATTTTCATTGAAAATAAATACTGCCATTCATGAGAAAAGAAGATAAATTGCTTTCATTTACATATCTTAATGGCTCCTCAGCAAAGATTTCCTCCACACAGTGAAATGAAATTTCCAAATTAATTTCAGTCAGATGTTATTTCTAATCAGTTGCATTCCACTCAAGCTTCAAATACAATGAAGCTGATAAAAGCAAGGTATGTGCTTGACTTTGACAATTAAATATCAAATATTGTACCTGAGCACATTTGACCTCCACAGCCCAGCTTGGTTGACTAAACACAAACCCAACCAACCCAAGGAGGGGCATACTCACTGAGAGCACATCCTGAGCACTCTGAAGTACTTTTCGGTGTAAAAACAGACACACAAAGACTTGTTTTTTTCTTTCTTAATTCCTTATTTATTGCACGCAGGCAAGTAAAAGACTTCAAATATATATATAAAATAAATCAATGTAAGACAATTAATTGTTGCATTCAGTGTTTCTTCATATTTCAACAAATTCAACTGAGAAGGATTTTCATCCGAGTATTAAAAACAATACTTAGAATTACATTTATGTTAAGTTGTCCAGTTTTGAGCCTCTGAAAATAGGGCACAAGTATAAAATGGTGATGATTCTTGAACGTTTTTTTGTAAAACCTCTTGAATTAAAGGTGAAAGTCAACCTCCAATCGTATATCGATTGATTTAAAATCCACTGTGCTGGAGTACAAAGACATCTTCTACTATCCAAATATTTATGGACACAGCTGTACATGACTCCAGACGGTACAAAGGGCTTTCATTTACTTTTGTAAAGCAAATCTCTGATTTATACATGTACTTTCTCATGAAAGCAACATTAACAGAAGCTTGATTCAGATTTACTGCCAAAACACTTTTTAAACAACACTCCATTAACTGCAGTTTCTGCAAAGCAACTTCTTAAAAGCTGACTTGACAATTCAATACATTTGTAGGACTCATCAAAATCAGATTGAAGGCATTTAAAAAACTTAAAATATTTAAAAACTCTGTGTGGTCCTTACCAAGGCACTTGGGTAATGTATCATTCACAATGAACCCTGAAATAATGCAGCTTCTAACACTTGTGAAGCGTCATGTGAGCCTTAAATCGTGTCTTTCGATTGAAGGTTTTTCCACAAACATCACAGCCAAACGGTCTCTCTCCTGTGTGGATCGTAACGTGACTCTTCAGATACTCCTGCCGGTAGAACCGTTTTCCACAAAAATCGCACCCGAACGGTTTTTCTCCAGTGTGCCGTCTGGTGTGCTCATCAAAATGCTTCTTCTGGCTGAAGCTGCTGGCACAGAAGTTACACTGATAAGGTTTCTCTCCAGTGTGGATTCTGATGTGTGCCTTGAGATGAGTCTGTTGGCTAAATTGCTTTCCACAAAACTTACACCCAAACGGTTTTTCCCCTGTGTGAGTTCTCATGTGTGTCCTCAGAACACCCTGCTGTCTATACTTTTTACCGCAGACGTCGCAGCTGAATGGTTTCTCCCCCGTGTGCACTCTCAGGTGACTCCGCAAGTTCCCCTCCTGTGCAAACCTCTCACCACAGACGTCACAACCAAAGGGTCTTTCTCCCGTGTGGGTCCTCATGTGTGTTTTAACGTGCATTTTGCGAGTGAACTTTTTACCACAAATATCACAGCTGAACGGCTTCTTTTGTGGGTAGAGTCTTATGTAAGGCTGCTGCGTAAACCTTTCAGTGTTAACACTGTTAGGAAAGTGAGGCACAGGCGTCTCCTTCTGATCTCCATCGCTGGTTTTTGTTTCAGGTCCAGGAGAGGATAAAGGTTCCTGCCAATCATCATCGCCGTCACTGATGTCAGTTTCAGAAGAATCAGAAGCGTTTCCATTTGCTTTCAGCTCTGCACAAATCTTTAGATTTGGGTTTCCAGCTGGTTCTGCTCCTGGATAGTCCTCTCCATCAGTTTCTGCTTTTATCCGATTAGTCTCTCTGTTGTAGTCATGTTGGTTCTGGTGGAGATCTGAAGTCTGAGTTTTCTCATCATCATCATTTTCAGTCTTCACAGTGGCAACAGCGAATGAGAACCTGGTGTTATCAGCTTCCTCCGACCCGTTAAGCTGCTCTCCCCCCACACTGGTCAGGAGTTCTTCCTGTTCCTCCTTTATTTGGAGGATCTCCTGGTGCTGATGGTCCACACCGAAGCTCCAGTCAAAGGGAATTTCTTCTTTAATCACCAAAACCTTCTGGACATCAGGTGGCACTACTGAAACACACAGACATGGACAGTTGTGTAATTAACTGAACTATTTTAAAGGAAACTAACTTTTTGCTCCTCAATTTAAAAGGACATTCTTTTTTTTTCTGCTACTCCTTTATTTCCCGAAGGGTCTCCACAGTGGAGTTTGCAGTTTATCTGGGTTTGGTAAAAGTACTAAGAGCACACTAGTTGGTGCTCTAAGGTTTGTCTCCTTCCAGCCTCAAGATGGGGATCTTTCACATGACAGCCAAACCACTACATCATGAAGCCATGGGTGCATGAGACACACATGGTGGAAATTAAGCTATTAAGAAACATGCAGTTTTCCAAATACTGGAATAAATATTAGAGGCAGTGGATGCTGCTTATAACCAAAAGTATAAATGTTTCAAAAATGTATTTCGGGAAAGTAAGAGAGAACATCATCATCAGCAAACTGATAACAGTATTGCAGTTTTCCTATTAAGAAGTAATAATTAGGCTGGAAGCATGTGGTTAGCTGTTGTGGTATGACTTACATTTCTACAGCTCAACAAGTAAATATTTAGAGCTAATCCTTCCGTCAGCCAAGATGTTCAAATCAAATCAAAAACATAACACACAGCTACGTTTAGCTTTGGACTAAAATATCACATCTGTAAAGGTAAATCATGGTTTGGAGTAAAGCTATTAATTGTGTTTTGTTCTCAGATTTAAAACGTCCACATAAATAGACATAGAATTTGGAGCTGCATATAGAGATGTTGAAAAAAGTCAGCTTATGGGATACAGGGTTTGTCTCTGCAGTGGGATGTGGTTTGTGGCTCAGCTGCAGAGGAGGGCTGGAGCAGTGGGTTCAGGGGACAGAGCCAGGGAAGGCTGGCTGGCACAGCTGTTATCCATCACACTAACCACGCCTGCCCCAGTTCAGCATTATTATTTAAGTAATTAAAGCACAAACGCTGCCTTGAACTACACTTGTGTGCACCCTTTAAACAGTCCGGGTGCAACACCGAACCCCCCACTGACTTTCGCTCTTTTTAATCCGTAAATGTCATTAATAACTATTAACAACAACTATCATTACCAAAGTCGCTTGACTGCATTTGTGAACGTCTTCAGGTTAAGAAATAAAAGGAAGCTCCGTTCCTACGTGAACAGTTCATCGACCCCCTAAAACGAGCTACCAGCCGCTAAGCAGCCGTTTCCTGTCCGATAAACTCTCCACGTTAAATCTGATTATTCTCACCAGCAGTTTGGTTTACACCTTCTTTGTCCTGTTGAAGGACTGCGTGGAATTTCATTTCCGGGTTTTTCTCAGAAAGAAGATATTCCACTGTGTTCATGGTGCCCGCTGCGTATTTGATCCTTTTTTCCAAAAGAAACTTGGAACGAGCGACGCATGCGCAGATTATCTCGCAGTTCAGTCCGTGCAGTCACGCCACTGGCTTCCCTTCATTGGCTTCCTGTTAAATCCAGAATTCAAAATCCTGCTCCTCACATACAAGCAATGTTCCCTCTAAGTCCCCTCTAGTTAGTGTGTAGTTAGTGTGTAGTGTAGTCAATAGTTTTATTGTGTGTGTCAGAACAATGAGGCGACTACTGAATGTTACAGGTGTT
Organism: Rhamphochromis sp. 'chilingali'; assembly: GCF_963969265.1. Lineage (NCBI taxonomy): Eukaryota > Metazoa > Chordata > Actinopteri > Cichliformes > Cichlidae > Rhamphochromis > Rhamphochromis sp. 'chilingali'. The sequence goes on from NC_137950.1 coordinate 28,229,246, forward strand.
ACAGGAGTGACACATCTCCTGTTGTCAGGCCTGCAGGTATCAGGCTGCTGTTCTCCTTTATCTCATAGTGGACAGAAATTATTTTTTGGAGTGGCACAAATAATTTGTGTGGCATCAGATTTGATGCAGAACAGCTGATTGTTCTGTAAATAGTTTGAAATGTTTATTTAAAAAAACGCCTTGGCTGCATTTTTAGGTAAACAGCTGCAAAAAATGTTGTTTGCATAAATCAGTTACTTTTTTGAAGAAGTAACTATATAATTAATTGCCCAACATTGGTCATTATTTACTGTATTTTGCAGACAGAGAGTTACAGACTCTCTCCCAGACCACAGACTCATAATATAAGTCAGAGCTTTATAGAAAAAAAAGAAAAAAATAAATAAAGTTGTGTTTTCAAAATTGGAGTTCATGTTATTTTTCCTTCCAATAGTGTTAACATGCTACACAGGTCATGAACAAGGTTTTGGTTTTTTTTTTAATTTTCATTGTAAGTGGGCTAAAGCAGTTAATTAAAAATAGTCTAACATAAATGCTGTAATTTGATTATTTTAATAAACCATGTAACTTGGATGGATTCGATGCTGGCGTGACCACAGTGCACACGTCTGCTGTTGCTCACAGTGGTCCAAGGGACGCTCAGGGAGTTTGTGTGTTCGCTCAGACATGTGAAAAATTAGCTGGCTTATCTTAATGACCTTGTAGTACCATATCACCCCATTAGAGGACTTCACTCTCACACTGCAGGTTTACTGTGTTCCTAGAGTATTTAAAAGTAGAATGAGAGGCAGAGCCTTCAGTTTTCAAACTCCATGGATGACGTCAGTGCGCACACTGTGTCTGAGGAGGATGTGCGGAAGTGCTTCAGGAAGGTGAACGCGCGCAAAGCTACTGGTCCGGACGGGATTCCCGGCCGCGTCCTCAAGTAATGTGCGGCTCAGCTGGCTGGAGTGTTCACGCACATCTTCAACCTTTCCCTCTCTCTGTCTGTAGTCCCAGCCTGCTTCAAAATGGCCACCGTCGTCCCTGTACCCAAATCCTCCACCATCTCCTCATTGAACGACTGGCGACCTGTAGCCCTGACCCCCATCGTAAGCAAATGCTTTGAGAAGCTGGTCAGGGACTTCATCTGCTCTGCACTACCCGACTCACTGGACCCTCTACAGTTTGCATACCGCCACAACAGGTCCACTGATGATGCCATAGCCCTGACACTACACACTGCCCTGTCACACCTGGAGAAGAGAGACACGTATGTGAGGATGCTGTTTGTAGATTACAGCTCAGCATTCAATACCATCGTTCCCTCGAAGCTGGACAGGAAACTGCAGGATCTAGGACTGAGCAGCTCCCTCTGCAGCTGGATCCTTAGCTTCCTGTCTGACAGACGCCAGGTGGTCAGACTGGGCAGCATCACCTCATCCCCCATCACACTGAACACTGGTGCTCCACAGGGGTGTGTACTGAGCCCTCTCCTGTACTCACTCTACACCTACGACTGCACAGCCACTAACAGCTCCAACATCATTGTGAAGTTTGCGGACGACACTACAGTGGTGGGTCTTATCACCAACGGTGATGAGATGGCTTACAGGGAGGAGGTCAGCGCCCTGACCCACTGGTGTCAAGACAACCATCTCACCCTCAACGTCGCAAAGACAAAGGAGTTGATAGTGGACTTCCGGAGGTGCAGAGAAGTACACACCCCCATCACCATCAACGGCGCTGCTGTGGAGAGAGTGAGCAGCTTCCGGTTCCTTGGAGTACATCTGGCTGAGGATCTTACGTGGTCAGTACACACAAACAAAACAGTGAAGAAGGCGCAACAGCGCCTCTTCTTTCTCAGGAGACTGAAAAGATTCGGCATGAGCCCCCGCATCCTCAGGACCTTCTATCACTGTGCCATTGAGAGCATCCTCACTGGATGCATCACCACCTGGTATGGCAACAGCACCGCCTACAACTGCAAAGCTCTCCAGCGAGTAGTGCGGTGCTCTGAACGGATAATTGGAGGTGAGCTTCCCTCCCTCCAAGACATCTACAGGAAGCGCTGCCTGAGGAAAGCGGGGAGGATCATCAAGGACTCCAGTCACCCCAGCCATAAACTGTTCAGACTGCTTCCATCAGGAAGGAGGTTCTGCAGCATCCGGTCCCGTACCAGCAGACTGAGAGACAGCTTCTTCCACCAGGCCATCAGACTGCTGAACACGTCATAGACACCTCAGCTTCACTACTGGAACTTCAACATTATGCACTCCACACTGTATATAAATGCCACTTGTTTTGCACATATTCAACTCTGTATATTTTATATATTTTATTATTATTATTATTATTTTTTTTTTTTTTTTACTATTTAATTTGTAAAAATGTGTATACACACACACACACACACACACACACACACACACACACACACACACACACACACACACACACACGTAGGAAAATATTTAGTATACACATCCAGAAATGCATACACTATTATATATTGTACATATATTTATTAGTTTCAGGTTGGCCATTCTTGTATTTTGCTCGTTTGTGTTGTTGTGTTTGCACATCTCTGTTGCTTGTGGGGCTCGCACACAAGAATTTCACTCGCATGTGCTGTGCCAGTGTGCCTGCACATGTGATGTGACAATAAAAGTGATTTGATTTGATTTGATTTGATCCATCTCTTCCCATCTCAAACACAGAAAACATGCAAGTTTACACGAAGTCTTACAGACTCGTGACGCACATACACGCCATTTCTGTGTTTCAGAAATGTTCTGAGAGGTGTCAGTGGCTTAAGTTCATCTGGACTCGACTATTTCAACAGTCTTTCTTCAGGTGTGAGTCTGTCACTGTTCACTCAACTATAGATGGTTCAAAAAACACAGTTATTATCTGGAACATGGAAGCAAGACCACATATCTCCTGCACTGGCTGCCAATCAGCTTCAGAAATTATTTTACTGATTCTTTTAAGGGTTGCACAGTTTAGCACTTTCTTACCTGTCTGATCTTTTCACTAGATCACCAAGGTCTGCAGATGCTGTGCATTAAAATACTGTGACTGCTGACTTTAACTAATTTAATGTATGTACATGTAAATCTTCTGTGTATTTGTGGTGTGTAAAGATTGTAAACAGTGGTGCGTAAAATGTACTTGATTGATATACATTAAAATGATACCACATTTTCCTTAATGATTAAATAAACCCATTTCAGCTACTCAGATTTGTTGCTTCCTGTTGACTGAGGGTGAAGGATCATTTGTTGAGTGTGTGAAACAAACTGCCTTTCACATCAGGACAACATTGGACACTTTTAAAATCTTCCTAAATGTCTTTTACTCGTCTAACTGTGGACGGTTTGGTTAACGGGTGCTGTTTCTTTTAATGTGCTTGAAAGTAAACTTGACTTGGCAACAAAGGAAAACCAGCAGCTGAGGTCAGGACCCAAAACCCCATCTGCACCTGAATGTAGAAACACATCAGAGCACAACAACTGGACCATTATGGCCTGATAAACTTTCACTCATGTGCCTTTAATGTCTCCCACTGCTGTTGGGTGCGTCAGAATTTAACACAAAGGCAAAATGAGGGAATCAACGACTCTCAACGATCCAATCAGATGATTAACTGCCGCCCTGCACCAGCTGTAGAGCCTTTGAGATCTGAGTTGAAAGGCTTCAGAAACTCAAGTCCAGTTGCCTCATTTCAGCACAGTGTAGACCCAAATTCTCAAAATTATTTAACAGATTAATTCAATTATGTTTTTAGAAGCTCTAATCAGCACATGTCAAGTCAAGTCAAGTTTATTTATAAAGCACATTTAAAAACAACCAAGGCTGACCAAAGTGTTGTACAATAAAATACAAATATAAAATACAATAAAACACAAGTACATAAAACACCTCACTGATAAAACAATAAGTTAAAACAGTAAGTTAAACCTTGCTAAAAGCCAATGAGAAGAGGTGAGTTTTAAGAGCAGTTTTAAAAGTTCCTAGGCTTGTGGAGAATCTGATGTGAGGAGGTAAACTGTTCCACAGTCTGGGTGCAGCCACAGCAAAAGCCCTCTCTCCCCTAGTCTTTAATCTGTACCTGGGAACATCTAAAAGCTTAAGGTCTGCTGACCTCAAAGATCACCTGGGGCGGTAAATGCTAAGAAGCTCTGCCAGGTAAGGAGGTGCAGTACCGTTAAGAACCTTAAAAACCAGCAGTAAAATTTTAAAATCAATCCTAAAAGCAACTGGAAGCCAGTGGAGAGAGCAGAGGACCGGAGTGATGTGGTCTCTCTTTTTGGAACCGGTCAGCATGCGAGCAGCAGCGTTCTGCACCAGTTGGAGGCGATGCAGACAGGAACGATCTAAACCAGCATAAAGGGAGTTACAGTAGTCCAGCCGTGATGTAATAAAAGCATGGACCACCCTTTCTAGATCGTTCCTGCACAGGTAGGAATTGACTTTAGCTAAAATCCGTAGATGATAAAAAAGATCCCTTGACTACGGAGCTGATTTGTTAATCAAATTTAAAAGTAATGTCAAAAGTAACACCGAGGCTCTTAATGGAGGAACCCCTAACTTTGGAAGTTAGGGGTCCCATAAAATCAAAGGAAAGGTTGGGGTCTTTAGGAAGCCCAAACACAATGACTTCAGTTTTACTTTCATTTAGATGTAGGAAGTTAAGAGCCATCCAAGTCTTAATGTCAGACAAACAGGAGAATAACGGCTGCAAAGAGTCCTTACAGTCTAACCTCAGAGGGAGGTGGATCTGAATGTCATCAGCAAAGGTGTAGAAGGACACATTAAATTTGCGCAGCACATCGCCCAGAGGGAGCAAATACAGAGTAAACAGCAGGGGGCCTAGAATGGATAACAGTATGGATAACAGTATGTTGTGATCGACAGTGTCGAAGGCTGCTGTCAGGTCTAAGGTTACTAGGACAGCAGCACAACCAGAGTCTACAGTTAAAAGCAAATTAAAAACTCTCAATAAGGAGAGGTTAAAAACCTGAGAAGTCACCAGAAGGTCTGCAGATGCTGTGCATTAAAATACTGCAAATCTTCTGTGTATTTGTGGTGTGTAAAGATTGTAAACAGTGGTGCGTAAAATGTACTTGATTGATATACATTAAAATGATACCACATTTTCCTTAATGATTAAATAAACCCATTTCAGCTACTCAGATTTGTTGCTTCCTGTTGACTGAGGGTGAAGGATCATTGTTGAGTGTGTGAAACAAACTGCCTTTCACATCAGGACAACATTGGACACTTTTAAAATCTTCCTAAATGTCTTTTACTCGTCTAACTGTGGACGGTTTGGTTAACGGGTGCTGTTTCTTTTAATGTGCTTGAAAGTAAACTTGACTTGGCAACAAAGGAAAACCAGCAGCTGAGGTCAGGACCCAAAACTCCATCTGCACCTGAATGTAGAAACACATCAGAGCACAACAACTGGACCATTATGGCCTGATAAACTTTCACTCATGTGCCTTTAATGTCTCCCACTGCTGTTGGGTGCGTCAGAATTTAACACAAAGGCAAAATGAGAGAATCAACGACTCTCAACGATCCAATCAGATGATTAACTGCCGCCCTGCACCAGCTGTAGAGCCTTTGAGATCTGAGTTGAAAGGCTTCAGAAACTCAAGTCCAGTTGCCTCATTTCAGCACAGTGTAGACCCAAATTCTCAAAATTATTTAACAGATTAATTCAATTATGCTTTTAGAAGCTCTAATCAGCACATGTGACATCAGGCACCACAAGAGGTTGGTGGTTTTTAAGGTTGACCTGTCGATCAACAGACGATGGTGAGTTTTCATTCATTCTGTTGTCTAAAACAACTTCCTGCTCACATTAACACGTAGCTGAGGAAATGAAATATTGCTTTTGTGTAAATGATTTAATCACATTAGTACTTGGACTAGTTATAGTGGACAGGAAATATTTACATTCAATGTAATGTCCAGTTACGTTCAACCCCCTGCAGATTTGGAAACTAGGACACTGATACAAATGGATTCAACAGCATCTTTAGCAGAAGAACCTTTGTTCCAGTGATTACATTAACATTTAAGTGTTCACCTTCAGTTCACGGCTGTGGTGTGAAAGACGAGTGAAAGAAGTAACGACAGTTATGCTGGAGTAACTGTTATTGTTCCAGGAAGCTGGACCCTGCCCCTCTTATCAGATACCTGCAGGGCATCCCAGACGACTCGGAGCATTTCACACCTTGACCCAACAAACCCAAAAGGGTGAATGGGTGGGTCAACGACTCTGAGGCATCAGGAGAGGTTAAAAACCTGAGAAGTCACCAGAAGTCAGTCTGAACCGCAGGACGAGAGGAAAGATGTCTTCAACCATGGGTAAGTCCTGGCTGCCTGCTTTTTAGCACTTAGATGTTCGCTAAACTAAGTCATTCTTATTACAAATGTACAAAGTGATTCTTTTAATTCTATCACTGCTTTCATCATCATCTATTCCTGACCTAACCTAACCTTTCTTCCAAAAAACTTACCAAGTTCAGAAATAACCTTAACATTTATATTGTTCTGAAGGCTTCTTTTTAAAACAAAGTAGAAACATTTTATTTTTAATAGTTGCTGAGATGAAGTGATGCAAACCATCAGCATACACGTGATCTTGTCCTGTATCTTGGTGTTTACCAAAGAAACATCATGCAGGTGGCTTTGCTAATGACAGAAACGTCCAGTTTGAAGCTCCAGTCAGTGTACGAAACGATAACTAACGGCGAGAACTCATTTTCCTAATGAGTAAAGAAACTTTGATTGTGTTTCAGGGCCACACGGAAGAATTTAATTTTGTTTCTCATTGCATTGTTGCTCATACATTTGTGATGCTTGTACCTTTCAGATATTCAGCAGCTGTCACCAATCAAAGAAGAACCAGATGACTGGAGCCCTGATATGGAGCAGCAAGTCTCACAGCTCCTCAGCATAAAGAAGGAAGAGGAGGAGGAAGCTGACATCACTGATTTCCCGCTCGCTGCTGCTGCGGCGAAGAGTGAAAATGAAGAGAAAGTGCACTCACTGTTTCATCATGTTAAAAATGAATACAAGGACGAGGAGGAGACTCAGACCTGCAGCTCAGGTAACAAACAAATTAAATTGAACTATGAAACTGCACCAACATTTTTTCTCTGTGAGGAATCAGGTTTTATATTTTGTCTGCTTCTGTTGTGGCTTTGTTAGTTTCACTTCAGTAATGTTATTAAAATATGGAGGGTATTTTTAGGGCGAGATTTAAGAACAAGTGATGAAATCCATTGAATACAGTCACCTCACTAATTTGATTTGTTTTATTTTAGTTTCTCTTCGTTTTAACTTAGTTGGCTGTGATTCGATTGGATGATGTAACTCTGTGAGATGGGCTTTAGGTTAGAGTCCATTCTGCAGGATACTGGAAACCAGTGTCCCCATACACCCAGCATTTTGGCTTTTTTAAAATATGCTCGTCATCCATCTGTGTGTACCTTGCAGGTGTCCATCATCTGTTTGATATTAAAGAAGAGGTTTCCCATGAACGGAGCCCGATTGAAGACTCGGACTTCTTCCAGGAACGCTGCATTGGCCAGGATGGACTGCAGGAGGATGACACACGTGCAACAGCTCCCAGAACCTTTCCGATGCCAATATTCAGTGTTGCGTCCCGCAATGCATTGCAACGCCTCAAATTTGAACAGAGAGAAAAAATCAAATTCTGCGTGAAAACCAAGATATCTGTGAAGAAAACCTTCAAAATGCTTCAGGAAGTTTACGGCAGCAAAGCAATGAGCCGATCAAGATGCAAGGATTGGTATTTGCGTTTCAAAAATGGCAGAACATCCGTCGATGATGAAATCAGGTCAGGGCGACCCAGCACGAGCACAACTCCCAAGCACATCCGAGAAATCGATCAACTTGTGCGCCAGGATTTCCGGATCTCTCTGAGGGAGATTTCTGCCATTCTCAACGTGTCATTCGGAACGGTCCAGGCGATCCTGACGTCCACTTTGAACCTGCACCAAGTGGCTAACAAGCTTGTGCCCAGGCTACTCACTCCCGAGCTGAAGCAGTATCGTTTACGAGCCTGCGAGGATCTCCGTCAACAGATGCGAGATGACCCAACGTTCATGTCCCGGATCATAACTGGCGATGAAAGCTGGGTGTACGGCTGCAAGCCTGGAAAAGCAAGGAGGGTGAATCCGACAAGGAGCCAGTTCAAGGTCAAGCTCATCGTCTTCTTTGACATTCACGGGGTGGTGCATCGGGAAGTTGTTCCCGACGGTCAGGCGGTTGATGCTCCGTTCTACCTCAGCGTTATGACGCGTCTCAGGAAGAACATCGAGGCCAAACGACCTGAACTGTGGCAGAAAGGCGACTGGCTGCTCCATCACGACGACACACCCGCCCACGACGCACTGAAAGAGTGCCATTATTTCTGCTACACCGACACAAATCTCATTCTTCACCCACAGCACTCACCAGATTTGGCCCCCTGCGACTTCTTCCTCTTCCCCAAAATCAACGCCAAGTTGAGGGGACATTTTTTTGACACAGTGGAAGAGCTCCAGCATGCGTCACTGATAGTACTGGATTCACTGGGAGAAGAGGACTTCCGCAGAGCTTTCAGCGCTGGGTGTGGTGTGCTGCTGTGCAAGGCAACCGCTTTGCAGCTGATGGTGGCCAGATTTGAATTGAATACATATTTTTGTATATTTGTTTCATATTTTTTCTATTTTTATTTTTTTTGCATTAGCATGCATTTTTACTGATGTTTGATCTTGTTACATATAACTTTTTTTATTGTTTAAGTAGAGTGAAAATGGTAGGTGGTACATTGCCGTTGTAAATATGTTAGCATGTGCATATTTACAATTGGATCACTTTATAAAATGTAAATAACAACAGAGCAACAACAAAAAAGAGAAGGATGGGTCTTATTGTCATGATCAGAGCGATCCAATATTAATTCTCCAGATCCTCTGAATCTTTTGATGATAGGTGGTGGTGATGTTTAGATTGGCAAAGTCTTCAGTTTTACATTGATAGTTATTCTGAAACTGTTCCACAACTTTTAGATGTTTCTTGTTGTTTTTTGCAGACTGGTGAACCTTTACTTGAGAAATGTTTTTTTATTCCAGTCATGTTGTTGACCTGTTGCTGTAATTAGTCATGAAAAACTTCCTCCAGCTGTTTATTTTGAGTCCCTCTCGCAGCCTTTTTGAGATGTGCTGCTGCCATAAAAGCCAAACTGAGCGAATGTTTTTCATCTCAGGTCAAACATTTGATGTATTTTGTTGGGTTCTTTTGTGAATAAAAATATGGATTTGTGAGATTTGGAAGTCACTGCATTCAGTCTTTATTTTACACAGCATAGTTTTTAGTTTGTAGTTTGCTGGGCACTGGGAACGTAATAGAATATAATAGAGGCACAGAGACCAGAAACTACCGCTGACCACGAAACACTGACGATGCAGGAAGAATAAAGAGAGGATAACTTACAAAACTGAGCGATTAAACACAAAGCAAAACTCAGTATTCCCAGGGATCCACAGCATACTGGAATTTAAAAGGGAACAAATAAACATGAGCCTAAAAATACAATAAACAGAAAAGTGTAAACCTTGAACACTGGAGACGCAGGAAAAACCCCAAAGAAGCTCAAATTCAAACATATAACCAAAAATGTCTAAACTCCAGAGCACAGTGAAACCCAGAGACCTGGTTTGCACCGACTAGCAGACATTTTTTCCCATCATTCTCCACTGCTGACTCAGTGTCTGTCCTCCACATGCCCAAGACAACATCCACACATCATTCTTTACTTTGGCATGAAGCAGCTCACAGGCCTCGCTCGGCCTAGCAAATAAATGAACCCATCTCAGATTACAGCAGACCTAAAGTCAGATAATCTACAAACAAGCTGTTATAAAAAATTTTATTAACCTTCACGCTGTGATAAAAAGGCAATAAAAAGTAAATGTGCACGTGAACTCCAGACAAACAGCATCAGGGGGAAAGAATAAACAAAGGAAGTGAACACACAGAGAGAAAACACAAGGAGCTAAACTTCAAAATAAAACAGGAAGCAAACAGAAATGGAGACCAGGGGCCCGTTCTTCGTACGTCGCTTACTACATCCAAGATCAAATGACACATCCAAGATCAAATCATCGCGCTAACCGTGAGCTCGCTAATCCGGTTCCCCGAACACACCTGCTGTTGACGATTACTACAGCTGGATGAAGTAATGCGCGATCACTGGGTGCCGTAAAAGGGGCTACGCATCGATAGCAGAAACAGTGATCGGCAAGCCTCTGATTGGTCGGCGAAAATGTCGAAGGAGCGCGCACAGTACTTCACCGCAGCGGAGCAAGAACTCCTGATTGAGGGATTTCAGGAGTACCAGAGTGAAATTAAAACGCAAGGTAACAGTGCGAAGGCTGCAAAAGCAAGGAGAGAGGGCTGGCAGAAAGTTGCTGACAAATTAAACGCGTAAGTAATGCAACATATTACATGGCACCATACCATATCATATTTTATCATATCAAATCATACCACATGATATCCTCTTACACATTAGAGCCACAACCGGACCCACCAGAACATGGGAACAAGTAAGAGTGAAATACAAGAACATACTACAGAATGGTAATATCCAACACTCATATTGCTGTCAGTCACTTGAAAAGACACCCCTGAAACAATCCCTGTGTTTGTGTATAACAGCAACCAAGAAAAGGGCAGAGCAACAAAAGACAGGTGGTGGTCCTGCACCCCCTCGTCACACCCCAGCAGAGGAGCTGGCCCTAAGGTTGAATGCCACCAGACCCATTGTTGAGGGCATCCCTGGGGGCAGCTCTTCCGGAGACCAGAAGCCGGGGTGCAGTAGCAGCAGCACCTACATAACTGGTGAATGGGCTCATGATTCCATGTGCACAATGTCAAATATGTGGTTGTTGCCTAAATGAAAATGCTATTCGAACTGTGACATTCATTCATTGGCACTGTGGGTTTTCTCTGTGTGTAGTGTTACATGACACACCATCACTTTTACCTGTTCCCATGGAAGGGGTGACTGGAACATGCACAGTAAGTTGGGAGATATACATATATCTGTCCCCACCCAATTGTACAGACCTATAGGCTGTACCACACCCCTTAGTAACACCATTGTGTTACCATTGCACAGGACAGTGACGCAACCCTGTCAGATGGCTGTGGTGTGGCGGAAGACCCTGTGAGTACATGCATGAATTGGCCTGAAATACCATCTACTTGTGTACTGCCATGTGTGTCTGACTGCAGTATGATTTGCAGGCCAAGAGGCCGGCAGAGAGGCCTGCTGATGCAGAGGTGGGCAGTGTTGTGATCAATTATACTGCCTATATGACATGTATTCCCCGTTAAATGTTGTCACCACAATTGACACAGGGTGACATACGTCTGCTCTACAAGAGAAGTCTCCAGCAAAAAATGGAGTATACTGAGCTGAAGAAACAAAAGCTCCTAGGTGAGATCGAACTACAAGCCCTAATGAGGCATAAACTACAATTGGAAATCGAGGTGCTTCAAAAGGAACTCCAGAGTAAGTAGGAATACATGTTCATACGGAGCACTATTGCTGACCCTGCGTGACGCAGTATACATGCTCTGTTTTCCCAGGCAACTGATGACTGGCCTGTGTGTGGTGGGACAGACAACGATGCTCAAATAAACGTCAATAGAAAATGTGTCATGTCATGTTTTTATTATGCGAAATTGTGTTGCACAATCCTGTCCCGTGCAGCTCTGCCACTAGGTTGGTCCAGGTGCACTGGCTGGAGGTCATCATCAGGCTGCACCTCCACCACGGGGGTCCTCTCTCTTCTGATGGTGGCAATGTTGTGCAGTACGGCACATGCAACAATAATGTCACATGCCCTGTCAGGTGCAACCCTCAGGCGTTTTAGACACTGGAATCGTTCCTTCAGTTGCCCAAAGGTCATTTCAATGCGTGCCCTTGTCCTGGCTAGGGCTGCATTGTAGCGGGTTTGTGGCCCAGGGTTGGGGTCAGGGAACGGTGTCATGAAGTACTGCCTGCATGCATAACCTCTATCTCCGAGGAGGATCCCATCGTAGGCCCCTGTGTAATGAAGAAATGCTGTTATGTTAGGCCCGACATGAGTATGTAGCATCAACATAAGCCTCTTTTACTTACCACGCTCAAATGATGTGCATAACCCTGACTCTCTGAAGATCCGTGAGTCATGCACTGATCCGGGCCATTTTGCTTCCACATTTGTGATATGGCACATCGAGTCACACACCATCTGTGGGATTCCATTATGTGTGACCACACTCCTCCCATCGTATATTGCCATCTGGAGTGTTAGTATTGCTCACCTGCACATTTATACTGTGGCCCCCCTTTCGGTTGACAAAGTCCCCTTCAGTGGGGCCTGGGGGGGCCTTGATCGCAATGTGTGTGCAGTCTATGGTGCCAATCACATTCGGGAAGCCTGCGGACGTTGGAGCTACAGTTACCGACATAGGTCATGATTGCATCACATTCACTATCCAATTTACTGTACCTGCAATGGTGAAAAAGCCCTGTTTGACGACCTGTGGTCTTAAGTGGCTTGGAAAAACCACAAACACACCCAGGAAATGCTTGAGTGCCAGGTACACTTTGCGAATGGCCCGGCAGACGGCACTTTTCCCAACGTTCTCTGCATCTCCACAAGTGTACAGGAACGTGCCACTCGCAAAGTAGCGCAAGGCAATGCACACAGTTTGTGCAGTTGTTAATGCCCGACTACGGTGGGTGGTACTCTTAACACGGGGATCCAGCAAGTTGGTTAGGTAGATGATACCCTCACGGGAAAATCGGTATCTCTCTATGAGCACACTGTCACGCTGTGCTAAAGGATCCTGTCTATCCCGCAATATACGTTGGATTCTGAACACTCTCCTTATCACTCTTGCACCTTCCGCAATGGGTGGCTCGCGTAGAAACGGACAGGACATGGCTGCGACAAACTTCCCACTTCCACCTTCGCTTTTATAGCCGTGGTCTGTCATCTTGATTACACGACGTAATTTGCTATTCCTCTACTGTGGAATGTGTGTTGCATCTGGCGTGATCACCTACATGCCATAGCGTGATTACTCGTACATTTCCCTTTTTTTAGGGACTGACCTGTATGTATCTGTGTGGAATCAATAAAAGGATCAAGTGCTGCATTATCTTTAGTTACATTGATGTTATTTATTTGTGGTGAAACGGTGGCGGAATGTCGCTGTTGCTTTCGTATGATGACGCGGACATACCTGCGTGGCCGCGATCTAATCCTGTTTACATAAAGTAAACCTGCTCCCGAGCAGGTTTACGCTTACGGCTCTGTTGCTATGACAGCAAGTCCCGGATGAGCTTCGGGGAACCGACTGATCCAGGATCACGCGAAATCGTCAACAATCTAATCCGGCTAACCTACTTAGCGAGGTACGAAGAACGGGCCCCAGGGCCCTGTTTCAGGAAGCCGGTTTAGAAAACTCAGAGTGAAAAACGATACGCAGGGTTGAGTAACCCCGAACTGTCCAACTCGGAATATTCGGTTTCAGAAAGGCTGATAACAAGTAGTTCAGTCAACGCGGAGTTGCTTTAACCCCAAGTGAAGCGCGCGGACGAGGATACATAAAGCCCTGATCAGTGGAGCACAGATTAAGCGAGTCACCATGGAGACGGAGGGAAAGAAGGCGCGGTCAATGTATTTTACAGCGCTTGAGGCCGAAATTCTGATGGCAGCATATGCCGATAACATGCAAATTCCGCGGAAAAAAGTAACACAGCGACAGCTGCAAAAGAAAGGGAGCATGCATGGCAAAACATAGCCGACAGAGTCAATGCGTGAGTGTTAATTTAAACATTGATCTAGGGATTTCCACCCATTTAACACGTTATTTTATCATATGTTATTTTATTTGTTATTTTATACATTTTATTTTGTGACGTGATGTGAGCGCAGGTGCAACCCAACAGGCCCCAAACGTTCCTGGCAGCAAGTAAAAATGAAATATAAAAATATAGTCCAAACAGGTAAGGTGTAATTGTATTATGAGCCATAGTGCTTGGTCTGTTTGTCCGATGTAAATCAATTGCAGTTAGAGGCTACATTAATTTTCTTTCTGTAAGCACTTATTGAAATTATCTGAGCACATTACAAGTACATATTTGCTTACTCTGTATGCTCAAATGTGACCCGTTATAGCCAACAGAAAAAAAGCGGAGGCCTGAAAAACAGGTGGGGGTCCTCCTCCACCACCACTCACAGAGGCTGAGCAGTTGGCCCTCAGCCAAAACAGTGGGCGCCCTGTGGCCGAAGGCATCTCTGCGGGGACATCCTCTGAGTCAATAACCCCGCAAGACACAAGTGCCTACATAAGGGGTAAATCCAAAATAATACATGATGTGCATACATCCTTTCTTCACAGTCACCTTTGCAGTGCGACACATTCATTTGATAAACTCTTTACCATAATGGATTATTTTGTAGTGAAGTTATTTTCCGACTGATTTTGCCTTCCCTCAGTCTTGGTTGTCTTTGAGAGCATAATGACAATGAAGTGTAAGGTGATTGGTATGTTTGTTAATTGCCATTTGGTCCCTTGTAAGTTATAAGTGACCTGTATAAACCTCATATTCTATCAGTTGATGGTGGTGGTGTACTGCATCTGGTGCAGCCTCCTGTTGAGCCAGACCAACATGCAGTTGTGAGTAATACTCCACAGATTATATGAGTTTACAGTAGAACAGCAATGTTGTTTATTTCTTTACTACAGGAAAATAATGAAGAAACATTGACAGCTGTTACAGAGGAGGAAGCAACAGAGACACTTTATGAGGTTTACATCTTTTAATACTTTGTGTACAGGAAACACAGGTGACCAATAAAGCCAGTTGAACAAAAAATCTGTTTATTCTTCTTTCAACATGTTGAGGTGATGGGTCAAAAGAAATGATTGTGACATATGGTGTCTCTGACTGCGCTTCCATCTTGTATGTCCGTGGGAGGGTCAGGATGTTCATGGTTTGGATCACTGCTGATGTTTGGTTCAGAAGGACAGTGTTCTCCTCTAATTGTGGCAATGTTGTGAAGAATCACACATGCCACAATAATGTCACATGCCCTTTCTGGGGTGACCCTGAGTCTTTGCAGGCACTGGAACCGGGCCTTAAGCATTCCGATAGTCATTTCAACTCTGGCTCTTGTCCTGCAATTAGCCAGATTATATCGCTGCTGTGGGCCCGGTTCAGGGTCAGGGTAAGGGGTAAGCAAATAGGGTAAACATGGATACCCCCTATCACCAAGCAAGTAGCCAGTGAACTCTCCTAAGACAGAAGGATACACTTCAGTTCAAATGTCCCTGAAGCAATTGGTCTTTATATATTTTAAAGTATTTTCAACTCACCATGTCCAAATTTTGTGCTCAGTGTACATTCACGGAATATTTGTGAGTCATGGACAGAGCCTGGCCACTTGGCTTCCACATTTGTGATAATGTTGGCAGCATCACATATGATCTTCACAGTGCAGAGAACACAAATTAGCATCCATTACTATGATGAAATAATTTGTTAGTTTGAAATGCTACAGGGAACTATGTACCTGTACATTAATGCTGTGGAAAGACTTCCTGTTCACATAGTCTCCTTCATTTACTGAAGGAGCAATGATTGGAATGTGAGTACCATCTATACAGCCAATCACGCCTGGGAACCCTGAAAATAAATGTAAAATGTAAGTAGTAGTTCAAGTATCATCACATCATGAATTAAGTTTTGGTCATCCTGATACCTGCAATTTTGTGGCATCCCTCTTTGATAAATCTTGTGGGTCTATGACCGGGGAACACCACAAACCAGTACAGGAGACGTTTCAGTGCAACTGTAACATTCCTGACTGCCCGACAGACGGTAGCCTTGGAAACGTGCTCAGCTTCACCAATATTATACAGAAAGCTCCCGTTTGCAAAAAACCGAAGTGCGATACAAATAATATGTAATGAACTGTGAGCATGTCCGCGATGTGTCACATGCGTAATATATGGCCTGAGGATGTTATCCAAATAAATTATAGATTGTGCTGACAAACGGTAACGTTCGCACAGAAAATCATCAGGAAATGATAAAATGTCCAAACGCGCTCTGATCACTCTCTCCCGGCGGAGAGCTCTGCGGAGAATTTGGGCTTCACGATCTACTGGCTCTTCAAGGAAGGGACACGCCATGTCTGACACTTCCTACTGTCAGGTTTCCGACAAAGGGGCGGAGACAGTCAGGGTTAGTTGTAGTAAACCTGCTAGGGGGCAGGTTAGCTTCACGGCGTGTGTCGTCATAGTGACTCACTCAGGCTTCATCTGAACTCGCTTTGTGAAACCGAAAACCCAGAGTTTTCGTTAACTCAGGGTATACTTACTCAGTTTTTCCACTAAACCGGCTTCCTGAAACAGGGCCCAGGAATAATCTCACATAAATACAAATAAACACAAACACATGAGAACAGAGGAAAAACTACAAAAACACAAATGAGCAGAAAAACTAACAACAGCCAAAGACGATTATAAAAACCGAGACAATTAACATCTACTGTTCAAAGCAAGCAAAGCCTTTAAGTAATCTACACCATTTATTACTTTTCCTCGGTTTTCTGGCATCACGCCTGAAGTCGAGGTTCGAATGAACTTAAAACATCTGAGTTTCGTAATGTGTTCTCAGCTTGTTATAATTCTAGACAAAGGGGAGTAGCAATTTTAAAACATAAAAATATTAATTTCACAGTACTCGATACAGTTATATTTCCAGAGGGCAGATTCTTAATCATTAAACTATCTATACTTGATAAAACGCTATGTATTGCAAGTGTATATGGTCCAAATGTTGATGATCCCTCATTCTTTCACGGTTTTTTCAGTGCACTCTCTGAACACTTAGATGGCACACTTGTTCTTGGAGGCGACCTCAACCTGGGACTAAATGAAGACATGGATAGGCTCAACACAGCAGGAACTCAGCGTAATTGGCAGTCCACAAATATAATCAAACAGTATATGAGCGACTTTGGTCTTTGCGATGCATGGCGCTCCCTTCACCCCACCAGTAAGGAATATAGTTTTTTCTCACATGTTCATCACTCCTACTGTCGTCTGGATTATTTTTTTATTATTTATTTCTGCAAATATTAATCTCCTGCTAAAACCAGGCAAAGACCCTGTATATCCCTCAAGCTATCGTCCAATATCCCTTATAAATGTAGACCTTAAAATAATCTGCAAAGCTCTCTCAAAGAGACTGGAGAAAATAACCCCCCTCTTAATTCATCCTGACCAAACTGGTTTCATAAAAGGTAGGCACTCATCAACAAATACACGTAGATTACTTAATTTGATAGACTACTCATACAGTAAAAACCTTGAAACTACAATATTTTCTTTAGACGCAGAAAAAGCATTTGACAGAGTTAACTGGAAATTTCTGTTAACAACTTTACACAAATTTGGTTTTGGATCCTCTTTCATTAACTGGTTAAAAATATTTTATAACTCCCCAACAGCTTGTGTCAGAACAAATGACCAGACATCCTCCAGCTTCTCTCTCCTGAGGGGCACCAGGCAGGGATGCCCACTCTCCCCTTCACTGTTTGCAATTTTTATTGAACCACTAGCAGCAGCAATTAGACAGAATTCAGTAATTAAGGGCATAAAATGCAAGAACATGGAACATAAAATCAGCCTTTATGCGGATGATGTGTTACTCTTTCTCCAAAACTCACAAACCAATATCTCTGGGGTGATTGAATTGATAAACTCTTTTTTTAAGAATATCAGATTACTCAATTAACTGGTCAAAATCTACAGTCCTCCCGATTAATTGCTCTAAATATAAAATATTTAGGTATTAATGTTTCTCCCAAGCTTGCAGATCTAACTAAATTAAACCATATCCCACTTTTAAAGAAGGTAGAAGGTGATCTGACTAGATGGAAATGTTTACCCATGGGAAGGGTTGCTGCTATAAAAATGATGGTCTTACCAAAAATAAATTATTTATTCTCAATGATCCCAACTAAACCGCCACAAGATTGGTTCAGATCTCTAAATTCGTATATGTGCAAATTCCTTTGGAAAAACAAACCCCCACGTATAAGCTTAAAAACACTACAAAAGACCAAGGATAAAGGAGGACTAGAACTACCTAACTTTCAGCACTACTTTTTAGCCAACAGGCTTCAGTTTATCTCAGGATGGCTAAAACACACCCTCTTAGATGAACCTTGGCTAGATGTAGAACAAGCACTTTGCAATAATCTAGAGATTTCAGATCTACCATTTATCAGCTCAAACATCCAACGACATGAATGCTTTAAAAGCATCAACATCAGCTCTTCTCTGACAGCATGGTGGGAGTTTCTGAAGTTGACAGCGTCTTCATTAATCCCATGCAAACGTACACCTATCTGGAACAACCCTGACATATTACAAAACAATAATATGATAAACTTTCCAGATTGGAGTGGTAAAGGAATCAAATACTTAGAACATATACTAGAAGGAACATAATTTATTTCATTTGACGGACTAGTTACACAATATGGGATCAACAAGAAAAGATTTTTAGAATATCAACAAATTAAATTCATAGTAAAAAAGAAATTTAAACCGGGTCAAGTTGAACTACAAACACCACCAAGTGTGGTTCAATTTCTTACTCTTAAACCCCCCAAATTACTATCCAAAATATACAGAATGCTTTCTAAAACGGATGAATCAATATCCCTTCCTATTGCAAAATGGGAAGCGGATTTATCAGTTAACTTAGACCAAAACTTCTGGTCTCAGATTTGCTTAAAAACCTTTCATCTAATTAGAAATCCCAGTCTTCAATTAATTCAATACAAAATATTACATAGAGTGCACTATACAGGTCATCGGATGTTCAAGATGGGCTTTACGTCTACCAACAACTGCTCACACTGCCAAACCAATTCACCGGACAATTATATCCACGCTCTTTGGTTCTGTCCACCAGTTCAGAAGTTTTGGCGCGAGATATGTGAAGACTTATCGAAGTGTCTGAAATGTAACATTCCAACTTCCCCCTTAGTGTGTTTGTTGGGCAGCTTAGATAATGTCACTTCAGAAAAGAATATCGCCCATATGGTTTTCATTGCCCTATGCATAGCCAAGAAAACAGTCCTCATGAACTGGAAAAATAAAAATAATCTTAATTCTAACCAATATAGAAATTATCTATTAGATTACATTAGTCTTGATATTAAGATATGTAGGCTGTTACATCTTGCAGGAGCTCTCCTCTCTTCAGGAACTCACTCTGCAGGAGGGGGAGATACAGGAGAGGTGGAGGAAGATTTCAGCCTGGGCGTCTATTGGGGTCACTTGCCCCTCCCTTCCTTCTCTCCCCATCTCCAGCTGCCTCCCTCTTCCCGCTCCACCACAACCACCCACACATGCAGGGCCTTGGAGTAGGGGTATGTCACCAGGGTGCAGGGGAGGCATCCCCCCCCGTCCCCTTCTGGCTGCCTGTGCCTCAATTTTATCCCACAACTTAGACATTCACATTACTCACACTCTCATAACACATACATATAGGATCTTGGGAGTGTGCCGCTACACGGAATCCAAAAGACCATCAGGGTGTACACCCCACCCCTGGCGTCGTTGCCCACCTCTCAAGGTTAAATACACATAGACATTGAGGGCTAGCAGGAGGGACCATGCGCTTACCTGCTGCTCTCTGGCAGGTAGCTCCATGCCCTCCTGGGTTTTAAATGCACCTTAGAACACACATGCATCAACACTACATATGAGTAGGCGGAAGAAGGTTTGGAGTCTTCTCACACCCCCGTTCTCTGCAGCCTGTTGGAGCAGGGGGGCTAGGAGGAGGAGTCAATTTTCCGATTCAAATCAATTTTAGCCAGAATCTCAGGTTAACGCTCACAAAACTATTTCAACAACCGCCAAACAGCTAAAAAAGTAAATGTGAGCAGGTAAACGGATTCTGCACAAAGATGCATCGTTCACTCGATGGCATGTACACAGACACACCATCGAGGCTGAAATTCAAGTGTCACTCGCCAACCAAAATTCAAAAGCAAAAGAAGATCAAAACTACGCTTCACGTTTGATAAACATAGTCATGAATTCCCTCTTACTTTTGCTGTTTTGCTTCTACCATGATACAAATCACACTTCCTGCACAGCTCTTTCTCTCTCAGTGTACTTCAAGAACAGCTTCCCATCTAAAATCTTTGTTTTCTGCATTATTTGCTTGCTTATTAAGCACCAGTCTACTGTTGTGTACAATGCTGCCAGGCGGTAAGGGTTTTTTTTTAAGGACCTCCGACATGACAGTCTAATTTCTGCTGTTCAGTACTGAAGACATTTAAACTTTTGCTAAATTGCAAAACGCTGTGTCTCTAATTAAACCTCTGTAACTTTGCTCTGCTTCAGTTCAGCAGCATCAGGTAATGTAGTAGTTGTTGATTCATGGTTTTCTTCAGTTTTTGATCCACTGCAGAATATTTTTAAGGTTATCTGCTATAAAAAGCTAGGCCAGGAAAATCTCCTTTGTGTTTTTCTGTGTTTCATTGTCAGTTACTTTGACACAAAGGCATCTGCTCTGAGGCTTACACCTCTGATGAAGTCTCACAAGCGTCAGTACTGATAAATGATCAGAATTATAATATTTCTGACACTCTGACTCAAAATTGAAGTGAATCGAATCGAGGATTGTAGAAATCATCGATACCCGGCTCCAATTGTATATATGTGACTTAAGACTTAAGCAGTGTATTAACTTAACTGTTCACAAGAATATTGATTTTATACCTGAAGTCTCTGATTTAAGCAGGCAGGTAGTGCTCAATTGGTTGATTTTATATGAAAGAAGGATGAGATAACATGTCAAACACCACCTTTTCACCTAAGCCTGGGCTAACGAAGAAGCTCAATGTTATGATATCAGTTACTTTTACATATCTACACCCCGCCACCTCCAAACAGGAGTTTTGGTTTTCTCGAGCCAGCTAACCAGCCCCTCATAAAGAACTCTCCTCGGTGTGAACTTTCATGTGTTTCTTAAGAAGTACGCTTTGGTTAAATTTCCGTTCACACTTATCACAACCGAATGGTTTCTCTCCTGTGTGAATTATTCCATGTTTACTAAGCGACTTCTTTTCATTAAATGTTTTACCACAAATATCACAGTGGAACGGTCTCTCTCCTGAGTGGACTATCATATGCCTCTTAAGCCCACATTGAGCTCTGTAGGTTTTTCCACAAAGCTGACAGCCAAACGGTTTCTCTCCTGTGTGGCATTTCATGTGCTGCCTAAGATCATCCTTTACATTAAATCTTTTATCACAAACATTGCAATTAAATGATTTCTCCCCTTTGTGGCGTCTGGTGTGTCTTTTGAGACTGCACTGTTGTTTAAATCTTCTACCACAAATGTCACAACTAAAAGGCTTCTCTCCTGTGTGAACTCTCATGTGTCTTTTAAGATTAAAGCGATGTCTGAATCTGTGTCCACAGTCATTGCAGACGTATCGTTTCTCTGCTTTGCCTACGCTCATCTTTGAATCTGCTTTCTGCTTCACCCTGGAGCATTTCTTATTAAGCAGATGGCTGGAAGGTGTTCTTCCTGAATGACTTGTCACGTGACTCTGAAGAGACTGCTTGGAGAGAAAGTCTTTACCGCACTCGGAGCAGCTGAAGGATGTTTTAGCAGGATTTGAATCCGACTCCTTCTGATTACTGTCTCTGTCTTTAGTTTTAGGTCGACAATTGGACAAAGGTTCCTGCCATTCATCATCATCATCAGTAGCATCATCATCACTGTTGTTACCATCAACACTGACTTCTGCCTCAAAAGCAGCTGAAGCTTGTTTATCAGTATTAGGCTCTGAATCTCTGCGTGGATCTGAGTTTGTGGTCGTTACTGGTGCTCCACCTGTTTCTGTTTTTATGTGATTAGCTGAGCTGCTGATTGGAGGCTCATCCTCTTCCTCTTTTTTAACTTCAACTTTAACCTCTTTTTTAAAACTTTGCCTTTGATGCAGCTCTGACAACTGAGGTTTCAAATCATCATCATCACCATCTTCACTCTTCACAGGAACGCCAGTGATGAGGAGCCCATTAGGTGGCTTTTCCTCCTGAGTGCTCCAGGTTTCCTCCTGCTCTTCTTTTATGTGGAGGTTTGGGTATTGCTGCTCCAGAGTTTGGATCCATTCAGGTGAAACTTCTTCTTTTTTAATAACCAACAGCTGTGGGATATCTGCAGGAAACAATGAAACATGTAGGTAAATTGTGTGATGTTTATATGAATTCTACATCAGCACAGAGCTGTCCCATTATCTAAAAAGAAAAAAGACAAAATAAGAAATATTAACATATTTTAAAATATGGAGAAAAGAGCCTTGTAATGCATTTACGGTGGTCCTACAGAAAAACGTGTTTATAGGCCTGATGTCACAGTTGTTGAAGGAAATACAGAAGTAGCACAGCATCTGTTTAATGATCAGTCCAGAATGCTCAGAATGAAAAACATTAAATATGATTCATCAAAGTCAGGTGAGGCGTGCCCGACATGTTCTCTCAGGTGGAGACGCTGGAGTAGGCCCAGGACACGCTGGAGAGATTACATCTCTCGGCTCGCTTTGGAATGTCTTGACGTTCCCAAGAATACAGCAGATGCATGGATAGGTATCAGACTGGCACTCAATATCACCAAATTTCCAAAGAAAAGGTGTTTGTGTGGTCTCGGAAAGGCTGGATTCTTGCAGCCCTAACTTATTGTGATTGTGTAGTTCTTCCTGTTATGTTTCATGTAAATGGGTTAGTGAGCTTCTCGCTATGATAGAAATTCAAGCTAGGCTATCAAAGAGCGATATCGTTGTTGTACTTTCTATACCAAGTGTGTGAATTCCTGATTTGTTATATATGAAAAAACAATTGTCCCCTAACCTTATTGTGCAACCTTTGGCAAAAGCATCTTAGTCAGATTTGAGCCTGGACTTTGACCAGACCACTGCAGAGGCTCCGTTTTGTTTTGCTTCTTTGAGCCATTCGGAGATGGACGTACAATACTGATGTGTTTTGGATCACTGCTCAAGTGCTCTTGAGCTTGAGTTTTATGCTAGATGTAAGGGAACTTGATTTAACAGGCAATAATCAGGCCTCAGTGTGGCCACTGAAATTGAACTCAGCTTTCAAAAAAATGTGATTAATCAGTTAATTCATGATTTTTTACACTTTTCACACAGGGCCAGGTAGGTTTGGATATTTTTTCCCTTGTTTTTGTACGTGTAAATGTGACAAATATACAAAAAAATAAAATAAAATAAGGGGCAAATGCTTTTTCCATAGCATACACTATGACAATGTAATTTGAGTGCATTTTATTTTGTTTTCTAACACTGTACAGTTTGCAGAGACGCCATTTACCATATGTAGACTGGGGTGTACCTGAGAAGGAATCCAGTAGAATCTTTGTGTCACCTCTCAAAGAACTGAAGTAATGATTGTGGAAAATTATATCATGAAATATCACATTTTACAGTTACCATGGACTGACACGTGCTAAACTTGAACATTAATCAATTTTTAAAAATTTAATTAAATTAAAAATTACAGAAACATATTAAGGATTTTCTGAAATTACAGTTCAAAAATAATATAACAATGTGGTAATTTAAACACAATAGACTGATTATTTGCTGGCTGTGCCTTTATTTTGTTTTTACAAAATAATTTTGTTTTTAATATATAGCAGTATTATATGGCAGTAACTGTGGATAAATGTGTGGACAACTTCAAATCCACTTCTCTTGCATATTTCCACAACCATATCCATAATCACATACTGTGTATGCTATCGTTGTATATAGTGTATTATCTTACTTATTTTATATTTGTTCCTATTTTATTTGTATTTTTGGTATTTTCCTTCTGCTATCTGTACCTGAGATGAGGTAACACAAAGATTTCCCCGCCGTGGGATCAATAAAGTCTTATCTCATCTTATCTTATCTTATCTTAATTTTGTGTGACCTTTTCTTCAGACAGCATTAAAATGTTTGATATTTTATTATGATGTGTAAAATTATTAATTATAATGTATTATATGTGTCCAAACCTGTACTGGTCTAAAGTAAAGTTATTTTTGTAAATAATATTTAAAAAAATGACTGCTTTCATTGTGTTTCTGCATCAGCAGCACCGTAATGTCGACAATAGAGGAGCAAGAAAATT
This sequence comes from Rhamphochromis sp. 'chilingali', assembly GCF_963969265.1. Classification (NCBI taxonomy): domain Eukaryota; kingdom Metazoa; phylum Chordata; class Actinopteri; order Cichliformes; family Cichlidae; genus Rhamphochromis; species Rhamphochromis sp. 'chilingali'. The sequence goes on from NC_137950.1 coordinate 28,253,552, forward strand.
TGACTTCGCCGATGAGGGTAATCGTTTGCCATAACGCGATGCAGCGATTAACAGCAATGAAATCTGATTATTCTTACCAGAGGTTTGGTTTACATTCTCGTCCTGCTCCGGCTGGACTCCGAGGGTTTTAATATCAGGTTTTTCTTCTAAATCCAGACTTTCTCCGCCCTGCTCCCGATAATAATCCACCTCCTTCATGCTGTCTTCATTTGTCTCGTCTCTAGAATAAACTGCAGGTTCGTCTGAGAGAAGCTGGGCCTCGGCAGAACCGAACACCGCACAAACACATGCCGATTACATTCTTCTCCACGTGACTGTATTATCAGAGCCGGACCCAAACAGAGCGCACGTTCTCATAAATTAGCACAGGCATCCGCACGGACACCTTTGATACCGAAACTTGTCCTGAAGCGAGGTTCTTTAAAAACCACTGTCACGTGACCAGTGACGTTTCACGTCATCAGCCCTTCACTGCAACTTTCTTCGGTTTTGGTGGTCTAAGTTTTATCTTAGGTTGTGATTATAATATAGATAAGCTTCCAGAAAAGCTCTCGATGTTTCACAAACAAGTTCTATTAGCTTGGTCCCTTATATATAAACACAACTTTACACCCCATACGTATTCAATTTGGAATAATAGGAACATAGTGTATAAAAATAAATCATTATTTTTTTCTAGGTGGGTTGAGAAACGGATCGTTTTAGTGAATCAGCTGTTTAATCCTAATGGGCAGCTTATGTCCTATTCAGAATTCTTAAACACCTATAAATTTCCAGCCACACCCAAAGAATATGCCATATTATTTGATGCAATACCTACGGGTATTATAATGCTTTTTAAAGGTATTCAACCTTGCATATCATCTGTTTCTCTCCCCAACCCTTTAGATTCACACATAGGAAGAATCTGTCTAACAAACCACAGCAAAAGTAATAAGAATATCCGTGCTTTGTTCCAGACAGAATCTCTAACTATTCCACATGTGGTCTCTTATTGGAATTTCTTCGTCAGTGACATTAACTGGAAAAGAGTATGGACAATTCCTAACAAGTATCTGGTAACGAATAAAGTGAAGGATGTCTCATTTAAAATACTGCACAAATTTTATCCTGCTAATCATTACATGACGAAGTTCAAAAGGGACATAAATGTGAGCTGTGGATTTTGTGGAAGCCATCCTGAGACTGTGCAACACCTCTTCTGGATCTGTTCATACGCTAGAACATTTTGGAAAGACTTCAGTAGATTCATTGCTGGACATCTCTATAATGACTTTACTGTGAAATGGGAAAATGTTGTATTTTGTTTCTTTCGAAGGCAAAAAAAATAAGTTTACTAATAACTAATAAGTTTACTTTATAATAAACTTATTAGTTATCTTAGCTAAATTTTATTTTCACAAATGCAAATACAGTAACAAAAAACCTAATTTTAAACATTACTATAATGATGTTTTATGTTACATAAAATTGATTAGTGGATCACTTAACAAAAAGGCTATGAAAACTATTACTATTTGTAGTAATTACAAATTTTTTGAATGTTTGTAATTCTTTGTATTACACCCCCTGGCATATGTTAATTTTGTTCTGATTGTATACATGTTCTGTATACTGTTTCTTAATAAAGTTTAATATTTTGAAAAAAAAAAAACTTTCTTCGGTTTGAAGCTTCTGTTAATAAACACTGTTTATTAAACAGTCCCAGAAATAGCTGATAAATCAAACGTAATCTTTTTTAAACACTGTTATAAGACTAGACAAGACTAAGAAAAGAATAAAATAAGACGTTTGGGACCCCATCATCAGCTGCGAAGCTGCAGCAGGTGTGTTTTTAAGTGAAACTTGTCTAAATCTGTTAAATACGTTTAAACTGGAAAGTGTTTGCGGAGTATTGTTGGTGTGTGGGTCTGCATATGTCGTGTCTTTTTAGTAAGTAAGTAAGTAAGTAAACTTTATTTATTAAGTGCTTTTCACAGACAGGCAATCACAAAGCGCTGTACACAAATATTAAAATATTAAAATAAACAATAAAATCAATAGACATTATATACAATGTAAAAGATCAAATGTAAATAATGTAAAAAATATATAAAATATGTAGATCAACAAAAGGCTTGTTTGAACAGAAGAGTTTTTAACTGTTTTTTAAAAGAATCCACAGAGTCAAGCAAACGTAATTGTGGTAAACTGTTCCACAGCCTTGGTGCAACAGACTGAAAGGCTCTGTCCCCTTTTGTCTTCAATCGTGTACGGGTAACAACTAAGAGACTCTGAGTCTGTGAGTGGAGATGACGAGCAGCAGTGTATTTTAAAAGAAGCTTGGATAAGTAATCTGAAGCCTGGCCATTTAGTGCTCTGTATGTTAAAACAAGAATTTTAAAGCGAATTCTAAACTCTATTGGGAGCCAATGTAAAGAATATAAGATGGGAGTGATGTGAACACGCTTGGTAGAGCGAGTTAGTAGTCTGGCTGCTGCGTTTTGTATTGCCTGGAGGCGACAGAGAGATGATTTATCCAAGCTAGTAAACAGGGAATTACAGTAATCTAAGTGTGATGACACAAATGCATGAATGAGTTTTTCCAGTTCAGCTGAGGAAACCATATGTCGCAGTTTAGACATGTTTCTTAAATGATAGAAACAGGAACGAGACAAAGATTTTACATGAGAGTCAAGGCCCAGAGAAGAGTCAAATATTACTCCAAGATTTCGAATATTTGACTTGACAGATGGACAGAAAGAGGCAAGAACCTGACTGATTTTAGAATGTAGCTCAGGAGGAGCTATGATCATGGTCTCGGTCTTGTTAGTATTTAGAACAAGGTAGTTGCTTGAAAGCCAATTTACCATTTTATTACCAGCTATTTAATTCAGAGACGACACTGAAGACTCAACAACTTGTTAACTGAAGTTAACAACAAAAAATTAATTTCAGTGTATGACAATGATGTATTTATTAATTAGAAATTAAAAACGGACACGCAGTCTTTTCAGAACTTTTATTGATGACCTGAGATTGAAACAGTAAGCCGCGTCAATGTTTAAGTTGTATTGCCTTCAATTATCCACCAGATGTCGCTGTTATTAGTGACATTTTTTAACTCCGCTTTAAACCACTGAATACATAAAAAAAAAATAATAATAATAAAGTAACAAAAATATGAAAAGTAAAAACATGCAGTGCATGATCTTCACACCACAGAAAATGAATCTTTTCTTGCCGGGATGGCTTCATTTTATTTATATATGGATTGTCTGCAGGCTGTGCAAAACGCTGCAGCTATTCACATGTGACACCATTGCTACCTCGGGTACGCTGGTTTCCTTCCCATTTTAAGATCCTGGTCATTTAGAGCCTTGCATGGACTGGCACCAGTCTACATCTCTGATCTGCTACAGCCCTATGTCCCTGGCAGGTCCCAGAGGTCATCCGATCAGGGCTTACTTGCTATAAAAAAAGACTAAGATGAGAACTAAGGGTGATAAAGATTTTGCCACTGTGGCCCCTAGGTTGTGGAACTCTCTCTCCCAAACCTTAAGAACTGTGGACTCAGAAGTTGTTTTAAAAAACAACTCAAAACTCACCTTTTTAAAACTGCTTTTGATTAATTTTTGCCTGTTTTATATTGTCTGTTTTACCATTTATTATCTGATATCTTATGTGCAGTACTTTGTGACTCTGTCTAGAAAGGTGCTTTATAAATAAAATGTTATTTTTTTATTTATATACAATTGAAGAAAGTGACCCCAGCTTTAGGTTCATACATGCAGTTGTAATGTTGCAATCATAAAATTTGTACTCCAAATACATTTTCCAAACTACACCTTCTATAATTATTCATAGTTGGACCACTGCTCTACATCAGAACAAACATCAGAAGCAGTAATGAGCTCACTGATTGTTCCATGCAAAAGTTTTATGGCAATTTTCATTTTAATGGAGAGAAACAGAATATCATCTAGAAAAATCCAGAAAAAAACAAAAACACATTACATAAAATCTGTAAACTTGTCTGGATTCTGGATCCCACGATTGGAATCTGTGTCAGCAAATCAACACATTACTGATACTTCTGATCGCACCTTAAGCACAGCTATTTAAATAATTAATTTCTGCCATTACAACCTCTGGTCTGACCCAGGGCAGTGGAAAGTATTATAGCATTAAAATATTAAAATACAAGCTTATTTAGATATGACAAAACAAAGCTGGTATTTTTTTAATAGGAAGGTAGAAAAATATCTCACATTTCTTCTTTAAACATTCTAAAAACCTTTTACAAAAACATATTTCTTTCTCCAAATCAGGGAAAACTGATCGTTTGTTTTCCTGCATGTCGCTTACCAACACAAACCACACAGTTAAAGACACTTTGTGCAGTTTTTCTTATATGTGGACTTTCATGTGCTTCTTCAGATTTTCCTGTCGTGAAAATTTTTTATGTTTTGTGTAATTTTTTTTAACTTTGTTTGTTCGTATGTATTTGTTTGGAGTACAAAACGCTGCAGAAAGTACAGTAAGTAACATAAAATCACCCTCCTTTGAACCTACAAATAAAAAAACTAAAAGTAACTGCGACATAAAACAGCAAAAACTAAGCAGAATATAAATTATCTGATTACTGACTACTCAGTCCATCACATCTCCTTTAAATGCTTAATTACTGCCCTGTCCCTTTAAACACTGTACAAAAGCTTTAAAAGCCAGAAATTCCACATTTTCATGCCATAGTGTTAAAGAGTTTAGGGTTTGGGCTACTTTTCATCATCTTAGACCAGACACTAGTTTTATCCATCCCACATGTTAAAACAATGCTTCATATTTTATGATAGTGATTTTTTTAAATGAAAAATGTTAGTTATTGTTAAGAATTCAGAAAGCAGAATAAAATTAAGATAACGTTGTGCACTTACAAGGAGGGCTCAAACATGCTGTAGTGAGCCTCTATCTCTGAAAATGTTCTCAGGAAGATTTTGTATCCCACCTTTCAGCATATTTAATACTAAAAAGGATCTGACTCGGGGGGGCTCAGGTGGGAGGCAGTCACTGACGGGAGAAAAAGAAAGAATAATAAAAGTGGAACCCTTGTTTCCAGCTCAGTTTCTTTGTTTCGACCGTGGTCGCTCCGCTGTGGGATCGCTGGGGGCGCTAATGTGTGCAACACCCGGTGTTTGAGTTGCGGGATGGAGTTTCGCTGACACACACACACACATATACAAAAGCGTTACGGAATATTTGTTTTGACCCTGTCTGTCCACTAACAAAGCCAAATCTACCGGGCGCACCTACCCGAGCAGCATGGCCGATAATATTGTAAGTACAGCGGCGGGTGGGCTCCGGCTAACGTTAGCTAGCCTGTTAGCCGGACTCCTGAGTGATGAGGCAGCAGAATTAGCTTGGCTAGCATTAGCAAGCTAACATGAGCTAAGAGTGACCAGGGCCTGTTCAGCTAGCCGGCTAATATGATAGCTAGTAGGCTAGCTGACGACATCCGAATGAAAAGAGTCATTGTTGGCTAACGGGAGAGCGACAATAACGGCCGGCTTAAAATGACTGGCATATTCTTTCAGCTCTTTAGCATGACAGTAACACGAATAGCTCGGTAACGATGGGAGCTGTGATGTTGCACATTCACCACGAAAGTGATATTTAGTTAGTCTGTGAATGAGCCAGTACACACTGACAGCTTTCCAGAGTAGTTCAATGTCAACATCGTCATGTTGCAGCTAAAAACCAGAGATTGATGAGCTAACGTTAACCCGACTTTTCTTTCTGCACTGTCACGGTTGTCATAATACCCCGACACTGACACCGGAGGGGGGCAGAAAGGGGGGGAGCTGCGTCCTGGTTTTGACTGACAGGTGTTTGAAATGCTACAATGGATTCGGGCTTGTACTGTAACGGCTGAATTGTGGGTTTATTTCTGTCCCTCCTTTAGATCATCAGGGTGCAGTCCCCAGAAGGGATGAAAAAAATTCCTTCTACAAAGAGGGAGACAGCTGCTGCTTTTTTAAAGAAGGTAATGTGGTAAATATAACAGCACTCAAGCATCTTGTTTTCTTCTGTGCTCTAAGGGCTGGTTTCCAGCCTCAGGATTTATCAGTTTGGCCTGGCAGTCCAATATAAGGGGGTCAGTTCAGCCTTTAAATGAAGGTGGTGGCTGACTTCTGAACAATGCAGGATTTTAATTAGTCATGGCTGCTGTCTTCTTCCCTAAGCCCCATTCTGCCTTTTTATAAGGATCCCTGCTGACAAACCCACTGGATAGCTAAGAAAACAGTTTAGTTAAAGACTTCTAAACACATTATAGTTTTAATTCAGCTGTAGATAGTATGCTTTATTTGATGTTTGCATAAGATAATGAAAAATGATCTGTGAATAGTTGTCCAGCAGTTACAAACACAATAACATCTAAGCCTGGGCCATCATATTCTGTTCTGCTTATGACCTCTTTGGGTTTCCGAAGGCATGGGAGAAGATGAGGGAGAGTGAGCTCAAAACAGTTGTCCTCAGGTTTTTCAGATGTAAAGGAGGGGAAACAGGTAGTTTCTGTAGCTTGTGTTTCCATAAACTGCCAGGCACCAGCACTCCTTCACCTCAAGGCTTTGTCAGCTCATCCTTATTATTTATTTTCCTGGAAGTAGTAACACCGTGTCCTCATGCAGTTGAAAAGTCACAAAATTCAGAGTACCATCCTAATCTGCACGCCCTCCCTCACTTCATCTCCAGTTCACAAAGATTACCCATGTTTGCTGCCTTCAGGGTACAGTGGTGCCACATTGTTTTAAATTGCTATGCATTGTAAAATTAAGTAAGAATAATAGACATAAAATAAAATGGTCACAGTTTTCTGGCTGGAAGAATGAAAGGCTATCTGAAAGCCACAGTATAGTTGCAAAAAGACTTTGATCCAATAGAAATCTGGGAAAAAAGCAACTTTTTGTTTTGACCGTTTGGTGACACCATGTTTCAAAAGGGGAGATTATCAGCTCTCTCAGTGGTTATTAGACCCATCACATGCAGTTACTTGTGGCCAAAACAGCAGGAATGTTATTCTTGATGCTTCAAAACAGGTCATTTTAAACCAAAGGGCTATGATATGCTAGTCATGTTAATACTGTCAATCATAAGGATGTACTGATATATGAACCAAATATAGTCATTAGCTGATATTGGCATATCAGCAAGTAAGATGGCATTTATCCGCATCAGTAGCTGATATTTATCTGTTGTGTCACATCGGTCATGTGCTGGCAAAAAAGCAAAGAATTTCCCACTCTCTGCTTTCCTCCACACCAGAACTGGATCCAAGCCTTCTGTACGTTATTTCCACAGTACACTGAAAACCTGTGGAGGCCTCTTATTTTTTCCACAAAGAAAATTGATTAGAAAATGTTTTATCTTTCAATCAGTACAGGAGTGTTATGTGTTGTGTGTGGGCTTTGTTTTGTTTTTTTCCTCCTCTTGTGCCTGTACATGCATGAAGCTGTGTAGGAAGTAACAGAGCAGGTCGGTCCTTCACCGCTCCTGTGCGTTTTTGTGGATTGTGTTTGATGTTTTAGAGTCCAGGCATTGCTTCACATCACAGAAGGCACAGATAAAAGCAGATAATCTATTTTTTATAGGACTTGAATTTTACTGAAGGCCTGTTAATAATTTAATCCACTTCCCCAAATCTAGTGCATAAAATACAGGAAATTCCTGTATCCATTTACAGCTGTCTGGTAATGTTGAACCCAACATTTGCACCAGTGGTGAATCACTGCTGAGCTGGACTCACATCAGATTTGGACAACTCCTAATCTGATGTCAGTCCAACTCTGCAGGACTGTGAACGCCCTTTGGTGTTTCAAGAAGTTTGGCTGACACAAACAGGCTTCAGAGATGTGAATTTGAAGACCTGCAAACATGAACTGTAAGTTAAAACTTTAAATCTAAAGACCTTCTTTACCAAAAAGGACAGAAGCCGGTGAAATGACAATAAAAAATGAAGTGATCTGCTTGATTGGTAAAATATCAGGTATTCAGGTGACAAGAGTCAGCAAAGCAAAAATAGGAAGTTTTAGCAAATTGACAACAAACGTGGTAAAATACAGTGTGAGGTAAGAATAAGGCACCGTAAGACTTATAGTAAAGCTGACCAATGGTATTACTCCCAAGTTATACAAGTCTCACTTACCAAAGGACTTAAGAGCCACTTTCCCCTCTGTTTCTGGGTAAATTTTCTCTGTTATGCTTCAATTTTACACATGAGGATGGGAAATAATTACATTTGCATTTTAATCACTGTCTATGAAAAGCCTAAAATAGAAGCATATAACGCAGACAGAGCACTGCAGCAGCACCTCATCAAAATGCATTTGTTAAGGCAGGACTGTGTAGCTTGCAATTCAATGGAAAGTTTTCACTCCGTACTGAAATGCAGCTATGAGCCAGACAGAAAAGAGAGGAGCTGAAAACAATGTCTGATTGTGTACTTTTCCCATAGTGATGAGATCTTACGCTGTTCTTTTGGTGTGTCATGAGAAAAGTGATCCCCAGACAACCTCTATGCTTCTCACTGCTCTTCTGTTCTCTGCTAATTTTATTAGTGTGGACTAGAGCTGGGCGATATATCGAGTTTTAAAAAAATATCGATATATTTTTATATGAGATATAAGATGTGACAATATCTTTTATATCGATATAGTCTATGTTACGTTAAAGCTATACTTGTGGAGCCGCAAGTTTGCCTCTCTTTCGTCCACTTTTGTCTTTAGGCAACGTTACTCGGCCTCGCCCCTCCTTCACTGAATACAACTCCCCCTCCTCCCCCATCGCTTCACCTGCAGGAAGCGACAAGACGGACACGGCAAATCTCCGTTAATGAGTTACTGCGCATCGACCCGTGCGTGGGGCTGGACGCCGTCAACGTGTTAGCTAGCTAACCACGCTAACGAGCTAACCACGCTAACGCCATGCAGCCCAGAGGCGCTGCACGGACTAAAATCCTTTCATTTTCTCAAAAGTTGACAGCGCGCCTTATGTATGAATTCTGGTTGTGCTTGATGGCTGCGAACCGATTTTATGTGGTACACAGCGCTCAGCAATCTGTCAAAAAATGTTTTAGTACGACTTTGGTAAGCTACGGAGCTGCACCGCTTGATGGACTGTCAGAGCATTACGGCTACCGAGGAGCCTCGCGGAGTGATACGTACTGTGCTTCAACGTAATATTACCCTACTGTGTATAAGGACCATAAATGGCACCTGTTAAGAGACGTGGTTACGAAGAGGATTTCAAACTCAATGCTGTCAGTCACAGAGTAGAAGTTGGGAACAGAGCAGCTGTGAAATCTGTCTTTGTTATTACGCTCAGCGTCTTTTAGTTTACATTTTGACTGCACAATTGTGAGCTTTTTGTTATGCACAAAAACAACATTGTTTTCTTTTATTTATGGAGCATTATTATTTAATAAATGCTCATAATTTATTTTTGAGTAAATTTTATGTACATCTATGCTCTATGTTAATAAAAGTGCCTGTGTGACATCTGGGACACAGCTTTGACTAAGAACTCTCTTTTTGTTCTTACTTTATGGCTTTAAAAAAAAAAAATCGAGATATATATCTTATATCGCCATCTAGGTAAAAAATATCGAGATATGAATTTTGGGTCATATCGCCCAGCCCTAGTGTGGACTTTAAAGACGTCATCAACTGGTTTAGATGTTGGAGGAGAGAATGTTCTGCTGAGCATTCTTTCTCCTGAGAAAATAGCTTTTAGGTGGTTGTTGAATGAAGTACTTTTCAGACATAGGTGTAGAGTTCTGGAGTGCACCGGATCAATGCCACTTTCTTCCTCAAAGTGAGGAAATAAAATATTGGTGTTTAGCAAAATTCTAGTGAAATCCAGTTATCAGTTCAGTATATTTCATGTAAGAGAGCCATTAAAGACTAATCAGATTTGAAGTCAGTATTTTTCTCCTCTGTCTGTAACTAGTAAACGTAACAAGGTGCAAAATATGCAGCGCAACATGTCTCAAGTAAAACAGTGTTTATAGAATGACACAGAATACCAAAAATAACTTCTTCTTTTTTTTTCACACAACCCAATATGTAAGTTTTTGGTGTTTTTTTTTTTTTTTTTACCATCAGTACAGGTTAGAGTCAACTATTTGGATTTGTGGAAGTTTCCTTTGGTTCTGTCTAAAGCCTCTTTATCAGATCTTAAAATGCATGTACGTGGAAAAAAGGCCCACACAGGGAAATGATCAGCATCCCACTGAGTGTATTACAGTTACATGATGTGATGTAAAAGTGCTACGAGGGAGACCCTCCTGTTCGATCCGCTCAGAGTGCCAACCATAAAGAGGTGTTCCTCCAGGCTGACGCTCTTTGCTAATCTGCTTTGAGTGATTGGTATCTTTTCAAGAGCAAACTGTCTTTACACAAGAACCAGCACATGTGATAAGAATTCACTCCCGGCAGCACAAGGCTTTGACGTTTATGCTTAATGATGAATTTAAAGTGTCTTGATGGCTATCAATGTTTTTGTTCCAGGCTATATGAAATGTGTGTCGTATCGATATTCTTGTCAAAATCCGGTATCTGCTTCTCCCACAGGTGGCCAAAGAATTTGGGTTCAACTCTAATGGGTTTTCGGTTTATCTGAACCGCAACAAAACCGGAGAGCTCGTATCCCAGAACAAAACCCTCAGCCTTCTTAAGATCAAGTAAGTAGAAACAAACAGACTTTAACCTTTAATTAGAGTCTGAATTTCACTCTTGCCTCTCCGGGGAGTGTTGGTTCCCAGAAATACTGTCTTCTTTGTCGACCTCCACAGCTTTAATCATCTTATTCTTCTCTCTCGTGTTTTGTAGGCATGGGGACATGTTGTTTTTGTTCCCTTCAGAATCCTCCACCTCCTCCGGGGAGGTTATGGACACGGCCACCCCTCACACATCTTCGTCACTACCATCCGTCTCGTCCTCTTCTTCGTCCTCCATGATCCCCCGGTCCTTTTCAGCGCCCCAGGTCCAGGAAGATGAGATCGATCAGTATCTGGCCAAGCAAGATGGCAAGATCTACAGAAACAGAGATCCGCAGCTGTAAGGAAGAGGACCAGCTGCACACATCTGACCTCAGTGCAGATGTTGGATACCTAATCATTCTTTTCTTGTTCCAGATGTCGCCATGGTGCCCTTGGGAAGTGTGTGCACTGTGTACCGCTAGAGGTAAGATATTTCATTCCTGTGCTTTGTTTCTTAAATGATGAATGTTAGGGCTATAAAGCATGTTTCTTCTGATTCCAGCCTTTTGACGAAGACTACCTGAATCACCTCGACCCACCAGTGAAGCACATGTCATTCCACGCATACCTTCGCAAGCTGACGGGTGGCGCTGATAAGTGAGGAGCTGTTTTTAATTTTCCAGTTTGGTTGCTCATAATGTCAGACTCTGACACTGTTCTGATCTCCTGCAGGGGGAAGTTTGCTGCTCTGGAGAACATCAGCTGTAAGATAAAGTCAGGCTGCGAGGGTCACCCTCCCTGGCCGGAAGGCATCTGCACCAAGTGCCAGCCGAGTGCCATCACATTGAACAGACAGGTATGTCACGGTAACAAGTGTTGGGAGAAATATTCGTTTACTTCTTTTATCAGCAAATATGACACCGAAAATACTTGAAGCGAACCTTCCTGTCCTGGGAGTACTCCATATTTCACCATATGAAAGATGGAATGAGCTCCAGAACCCTGAAGTGGTTTAGAAAATGAATGGATTGGATTACTCTGCAGCTGTTTTACTGAAAATGTGCCTATTTGCTTAATACTGCACACATTTGTAATGTTTTCTGTCCCTGTTAATAATTTAGATCACAGTAAAAGTTTCAGGCGCATTAAATGGCAGGTGTACATTACAGTTAGCTTCAGTACAAAGTGCTGAGCAACACTGGGAATTTAATCCCCAAGTATATTTTAGCATGCAGACTCCTCCTGAGCGGCTGCTTCCACATCTTCAAAGAAACTTGATCCATGTCTAAAAAAACCAAACAACAGTCCTGAGTATCACACCGTGTATGTGAATGTAGTTTTTCTTTTCCCCCCCCCAGAAATACAGACATGTAGACAACATCATGTTTGAGAACCACACCATTGCTGACCGCTTCTTGGACTTCTGGAGGAAGACGGGCAGTCAGAGGATGGGGTACTTGTACGGCAGATACACGGAGCACACAGACATCCCCCTGGGCATCAGAGCGGAAGTGGCTGCCATCTACGAACCCCCACAGGTGGGACATTCTCACTGAGCGTATTGCTGCCTGATTCTGCTCTGCAAGTGAAATTGTGTCTTAGTTTATTTGCTCAATAAGGTTAAAGTCCTCACTGAGCATTAACTGCATTTAAAACTATGCTGTTTTTCTCGGCTGTGTTTCAGAATGCCACCCAGAACAGCCTGGAACTGTTGGATGATCCCAAAGCTGCAGCCGTGGACGAGATTGCTGCCAAACTGGGCATGTGCAAGGTTGGGTTTGATTTCCCCTCAGTGCTCTGTTTGACCTCACATTGCTTTCATGTTTGCATACAGGCAGAACTATATGCATGCACATATATACAAAAAATAGATGCCTCTACAGTCAGACGTTAATCCAGTGAATGGATTCCAACTCCACCACTTAGGCTGCAGCTGGCAGACGTCCTTGTTCTGCTTTGCAGCTTTACTGTGCTCAGTACTAGTTCTCCTGGTAGAGTGGCCTTCCAGCTACTAAAGGGACTACTGTCAGTGTCGAGTTGGAGTCTGTCAGAGAGCTCAAGACACCTAAATGACCCTGATTAGCCTGTTGCTGCAAGTGGGGCATGGATGACCAGGGAGAAAAATCTGACATGAAACTTAAGGGTGTACTCAAAACAGGCAGTACATAACATGCCTGACCACAATTGTCCCCCAGAAGTCGAGTTAGTTTGGCGTGATCTCTATCCCCACCCACCCTCTTGACTCCAGCACTTCTTCAGTTAAAGCTGCAGATTTTCTATGAAAATCTCTTTAATTAAATAACATCAGTAAGGCCTGTCAGAGGTCAGCCTAAGATTAAAAACATGACAGTAAAATAATGAAAGTCATGAAATGGATTATTTTTAATGACAGTTTCAAAAATACCTTTCTCTGCACTGTTTTTAGCTCATATTGGGCTATTTTTGTAATCGTGGTGGTAAGTTAATAGAAAGCTTTCTATGGAGCTTGGTTTCAGTCTGATATCTCAGAGGGCACAGCACAGGCAGGCGTATGTCCAATCAGGTGTAGCTCGGTGTTTGGAGCTGTCAGTCATCTGTCACCACTGTTTAGTGGCTCACACATCATGTGTTTGGTACTGTGAAGCACGGTGACCTTCACGTGTAAAACGGGAACAGCGATGGGGAGACGCATGCTGTTGCTGTAATGATGTGTTAGTGTGGTGGGAGAAAATCATGCAGGGATATTTGGAGTATTGAGAAATACAAATTTATTTTGAAAGGTTGAAGAAGCACAAAAATATTTTTAAACTTCAAGACTCGGGCGTATGCAGTGATGTTAATCCTTGCATGTGTATGTGTTTTTTGCATATCACCTGGTGTCTTGTGGTTTTTGTTTATCTAAGGGCTGTTTTTGTTCCATTTGGATAAAAAGATGAAACTTTGAGAATTGAGTTTAACTTATAGTTTTGTTACATCATGTAAAATCGCTGAATATTCGAGCAGATAATCTTATGAGTGGACATTATTATGTTTGCTTGTTCTGCAGGTGGGGTGGATCTTCACGGACCTGCTGTCTGAGGATACGAGGATAGGCACCGTCCGCTACTCGAGAAACAGCGTGAGGATCCATCTGACTCAAAGATGATCTGTTAGTCTTAATTGTGGTGTTTTCCTCTGTGTATCCTTAATGTCCTTACTTGTGTTAGGACTCGTATTACCTGAGCGCGGAGGAGTGCATCACAGCGGGATACTTCCAGAATGAACATTCAAACCCCTGCAGACTTTCTCGAGACGGACACTTTGGATCCAAATTTGTGACTGTGGTCGCGACAGGTTGGTACTGTTCCTTTTTTTTTTCTTGTGAGTGGTTTATGAATGAGAAACAGGGGAACATTTTCTTCATTACTTTATCAATGCAGGCATGGTTACTTGATCATAAACCACAAAAAAGCATCTCTTCCCAAAATGTCCTTTTGGCTTTTCCAATGGGAACACAGTGGCATCAAATCCTCATGTCACACCCTAACTTGTCGTTAACATGGAAAATTATGTAGTGAAAAGCAGAAGGGGGTCGATGTCCTCTTATCTGCTGAAGTTATAAACATACTGGACAATTACGCAGGTAGATAACCTTTTTTTTTTTTGGTCATATAAATCTACCACACCTGTAGAAAAATATTTCAGGTAAAGGTGGGCACACAGCAACTCATGCAACTGGATTTTTATTTCGTATTTGTATGTTTTTCAAATAGCAGAGCCCTTTATTTTTGAGCTGTTTCCGTCAGAGCCAGTAGCGTACTGCAGTTTGGGGGAAGTCGTAAAGTTTAATCATTTCTTTTTGTTTGTATCTGCTGTCGGTTATAGACTTTAGAAAAACATTCAGTATCTGCAGGTCACACTTCAGCAGGCTAAAAAAAAAGTGATTTGGTGCAACTCTGGGTATAGTTAAGTTTGTGGTTCAATCACAGATTACCTCAAGCCTAGAAACCTGCTTGACAATTTATTTGGGTCAGTCTAATACAGGGTGTCCAACTCCAGACATCGAGGGTCGGTGTCCTGCAGGTTTTAGATGTGTCCGTGATCCAACACAGCTGATTTAAATGGCTAAATGACCTCCTCAACATGTCTTGAAGTTCTCCAGAGGTCTGATAATGAACTAATCATTTGATTCAGGTGTGTTGACCCTGGGTGAGATCTAAAACCTGCAGGACACCGGCCCTCGAGGCCTGGAGTTCCCCACCCCCTGATCTAAACAGACTTAAATCATTCATTAATCTGCACATCCCAGAATGCAACACTCAGCATGTTGTAGCCTCTCCTTTCATATATCCATAGAACTCTTACAATCTTAAGGAAACTGGTTTAGGTGTTCAGTTTACAGCTTTACTGTAAGGTCTGTCAAGTGTTAAACTACGACTTAAAACATGTGCGTCCATTTGAAGCCAGAGGAGCCAGACGTTGTGCGGGATCAGGCATGAATGTTTTCACCGCCTTTTGTATTTGTTCCAAGAAAACACCCAGCAGTGACCTCAACACTTTTATTTGCATGAGTGAGGCCCCGGCAGCCAAAGCTGATGTCATGGCTACGCATCTCGCAGCAAGCAGGGGCGAAGTCCATCTGTTTTACTGTTTGTAAATCACTTGCATGTGTAATGCTAAACAGACTTTACACACTCAGTGTTTTACACACTATAGTGTTATTGCAGTGTGCATGATTTCTCTGTTGATATTTTTAACTTCTCATCAGGTTGTCCTTGCTTATTAAGATTGACTTTATTCTGGCTTTGTCAAAGATTACATTTTGTGGTAAACTGGATGAATAGAAAGCTATTTAAGGAGAACTTAAACAGCTCAAAATCACTTTGTTTAGTTCAGCTTGAGCTGCTAAGGTGACTAAAAAATCGAGCATTCAGTTAGCAACATCTACTGACAAAGGGTGAAACGCTTAAGGTTCTCAGGGGAACCTGTGGATTATTGATGGTTGGCTTATCTCAGGATCCCTGATCACCTGATCCACTTTATACAGCACATCACATGTCACTGCTGTCTTTGGCTCTCTTGATAGTCTTGTGATTGTTGCACAGCTCTCCTAACGTGGGCCTTTGTTAGTGACTGGCAGTTGCCTTTGCAAGACTAGTTTTAAAATCATCACCATCCT
The DNA here is from genome assembly GCF_963969265.1 of Rhamphochromis sp. 'chilingali'. Lineage (NCBI taxonomy): Eukaryota > Metazoa > Chordata > Actinopteri > Cichliformes > Cichlidae > Rhamphochromis > Rhamphochromis sp. 'chilingali'. The sequence goes on from NC_137950.1 coordinate 28,269,424, forward strand.
TAATTTATTTGCAATGGAAATAATATTTTTGTTTTTCGGCGAGTGGTTATTATTTATTTATTATTATTTATTTATATTTCTCTGTGCTGTTTTATGTGCAGGTGGTCCAGATAACCAGGTGCACTTTGAAGGATATCAGGTGTCCAATCAGTGCATGGCTCTGGTGAGAGACGAGTGCCTACTGCCCTGCAAAGACGCTCCCGAGCTGGGCTACGCTCAAGAGTCGAGCCCTGAGCAGTATGTACCAGACGTCTTCTATAAGGTGAGATGGCGTATAAAAAAAGCTCTGATGTGATGAAGTGTGCATGTTTAAGAAAAAAATAAATATTAGGTACTTATTTTGGGGTTAGATGTTACTTATCAGCTCATCCAGATGTTGAGATTGATTTGTCTGATTTTCACATCCAACAGGACAAAGACAAATTTGGAAATGATGTCACGTTTCTAGCTCGACCTCTTCCCGTGGAGTATCTTATTATAGATGTGAGTATTTTTAATAATACTTTTTGTTACTTTAGTGCAGCAAACTATATTCTGACACTAAATTTCCGGAAAACTTGTATAGAGAAATATTATTTTCTTCGCAGATAACCACAACTTTTCCAAAAGACCCCCAGTATACCTTTTCTTCTTCGCAACGCTTTCCCATTGAAAACCGGGATATTCTTGGAGAGACACAGGTAAGTACTGTCAGCATGAGCTTGTATTTCCCTCATCCGATTCAACAAGGTATAAAAAGGCCATCAAAGTATTTGGTTTAAGGAGAGGATTGATGGTCCCAGTTTGGGAAATGGGTGTTTGGAAATTTAACTTATCTCTCATCCCCTTCGTCTTTGTACTGTTTTCACGTTAATGCATAAAGACAGTCGCTCGTCCGTCCGTAGTGTGGCTATCTTCTACAGATAGCAGAGACACTGAAGAATCCATCACAAATCTGGCATTCCAGACAACGCACAGTGGAGGTTGTGGGCAAGCAGGGAACAACAAAATCCAATAGCTGAAAACACTCTTCATCTCCCGTGTTGTGGTAAAATCACAGAGTGCACGGCATAAGTGTTTAGAAAGGAACTCTCAGACAGTGAATTTAAAAATAGCAGCCATGCTGGAAACTGTGTGGACATGCCTGAGTGACTGACTGTGAAGGTGTGGTTTAATAATTCATCTTGTTTTTCTTGTTTGTTTGCAGGATTTTCACAGTTTAGCCACATACCTGTCTCAGTGCACTTCCACATCATTCCTGAACATCGTGTCAGACTTTCATCTTCTCCTCTTCCTCGTCACCAATGAAGTCATGCCTCTGAGAGTAAGTTCAAAGCCTTGACGCTTTCAGGTTTTCATTTGTTTCCCATTTGTAATGCAGATGATGGGTTGGACCGCATTCTTCTCCAGTCTGGAAGTAGTTACTCCTCCAAGGATGTTTTCACTCAGACCTTTCTGCTCATTTTCAAACCGGCCCATCACGACGGTCGCACACATTGTTTTTCTGTAATGAACCGCTTGATCAGATTTGGATGTCCTACATAAAGCACAGACTTGCCAAACATAAACTCTCTGGTGTACTGTTTTTGCTTTTAACTCCTCAGCATCTTGAATAATTTTCAGCAGATAGATGAAAGCTTGTGTTTGTATCTGCAGGACAGCATCGGGCTGCTACTTGAAGCAGTGAAGACTTCTAATGAGGATCTGGCACAGACCTGGAAGAAGTCTGAGCAGTGGGCCACCATCGAGCAGCTGTGCAGTAAGTCAGGTTTTTATATGAACCACAGATTTAAATTCTGTTTTTGACGGCCTGTAAACTTGGTGTCTTGATGGTACATTTCATAAGGTTCTCATCTGCACATAACCATAAATATATAGCAACATAACCAGCTGCCTCCCGGGTGAGTCTTTTCCTGCAGATAGACTCCACCATGTTAAACTGCAGCTCATTATTAAGCTTACATGCTCTTTCTAAAGAGCGCCTCAAATAAACCATGACTGCACAAAAAATGTTCGATCACACGTGTGTTTGATATGGTTGGTGTTAAATATTACTAATAAATATGAATAATTTACTATGGTTAAAAAACGAATGTGTCTCTGGACTGACTTTGAACTGCAGCAGGAGGAAAGAAGCTGCAGACATTTCTATAAAGTGGAAAATCACTCAGATGGTGTGTGCTGCTGATTTGAGCTCATTAGTAAACAGTTTATTGGGGATTATTTAACTCAGCAGACCACAGAAATAAACTCTGCCTGCTTGTGACCTCTCCACCGTTACCACCTGTAATTTTCCAGGTTTCCACCAGTGTATTACAAGCTGTGTCTAAGGTGACGCCCTGTTAATACTAAGTTAGCTTGTAACTCCTTATCTTGGTGTTCTTGTTAACTGTTTTAACATCTATAGACAAGACTTAGGTTTCAGTTTAAAAACAGGGAGTAAAGAACCAAACAGATGTTATATCTGGATACTGTTTCAGCTGTTCAGCTGACTCACTTATATCCACTTATTACTGAAAGAATCCTGAATGGAAGTCTGTAGGAGAAGAAACAGCAAAGATGGTGGTAGCTTTTTCAACCTTATTTCAAGTGACAAGTTAATTATAAGATGCTTTAAGAGTGAGAGGACAGATGTGTTTCTAGGAGGATGTTGACTGTGTGTTACTCTGCCTTTGTGCAGGAAATGTGAAATGCATCTAAACATCTGTAGAAAGTTTTATTTTAATACTAGTTTAAATAGACTGCTGGTGCCACCATGAGCATGATCGGATTAACCAATCAGCTCCTGAAAATCACCCTGAAAGAAGTCCCTGCAGAGTAGCTTCCTGTAGTGGGAATGCTCATAAAGGTGTAGGTCCACTCAGCTGTTGATCAGAGAAAAGATGGCGGCATATCTTCCCAGAGAGGCTGCTGCATAAAACCACTTCTACTCTTCACTGTGGTAATATCCTGTTTTTCCTCTGCTGTCCTTCCAGGTACAGTGGGTGGGCAGCCCTCCAGCTCTCTGGATTACGGGGCCATGGGCGGCCCCTCGGTTCCTGCCTCCTCCTCCGCCATGTGGTCCTGCCTCCACTGTACCTTCATGAACCAGCCCGGCACTGAGCACTGTGAAATGTGCAGCCTGCCCCGCAGTTAAAACCCTTCGCCCTCGGCCCTGCTTCCACACCCTTCACCGATCGAGCTCAGTCACTGCACCAGGACCAGCTGCGAGACTCTGACGGCGTCAGCGATCTTTTCTTTTCTCGCCTCACGTCGAAGCCTCTGCCCTTCCCATCTCACAGGCTGCTGTGACGTGCAGTGGGATTTGCTCGTTTACATCAATTTCACTGAGTCAAAATAAAGTTGAATCAGAGGGTTTTTTTTGGTTTGTATCCCTTCACACTGTTGCTTTTCTGAGAGGCAGAATACATTTTAGATAAAGCACTCTGTGGCTGAGACCCCTTTCACTCAAATAATCCCGCCGCCCTCCTCGGCTCAAACATCCTGCTGTGACTCAGGACAACAGCGAAGACTCGAGTGTTTGGATTTTTTCTCACACCAGTGCCCCGCTCACTGTCACATGTCTTCTGGAAAATCTTGCTGTGTATAAATACATTTAAGAGTTGATACTGTTAATTTAATTAAGCATTTTTCTTTTTTGGTTTTTTATCAGATTGTAGCGTATACTTTAACATTTTGAATCTTCAGAGTGGGCTCGGCTCCGTCAGGTTTTCATAGGTCTCTTTGATGAGCCCCTTAAAGTACAATCATCAGTCAAAGCTCAGACCTGGAAATGCTACGAGCTGCAGAGTAATCCCACTTAAATAGAGTTTCTATTTTCAGTATTAAATTTGAAAAGACGCCCTCCTCTGATCGAACACGTTGGTGATGATCGCCCTTTTTTTTTTTGAATGAGCCTAAAGTTGTTTTTTTGTGTTGCTGGTTTTTTGTAGCGTTTGAATTTGGTGGTTTGAACTCGAGCAGGCACAATATGTAGCTTCTTATTTTATCAGCTGTATGTTCTGTGTCTCTGTTAAACTACATCCCCAGGACAACCACCCGCCTTCATCGTTCTCTTCACCGACTCGCAGAGTATCATCCGTGAGGTGCTTTAGAAACAACCGGTGCTCGCCACTTTCACCTCCCTGCCTGCCAGCCAGGGCAGAACTGATGTTCCTCCACTGATGGTCCCCTGCAGGTTTTCTTTTCTTCTTAATCACTCTGTGTGCGAGGGGTCGCAGGTGAACACGGGGGGGGGGAGAAACACCCAATTTAAACCTGCAAACTAGATGGCACCACCTCCCAAAATCCACGTTAAACCCAGAGTCTGTTCATCCAATTTACAGCAAATTACTTTGCAGTATTATAGCAGGAAAAGCTTTGGGTGTATTAGTGATTTTTGAAATCAGTCCACCTGTATTTTACCTGCTTACACCGGCAGAGATATCGGCTGTAAAAGAGGATCTGTGGAAGTAAAGGGAAGTTTGTGGCGCTCGGAAAATTCCCAGTACCTGTTAAAAAATACCCTTAAAAATCTGACCATCGCTGATTTATGACGATAGTTTTCAATTTTATTTCTGCATCAAATATTGGGACCAAGACATAGCATCATAAGAAAAAAACCCTCCTTTGTTCTGGTGAACATGCGGTGCTCAAATCTTCTCTAACATCTAAGCAAAAAAACAAAACCAACTGATGTTTTTTGTTAATAGTGTTGTTTAAAGGGAATTTTGGGGAGTTTGACACATGTGGCCAACGTTAGCTTTCACGACTTTGCATTTTTCTAGTACTTCTGGATGTTTTGACCTGTTTAATGCATTAAAAAGGGACACAAACACCATAAAGCTGCACAGTAGCTAATGTACACCATCTTCAGACTGTACATAAAAGATGGACCTAGCCGCAATATTTAAGTCCCAGCTGAGGGTCTCCTCTGCTGCAACATTTGCATCTGGAAACTGAAAGGGACTTGTGTAATCTGTTTGTGACTCTAATAACAAACAAAACTTCCTAAATGAGCATCACGTGTTCAAGAAGACCTCAAACAATCAGCAGAAAACTGCTTAATCAGGTTTTAGATCCATGGAGCTTCTATATATATGGAAGTCTTTCTGAGTCGCCCCCTGCTGGCCATTACAGAGAATGCAGGTTTAAGGCAGCGCTTCTATGGCCATAAGCTCCGTCCATCTTTTGTTGCCACCTTATAGGTTTAGTTTGGGTGTTTCTTTTTTCCCACCCCAACACTTTTTTTTTTGCCCCAACAATGGTCCACATGAATGAAATCAGTAATCAGTACTGTAGAGTTGAACTGCAGCTTTTGAAAATAGGGCTCTTCAGGTCAGAGGACGAGTCGTGGGCGCCAGATTCCTGCTATTTATGAGACGTGTGCTTCTTTGTAAGACGGTAATTCCATTGATGGAGTGAGGATATATTTTTAGTTGTAGATTGAGTTCTTTTCTTTTTGCCCGGTGGTATCATTATCGCCCCTCCTGAGCGTGATTTCTCTGATGTCATGCTGACAGACAGCGGTGACCTTTTCCTTTTGTATTGACCCGGGGGCCGTTTGCTGAGCAAGCATGCTCTTGGACTTGCAGCCGTTCCTCACTTTCCACAGAGCTAACTGAGGACCCTGAAAGTTGTATGGTGTTGACCTGGATTTGAAACAATAAAAAAGGAGTTGATGGAAAAATGCTGTCTTTGCTTTGTTGGTCTGCCTGGTTCAACGTAAATCGATCTCTGGAGGATGAATCTATGCTTCATTTTTTTCAGTGGCACCAGGCTTATCCAGAGCCTTTCAGGAATCTTTTTCCTCTGCAACATTTTCCACGTACACCTCAGTGATCCTGATGTGCTCCCAGGCCAGATGACAGGTTTTCTCCAAGTATTACATCCTGATCAGATGCTGAACCACCTCAGCTGCCTCCCGAGATGAAGAAACGGTGACACCATACATTTTCAGAGAAAAATAATTTAAAATTCATTTGTGACATCATTCTTTCAGAGCTCATGGTCATATGTGAGGGTTAGAGCATCAGTCTACTGGTAAATGGAAAGCTTTACCTTCTAGCTCGGGCCTTTGCAACTTCTGCATGACTGGTGACTGCTGGAAAACCGTCAGTGAAGCCAGGCAGGAGAACTTCGCTGGGAGCCCCTCCTGAAGGCAGACCTGGGAAGATAGCCATGTCTTGCTCTATGGCGCTCGTGAAGAATTAACATGAGTCTGCTGGCCTGTGGACAACAGCCTTTATAATTTAGTCTTACATTTGTTTTGTAGACGTTATTTTATAACTAGGTATCAACTGGTTTATTATTTCCACACATTAAAACATATTTATGTCACCATGAAGGCATCTCAGTGAATTCCCATGATATGAAGTGGTATGTTTACATGCAGATAAAATGCTAATAAAGTGACTGTTTAATTGCCATGATTAGACCCTGTGGAGGCGGTCCGGGTCTGGCTGGTCTCCTGTGAGCTCACATGGACAGCAGATGAAGAGCAGGAATTTTTAGGTTGACCTTAAAACATCAAAGAGCTCCGCTGAAGCTCTCAAAGGACTGAGATCATATTCCAGCTTTTACATTTTTACATATGCGGTTTTGTTTCCCTCCTCTCAACATTTTCTGCCTCATTAAATATTGTTTCTAAGCTTGAGGTTATGCAACCCTCTTCTGTTATTTTGACCCCTCAAACTTAAGAGTTAACAGAGATAGAAAGCAGGTTTCCCTCCACTGTGAAATCCTGATATATGATGCTCCGGCTGATGGGAGTGAGGACTGAAGATCCTCCCTCTGCTTCAGATTAAAAAGCATCAGTTTTATCCAGATCTCTTTGTTTTACCTCTGACTGCCAGAACAGGTAGGATTCCTACACGTTAACTACTTCGACTGCTGTTTTCCTTCATGGCCTCACACTCGGTGACTGAGAGCTCTCAGGGGTTCATTTGTGTGTTGTTGGGCTTTTTTTCATCAGGATGAGAATCGCTGGAGTTCTGATCGTGTTGTCTGCAGCTCTGTGCATCGCTCAGAGACAGAAAACAAGCTGGAGACCGGAGTGGGATTACAGGAATGAAGGCAAGTTTAACAGCTCAGTGTTATCAGCTCGGCGTTACAGGGAGCTTTTTGAGAGGAAAACTCTACTGCTGGTTATATTTATATTTTCCATAGAATGTTAAGCATAACCTGATCACACTTTGGAGCACAAATAACCATTAAAATATAGAATATTAGCATTTAAATGAAACTGAATTCAGATATTTATAGTTAAGCATCTGAAAATGTTTAGTTTCAAATAAACTCTTTTTACATACAAATCTGGTAGTTGAGTTACCATAATTTATGCATTTAGCCAAAAAGATTTGTTTCCTGTCTTTTTTAAAAGTCATTCTTTCAGCAGAGCTTTAGCTCATTTTACTTTTTTGTTTGTTTTTGTTTTTTTAATCTGACTAAATAAATTTCAAATAAATAAATACATTTCTTAGATGTATAATGCTTAGAATAAATGTTACCAGAAGTGTTTTCAAATAATTATTCTTAGTTTTCTTCATTTAATGTTTGTCCTGGTAATACTGAGTGAATGTTAACAGATCTGAAGGTTTACACATCAAGAGGGTTTCCTGTTTTCTGTTTTGAAGTAATCTGCTGGAAGTTGTAAATGGTAAATCATCGATTCCAGTTTGTCAGCTATATTCAGCAGCTCGGGTGTTTTTCAACAGGATTTCAAGCATCTTTGTGATTCTGTGTGTTTTTAAGAAGAATCTCATCTACTTAACTAATGTTAAGGATTAGTTATCAAAAACCTTTCTATTCTGAAGAAGCAGTGAGTCAGACCTTTTAAGAAAAAAGAAATCCCTAGCGCTGGAGCTCGTTCTCTGTTATTGTGATTCATTGGTTCTGTGAACTTAAAGTTTGTATGTTATTTTAAAAAAAGAAGTGCTGTTGAAGAGAAAAGACCTTCCCTTGATGTTCATCTGCTTCCTTCATTTTCAAACATGTTTTATAATTCCTGGGAGAGCCGCGTCTCCACTAAAATCTACACCCATGGCAAGTTTTACACACCAGCCAGTTTATAGAGAAACTCATCCACAGTCTATGAAAACTATTATTAGTTGCAGCTCTGCACTGACTTCCCCACCACTCTCCCTCCCTCTTTTTTTTTTACTTCTTTTACTTCTTTCTACAAGGTTACAATAATTCATGATACCTGTATGAATGAAGTCATGTACAGTTGTTGCTGATGTAATAAGTTCAAAAGCAGAAAATAATAAAGTTCGTTTTCCTGGCTTGCTCACCTGCAGCAGAGAGAGTGAACACCAGAGGATGTGCCAACCTCACGCTGGTTTTAGACAACTGGAAATACGCCATCATGACGCAGGTCAAAGATCTGCTGCTGCATGACCACAACACTGTGCTGCCCGACTATGGCAGGTGAGGTTTTCTGTTTTAGGGCCTTTTCTAAGTCTCCTGCGGCACAGTTACATCAGTCTGGGTGTTCGGGCTTTGCGCATCAGTCAAAATGTAAAGAATAACTGTAACATTAAAAGGTCAGCTTTAATTTGAGCAGGTTTGCACAGATATAGAAAGTATATCTTTCTATATCTGTATCTATTTTCTTCTAAATGTGACCACAATTATTTTTTAAAATTAACATTTGGTATTCAGTATGATTTCAAAGTAGCGACTGAGGCCATGAACTCATCGGGGCATTTTTCTTACATGGACTAATGTACTTGGACACTGCTTTCCACAACCAAGAGGTGAAAGAGGAGAGACAAAAAGAGGGCGCAGAGAAGGAATATAAAACTGAAACTGTTGGAGAGGAAAAAAACACTTTAATTTCTTTGTGTTCTTTCAGGATCCAGCCTCTGTCAGAAGCTCTGGGAGATCTTTACAAAGAGTTCAACTCCCTGAAGGAGCGTCTCGCTGAGCTCACGACCAAGTTTGATGGAGTGGAGGCTTTCGTGGACGATGTGAGATTAGGGAGGAGCCCTGCACCACTCCGAGGTGAACCCCGACCCCCAGGGTCACTGCCAGGGGAGGCGGATGGTGCTGGAGGTCGGCCCAGTGGAAGGAGGAGCCGGGTCATAATTCGGAGAATCAAGAAACCTGCCGGCTCACAGGACTGAGGATACAGCATCATACTGTTAATGCCGGGCCGAGACGGGGTTACATGTTTGTCTTATATTTCACCTCACTGTGTTTTCTGGTGCAAATCACATTTATAACTTGGACTTGAGAAGGAGAGACTGTAACATAAACTTAATTTACACCTTAACGCTTGAGTTAACACACATGTTAATATAACAGCAAAGAAAGCCCACTCTGAGTCCACACGAATCTGCACAAAAAAGTCTCAGATGTTGGACCAAAAGCACAAAAGTAAGAACATAAATAAAGTGCACTGTGTTGGCACTCTTTCTGTTTTGTTCAGTCCATAGTAATCACAACATGCTGCTTCTTATAGCATCTAACTAATTTTTAATAAATGGAAAATTACTATTTCCTCCAGAGGAGTTGTTATACTCTTCTTCACCAGCAGATGTCTCCCCAACATCACCGAGATCAAAACAGTGATTTAGTTGATTGAGAACTTGGTTTTCAATCAACTTCGATCTCGACATATTTGACTGAATACAAAATGGATTTAAACTTGTTGTGGTCAATAATATTAATATTAATAATAATAATGATGATGATGATAATAATGACATGGTTTTCTTATGGTCTTTCAAAATAAAAGCCTATTTGCTACAAGGATTGAGGATTTCTAACAATCTTCAATTAGTCAGCATCGGTGGTGTTTCAGTTTTGATTCTTCTTTACTTAGTTTTATCGGTGCGCATTATTGTTTGGATCACTTTTGTGTTTGTTTGTTTGTGCATTTTTTCTAGTTAATTGAGCCCAATAGCCTTAGTGCTACTTCACTTAACCCTTAACCAGGATTTTAATCAAGTTATCTACACATGCAGGAAGTTCACAGCTTCATTAAATAAAAGTTGTTATGAACAATACTTACCCATGGTTATTAATACCCATTCATCCATTCATTTTTTAAAAAGTGACGTCAGATACTATTAGTAGTAGTAGTAGCAGCAGCAGTATCCTTTAGTGAGAATAATGTGGATATATTACACATATTTGATGTGATTTTTGTCTTTTTCTTCAAAATAAACCTTGTGCTTTTGTCACGAAGTAGTTTTTTTTTTGTTTTTTTTTACTATAGAATAAAACATAATAAAGATAGATGTAATTCACGGTAATAATGTCAGTGGCTGGGTTTCTTTGTTTTGGTACTGAAAGTGAAACTTCCGATCATCACCTGAACGCGGCATAAGTTTCTTCTTTGCAGAGAGTCACACAGAAACGAAACTGAAAAGGTTGCTTTCCGGTTTAGGGACTCTCAAGATTTTACCTACAGAAACAAGACGAAGGAATCTGTAAAGACTGCATTATCTAACCAACTACTGACCTAAACGGATTTTTATAAAACCGGGTAATATTTTACAAATACAAACGTATATGTTAGATCAATAATGGGGAGATGCGGGTAGGCTTGTGAGTCTGAACCTTTGGGGACGGTCCCTGTGTGTGGGCGGGTCCATCAGGAAGTTAAGTAAATGTTTGTCTGGCAGATTTTTAGTGTACGACTTGCGAAGCTAACATACAAACAGGTAAGCAAGCACATCATGAACTTTATGTATTTTTGTCTTTATTTAATAAATGTCACTTGGTTATTTCAGATCTTACGGTCATTCTTGTCCTTTTATCCAGTAATAACAAGCGTACTAGACTATTTTTATTATATTCTTATTACCTTTAATGCCACAGTCGCTTCTCAGCCTGTTTTTGTGCATCTCTGGTACTTTTTGGTAGTTTTTACTCCTTTTATTAGACTTTATGACGCTATTTTGTCAAAATATGATGCTGTCATTTGCTGTTCTACTTCATTTTATCATAAATTAATTGTTATCATATTCATTTGTACTGCTGATAAGATGAGGCAACCTAATAGGGTGTTTTTATGACTATAAAGGAAGTCATTGCAGAGTGTGTGCCATGATATGCTGTGTGCAGTATTTTTAAGGTATTTCTGCTCTTATAAAGAAGACCAGTTGCACTAATTTTATTAACTGTAATGCAACAACCTTGACCTGAATAGTAAGCCTCACAGGGATTAAAAGCTGTAACTGTGCCTGTATTTTTATATTTAAAGACAGTTCCCGCAGAGCAGGGGCTCACCTGAGAAAGGTGTCTCTACAGATGGAGGAGGGGGGAGGACACCCCCACTGTGCCAGTGGGCAGCAGGTGCAAACCAAGGAAGCTGAGGATTCTGCAACCAAAAGACCACGGAAGACAAATACGGTAGACATGCAGTCACAACAAACAGCTTTCAGGGGCCTGTTAGTGGTGTTTGAGCCGTCGTGAAATATATAAATTAATGTGTGTTCCAGGAACATGGAGCTGGAAAGCCCGGCAGGAACAGTCGAGAGAAGGAGAGGAGAAGAAGGAGAAATCGAAGAAGAAAAAATGCTAAGGGAGAGGCAGATGTCAAAAGTGAAAACATACAGAAGGATCAGAATAAGGCTATGGAGACTGAAAGCAGCCAAACTCAGGACAGCGAGTCTTTAAAAACACAGCCTGAGGTTCCCCAGACTGAAGACAACTTGCAAAAAGGGGAAAACAGCGGCGAACAACCACAGAAAGATCCTAAGATGGTGCAAGCTCAGACTCAAATAAGGAAGCTCAAAGGCCCAGATAAATTCACACAGACTCCAGTTGTTACACAGAAGAATCAGGAAACGCAGACAGACTTTCCTGTGCCGAAACAAGACGAGGGAAAGGGTGAAAAGATGGTGCTAGCTCAGACTCAAATAAGGACGCTCAAAGGCCCAGATAAATTCACACAGACTGAAGTTGTTACTCAGAAGAATCAGGAAACACAGACAGACTTTCCTGTGCCAAAACAAGATGAGGGAAAGGGTGAAAAGACTCAACCCGCCACAGAGAAAGCTGCTGAGGTGCAAGAAGATCAGAACAAGCACACACCTGGACCCAAGCTGCAAGGAGACAGCTCAGTTCAGACTCCATCAGAGCAAAATCCAGAAGGAGAATCATCATCATCATCAGAGCCAGCCAAGAAGCAAAGAAGCGAGAAGGAGTCAAAGCCTAAACAGGAGAATCCCTCTGCAGAAGGTTCAGGTGTTGCATCTCAAACTGAAGAAGGTGCCAAACAGAAGTCTTATGCTAAAGCTGTGGCTGAAGTGGGAGGGAGTGACAAACAGTCCACTGTGGCAGCCACTAACATGGCAGAAAAAACATCCCAAAGCACACGGTAAGACTGATTTTAACTGTTTATTTAAACTCTGGAGCTAAAGCTCATATTTAAACATTTATCTTTTTCACTCACAGTGATCGAAGCCCAGTGAGACCTCCACCCGGAGTTCCTATGTTCACCTTTCACATCTACGCTGTGCTGGACAAAGCGTTTAGATTCAACCAAGAACACGACAGGCTTCTGCTTCAAAATCAACAAGGGTATTTCCTGCCCCTTGTAATAACACATTTTGTGTAAGTATCTATGATGTATTACAGGTTGTATTTTTTATTGTTCTTTATGTTAGATTTTAGGACAGTAACATACACAAGAGGTTAATAGCAAAGCTCCTATGGTTCCACAGTTTTTTCCTGCTGCTTAGGATGATAGTGTGATTCTATTTTGTGTTTGGCCTTTTTACTTTATACATCCAAGTGCCTGTACTAACATAGGTCCATAAAGAATTTCTTTCCTGGTTTGGTGTGGAAGGATTTCTGTGGTTTGATCAAACCCCCAATTAACCAATTTTTTTGAAAATATACATTGGGGCATTTTAGCCTCTTTCTGTTTCTTTGATATGACAATGGAGGAAAGCTGTGTGGTAGGGCACATAAAATCACAGAACGAGGTCAATGCATAGTGAGGTTCATAGTGGGCAGAGGTCTCCAGCTTTTTGCAGAGTTATTTGCTACAGACCTCCAAACTATGTGTGGCCTTTAGATTAGCTCAAGAACAGTGTGTAGAGAGCTTCACCAGCTGCACCCAAGCCTTACGTAACAAAACACAATGCAAAGCATCACATGCACTGATGAAGTGGGGAAAAATTAGATTGGCCCGGGAAGAGTCCACAATCCAGCAGAACGCCTTTGGGCAGAGACTGCTAGGCCAGGCCTTCTTGTCCAACGTCACTGTCTGACTTAACAAATGCACTCCTGGAAGAATGGTCAAAAATTCCTGTAAACACTCCTAAACCTTGTGGAAAGCCTTCCCAGAAGAGTTCAAGCTGTTACAGCTGCAAAGGGTGGGCCGACATCCTTTTAAATCCTGTGGATTAACAATAGAATGCCAATCCAAGTACATATGTGAAGAAAGATACTGAGCAAATACTTATCAATGCAGTGTATTTGGAGAGTAGCTTGTGTAGATTGTCAAGCATTTGAATATAGCTGTTAATATATTTTATTTTATTATATTGTTTTTTCCTGCATTTCACCTGAATAAGTTCTTTTTTGCTCCAGAGGATGTTGTGTTTTTATCTAGATAGATACAAATTTGGCATGAATATCCCTTTCACTCAAATCTTCAATATTTTATCTTTAGTGGACTAAAGCAGGAAGGTTATCTGGTGGAAGCATGGCTCTCTGTTGAAGAAAGCAGCTTGCGAAGAGGCAGCTGGGTGACTTATTGTTATGGTGTAAAGCAACGAGTCAAAGAGATTTCAGGAACTGCCACAAGACATATTTACATTCCTTCAGACCCAAGTATTAAGGGTAAGACAAACACTGAGCTTGAGACTGCTATTATGTCATTTGTCCAATTCTGTTTCCTGGATTTCCACATAAACTGATCCCAAACCTGCCTGTGTTTTATACAGAGATGCATCTTTATGAAGGACTCATTAGCCGTTATGATGAAAAAGGTTTTTTCCACAAAATGTTTGGCTGGAAGAACACAAAAGGTGTGGAGATTTCAAATGCCTGGCAGTCCTCAGCTTCAACTCTGCTGAACAAAATCTTCCAGAAATGGACTCCGTCAGATAAAAAGAGCACTGAGAGCTTGTGTCAAAGTTTGAAGTATTTTAAGCAGAGTCTCGGTTCTGCTCACACTAGGATGGCATACCCAGACGATTCACATCCACCTCAGGTCCAGGTGTGTTCAGCAAAAGGACAAAAAAATCAAAGTAGAAATTATCTACAGTAGCTTCTATAAACCACCATTAATACATGATTTGATTTTCAGGTGTCAGAGTTGATTTCAGAGAACTTGCTCCAAATCTTAAAAGGAGAGCCGAAGGAGAAGCTCCCGAGCTCCTGCAGGGACACTAGTCCTCTCGTTCTGGGGCTTTCTGTTTTCATGGTTACCCAAAGTTGTAGCATTAACCTTGGAGTTAAAGGCTGGGCTGAGCTGTGTCTGCTGGTCTCACAGTCTGCACTGGACAACAAAAACCTGGATGGGTTGCAGAGTTGTTTCACACAACAGTAGGTTTTTACAATCTTTAAGAAAAGTAATTCTTGGCCTGGTTAGACAACAGTTTCTCACTGACAAACGTTTTGTTTGTTTGTTTAAAAAAAATCCATCTAATTGATGTGAAATAGATGTTGCTGTTTGCTACATTTTATGGACTAATAAAAAAGCAGCATAGCAATTCAAAGGCTTTAATTACTTTAAAAACTAAATTAAATTAAACTCCACTTCTAAGTTAAGTTAACCTTCATCTTTAAACATTATCTTGGTGATTGAGGTGTTGACATTTGAGCTTGTATCCTCACATGGTTCGGTTCCCCCCTCAGCACTGTGGTGGGTCTGATAAACCTCTGTGCCCAGTACATGGTGGCAGAGGTCGTCCTGCTCGTTCCTCTCCTCTTCAGACTCAGACAGCCTGGAGCTGATGCAATGAAACTGGGTCCCACTGTTGAAGAAGAGAACTGGTCTGGACTACAAAGCATCAATTTCAGTGGATTCAGAGAGAATATCCAGTTCTACTCTAACAAAGGAAAGTGAGTCTGTCTCAAACCCATCGTAGCTTTCTTTATTTCCCTGAAGTGTCGATCAGATTTACTGAATTATTTTATTTTCCATCCACAGCAGGATGCTCTCTCTGATCCAGGAGCACTTATCACTGGCTACAGAGACGCCTCTGCTCCTGGTGAGCTGGTTATCTCTGGTTGCATTTGAGGACCTTCCTGAGTTTTCAGACGTGACAGGAGTATCTGCAGAACAGCTGATCCAGAGTCTGTTGTACAGACTGAGAAAATGTGGTGAAAGACCAGATTTAAAGAAAGAGGAAAAGAATTTAAAGGTGAAAAACCAACTAACTAATATAAACTTGCAGAATGACCTTGTTCCATCTTTAATACAGTCCTCTGTGATCACCTTTGTTCTTCCTACATGCAGCATGCTCAGAAGTGCTTTACCCACATCCTGCTGAAGGTAGACAGAGAGAAGGACAGGTAACGACACCTGAAATGTGCTTCATACATTCTGGTGTTGTGCTTTTTGTAACTTTAACTTTTTCTCTGCAGAATTATTGAAAGTGAAACCATCAAACATGCGTTCGCAAGCAGCATTGATGTTGCAAAGAACACGCGCCGCTTAGTGCGAATCGTCCCGTGGTACCAGGCCATCGTCCTGTCCTACCAGCTGGTGCTGAAGGTGGCAGCGATTTTGGAGGCTAAACTGAGAAAAGAGGTAAAACCCTTCATGTTATATGTCCCATAATGCCTCAGTGTGATCTGTTATCTTAAATTTGTTATCTTTGTTTTGTGTCTTCTAGTCCAAAGAAGATGAGTTTGAGACCTTAAAGCAGCAGCTTCTGAAGGACTTGTTTGCAACGCAGGACCGAATCAGAGAGAAGAGAGACGAACTGCTTCCAAACCCGCTCCTGACATCATCAAAATCACTCAGCTATCCAAAGGAAATCGAGGCATGTAGCAAACACAGCTGATAAAATCAAACTACGTTGCTAATAATGAATTTTAAATGTATTTTTTGTTGGTCAATAATTGCACATTCTAAAGACATTACTGAAATGTAAAAAAGGGATCCTCGATAATGTAACTATAAACTCTTTGCACTTATTTAAATGTAATCTGGGCTGATATTAGTAATTTATTCTGATTAGATAATCAGAGTTACCCATCAGCCCTGCCTCTAACCACTCAGTTCACCTCGTTTAATGCCTGTGATGTTATCAGATGTGGGACGCGCTGCTGAAGGTCGAGTGCTCTTCTGAGGAAGTTTCATCCCGCTGGAGGCAGAGCCTGGAAAAAGACCTGAGGAAGAGGGTGTCCAAGGTCAGGACCCGTGCACCGATCGGTGTCAGACCAACATTACTGGTCTCGTTTTAGAAACACCTGAGTTCTATTCTGTCAGACTGGTGTCGGTTCAGCATGCAGATGTTTTCCCTCTGAACTCACCCGAGCTGTTTTATTTACAGATAAGTGACGAGGACAAAGTCATGCTCTGCTGCCTCGAGTCGTCCCAGACTGCATTAAGTAAAAACCATGAAGTCATACAGGCCTGTTTGGACGAGCTGTGTCGCTCTGCGATCAAGACAATCTGCCAGGTACACTGTGAATTAATAAATGAGTCAGAGCACAGTTTCAATATTCGCTTTTAAAACCTTTAAAGAGCACTTCCAAAATTATAGATTTTTTTTCTTTTATCAAACGCGTAGAGATTAAGATGCACTTTTAAGTGTTTTAAGTGTCACCAGGGTCACAATGTAGTTCAGATCAAAAAGCAACCGTACTTTCACGGCCAAGTGACCCCTCGCTCTCTCCCACAGTCTGTGTCTCGAGCTTTCACTTGTCTTTTCCCTACATTACACTCAAAAACCTCAGAACAACAAATAATGTAACAGAGAGCTGGTTTAACAAATCAATCAGTTGATAGATATGATTTTAAACTTAACTTTTTATTCTATGGTGCCGCGCTAGGTCACTTGGCTTTTAGCAGGTCAAATGTGAGATTGAGCTTTTGTGTTTTTAATGATGATCTCTGAGCTACAAAACTGATTAATCTGAACGAGTTTTTGTGAGCTTCTCTCAGTTATTAGTTTTATATTTTAAATTCATTTTTATTTATTTTCAGACTGGTTTAGCTGGTTTCTCATTCATTTGTATTGTTAGTTTATTACATATTAGTTTCACTATACATGTATAATATGATATAACATTTATACATTGTAACAGTAGTCAGGAAAAGATTTAAGGAGTTCGGAGCAGGAACTACGCACCCAAACTTCTCTCACAGTAGTGTAGACGTCCATGTCAACACAGGCTCCTCAGACTAAGGGCCTGATTTACTGAGTACAAACTATTTAAGCTCAGTGACAGGGTTGTGTGTAAGAGAGAACGCAGAGATTTTTGCACCTGACTCTGTTGTTTATGCATTTCAGAGAGTTCCTCTATCAGGACACCAAAAATAGGGCGGGGAAATTTAAAAGAAAGGTGAAAATGACTTGCTGACATTACTGTTTACAACATGCAGTTTACTGCTAACGGCACCGATTTTTAATGCTGAAAAAAGCATGTTTTTTGCACTTGATATTGCCTATAACATTGCCTGTAAGCTTTATTTGGACATCGTGCACACACTGCATTTTGCCCCATTTAGGAAATCTGGCCATTGCTGTCTTTGCAAATATGACCCTATTAAAAAAGACTAAAACTTAAGATACATATTTTTGGTTTAAGTTAACTAAAAGGTTCATTTTTGGTTATAATAAACTTTTCTCTCTCTCAAAATTTGTAATTTTTCTCCAGTAAAATTCTTTTTATGTGAATGTAGAATGTCAGCTTTGAATAAATGTGTGGCGTTTGGACTTTAACAAGACTCACTGGAAAATTCTCCCATTCACATTAACGTCAGTATTGATAAGTGAAACACTGTATGTAGCATACATTATGAAGTAGGAGAGTAAACGTGTTCTGTTTGTAGAGAAGGCAGGAGGGAGACCTGATGCGAAGTCTGACCTCTAAGGACAGATCAGCACTTCCTGCTGCTGTTGTGTCTGCTGTGGTGGTCGAGTCAGCTGCACGGTTCAGAGACAGCGTGGTGGTTCAGCTGCTTGACCCTCAGTCCGCCGTGAGCCATCTCCTGTTGAAGGGTACATAATTTCTTTGCTCATTTACGTCTTCTTGAAATTTTTACTCGCTGCTGTTCGGGTTTTGTGATGGCTGCGGTGTTGCTGCTTTGGTCCAGGTGACTGGAAAGCGATCCAGGTGGACGACACCGCAGGGCAGGTGGTCCACAGCTGTGTGGAGGCCGTACACTCTCTGGTGGGGTCTCTGCTTCAAGGAGACGTGGCTCTGGGAGACCTGCAGACTTGCCTGAAACACCGGGAGCAGTTTAAAAAGCTTTTCCAGCAATGTGAGAACCATCAGAGTCTGCTATTCCTTCATTCTGTTTTTAATAATCTCACACATCCTGTCCTTTATATAAATGAGATATTCAGAAGATTTAAGTACAAGAGGGATGCAAAGTTAATTAGAACACCCAAACTAATTTTCTCCGTTTGCCTCTTTAGCTCATGCTTGCAAACTGTCTTGATTAATATGAGCTGCATCGTGTTTTCCACAGACAAGTCAAACGCTAAATCTGAGAAGGTTGCTGTCAGTGCAGACGAGGTTTTAGCTCAGAGAGAGAAAGATCTGAACACGTTCGTGCAGAGGAAACAGCAGATTGATGCTCTCATAAAGATGATAGCAAAGGTTACAGAAAGCATCACAGGTGAGTTGAATGTCGTTCATTTCATCATTTTGAATATTTTTTGCTGTGTGGTGGTTTAATGGCTTCTTCACACTAACATGGTTCTTATGTCAATAGTTCCTGAGATGTTGGCCCTGGAGGAGCAGCACAATGCAGATCTCCACGCTGTGAGCCTGAACAAACTGATGCTTGTTCAGCCCTTTGATGCTGAAGGCAAATTAAAGAGTGCTGGCTCTCCACGCATCCTCTGGTATAAAACCAGTATGAATGTCTTAAAATTGGCCACAGAGATGCACAAACTGCGAGACAGCAACCTGATTCTGTCCTCGTGGGTCAAAGGAGCTGCATCTTTGGCAGCGAGATATTCCTTCCAAGCTCCTGTTTCAGTGAACCTAACACAGGTCTGCGACAACATCTGGAACCCCCTGCTCACCGAGTTTGTTGACCTCGCCGTGAGCATTGCAGAAGCAAATATCACTTTTAGGCAGCTCGATCAGGTTTTGCTTGAGTCTGGGGACCAGGGTGATGGGAAAATCATAAAAACAGAGCTGGATCTGATGTTGGAGATGTTTTCTGAGGCAGGAGGGTCCAAACCTGAGGTCAACTGGATGAAGATGAGACTCGATCAGATCCAGAAGTATAGACAACTCCACGAGGCGGCGGCTGCAGCCAGCGCCGTGCTGAAGATTGCAGGAAAAATGGGGCTTTCTGGAAACTTCACTGAGATCGAAGCACTCAGTCAACTGGTAATACTTTATGAATATTACTATTTACTTAAAGGATGTTCTCAAAGTCTCGTTGACGTGGTGACCAAAACTGAAGACGTTTAATAGATTTGTGTAGGAAAAAAAATATACGCGACATTTTCGAGAATTTGTTTTTAACAGTTTCTAATGTTGTAACCTGGAGTTTCAGTCAGGCATCAGCCTGGAGGGACTCTCGGCGTGTTTTTTGGCTCATTCTCCTGCTGAAAAAACAAATGTATTTCCCTCTGAGCTTGAACTAGATGAGACTGTGTGTCTCTGCAGGAACAGTGGCAGTAGCAAACCCCCAGACATCATCACAGCTCCTCCTGCACATGTGCAGATGCCATTTGTTCACCTTCTCTGTGTCATGGCAGTTTTCTTTTTCTTTTTTATCTCAAGAAGGCGGGGCCTCACGTAGCACTTTCATCACACAGGCCTGCTGATACAGTCTCCTCCCAAGAGCTTTTACTTATATCTATTTGCTGCTTGATCTTTGAAAAGCAGAGAGAACATTTCTGGACCTACTGACCTTCATGTATTAATGTAATTAGTGTATTTCAGCTCACTGAGCAGATCTTGCCACAATGTGCATGTTTACAGTAGCTGAGTCACGCTTCTTTATTTATCTTCTGCACAACTGAACTGAAGTTCTTAAAACCATCAAGGAGCAACTTCACGTGCTAAATGTGTGCAAAGCTCTCCTCATAGTTTTGGTGTCTTCAGCTATCTTGACTCCTACTGTAAAAATAAATACTAAAACAAGTGATATTTGTTGGATAAAACATAAGTTACACAGAAGCCCAAACATTTATATTGATATTAACTAAATAATGTTTCATTCTATGACGATATTCGTACCTTCCACAGGAAGAGGACAGCTTTAAGCGCAGGGCTCTGAGCTCTCTGAGTGACGACCTGTTTCGTGCCAGACAGCAACTCTCCAAGGTCACCAAGCAGCACACTGCCTGTCTGGAAGAGTTTCTAGCGAGCCAAACTCTTGTCACCTGGGTCAAAGAGAACCTTAAAAGTAAGGTGATCTCATGAAAAACACAAAGCGTCCCTTTTTTGGTTATAAATAATCTTGTGGCCTTGCAGAAGATGCCTCCATCCTCACTTTGTTCTCCCGTCAACAGACATGAGCGATGTGAAGGTTTACGTGGATCTGGCTTCCATATCTGCTGGAGAGAACGACACAGAGATCGATCAGGTGGCCTGCTTCCATGATGCAGTGATGGGCTATGCCCCTCTGCTCTACTCCCTCTCCCCTCAAGCTGGCTTTAATGAATTCATGAGGTGTGCTCGGCAGGTGTGGGACACCCAAAGTAGAGATGAGAAGCTCCCTGACAAACTGGTAAAAACTGGTATTTACATCATCTCTCTTATTTTTACGCCTACATCCTGGCTGATGTTGCAAAGCAGCTATAATAGTGTTTGGTTTGTTTTTCAGAGCGAGTCTACCCGCTTACTCAGCTGGCTAAAAGCACTGAAGGAGACTCACGGCTCTGTCGAGCAGTCCTCCCTCTCCTTGGCTTCCTCTATTAATGCTAATGGAGTTTATCACATAAACTGGTCTGATAAAAACACACAGAGGGTGAGTGCACAGTGTTCCTTTGACAAACAGAATATGGGGCTTACAAACTGAAGTGATTTTCAAATTCTTATTAGTCAGTTTTTTCCGATTCCTTTGCAGAGATGTCTTCAAAACATGGTGAAGGTCACAGTGAGAAGCAGCAGAGAGGAGAAGAGCTACAAGCTTGAGGATCTGCTCGAGCTACAAAACAAACTCATGCTCATGTCATCCAAAGGGGAGCACGGCAGAGAGCAAGTCAACAGGTTCACAGAGGTCAGCGGCTTTTAAACGGTTAAATTATGACTCTTCTTAGCAAAGGAAACTCACTGGAAGGTTCTCAGCTTCTTTATTGTGTTTCATCTTATTTGTCAGACTTGTGTACCTGTTGTGTCCTCGAATTAAAGCTTTGACTCCACCACTTTTACAGCTGAGATAATAGGATGCAGGAGATCTCAAAAGTATTCAAGAAAAAAAGCAGACCCTTTTAATGTACTCTTGGTTAGCATGACGATAAGTCATCATATCTGACACCATCACTAGTTTTTTGTGCAATAAATGCAGTTCTGTCCACTGACACTAGAACCTAAGCTAAAGAGAGTTAAACATTTTAGCTGTAGACCCGGTGTCTGTGGTTTAGGATAGTATTAACTGCAAAACTCCTGCTGCCATGTCCTTGTAGGTTTTTGAGGGAGTTCAGAGACTGGGCACCATCCTTCTTCAGATGCAAACATCTGGGAACATGCTCTTCAGAGACTGGCACGCTGAGGTCGAGTGCTGCCAACAACAGCAGCCATGCATCAGAGTCACCTTCTTGTCCCTGAAAGATAAACGGATGACATACTACGGTGAGGTGACAGCGCAGCTGCAAAGCCTTGCGCAGTCCATGGATACATGCCAGAAGGAATGGCGTTCCTTCATCAGCAGCATGCGCTCCCGCTTTGGCTTGCTGAACCACTACACCTCGGAGCAGATGGTTTATTTGTGCCACTGGATACACAAAGTGTGTCAACGCCAGGCGTCTGTTCCTCAGCAGTTATGGCACTTACTGTTTCCCATAAAACCTGAGTGCACGCCAAATGATGTCAGACACGCCTACAGTAATGCAGCAAGAATGAGCTCAAACGCTGATGAGTTAGAAGATGTTTCGTCTGATGATGACGACATGTATTACGAACCTTCAAAAGATGTGATGCCAGCACAACAGGCTGAAGTGGACATGAAAGAGGCTTCCGACTTGATGGAGTTTTCTTCGGATGATGAAGAAGATGAAGAGGACAGTCTTGAGAATCTCTGGCAGCAATTCAAAAAAGACATGAGTCTTTACCTGAGTGAGTCGCTGGATATCTTGACACTAGCCAACTTCCTCTCATGCCTCTCTGAGATGAACCAGCAGCACACGATCAGAAACCTTCTGTCAGTTCTCCAGGAAGGAAAGCCCAATCTCGTTCTGTGCCCCATTGGAGAGGTTTTTACCACCACCCTCTCTTTTTACATGGAGAGTCCAGAGCAGCCTCTGCCGTCTGTTGATGAGGTTCTAGTCTGCAGAGAGGAAACCACAGAAGAGGAGGTGGAGATCTTTCTGCGCCGTGCTCTGAGTCAAGGCTCCAGACAAAACTGCCAGAAGATATACTCTCTGGTGAATCCAGGGCTGCTGGGATATGATGTCAGTGTAGCTTTAGGGGAGATCTTCGACAGTCTTGAGAGAAGTGCCGGCCCGCATTATCGTCTGGTCATAGTGAGTCCGGTTGTGCACCAGCACAGATACGTGCCCTCTTTCTTCAGCAATGATAAAGTGCAGGCTGGTGTGGGTATAACAGCCGACACTGCCAGGAAATATCTACATCACCACTTCACAGAAAACACGCTTCAGCAAAACCCCGTCACACAGGTTTCTCCAGACAAGCTCTCAGTCTGGATCGTGTCATCTGAGCGCCCTGCAGTCGGTAAGGACAACCCCTCCTTGCACTAAAATTATTAAAAATGCAGTTCAGTTACAATATTTAAATGTTGGCATCTTTTCTTTTCTTAGGGAAATCACTTTACATTGATCGTTTGTTTGAGAAGTTCCAGCAGATATCTCCCAGAGCAAAACATATCAGCCTCAAGCTGATTGAGCCATGCGTTGACATAGACTCACTGATTAGGAGTCTGTCAGAGAAACTGGAACCTTTGAGAGAGCAGGATCCTGTCATTCTGCACATTGACACTGCTGGAGTAAGTATGCCAGCATTTACAGCTGCAGGCCGTTTGGTCTGCTGTTGCTTGTGCTTGAGTTTGACAGTCTGTCTTGTTTTTTCACTTTGGACACCTCTCAGGTTCGTTCAGGTTTGGAGGAGCTCTTGTTCCACCTGTTAGTTCTGGGTTGTTTGAACGACAGCCATGGCATGCTGTGGAGAAGAAATGTGGCTCACTTAATCACAGTTGAGGTCCTGAAAACATATGCATTCCCCCCAAATCATCAACAAGAGGTAATGAGCTTTTTAGACCCTCATTGAATAGAACTTCAGAACTCGTCACACGTCACATTTCATGTCTTTAAGAAAAACTCATCTTTTTAACTAGATTTTTTTTATAAATGGATTTAACTTTGAATGCTAAAATATTTTAGATGGTAAAGAACTCATACAAAACCATCATGTGTAAAAGATTGATATTGCCTGTTGGTTAGTGAAGTTGTGAAACCTCATGATGAGTCTTTTTGTTGTCACAAGTGAGTGGTGAATCTTACCACAGGACTCTGATTTTGACGGTTGTTTAGACTTTTATATAGCTGGATGCTTTGCAACCGGAGGAGTTGCAACAGTAATGTGGTAGTGTAACAAATTACTTTCCCTACCAAGTAATTAAGTACTATATTGCATTACTTTAAATAAAAGTAACAAGTAATGTGCAATACATTTTTTTGAGTAACAACTCCAACATTGTCTTTGAGTCTAGTATATTTTAATTCAGTGCCCTAAATCTGCAAGCTTATTATATCTGTAAACTTTTAAAAGGTTCAAATAAATCATTTGCCATTTGGGAATCTCCTGTTGATTTAATTTTTTCTTTAATGTTTGATTTTTTCATGCAGACGAAGCTTGGACTTCTTGATGTTTTGCCCACCATTCGTTGTAAGCCTCCAAGAGAAGTGATGCAGTTATTGGCCAATCGAAGGTCATTAAGAGTTAAGACCTTTGATCCACTGATGGATGGTCAGGAGTTTTGCAGTGAGGGAATTCAAAGACCCTATCAGTACTTAAGGCGTTACAAGGAGAAACAGGATCTGGATCATTTTAACTACCAGGAGGGTTCCAGAATGGGGGATCCCAGTGACTGTCTCAATCTCTTCCTGTCCTACTGTGGAATGCAAGATCCATCCTGGGGTGAGCTGAAGAACTTCTCCTGGTTCCTCAATGTGCAACTGAAAGACTGTGAGAACTCAATTTTCTGCGATCGAGAATTCCTTGCTGACCAGCTTCCTGGTTTCAAAGGGTTCATCGTAAAGTTCATGATTCTAATGGCAAGAGATTTTGCCTCGCCATCTCTGGACATGTCCGACGAGAGTCCCATGCCACTCATGGATAACAGTCAGGAAGAGGAACTTCTGGCCCGTCTGACAATTCGTAAGCGCTGGGAAAATGAGTCTCATCCATACATTTTCTTCAATGCGGACCACATGTCAATGTCTTTCCTCGGCTTTAATGTACAAAGTTATTGGCAAAACACACTCAATGCAGTTGATCCTCGCAGCAATGCAGTCCTGATACACGATGTGATGTCACAAGAGCTTTTTCAAGGTTTGCAGCGGCAGAGGATATCTCTCACTGAGGACTTTGATCAGTTACCCCGGGCAGACAAAATCAAAAGGATTTCTTGCGTTGTTGGAGCAAAGAAAGGAATTGCAGACAAGAGATTTGATCCAGACCCTACCTATGAGCTCACTGCTGACAATGTGATGAAGATGTTGGCCATACACATGAGATTCCGATGTGAAATTCCTGTTGTCATCATGGGTGAGACTGGCTGTGGAAAAACCAGATTGGTTCGTTTCCTTTGTACTTTACAAAGGGAGGGAAGATCAGTCGAGAACATGGTACTTGTTAAGGTGCATGGTGGAACCACTGCAGAAATGATCTACAGGAAGGTGAAGGAGGCCGAGGCACTTGCTCACCAGAACCGTGTGAAGCACAATCTAGACACCATTTTATTCTTTGATGAAGCCAACACCACAGAGGCCATTTTTGCCATCAAGGAAATCCTGTGTGACCGAACAGTGAGAGGACAACCTTTGAAGGCTGACAGCGGTTTAAAAGTAATAGCTGCCTGCAATCCTTACAGGAAGCACTCACCTGAAATGGTGGAACGCTTGGAACGTGCTGGATTGGGATACCGAGTGAAGGCTGATGAAACAGAAGACCGCCTTGGCAAAGTCCCTCTAAGGCAGCTGGTCTACAGAGTTCACCCTCTGCCTCCTAGCATGGCTTCTTTGGTGTGGGATTTTGGTCAGCTGAGTGATTCAACTGAGCTTTCCTATATCCAACAGATTGTCCAGAAGAAAGTTGCTGACCATCATTTGCCACTATCATGCAAGAACATCATTTCAAATGTGTTAGCAGCCTCCCAGAAATACATGAGAAGTCGTAAAAACGAGTGCAGCTTTGTGAGTCTCAGAGATGTGGAGAGGTCCATGAAAGTGCTAATTTGGTTTTACCAGCACAGCAATGTCCTTTTCAGCAACTGCACCCGTCTCAGTGAGGATGATAAAACACTAAAGTGCCTGATTCTTGCAGTTGGAGTCTGCTACTACCCATCTCTGGTGAACAAAGAGGAGTACCTGGATAACATTTGCAGGTACTTCCCGGATTGTTACCGCTCTTCAGATGCACTGCAGACAGAGATTTCTTCCTGTCAAGACTTCTTCCTTCAGAACATACAAACCAGGGAGACTATAGCCAAAAATGTTGCACTTAAAGAGAATGTGTTTCTCATGGTGGTTTGTATTGAGCTCAGGATCCCACTCTTTCTGGTTGGCAAGCCAGGCAGCTCCAAGTCACTTGCAAAAACTGTGGTTGCTGATGCCATGCAGGGACAGAATTCCCACTGCAAGCTATTCAAGAATCTCAAGCAAGTTCATATGGTCTCCTTCCAGTGCAGCCCTCACTCAAGTCCAGAGGGCATCATAGGAACATTCAGGAACTGTGCTCGCTTCCAGAAGGATAAAAACATGGACGAGTATGTGTCAGTGGTAGTGCTTGATGAGATAGGACTAGCAGAAGATTCTCCTCAGATGCCACTGAAAACCCTTCATCCTCTCTTGGAGGATGGTTGCATCGACAATGACAAGCCAGATCCACACATGAAGGTCGGCTTTGTTGGCATCTCCAACTGGGCTCTGGATCCAGCCAAGATGAACAGAGGGATATTTGTGTCCAGATGGGATCCAAGTGAGGATGAACTTGTTGAAACTGCCAAAGGCATTTGTTCATCCTCCAACCCAATTCTCCTGAAAATCAAACACCTCTTCCCAGCTTTGGCAAAGGCCTTTCTGAGCATCTGTAAGGAGACCTCCAAGAATCAGTTCTTTGGCCTGAGGGATTATTACAGCCTTGTCAAAATGCTCTTTGCTGCAGTCAAAACTACACAGCATGAGCCGGATGGTGAGCAGATGGTAGAGGCCATCTTACGTAACTTCAGTGGACAGCCAGAAGGTTTTGACCCTGTCATATTTTTCCAAGAGATTCTCCAAGACCTTAAAGAAATTCCAAGACCAAGCACCCTGCAAATGGTAAAAAAGAATCTTGATCATGGCACCACTGAGGAGAGCCGGTACCTCCTTTTACTGACCACCAACAATGCAGCTCTCCATATCCTTCAGCAACAAGTGTTTGCCAAAGGAGACTATCCACAGCCAGAAATCATTTTTGGTTCAGGATTCCCAAAGGACCAGGAATATGCCCAAATCTGCCGTAATGTGAACCGAGTGAAAACATGCATGGAGACTGGACGTACTGTCATCCTCCTCAACATGCAGAATCTCTATGAAAGCCTCTACGATGCCTTGAACCAGTACTATGTTTACCTCAGTAAGCAGCAGTACGTTGATCTGGGTCTTGGCTCCCATAGGGTCAAATGTCGTGTTCATACAAACTTCAGACTGGTGGTAGTGGAGGACCAGAAGAAGGTGTATGAGCACTTTCCAGTGCCCCTTATCAACAGGCTGGAAAAACACAGAGTGGATAGGAGCACCGATCTGGAGCCGTGGCAGCACACAGTTCTTGACAAACTGAGAGAGTGGGTGAAGGAGTTCTCCGGCGAGGCGTCAGAAGATTTCAAACAATCTGACATTTTTATTGGCTTCCATGGTGATGCCTGTGCCAGTGCTCTGTTGCAAGCCCTGGAAAGGAGAGCACTAAGAGTGGAAGACACTCAAGAAGCACAAGGCACTCAAGAAGGACCGCAGCAACAGGGAGAACAAAACAAAACACTTGAGACAAGCACGCAGAAAGATGTAATTCAGCTGGAAGATGATCAGGTGGGTGATGCAATGGAAACAGATCAAGAAACTGAGACATGTGAAAAGAATGATGATGACTCCATTGAGGTATGTAATGAAAACAAAGTGATGCCAGAAAGTGAAGCGATGATGGACGCAGAAAGTGATTTTGAGTCTGCAAGACAAAGTGAGGAGGACGAAGTCTTGGATTTAGCCAAAGGTCTCTTGTTAAACTGTGCCACTCCTGATGCCGTGGTGAGGCTCAAGTATTCAGATTTAGCAAAGCAAGAAATAGACAAACTCCAGAGATTGTACTTCCAGCAACAGCATCACCACTCACTTCGGGATTTTCTGGAAGATTGCTTGAAGGTGTATCAGGAGTCCAGCAAGTTTCTGGAGGTAAGGCGCAAAACAAACCTCTAGTTTGTTCTTCATATTCCTTACAGTCTGTTTACTGCACTGTGTGCTTTGTGGTTCTGCATAGGTTACTACATTCTCCAGCTTGTTAACCAAATCAGATGTCAAGGTTGTAGCCCACGCTCTAGGACTGCACACAGACAGGATCCTACTACTGTCGCTCCACCAGTTCGACACTGAAGTCTCTTTCTGCAATAAAATACGGTAACGATTTTTCAAATAAAGCAGGATTTACAGCGTTTTAACGAGTTATTTTTCAATGAGATCTTTGTGCAAAATAAAGCTGCTCTCCCATGAGTCTCGACCTGCCACTGAGCTTCAATCATTTTGGACCAGAGTTGGTATTCCTTGTGTTACTCTGCAGTATTGGAATAGTAACACGTAACACATACTGATTAAATCCAGGCTGCCATAGGGCGAGAGGCAGGGTGCTGGACCTGGACAGGTTGCCAATCTCTCACAGAGCTAAAGTGAAACCCAAGTTATTATTGTAATTGGAAAAAAAACCCAGTGTAATTTCAAGTTTTAGTTGATGATGGCAGAGTTTCAATGTTGCAGTGTCTAAACACAGACAGTGATGCAGAAATGAGCAAGTTTGGCTTTGCAGGTGCTTACCGGTTTAGTTCAGAGTAGCATTTTCTTTGCAGCAGTATCAGAGATGCTGATACGGATTAATCTTGCTCCTGCTCATCTGTCTGTATTAGGGGTTTCCTTCAAAACGCTGGCCACTCTCTTCATATTCTGCTAATCCAAATGGACCTCGAGGAATCCCGCTGCAGCAGCGAGCTCATTGCATCAGCAAAGTAGGTCTCAACCTCAAACTCGTGAACAGATCTGATTTAAAGCAGGGTCGGTGAGAAACGGGACATTGAAGGCATTTGCGTTGTATTTGTCTGCCAACAGATACTGCACCATGAATTATCTGATGTCACTGGAGGATCACACTTGTTGGGTGATTTTCATTGTGAAGGTTTCAAGGATCCCAAGTCATTCCCAGTACATTGGTTTCCAAGGAGGTGAGGACCAAGTGGGACAACAGTTATTGTTCCACCACAGTTATTTTCATGATTGCAGCATTATGCTTGATGTATTACAATAATAACATAATGTTTTATCTTTTCTATCAAAGGAGTTTGGCACTCGGTGCATATTGACGACCTGAGAGATTCGGAGGACATGAGCCTGAACCTGTCGGCTTTCTGTGGAACTCTGATTAGCAGCCTGCTCAAACCTGCCCTCACAGGTAAACACTGTGCAGGAAGTATTATACTACTCTGTAATGACAGAGAGTACGTCAAGGAAATAAAAACCTGTTTTCACGCTACCTGGAGCTTATTAATCATCATTACATACAACACTGTTTTAACCCAAAGTACCCACAGAATAACAAAGGATGAAAGATGCTATTGTTTATATTTCTTGCTCATTTAACCTGATTAGCTAGCTAGGCTAGCTCTCTTAACAACAGTACCTTTTATTTTTTACAGTTTCATTCATTTAAGTTTCTGCAATTTTTCTGTGATTTATCAAACTGTTACTGAGACGTTTGATGTTTGTTGTTAAATGCAACAGGAGAAAGTGGGTGAATTACTTATAGTTACTAACATCTCACCGGCCAGCTTTAATAAGCCCGAGTGCCGTCACAGGTGTTTGGTTTTAATATACGGTTATTTATTTATTTAATCTAAAAAGTAAAATTAAGCTCTTAACTAGATTTTTAATAAATATATAGTTTTGGTTAGTTTTGTCTTCAAAAGGCAATTTAAGCCTCATTTTCTTGTTACATAAACAGTATTTTTAATCTTCATCAGCAAACCACGATGATATAGAAACCTTGAGGGGAGGAGAGGCCTCTAAAGAAGACAGACATGTGAGTTAATGTGAAATGAGATGATAATGAAAACATGTTTCATTATGTTTAAATGTTTACACTTGAAAAAATAATATAATTCTCTTTGCTTACAGAGCGACAGAGCTCAGCTTGACAGATTGTCTTTAGTGAGGTCTTGCATCCAGAAAGCAGTGGGTTTGCTGAGGGACCCCGACAGCGTGGCTCCAAGAAGTATGGAGAGGATGCACGTCCTTCTGAACCTTCTAGGAACTGGTGAAAACCACACAGGAGGTAAATATCCAATGCTGATCTCTATTTATATATTGCTGAAGTACGCTTTCAATGCCTGACAACAAAAGATGCTCTAAATATGCAGAATTTTGAAATGGTTTGATGACTTATATCACTCGACTAATCTTAGATTCTTCATTTCTTTCTAATAAAACTGCTCTCTGTTTAAAGCTCACTTTCAGAGGTTGTTGTTGAGCAGACTGGTTGAGGCGTTGGCACAAAGAGAAGAAACGATGGGCGCTCCTAAAGAGTGGGTGTGCTCAGAGGCCAAGAAACGCCACGCTCTGCAAGAGGGAGGGACTCTCAGGTAAAAGTCTCCTGCAGATGTGACAACAAACCTCACAAGATCCTGTGAGGCATCATTAACTCAGTTAAAGTATTTGACTTTATCCCTGTCTACGTGTAACACTTCCAGCTCTTCAAAAATCACAGACGCTCAGAAAGATTGGCTTTTCACGATTTATTCCTGCAGAAGACATAAAACACACTCAACAGGTGTCTTCTGATGGTACCAGCAATTGTAGCTCCCTCACAGTGCAAACGCGTGCTGTGAGGAGCGGAAGCCTTAGCAGCTTCTAAATGCTAGAGTGAGATCCGGTTTCTGGGTTTTCAAAATAAAATACAATTTAAAAAATGATAAAATTCACACTTAAAATGATAATTAAGAACAGGTAAGTGCATGTTTTTCATATGTATTTTTAACTCCGTTACATACGCAGTATGAATCCATAATTGCAGTAAATCCTGTAAAAACAAATATTTATAAATTGATCAGTTTTTGGAGGTGAGAGGTGCTCCAGATAGAATTGGACATTTTTATTATTTGTTCATGCACTTGTACAAATTAGGCTCTCATATGCTATGATTTTCTGTTTTATGTATAAACAAAAGAAATACTTGTTTTGATAAATAACTGTTTCAGAAAATGTTCAAGTAAAAATGACAAAACAACACATTTTACGTTATTTTGTGCTCATTTCTATTGTCAGTGCAGTTCTCTGAGACATTTTCAGGAATACATATAAAATAAACTTGTCATATCTTTGGATTTAAGACACACCCTGTGGCGCTGTCTTCAGTCCACCGTGACACCGATCCTGGCCAGCATGTTGGAGGTTATGGACCGGTATGCGAATCTGGATCTGCTCTCTGATGACAGGACCGGTCCGGGCCTGATACAGCTGTGGTTGGACATCCTGGGAGACTCGCAGGTTTTGCAACTAACACCTCCCCAAAAACAAAGGTACTTTGCATTACCTCTTCTGTGTGTGAACATTATCACCACCTCTCTAACAGTTGCTGTTCGTCTTTTGTGTGATTCCAAAGCCAGCACGTAATGTAAGCTGTGTTTTGGAGTTACACCACATGCTCCGCTGTGAAAGCTTTGCACTTTCTGAGAAATCGGGAGCCGGTCTAACTTCCTCTTCCTCTTACATCTAACACATTCATTTTATTAAAACCAACTATTTTCTTATTGTCTAATATATCACAGAGATATTCACGTTTAATCATGTCACCTAAGAGTGGTTCATCTGTTTGGTTCATCTCTGTAATAAAAACTGCATTTTGTGAACATAAAGCAATTTTTGTCTCTAATTATAATATTTTCCAGTGAGTCAGATCAGGAGGTGCTTGTGCAGCACCACTTCATGCTGGATGGTGAAGAGCAGCCCTGCTCGGCCCCGTTCAGCTGGCTGGTCAGCATGCACCTCGAGACTCTGTGGGAAGAATCTGAATTTATGCCAGGTTAATGACAAACTCAAAAACAAATCAAACAAATGAGGTCGATGTAGAGCGCGTTGAAATGGACATCTGTCTGTCTGTCTGTCTGTCGCTCTTCAGTAACAAAAGAGGGTGGTGCAGAGAGGATTCTCCAGTTTGTGAGCACCTTCAACAACAGCAGGCTCGGCAGTCACCTCCAGAAACTCTCAGATGGGGACCGTTTGGATTACGCCCGCCGCTATCTGCATGACTTCCTGCTGCTTTCTTTGAAGATCAAGTCAAAGGAGGAGCTTAAGGTACAAATATTATCAGTCATATTTCAGTAAAACATGTTTTGGGTGAAATAGTCTTGGAGTTATTTAAGTTTTTGCAAAATCAAAACTCATTTTTGCCAATCATCTTTTTATCACAATAAGAGCTTCTTGCCATTAAACAAGCA
Source organism: Rhamphochromis sp. 'chilingali' (assembly GCF_963969265.1). Lineage (NCBI taxonomy): Eukaryota > Metazoa > Chordata > Actinopteri > Cichliformes > Cichlidae > Rhamphochromis > Rhamphochromis sp. 'chilingali'. Next base: position 28,301,618 of record NC_137950.1, read on the forward strand.
ATATACTGTATGTAAGGTGGTGAATGTGAAGATCCTAGTTTAAAAAAGTCATGAAAACAACCATGAACTTTAAATTAATTTTGAGGACGAGAAAGAGGGCCTGCAACTGCTTTTGTTTTGTTTCAGCAGCAATGAGAAATGAGCCTGCTCTGATGCTTTTACAGTGGCGCTAATTATACGTGTCACATGCAGGTGTTCACCAAGGCCATGCTGGGCTGCGTGTGTGAGCTTCAGACGTCCACAGGCACCAAAGCTGACGTCTCTCCTGCTTGGATAATGGCAGCTTCAAAGCATTTTGCACCCAGACTGGACACCCTCTGCCACATATTTCTGCTGCAGCCCCAGCTAGCCAATCATGTCGCTCAGCAGGGGCCAAACTGGGAGCCGGAGGAAATGGTGAGGATCATCTTTTTGGCTACATTTTAAACATTCTCGTCACACTTATCTGTTCTGTGTTCTTAAGTATTTTATTTCTGGCAGGTGGAGGACATTTTAGCTCTGGGTATCTGTGTCGAGGAGACCAAACTTCTGACCGTGACTTCCCTGGACGAGTGTGAGTCCTTTATGCGCAGGGTGGAGTTGCTGCAGCCGTGTTTGGATAGAGCATTCGGTCAGAAATACAGCGCCCTGTGTGGTCCTGCCAGTCTACAACACCTGGACTCTATCAGGTGAGTCAAGGTGACAAGATCTAGAGAAGGAAAAGAAAAACATTTCAGTGTTTCTTGGGTCCATTTTTATTCTCATCTGCCATTTCAGGTCACTGTGGCATGGCATGCTGGTCGTTGCATCTTTCATCCAGCATGTCACCTATAAAGTTAAACAGGACGACTCGAGATTGAAAGATCTGGCTCTCAAACACTGCAACCTTCACCTGAACGTATGTAAAAATGGTTTCTGCGTCTTCTGTGTGTCTCTGGATTTCACAGATTTATTGAGCAGATAACAGCATGAACACTTCTCTCGTTTTGACATTTGCTGTTAGAAGGAACAGATCATGAAACTTAATGGCTTTTTTGATTTAATAGTTTCTTTTAAACAGTTTAAAAGCTGTAACAGAAAGTAAAAGATCAGAGAAATGCAGAGGTTGAACGTAACCTGGAATTTAACACCTGATGCAGGAAAAATGTCTCGCTCTGACAAAACTGCAACTAATTATTTAATACATACATATGGCAGATGTTGCTGAGCTTAGACATGAGTACATCAGAGGGTCGACAAAGGTAGAGAGGCAAGGCTGAGGTGTTGTGGACATGTGCAGAGGAGGGATAGTGGATATATTTGACAAAGATTGTTGAAGATGGAGCTGCCAGCCGGGAAGCAAAGAAGACGAAGATGTATGTATGTGGTGAAGGAGGACATGCAGAGGGTTGATGTGAGAGAGGAGGGTGCTGGATAGGAAGAAACAAAAAACTAATTGTTGATGACTCAAAAAAAACATGTTTCCACTTCTGATCCTCTAACAGCTGATGCAAGAGTCTCCTGATGTAAAAAGCGTGGACACGCTGCTGCAGCTGATCCGCATCCTCAATTCCTTCCACGAGGAGTGCATCAGCAGGGACCTGAGGTCAGGCTCCAGACTTCAGTTCAAGACTTGATTTTAAGCCTAATCTCACAGCAGTATTTCTGTTGCATTGATGGTGTGAATCTTAAATTAAATAATTTCTAATAAGATAATAAATATCTTACCTGATCATGTTTCTGTGCAGGTTTGGCATTTCTTGCCCGGTTTGCCTCTCTGAGTTCAAAGAGCCGTCCGTCCTGCCGTGTCAACACGTTATCTGTCTGCCGTGTCTCCAGCGCTGCATTCAGGCCCACAGTCGGTGCCCTAAATGCAAGAAGGAACTGCCATCCAACTTCAACCCCACTGTTTCTCCCACCATCAAGTGAGTGGGGAAAAATAATGTAGAATCGACAGTGGGTCATGTACTGATCAGTCTGTGCAATAATAGTTTAATGGTCCACCTTAAAATACCACTGAGGGGTATTTTAAGGTGGTCATAGTGAGGTTTTACATTTATAACTCTCTAACTGGGAGCACCTGTCACCGCTGTGCTTGCCCCACCTGGGCCACAGCCAATCAGAATCCAGCCACAAATGTCCGAAGATGAAAACTAAACAACAACCACATACTCCAGGTATACAAACAAATAATCCTTCGGTTAAACATCTGTTCTTTGAGCTATGTAGTTTGACCCTGGATGCCATAATTTCATGTTCACTCTCACAGTCAGTCTTAATTCAGTGATGCTGTCCTGCAGTGTTTGAAAGCTTTCTTCTGATTAATGGCTAACTGTATGAATTTGTGTGGCTCAGGAAATCACTAGAACAGCAGGCGGCCATCAGACGCTGCTGTAACGCCTTCTTCCTGGAGGTGGTGTCCAGGTTCTGTCTGTCGGAGGGTCAGGGCCCAGAAGAAGGGGTCGTGGAGCTGCTCTTCTCTTTACTTGTGTTCGCTACCGGTCAGTGAGCAAATTACTCAGTGATATTAATCAGATAACCGATGATGCTGTGGCAGTGAGGCATTCTCTGTTGTGGCTCTGTGTGCTGCAGGAGACGTGTACAAGACCAGAGAGCTCACTCCCTTCCTGGAGTGTGTGGATAACAGTCCGGTGGTCCGATCTGTGCTGCTGAAGCTGCTGCTGCAGTACAGGTGAGGTCAGGGTAAATTAGAACTGACGCTGTAGAAACATGGCATGAAAACTAGAGTGTGAAAGAAAAACCAAGGCTCAAAGAAGGATTTCATTGAACATCCTGTATGTGGAGATCTGGTAAGAATCTGTTCCTGGCTCATTGGAGTATATGTGTTAGCTTTGCCCAGGTGAAGTCTCACATTCACACCTACCTGAAGAACCTGGAGGAAAATCTTCTAGATACAGAAGACCGCACTGAACTCTACCTGCTGTTCGTCAACTGCTTCCAGGTGAAAACAGACAGACTCTCCTTCCCCTTTAGTGCTCTTTGCATTACAATTTTCACCTGGGTTGTTTATATTTGTATATTAAGTTCATGTAATTTAACAGAAGTGAATTGTTTCACATGATGAGAGAATTCAACTTTGAGTTTTTGTACATAATCCTTCATTTCCCAGAAATCAAAATTCACATTTTGCACTAATTTTCAGCCTAAACTGTCTGTTTGCCACTCAGGATTCTCTGTTGTGCTTCAAAGCGAGAGACGTGGAGAAGAGCGTAGAACAGCAAACACAAAGCGATATCAGCTTCCTGAGCAGGATCGCCAGGAAACAGACTCCAGACAGACATGAAGACCCGGCAGAGTTCCTGCTCAACACCGCCAGGCTCAGAATCTGTTTGAGCACTGCTGCAGAGCTGCTGGAGAGAGCCACAGCTCAAGGTGGGCTACACTTTGAGTCACATATATGTATGCATGCGTGCATGCCTGAAATGTTAAATCCAATACTGTGGTGCTGTGAGCTCGGATCAGCTGTAAGTCAGTTATCCCAGGCAGGTATTGAGTGTTTCGTCTTGCATTCAAAGGTGGAGAAATGGAGGCTAATCAGTACCTGCGACAGGTGAGGGGTGTGTGTGAGTACAGCGGTAATGATTGGCTCAAGGTTTACCTGCTGCGAGCCCTCCACAGACGCTCTGGCATCGAGCGCATCCTGTCCCTGATGAACAGTCCGGCCTCAAGGTGGATCTTCCCTGCAGAGGTGCTTCGACTTCAGGTAAGAAAATATCTAAAACGACAGAGCTCCTTCCATCCATCCATCCACCCATCCATCCATCCATCCATCCATCCATCATAGGCTAGGTTACAGTATTTCAAAATCAAACATTGAAATCTTTTTTTCCTTGCAGAGAATGATTCCGACTAGCGTGGACAGTTTCCTTTGCTGCGGGGCTTCTTATCGAGCCATGAGAGACGCTGTAGCTCGAGTTCTTCTGGAGAACACCTCTGACACCTTTGTGACAGAGCTAAAGGTGAGCAAGATGCCAGGAGGTGGATGAGGATCTTATGTTGACTTCTTTTTTGGGGCAGTGTGCACAGTTCAGAAGAGGAAAGAGCTTTAATGCTGTCTGTAGATGTGTCATGTCTCCCTATGACCACCAGGGGTCAGCGAGGTCATTTAAAAGAGTGTCTGAAACGAAATAATCAGTTAATCATTGAAGGAACATAAACATTTCATATTAACTCAAATTTTTAGCACTTAACATTTAACAAAAGAGATTTAGGATGATTTATTGACTGTTTTTTCGTGTGTTTTTAAATTCTACATTTAAAACAAGCTCCTACCTTCAGCTTGTTCACTTGTTTAACGTAATATTTGTTTTGTCTTTCTCTACAGAAACTTGAAGGTTCTCAGATCAGCCTCCTGGCCCTGGCCTTGTTCAGACAGGTCACCTGTCGCTACAAGTCACCTGATGTCAAAATACATCCCTCCAAACAGGTAAATGTCTGACTTAATCATTTATGTGTCTGACTAAAAAAAACGTTGTATATTTAATGTCCATCTACAGTTTTCTGACGTGTTGCACTCTGAATATACAGGACACAGCAAGGCTGGAAGAGCTCCTTGGAAAAAACATCAAATCAGGGGAATTCAGGAATTTCTGCACTTCACTTCTTTCCAGTCACATTGGCGGACCACATTCACGTCTCCATATAAGCCAGAACCTGCCAGCTCAGAGGCAAACCCTCCTGGAGCTGCTGGTCCATCTGGTCTCTGTGCTCCTCAGTGAAAGTCCTCTGCTCGTTCCTCTTCGTCAGATAGCCTTCCAGCCTGAGAACGTCACAGTAAGACACTTCTTACAGTCACTTACACTATTTTTTGTCCCACCCTGCTAGAGTAGCTTTGCATGACTCGAGGCTCAAAATAATCATTGTTTATTTGATGCTAAGCCTTGACTCTATCTAGAATATTCACTCTGCCTTCCTCTAGAGGCAGAAAAAACAGAGCAGCATGAATCCTGAGCCTTTAGCTCTCAGGGATTATCTGCACTTACAGTGACCTTATTGTGGAAACTTGAACCATGTTTAATGTGAGCGTCCACCATTGGAATAGTGTATACAAAGGAAAATCTGAATAAATGTCAGTTTACATGGTTGTTTCATGTCTTCTGGATAACCTGAGAATGACATTTGAATTTTATAAAACCAGGAAATAAAAGATTCAGTTAAGTTTCATTATGTTGAATGTAGAATTTTGTTTTTTAAGGGAAAAGTAACTGCAGATTTTTAAATTGTCCCGTGAGGTCATATATTTGTGTTCATAAATTTAGCTAAATGATAAAATCCTGAGGAAGGGGATAAAATTAACTCAGTTTCCTTCTTCCCGGCAGAACGACTTCCTGCCGACCATGCCGGATGATCACACAAATGAAGCCAGACAGTGGTTGAGAAAGGAGACAAAACTACAGACCTACAGTGAGTGATTCACATTCTGAAGTTTGTTACTTTTGTTACTGACTCTTTCAAATCTGTCTTTTTTTCCTCTTTTTTCTCATTTTAGCGTGTGCCAACGGGCATGTGTGTTTTGTGGGAGAGGTATGAACTATTACTCTTTCCTTAATGCTTGAATTAAAAGTAAATTATTTAACAAGTAAAATATTTCAGATTCAACAAAGCAAAAACAAAATTAACCAAAATTCATGTGCTGTCCCATAGTGTGGAAGACCAGTGGTTACATCAAGATGTCACTGTGGGATGCCAATCGGTGGAGTAGGACATGTCCCAGTGTCTGGATTTACACAGCACACAGTGCAGGGGTATTTCTTTCTTCAGTTAAGCAAACTTATTACAGTATTTGTCAAATATCTCTCTATATATCTAATATCTGCTTTCCTCCATGTTTGTGTGACATGTCAGAGATCAGACGCGAACAGGACACATTTTAGGAGAAGCTCATCAGCGCTCTGAAGCCCCAGAAAGGCAGATGACGTACGCTCAGTCCTGCATCCTGCGGCTGCTCACGCACCTCTCCATGCTCCAGGGTGCCATAAAAAATCAGAGAGTGAGAATTTACCTGAGTGTGGCTTTGCATATCTGTGGTTTTAAAGGCTTGCATCATGTGTTAATACTCCTGTTTTTTGGCGGGGGTGTTTGTAGGAAGTCGGTACATTGATCCACCCCACACCGAATGATGTCTTTAAATTCCTGTGGCAACATCTTGAAAAGGACATGAAGGTTTTGGGGCAGACTCTGGATCAGAACATGGACAACACAGCGATTACAGTTCACCTGATCCTGGCACGATTCCCTGCAGGTGATACTAACTCAACCATGATTGTTAACATGCTGCTTGTAATGTCGCTGTAGAATAAACGTGTTTTAACTGTGCTGAACGTTAACAAAGGTTCCCGCAATGCAAGACCCGATCTGTCCTCCAGACAGAGCCGGCAGCAGTGGGAGAAGCTTATATGTGATTCTGCCATCAGCCCAGTGCTTCAGGTAAGGAATACAATGTTTTTCAAAGACATGAAAAGACCTTTTGTGCTTCAGATTGATAAAGTTTTGTTTCTTCTGCCTGTTTTCAGGATTTGCAGAAAAATCTGACTGAAGCTCAGAACAGAATTGGAGCTGATGATGGACTTGCTGGAAGCCCTTTGCTGAATCTCCTCTTTGGGGATCCTGGGAAAATGCTGTCCTCCCCCTCTAACTGCCCAACACACCGCTCGTCCTTCTGGACTCTACCCGAGATCATCACAGTGGAGCGTTTTTCTCAGTTGGTGGAAGAAAAACAGGGACAGAGTGCTTTACCTCTCCTCAGCTTGTTTCTTAAGAAGGTATCAGCCATCATCAAGCCGATGTGCACCATATTTCACAGATTTTACCTTAAGAGATTAGGTACAGTGAGGATGGCACAACTCTCCCTTAAATTTCACTGAAATCTGCTGAGGAGTGTCAGAGAAATTGTGCTCAATATCAGAAAAATTCAACTAAGAAGAAAATATCAGAAGTGATCCTGAACGCTTGTCTGTCACAGTAGTTTAGCTGATGATCTGGCGAGAAGTGAATGTCAAGGCAGGTTGAACCAGAGAGGGTGATGCCTGCAGGGATCTACACACAAACAGAGACAAGATGTGCACAAACACAGAGGGAGAGGGCACAAGACCACAGCAAACAGCACCGGAGGAACAAGACCGCTTTTAATAAGATAGCAAAACAGTAGTTTGCTATATTATTGAGTCAGCATGTCAGCATCAAGCTAAGAGTCAAAACAATGTGACTACGCTTTGAGGGCGTTGCATATTCAGTGGTTAGTTCTACACTGAATAAACAATGTCAGGCCTCCTCTTCCTCCTGTTACTCTAAACTGTAAAGCCCTTGTACTCTTTCAGTCTCTTCGATTTATGGCTTTCCTCAGACTCAGGCTTACACTATGCAAACAGTGGAGAGGACTTTCAGATGAGAGGTGAAACCTGAAAAAAGTCCAATTATCTTCAGATCAAATGTTTAACACAATGGCCTGGATGACTGAGAACATACACAGGAAAGCAAGCAGTGAATATTAATGCCCATTGCATTAACAGGCTTTACACAGTATTTCCCATGTTTGCTGTTAGGGTGTTGAATCATAGCACTGATCTCTGTGCAAAGATCTGAGGTAAAGACCTGACAACATTACAGAGAGAAACCCAACAGTTGTCTTTGAGCAGCAGTTAGCAACAATGGGGAGTAAAAAAAAACAACCCCAAAACTCTTTTTTTTAATTGGAAGAACTGTCTGAAGCAGCTTAAGCGGGACAAAAGGGGAAAAGAAAGCATGTGCCAAAACGTAAGGACAGCAACAGCATACTTCTGCAAAGGCTGAAAATCCCCCCACACCATTAAGTCTCTGAATCCAAAAGCATATCTGGATACGGATGATTTTGTAATGTTTTTTGGGAACATCAGGAGGATGTCTCTAAATGTGTCCTATTGGGTCAAGCCCCATATCCAGAGAAGCTTCGTGCATATCCATTTATTTATTATTTATCACCTGGCTAACAAACAGAATCGAAACCTCCTTGTCTCGGGGGATAATAAAATTCTGTGAGGTTGGTGGAGCCATTAACTTGCAGAAGAAAAGCTGACGCTGGCTTTGTGTGTTTTTCCCAGATTCACTGTGTGCGGCAGTTACATCACCTTCCTGAGCTAGCTGCTTTACAGTCTGACCTGCTGAGGGTGTTTCCTCTGGCGTCACACTCCACACCGCAGACTATTGCGCAGAGGTTACAGCAGATACCAGCAGGTACATCGGCCTTTCATCTGTGACTGATCAACACCAGCAGCAACATAACACAGACACAAACACACTCACAGACACAAACTGAATTCTTGTGTCATCCTCACTAGGGTACCAGAAGAAGATGCTGAGTGAGAGAGTGGGCAGATTCATCAGAGTGTGGAACTCCCTCAGAGCAGAGGTGGCAAACAACTGTAAGCATCTGCATGTCTGCTTTAAACCCAAGCAACGAATCTCCATCTGATGATAATCAGTGTCGTTTATTTTATTTTATATTATAAACTGAATGCATATCCACCAATTTTATATATAAAAAATAACACTTTATCAAGCAAAGTCTCATTTAGAGTCAACATAAAGATGTAACTAGGTCCAGATGTGCTTCATAATAGTAAAATAATCACACACTGGCACATATTTAAACATATTTAAAGCTCAGTCACATGATTACTAAAAAGAAGTGAAGTGATTGTTGGGGTGTTTATTGAGTGTCAGAGCAGTTTTCAGTTCCAGCACAGTGTTTAATATAAACAGTGGGAAGTCTTCAGTGTTTGGTTTCATAATATTTAGTTAAACGGTGGAAACATTACATTTTGACTTTTGTTTTGGAAAATGAAAACCTCGGGTACAGTTGTGTTATTTGATGTCAACGTGGTTTGGGTTTAGAGTTCGTATTGCAAGAGTTACTTAATATTTTCGGGGCATCAGTTACTAAAGTGACTCATGAACGAGAAGGAGATTTCTGTCTGGGTGATCGGTTTTCCAAAATCATCACCTGGGCTCATTCTGACAGCTGTGAAGGACAAACAGTCCAGTATTAGGAGACTTACAGTTTACGCAGGCTGGTGGGGCCAAAGAACATCCAGCTCCAGGGAGTACTGGTGGCACTGCTTATTGGGAAGAATGTGAAGTCTTCAGTCTTCATATGATTCTGGTTAATGTGCACATGTGTGACTCCTTTCAAATGAAACAACAAAATGCACAGATGATGAGGGAACACTGTGTTTCTTGGCAGAAAGATTCAGTTGTTTTGGGAAGATGTCAGAGCTACGTGTCAAAAATAAATTCGACTTAAAGAAAGAAAGATGTTTTTATTCAGCTGAGCCGCTGTGTTGTTTCATTCTTCTGACTTCTGTGTGTATACAGCAGCAGACTTGGGTGTGGATGTGAACTTGTGTGAGAGGGAGGTGACAGCCGAGAGCTCTGGGGAGTTTCTGACTCCGAGCCGACACGGCCCGGGATCCGTTCTCCAAACTCTGGTCGACTTCCTGTCGGAGACTCACAACAGCCTGGTGAGAAAGGCCAGGCGAATGAGCGGCACCGAGGACAGGTCAGTCCAACATCAGCTGCAGAGGCTCGTGGGCCACAAGACTAAATCAAAGTGCCGTTTTCTTCTCAGCTTCCTTAATTAAATAACTGTTAAATTACAGGTGAAGCATAATTGGCAAATAGTCTTTTGTAGGGATCGCACTGAGATGAATTAGAAATCTAAGAAGATTCCAGACAACTATATACAATCAATAAAAATAAATGAACAAAATTCTTGTGAATTGCTGCTAGATTTTGGACATTAGCAGGAAAATAACTTGCAAAGTGATGCATGTGTTGCTGTGTACTTCATGCTTCAGAATGATAAAAAACTACATTTTGTCACCAGTAACTGATGTAACATCCTGTTAGACCCCCTCTGGCCTCTTTAACTGTTAAAATCTTCTCCTGTTTTTTCCTCAGTGAGTACAGCGTTCCTTTGGAGAGGATATCAGAAACCCAGCTGACACTGTGCCACCCAGAGAGAGAGCTGCTGCCCCTGGTTTTAGCCCATTGCCAGTACACCTTGAAGAAAGGGGGCGAGACTGACAGCAGCTATGACCTGCCAATCATCCAGACCCAACTGGCACGCCGCTTCCTGGCTGGAAAACCACTTATCAAAGCGGTAATAATCTAAAATGCACGTGGATGTCAGGTAAAGCCAAACTCTCTACTGACCTTTTGTCCTCTTTGGTCTAAATCAGGACACCTCGAGGTACCTGAACCGACACCTGCAGGATTTCTCCATGGTTCTAACTGAAGTCAAAAAAAAGATTCCTCAGGTAAAACCATTTTACACACTGCTGTTGTTATCTGGAACTGACAAATGCCAGCTGAGGAATGTTCTCACTAGTTCCTGTGAGGCCACTTTGTTCAAGTTAAATTCCTCCCCTGACGTTCTGCTCCTCGGGCCCACTGACAGCGTCTGTCTTGCAGGAACCGCTGAAGGGTTCGGTGAGCAGTGCCCTGAAAACGGTGCTGCGCTCTTACACGGATGTTTGCGATGCTGTGTTTGTGATGGAGATCGGCCTCCGATTCCTCGGGAAAACAGGCGGAGAGCCCCAGGGTCAGCTTTTGTCCTACCTCACTGATTCACTGCAGATGGGCCCGCAGATTTCAAGCACCGTAGCCAAGGTATAATGTTGCAGATCTGCAGCTTTGTCCACTATGCAAAGAATGTTTTTATGTTTCTGTCTTTGAAAACTTCAATTATTGTTTGAATTTTGACATAAATCTGTTCTGTAAATCTGAAGTATACTTGAGCTGTGACTGAGAGGTGAAAACAACATTTCAAAGGTCTTTTAAAACTTCTGTTTCTATTCAGGGTCTTGGCCAAAGCAAACTGGAGCACAGCATATTCACCTGGCAGCTTCTGACTTGCTGGAAATCAGAGCTGATGCTCAACAGGAAGCAAGTAAGTGTGAAGAAAATCTTAAAATTCAAGGAATGTTCTCGGTGTGCTCGTTATGCAGTGTGCGGCTTCACCACCGCTCATTAAAGAGCCACAAAACTCCACCCATGGTGACCACACAATTTGTTTTCGAGTCAGTACTGTTACTCGTGACCCCTGCTGGCTGCCAGGGACTGACCCAAACCACACCATGGAGAGTGAATTTTTCGTGGCTGTAATCTGTGGAAGGTGTGCCGTCTGACACGGCAGGCGCCCAGAATCTCACCTCAATAAAAACAGAGAATTATTTTCTCTTTAAAAACTCTCTTGATACCTGAAATCAAGCAGACGGCTACATCTAATTCATGATCGTGTTGCAGGATCCGTTTCAGAAACTGCCGTCTGAGTTCCAGGAGAAGCTTTCGGAAGAGCAGAAGAAAGACCTGAAGGCCTTCCTCGCTGTCACAGACGTCGACACCTTCTCTTTGGAGCTGCATGAAATTCTTCTGCTGAAGACGAGCAGCGCTGTGCCTGACCAGGCTTACCAGCCACACTGGGAGTAAGAGCGTACACATCACAAATGCACCATTTGTGAGATTAGTTGTTGTATGAGGTAACACACCAAATGGTAAAACAACACAAAAACAACAGCATTATTGATGTTTTTACAGCTGAGATTACCCAACAGCTATTTTTGGACTTTCTTTTTTTCAAAAGTGTGCCTTTTGTTAGCGTAAGATTACCACCCCAGTCTAAAGGAATCCATTGATTGTAGACAGCTTTAATGAGAGTAAAGTGTGGCGGTCTCCCCCCCTGGGATTTGGAGCCTTTTGACTTCCAGGGACAACAGCGTGACCCCTCCAGGCAGCCATCTGTCAGAGGAAAGCAGCTTAAGTTGTGTCCCCTCAGCCACAGGTCATTTCTATTGCAGCAGCAGCAGCTGGGTGGGAAGTGAATGGGAATGCTTAAGGATGACAACAATGGATGCAGTGCTAACAGTTGTTTTCTTCATGTCCTCCCTCCCTGCTGTGTGCAGCATCAGGTCCACCTTAGAGATCCATCTGGAGGTGAAAGACCTTCCACCCCTGCCGGAGCTCGAGTCTTTACCAGAGGAGATCAGGCTGGGACAGAGCGCTGATGTGTGGAGGGCAGCTGTGGAGTTTAAAAGGAGATAGAGAGCAGAAATGTTTCTAGAGTTGGCTGCCACAGTATTGGATACGTTGTTATTAAATGTACCTTCATACGATGTAAATATTGTAAATAATTACAGTTGTTAAATTTCTATTACTTAATTGTGCCACGTGCAATTAGGGAACAAGTTAATGAATAAATGAAGGACCTAATACAGATGAGGTATTTCCCAGCATTTTCACAATCTTTATTTTAAACTTTCATCACATGCAGAGTGATTGGAAGCCATGACAATCCCTCACACACACAGTATGAAGCATCAGGCGGAAAGCCAGTAAATCAAAGATAATAAAGAAATGTTAGCATGGGAACATGCTCACTTAATTTTAAAGATATTGCACACTTTTATTTCTTCTGTTTTCCTTGAATGCAAAGAATGATAGATTTGGAGATTTAGTGCCAAATAAAATAGATTGGGGGAAAAAATGGTCTGAGTCTGTTAGTATGAAGTGATAAATTCTCTTGGTGTGAACACTGCACATTCTTGCTCTAATTGTACAGCTATTGAATTTTATATACAAATTATAGACACATTTTAGCTCAACTTGAATGTCTGGCTTCTTTCTCACGCTCTTATTATGTAAACCAGACTGCTGAGGGTAACCTGTTATATTAGCCATCACAACCACAAGTACCTAAAAGGTAAATTTATAGTTAATATTTAATAATTGCTTATTAGTTGTTGAAGACTTTGTGCCAGGTCTCTTGCCTTTCCGGTCAGCAATACAAACAAAGTTAGTAGCATGTAATGAATATAAAGAATGAAGCCTTTATTCTGGAGCTGTATTAAAGGAAAACTTTATGTAATGCTAAATTAAGTTGGGTCAGCTCACTCTCAAAGCGTATAACGATGCAATGTGCGGATTATTTTATAATAATTTAGAGAAAATCTTGTTTTTTCCTTCACGTCTCCTTTTTTGCAATGTCAACCTAACCGTGGTTTGAGACGCGCCCCCCTCCAAGCCCCCTGAAATATGCGCAGCATACAGACGCCTCTGAACTACCAATCAGGTGCAAGAATGAGGAAGCTTTAGTTTGGTTTCCGCCAATCAGAAACGTCGAAGGGAGGCGATTGTCAGTGTTGCCACAGCGATGATGTTAAAGCGTTATATTTGTGCTGTGAGTCAACGGACTACTTTCACTGGTTATCAGAGGATTGTGTTGGGGATTAACTATCAGTGAGGCGTCCTCAGGCTCTCCAGCTATGGTGCCATCCCGCTTTTAAAGTAAGTACTTGACGCTGACGTTATTGCTTTTACGACGGGCGTTTTTGGCAGGTTGATGGGGCAACATTAAAGGAGTGAACAGTTAGCTCTGACCAGACTTCAGTTAAATAACAGCCGTTTTTATTTCTCTCCAGCTGAGCTACATCAGAGCTTTACAGATTTGATTTGCAAATCAGAAGCAGTGTTTTAATGCTTTTAAAGGGTAAAACAGACAAACACACCGATTTTCACAGGTTTAGCCAACGGGGAGACCAAGCTTACGCAGCTGTAATAACTGCGTTAGCTTAGTGAAACTAACGTTAGCGTGCTGGGGGTTTGTTTTGCTTCAGTTTCTCGTTTGTAACGACCAATAGAGACTTCTGTGGTTGAGAACAGACGATTGGCTAATGTAGTTAACAAAGGTACACCTGCCGGAGTGTCGGGAGCGAGCATGTTGTAGGAGAGCTGCTCGGAAAGGTAAACATTCACGGTAGCTTCATGCCTCAAACATGCCTTATTTATGGCTAAGTGGGCCGAACCAGTCTAAATAAATAAAAGGTTAAAAAAAAAAAATTCACGGTACCGATACTGTCGCGTTATTTATAGCACGACGTTTTAATTGGAGGTATTTAAAACTAACGTGACTGGTGTTATTCTTCATTTGTTGGGGGGCATTGCAGCTGACGTCAGGTGAAGAGTCTCAGGTGAGCACCTGTGGCAGGAAGCACAGGTTGATTGGAGGTGTAATTAAAGATTTGGGATTTTCAGATTCCAAAGTTTGGGAATATTTTTCATAAAAATTAAGATAACTGCGCGACTTTGTTGTGGAAGGTGTTTCGGTATTGTGACCTTCCTTCAGTCCAGTGGTTCTCAAACAGTGCAGGTGGGGAGCAGCTATCATAAAATGACAAGTAAAGTCATTTTGTTTGTTTGTTGGATTCTTTTTTTTTTTTTAACTGCTGAGTTATTCATCCACGAAGCAGGTAGACACGGTGGCTTTAAAGCAATTACTGAAAGAGAAGCGTTGTGATAAACTCCATCCCACTCATTTCTTAATATTTTGCTCCAGTGACTCAGAATGTCTTGCCATTTTTAAAGTAGTCTTGAACAATAGTTCTCCAGGCTTTCTGAAGGTCGTTCAAATTTTTTCTTTGGGAGTGCATTTCAGCCATTGGACTGTCAAAATTGATAGAATTATGCAGCAGCTTCTGGAAAAAGCCTGATTGGCAGTTGCTTCATTTTGCAGTAAAAGCATATCAGACTCAGAATCACAATCAGAGAGACTTTATTTATCCCCAAGGGATATGGAAATAAAAACACACTATCATGGCTCAGTCTCCACAGAGCCTGGACATCAGCATTACGGAAGCATTGTCAGATCATTTTGACAGAGAAAGAAAAAGCAGCGAACATCCACAGAAGAGCTTTGAATGTCTTTGAGAAACCCAGAGAACTATTCCTGAAGATGCTTGGAAAAGAGTTCAGGCTGTGCTGAACAATAAAGGCAGTCTTACCAAATATTAACCGTGCAAACTGTTATGTTTTTTTTTTTTGCCTTTTATCATTGAGTTAATTACACCTCTAAATCATTCCCCTTTTTTTAGTGTAATGATGCAAACTCAACTAATTAATGGCTCTCTGGGAAAAACTTTGCCCACCCTTGATTAAGAGCCTGAGATATCTAAGTGCTTGTTCAATATTATTTAGCAATGTGAGTCTATTTTTCTGTATTCAATCTGCTCAAATGTAAAGCTGTCAGTTGTTAGGATTATGGAAAGAAGCAACTGTAGTATTTTACTTCTTTGTGATCCAGACAACTTGTGAAGAGCTGTAAGCGCTTTTCTCCTGTGTAGTAATCCTGGAGTAGGAGTGCATTTTAATTATAAAATTCACGTTATCAATGCAATATTACCACTATGCAGCTGTCCATCAGGATCATTCGTTAGTTTTCACATCTCTCTCTGTTTTTGAGCTGGTGTAAAAGTAGTGCGTGGTGTTGTTGTTGGTTACCACGGGAAACAAAGCAGCCAGAGGAAAAAATGGCTGTTATTTCCTCTATTGTTGTGGTTTCGCACATTGAATCCTCAGGGAAATGGCATTTGTGGCCGACCGTGTCGATTCAACTCTGTTCCAGGTTTTTAAAGGATGCACACAACACGCAGCCCTTCGTCCATCCCATCAGGTGTCTCAGGAGACGCCCTGGATCTCAGCTTGTCAGGCTCCCAGCTGTCTATGTCCAAAAGGCCCAGCAGTGCGTCGCCGGGGAAATGCTTCTCTCGCTCTGTTTCGGTCTCTGTGGCGGGCGATAGCAGAGGCAAACGCAACACTTTAGTGAGTCACAGATAATTAAATCAGAATGTAGAAATGCTTGTTTCTGAATTCTTCACATAATGTCTGGAATGCTCTTTATTCTGCAGAGCGACACCAGCTTTGGCAGCTCGCGATCCATCAAGAACTTGAGGCGGTCCAACAGCACCACGCAGGTCAACCAGCAGGCCAACATCAGGTGCAAACATAGAATCTGGGCACTGTACAATGAAGCACGTTCAACATAGCCAAGATGTCTTTTACTTGCACTTCTGCTGACATCAGCAATCAGGCTAAGCAGTCACGTGATTATGATTATTAATGTCATAAATCAACCCAGCTTTTATCAATCTATCTGTGAGCGCGTTCACATGAAAGGGACGATGTTGGCAGCATCTTAACTGGCAACAGAGCGACTGATTTTAACAAATGAAGATAAACTATTGGAAAAATATGTGGAGGTTAAACACAATGCAGACTGAAAGTAACACAACTGCTGCAGGTAAAGCAGCAGGGATGTGAGTGTGTGCAAGAGGAAAAGTATAGTAAGTGCTGCTTGAATGTGTGCGGGCTTTACACAAAGAGCTGCTATCCTAATAAAATTCAGTCTATTTGAAGCCAGGAAGAAAAGCTGAATTTGTAAATTAACAAATTTAACTATTGGTATGACAGCTCCATCATTAAGATAAAGACAGTTGCGTACTCTCTTAAATTAATGTTTAGATGTGCACACAGTCTTAGATTGTATTCTTTCATCTGCAGTGACAGTGATGTTAAACAGTCTGTGGGTGAAGAATAAATACAAAAGCAGAATTCAAATAGAGACTTGGCCTACATACATGATTAACAAGTACTTTAGTTACCTTTACTTATCTGGTATTCTATATTGAAGGATAGAGAAAATAAAATTGTTTGTAGCAGCAGAAAAAAGCAAAGCTTCACCAAAGAACGCAGAGAAAGGAAAAGACGTCTGAGGGACCTTCCAGGAGAGGTGATGCTGTTTTCTGGAGAACTGATTATGATTTGATGTTTGATGATTTCTTATCTCAGTAATACTGTGAACCAGAGCAATGCACCCCAGTAAGAAGTGCGTTAAACCTGGAGTTATCTGGATAAGCTCCTGCTCCTTATTACAAACCTCTGTCGGTAATAGCACACTGTGACTGTCCGGCATTTGCAGCCCTGAATTTCTATTTCCTTATCTCTGACATTGACAATCTGCAGTTTATACAGAACACTTTGTACTGAGACACATACTCTGCTAATCAGCCTGGGAAAACCTGCTTTTGGGCTCTGTTAGATCATCAAGCATCATTCCACTAACGCACAAGATCTGAAATCTGAAGGTCATGTTTGTAGTCAAAAAGAATGCGTACATCTTAGATAATGTGCAGGCTTGAAGCCGTGTGTGTCTCTTTCACCTTTGCTCTTTAAACCAAAGTGTCTCTCTTCAGCGAGCAACAGCTGGCAGCCCTGACGCTCCAGCAGCTCGGACAATGGGAATTTTGGCGCCCCGGCTCTTGCATGATAAAGAGCGGAGGGGTGCCGGGTGGCTGTTGCTGGGGGTTGCAGGGTGCATAGACTTGCTTTGTCCCTCATTAGAGGGGGAGGGCTGGTACCTCTGGGGTCAGGTTACCCCCTTCCACAAGGACACAGTGAAAGGAGAAGAAGTGTGTGTGCATGCTGTGGTTGCATTGTGTGGCAGCTGCCGCCCTCCCCTTCCTGCCTCTGAGGATGCAAAGCTGAGGGGCTTTAAATGTAAAGACATACTAAGCACTCCCCTCACCCTCCAAAAGTCTCCAGAGTCCTTTTCAGGCTGTCATTGGGTCACTCGCCAGCCCTCTCCCTCTCGGCTGCTTCCTCCTCCTAAAGCAAAAAGTAAAGGAATGTGCAGCCTGAATAGTGTTGTCAGATTTCTTTTCATTGGGCCAGCTGGCTTCAGCCCCCTCCCTCACAGACACACACGCTCATTTACACACTTACACAGACGGAAACACCAGCAGAGGCCGAGCCAGACAGGAGGTCACCCTACATCTGTGCCTCACGACGGACAGCTTGGTGCATAAAGCTATTTGAAGGCTGCATGATGAGCCGTGGGATCAGCATATGCATGCGTTTACATGGGATCCATAACCCAGCCCATACTCCCCCCAGCAGACGGTCAGTTGCTGCATACTGAATTCCAGCGCTTGGGGCTACAAGAGTAAGGATGAGACGCGTTTCTGCAGCTGTCATTACAACATTTATCACAGAAGCTCCCACTAAAAGCCACAGCTCAAGTTTCTGCTTTGTGTCACTGCTAAGCCCCCGTGCTGCACCCAGATAGTGCTTTCAGCCACATTTAATGATGTTTTCAAGACTTTTTTGGCTTACGGGTAACATTTGAGTCTTTTAAAAAATAGCAAAAAAAGCAAAATCAAGTAAAGCTGCAGGTCGTGGAACCAGAACCGCAGTTCAGTTCACAATTCTTGACCACTCTTTAAACATTACAGCTCTCAACCGACTAGCATTCTTAACCGAGTATTAATAGCCTGATATCATTATTTTAGGAAGTTGAGTCTACGAGTGTACGTTCGTGCCAGATTTAACCGATTTTGCTCTAATTTGCACATCATGGCACACCTGTAGCTACATTACTGTTTTTTTATTTTGTCCAAACAGAAATAAAAATAAAATCGTGGTGACAGTCGCAGTAATGCGTCATGTTACAATGATAAAGTAATGTGAGCACTACTTCATAACACTCTGTTCTCAGTGGTATCCTTCCATGCAGATGTTCTTTCTGATATCATCTGTCTGTGTTTGTGGTCTAACTCCTGCCTGTTGTTTTCCTCAGTGAGGACCAGAGGGAGGACTACTTGGCCCTGTTTGACAGCAGCTCCGATGGACGCAAGAAGTTGGCGAGCCTGAGCAAGACCTCGCCAGACAGAACCACATGGAACATCCTGGTATTTACCTTCGATCTTATTCTCACTCTGTCGTCATATTTACACCTTTCATAGAGGAATTATTTACCGCGGCTCGCTGCAGGTTTCTCTTCTGCAAAAGTTTTATTTTGACAAGTTTGTCAAGTTTTCCAACTGATGTATTCATAAAAAACTACAACGTACAGTACTGCTATAACTCCACAACGGCCCGACAGGGATTCTCGTCTGGAAATGTTTGAATGCTGAAGACGTGATGAACACAAAGAGTGCCGATAAAAAGCTGATGAATGAGACGAAGCACTGAGGCACACTGTAAGGACAAGATCAAAGGCTGGAGACACTTGAATCTTGAAAAATTGTTGAAACAGTACGGCTTTACAAGCAGATACATTTCAGTTATTTGGCAGCTGAAGTAACCAGTAACAATGTTTAACAAACTCTTTGTGTCTTTCCAATCATACACACTTTCTAGATTGTCGTGTTTTGCAGTATTTCAGGGTGTAATGACTGTTTGTTTTCCACCGTTAAGGACGACCAGCCGAGAGCTTTCCCCCCGCACTCGAGCTCCCGCAGCACCGGCAGCGTGGACTCTCCCACCAGCCTGAAGAAACGAGAGCCTGGCATCGCTCTGGCTGCCAGCTTCACTGCCAACAACAGGTGGGCCTCGTCTCCCACACACACACACACACAATAGTCCAGGTGTCTCCTTGCATTGCTGAATTCTCAATGTTTAGCCGCTTCTCGTATTTCATACCTGTTGATCACAGCAGCTGATATTTCTTCAGAAAATTCCACCCACACAGAATATTTCTTCCATGAAATATGTCAGAAAAAAAATCCTGCGTGGGCTGAGATTGTAATTGGATAAGAATATGTCTTAGTTATTTTAATGCCTGCGGGAGGATGAAGTGGGGAAAGATGAGCTGATGAGTCTGATTGTCCTGTTTTGGTTTTGTTATTTTTGCACAGGAGCAACAAGGGAGCTGTGGGTAACTCCGTCACCACCATCTTACACAATAACTACTCGGAGAAGCCGCTCACACCTAAGAGCTCCAACCAGAAGCCTTCTTTCAAGTATGTCCTGAAATCAAAGAGCTGCTCCCTCACACAGCTTCAGTGACACGTCGTCGATTATCTTCACATTTACAGTCCGCTTTGCGTCTCGATTAAAGTTTTTTATTTTCCGTTTTTCTTTCAGTAACATCTTGAAAGCCACAGCGAACGACGAGGTGTCGCTGGAGAGCGGCTCCCTCACTAAGTCCCAGAAAAATTTCTCCACCACCTCCCCCGCCTCCAACAACAAATCCCCAGTGTCAGCTCAGCACGGCAGCCCTGTCCTGCTACGGAGGAGGGAGGTGACAGAGGAGGAGGCTGAAAGGTCAGACCCACATGACAGTGTTTCCACTGTGTGCGTGTGAGCTGCTCTGTTGTTTTTAGTCTGGGCGACCTGAAAGTAGTGGTAAAACTGACGTTTGTCCAAAAAACCACAAGCACTTCTCTTGTGTATCTGCAGGTTTATTCAGCAGGTGAATCATGCGGCGGTCACTATTCAGCGCTGGTACAGACACCATGCCAAGAAGCGACACGCTAACCAGGCAGCGCTCAAACGCATCCTTGACAGTAAAAGAAAGGTATCTATGTGCCCCTGCAGGCTGTCTCACAGCTCCCCTTTTATTCGGCGTAATATTAACTGGGTTTGTCTTTCTCCTTGTTTTGCGGCTGCACTGAAACAATCTGCATCTCTCCTGTCGAAGGAGTGGGAGGAGAGAACAGAGGAGGAGAGGCGCCTGGAGCAGCAGCAGAGGAAGGACGAAGACAGGAAACGGATTCGTGAGGAGAAGGCTCGTCTTGCCCGCCTCGCTGCCATCCAGGTGCTCACCTCTGATTACACAGCATGTGGTTCCATAAAGTTATGAGACTGAAGCAGAACAGCCTCAGATAGCTTTAATCTTGGATGTTATATTTTATAATGCAATTGTGAAACATGTTTCGTTGGACCTTCGTAGTAAAGATTTTCATTTAAAAACTGCATTAGCAACCACAGACTGTATGTCAAAGATGGATGTCGCCACTGTGAGGTCACCCATTGGTTTAGGACTCAACATTAGTGCTTTTGCTGTAAAGTTGGACGTTTTAAAATTGGAGTCTGTGGACTGAGTTGTTTCTATAGCCAGCCTCAATTATTGGATTTTTGGCACTAGCTTCATTTTTTCCGGCCTGCTGTTTGCTGTTGGATGTTATGCAACTGTGTAAAACTAAGAGCACCATGTCCATATATGAAAGGAGGCTTTGTGGATCCAAGTCTACTTTGTAAAGACATTGATTGTCACTTTGTGTCTGAGTGCTGCACAGTTTTATCATCAGCATTACGTTTATCTCCCCCTGCTGGTCTGTTACAGGAGCTGCAGCAGAAAAGAGCTCACAAGGCTGCAGCAGACACACAGCACGCAGCAGAGGCGGAGCCTGAAAACCTGAGGCAGACCGCCGTGGTAGGCCGAAAGAAACTGCCCAAGATTTCCCCGACCAACAAAAGTCCAGCCTCACCGAGCAACAACAGCCCGATGTCGCCCACAGATGTTAAGACGAAGAACACAGGTCCACATTGTTTCACTTTGCAGTGGAATATTTCTTATATAGTGCTTTTCTACTAACATGTCTCATTCATACACACATTCATAAAAGGCCTTTTTCCTACATCTGAGTGCTTTCTATCAAACATTCACACTCAGTATCTTTCAGTATCGCGGTTCTCGAGCAGCAGGGGTTGAACCGCCATCTTTCCAATTAGTAGATGCCCTCCTCCACCTGCTGACTCCCACATAATTACTGTTAATGTGTTTGCAGCTCATTTTAGGACACAATGTCTCATTATTTTTCATTAACAAATATTATAGGAAGTAATTTATATTCAGTGGAAAATCCAATGTAGTCTTTAAAAATATACAGCGTATAAGAGCCCTGGTTGTTGTTATTCAGCACTATAATGTAAATATTACAGCTACCTACAGTCTTGTCTGATTGCCAGGAGAGTGTTATGAGTAAGCATGAATAAAGTAGCAGTAATATGTTTATTGATTTATTGTTTGTTTCCACAGACTCTAATCTGAATGTTGTGGCTGACTTGGGTGATCTGACCTTCAGAGCCATTTCCCCAGCTTTGTCCAATCACAGAGGCTCTCAGTGCTCCCAGGTACCTGCTTAGCTCTCCAGGTAATCGATTCTTTGTCTTCCTTGTATTGATATGTTAAATAAATATTTTTGGGTTTGCAGGAGGACAGAGCAGAGGATGACAATTCCCAGGAGCCACATCAGAGGAGTGAGAGGAAACCGATCCGTAAGGAGAAAGCTCTCCTGATCCGCCCCACTGCTACCAAAACAAACACGCCTGATGTACGTGCTTTGTGGTAATCCCTACTTGAGTGTTTAAGTGATGTTTTAAATGAAAATACTATTTGTATAGTCGTGATGTAAAAGTCTCCCTCTGTTTAAAAGTTGTCCTTTGTCTCCCTCTGGTGGTGTGACACAGGGACCGCAGCACATAAAAGTGCAGCAGGCCGCAGAGACGCAGCACACTCTGGAGGTGGAGTTGGAAAACTCGAGGCAGACTGGTGTGGGAGGACGTAAAAAAACGCCCAAGATTTCCCTGACCAACAAAAGTCCAGCTTCACCGAGCAACAACAACAACCCGATGTCGCCCACAGATGTTAAAACGAAGAACACAGGTCTGTGATGTGTGTCTCGGTCCCAAAAGACTTTATTAAAGACTGAAACGAAATTGAACTACTTTGCATTTAACATAAATAGTGTCTTTGTTTCCACAGACTCTAATTTAAATGTTGTGGCTGACTTGGGTGAGCTCAGCTTCAGAGCTGTTTCCCCAGCTCTGTCCAATCGCAGAGGTTCTCAGTGTTCCCAGGTAAAAATGAAAATTTCCAATATTCCTTGTTTTACCATGCATTTTCTGTTGCTAATTCTTGCATCTGATCATTTTTAAACACATTTGCTCTGTTTGTGCTCCAGGAGATCCTGCAGAGGTCGGTGAGCGTGGAGGACCAGAGGCAGGGAGCCTCATCCAGCAGGGCTCAGTCTAAAACCACCCTCAATGAGCTGCTGGACACCCTAAAGCTGTTGGAGGAGGAGCCGGAGAGGCTGTCGGAGCCGAAGTGCTACCGCAAAGAGAAATACGCCTGGATCGATGAGGTCAGCGCATTATGTTGCACTAATTTTTATGGTTTTTCTTGTAAGAAATTTTGTGAACTAACAATGACGCTGTGGCTGTAATTAAAGGACGGGAACTCCAACTCTTTGACCACTGATAACCTGGAGCGTCACGGCCAGCTGAGCCACCACCCTGCACTGCCAGATGGGGGCGCCCTGCTCTCTGAGGCCAAGCTGCAGAGTATCATGAGCTTCCTGGATGAGATGGAGAAGTCAGAGCAGGAGAGGCCACGCTCTGTCACCTCAGGATCACACCGAGAGGTCAGTTTATTGGCTAAAGCGCCACAATGTACTTCATTTAGCAAACTGACACAGATTTGAACGTTTCTGACCAGTTTGGGTTCTTTAAAGGTTTGATTTAGAATATTTAACAGAACAAAACATGTATTATGTTTAAGTAAAGGAAACGCAGTTAGGTATACTGGTTAAAAAATAACCATAAATCTCTGTGGGCTGAGAATAAACAGACCGTGACTGTGTGCAGGTGTTTTTCCCTATAATTGCTGAGGACCATCTAGTTAAGCCAGCCCTTTAAATTTATGGATAGATGTTCTGTGAGTCTGTCCCTGGTTGTTTTATCTAAAACTGAAAGGTGACATGTTGGCTTCGCTGTGCTTTCAGGCTGTTTTGTCTGAGGAGGAGCTGGCCGGTGTTGAGCAGGCGTCGGCCACTGCTGCCGAACTCACCGGCTCCATGATGAGGATCAAACTGGAGCTGGAGGAAAAGAAACGCACCGTCAACATGCTGCAGACCGCTCTGGTAGGAGAGATTAACACTTGTCGCTGTTTTTACCTGCTTTAGATGGTCGCGCTTACAGCTCGCGTCATGTCTGTCAGGCCCAGCAGAGGGAGCTGACGATAAGACACGTGAAGGAGACGGAGAGGGAGCTGAGCAGGAACTTCCAGCTCCAGAAGGAACAATATGAATCCACCATCCAGAGACACCTCACCTTCATCGATCAGGTATGCACTCGTTTCGTCTTTGTTATTAATTTACGTGGTTTCTACTCGAATATTTTCAAACCTTGTTTGTATAATCGGGCCAATAAAGGTTGATGTTGGTCCAGACAATGATGAAGCAATACAGCACACATGCAAAGAGTTGGTAAACAAGATGGGCTTGTCTCGACGGTCTTCGATGTTTTCCTGTTGAGTGTTTCAGTGTTTTTTAAACATCACATCTGAAAAATGTTTGTTTCTTCAGCTCATCAATGATAAAAAGGCTCTGAGCGAGCGCTGTGAAGGAGTGGTGGGAGAACTGAAGCAGGTGGACCAGAAGTACACCAAGAAGATCGCACAGATGCAGGAGCAGCATGAAATGGTAAGAGAGGTCCCGAGCGCTTCTGCAGATCTCTCCTGCCTCTGCTTTGCCTCCTGCGTGACTATGTCGTGCTTTCTTGCAGTGCTGCTTTTGTTTAATTTTCTCTTTTCTCTCTATTTCCCCTCCTTCTTCTTTACTGTCTTTCTTTCTTGTCTGTACACGTGTTTTGTTTCCTGCTTTTAGGTGTGGCAAATTCTCGGTCCCTTGTGCGAGGTAACTTTTTTTCCCCTCTTCTAACTAAGTCATCTTTGGAACAGTCGTTTCCTTCATTCTTCCATCATTTGTCATTTCATTTTTCCACACACTGTTTCTCTTGGCCAGTCTGTTTGCATGTGAGTCTCTTTCATTTATCTACATTTTACATTCAGATGAAAAAGCTTACACTTCTTGATGTTATTTAAGTTTTTCTTTGCCAAAGATTTTAACCCTACTTTTCCTTTTATTACCTTTCACCATCACTGTCCCAGTGTCAAAGTCACCTAAGAGCACCCTACTTTGTTTAGAAAGACAGATACTGTGCTGCTTGTGTATTAAAGATCTTCATCATTTTGGTGGCGCTCAACTTTGATACCATAATTTTACCCTCTCCCCTTCCCGACTCCCTCGCTCAACAGGAGATCAAGAAGTTAAAAGACCTGATGAGTGCCACGGAGAAGATCCGACGGGAGAAATGGATAGATGAGAAAACCAAGAAGATCAAAGAGATCACAGTCAAAGGTAGCGCAGACAGAGCCTGGAAATCTGAGCTTACAGCAGCTTTACCAAAGCGCTGCTCAAACACACAAGGCAAAGAGGAAGACTGCACCCTGCTCCAGGAAGACGTTTTGTTTTTATCAACACTTTTGTTCACTTTATATCAAGAAAATAAATATTTCTGATTCCACGCTCTCAGATTCACATATCGCCTTTTACTCATTCAGATTTCATATGAGATCTGAAACACAGTTTCCTGACAAAGGTATCAGACGGTGTCATGGAATTTATTCCCATTTATAGCACCAAATCACAACAACAGTCGCCTCAAAGGTCCTAATAATTAAGGTAATTATTAAGAGAAACCACAACCATCAGATGACCCTTACATGACCAAGCACTTTGGCAACAGTGGGAAGGAAAAAATCCCTTTTCAACTTACCGGTTGAGGCTGACAGGAGGAAGACAAGACGAACAACATGTGTGGATATATATTCATATATGTAAAAGCTCTGTTTTGGTTTAGTCTTAACAGGCCTTCAGCTTTTCTTCTGTGCTGATAAAGTCTCAGACTTTTCACGTCCCCGAACTTTGCAGGTTAATGTTGCTACGCACTTCAGAGATTCCTCCTGCTTAGCACCTGTTATATCACAAGTGCACAATATGACAGCAAAAACATAAGCAAACAGTGTAATGAAAGCAGCACTTTGCATTCATTTGCATTGAGATTATTTATCAATCAGTCTATTATGCTGTTTAACAAGATACCAACAGAGGGCCTTCCACTTTGAACTTGAAGGCCACAGTCAGCCTCAAAACTGGTAGAAACTATTTGAGTTCATTCGTGTTCTGGTTTTGATTTGAAGCTGGGAATATAATTATGTTCTCTTTATTTATTTAGAGAGGTGTGGTAAATATTAGCTTGTAATGCCTTGCATCGATATTTGTAATATAACAGTCTTTTTCACTGTTGAGCTCTGCAGTGGTTCATGTCGGACAATTAGCTTTATGGAGGCTAATTAAAAAGGTAATACTGATTTAATTAGATCGTTTAATGTCAAGGAACCTCAGAGTGCACGAAAGTGGACTTACAGTGGACCAAAAAAACGACTTTAGTAAGGATGTCTTGCTCTTTGCCAGTAGTCTCACACAGCCTCTGGTAAAATTATCTGCTGTCTGCTGGGTCCAAGGTGTGGCCTTTCATTTACTTTGGCATAGTCAGAGCTGTATTATGTGCTTGACAGTTACCAGACAAATGCTGGTAAATAAACTAAGTAGTGCAAACACAGCAGTTGTTCTGTGTGTAGCTTGGATTATGGGCAAAATGAACAACAGTTTCCAAAAGCTGACCGTGCTGTTCCACTGCTCTGTCTGCTGTGGGCCGCTTCCATGAAACGTCACAGGCTGTTGTCAGCCAGAGCTGATGAGGCGTTTGTGGCAGGCCCGAGGATGTAGAACTGTATTTCAGAGGCATTTCTCTCCTGTGTTTGCTTCTACTTCACTAACACGTTCAGGTTTTTGATTAAAGAAGTGAATATTAAAAGTTTGTCCTGTGAGCTTTAAACATCGTGCAGACCCTGTCCATCTAAAGCTCGAACATTTTTTCTTCCTCCTCTCAGGCCTCGAGCCCGAGATCCAGAAGCTGATCTCTAAACACAAGCAGGAGCTGAAGAAGCTGCGGACGCTCCATGAGGCGGAGCTGCTGCAGGCGGACGACCGGGCCGCCCAGCGCTACGTCCGGCAGTGCGAGGACCTCCGTCAGCAGCTGGAGAAGGAGAAGGAGGAGCAGTGCCAGAGAGAGCGGGAGCTAGCCAAACAGAGGTGGGCGTGTCACAGTATATACTCTGTCTACCTGCCCAAGGCTCTCTATGCTCAAACAGATGCAACAGAAACAGCTAACATCAGCATTAAACTGTCTTGGAATCAGTTTTCAAGACTACATGAATTTCCAGCGCACAATGTTTTATAAACTTTTAGATCAGGCATTTATGGGGGTGGCACTCAGTGTGACATTCAAACCTTGGATTAGAGAAGATCTGAGGCAAAAAAAACAACATCCAAAATGCCCTTTTCTTCTTGTGCTTGTGCTACAATCAGCTGACTAACACGTGTTCTATATTTTGATAAATTTGACCCCATTTTGTTTTTAAAATAAGGTAAAACCTTCTTTAGCTACAGTCCTCGTGATTTCCTTTTGGTGAAAGGACAAAACCTCTTTCATGGGCACCAGTGCTTTTATATGCAGGAAAGCCCTGCTAATGCAACAGCATCATTAGGCATTAATACTTCCACTAATCCTTTCCTGTTTTTATAGTTTTAAATGGATTAATGAGATACATTAGCTAATCTAATGGTTGTAGCGCACACCAATAAAAACATCTCAATGCTGCAAAAAAGCCCTCAGTCAGCCCTTTGCTCATGCAGGGAGTCAGTGCTGGAAATCCTGAAGATGATGGAAAATGCAAACTTGGAACAATGGGCTTTCATTTGGTACGAAAATGAGACTTTTGTTTGCATTTTATATTAATTAAATATTAAAATAAACTCAGACATTCAGATCAATGTGCTTACATTAAAAAAAGGTGAATTTTATTTACTTACGCAGGTTTAGTTTTAAATTTAAAGTGAAGTCCAGCTGACGTGAAGATGACCTTCCATCATTAAAGTTTACTCTGCATGTTGCTGATGAATATTTTTAGTGTTCACATGGTTCAGATGAGAGACAAAATAAAGATTCTGGCTTTTCATGTTACTCACATCATGGCACACACCAGTCCACGTTAGCAGCTGTTTCTTAATTAGACGCCTGCGTGTTTTACAGGCTTTTGTGCAGATTTAGTCATCGTCTGTGTTTGTGTGTCTGTCTCTCAGATATGAGAAGCAGCTTCAGGAGGAGGAGGTGTCTCTGCAGCAGCAGCGCAGGCGTCTCTACAAGGAGGTCGCTGATGAGAAAGAGAGGCTGGCCCAGCTGGCTGCAAGGTAAGGTCAAAGGTCAGGTTTATCTGCACGAGCTATTTTAATGGATCTTTACAGGATCCTTTCCCATATAACACATCCTTAATGAGTCAACAGTTTTTTGGCATATGGGATGAGTGTTGATGTTTCTGTCCATCTCCAAAGCACTGGTTTGTGTTTGTGTCACAGGCAGCGCGCTGAGCTGGAGGATCTGCGGCGGCAGTTGGAGGAGAACAGCTCTCTGGCTGGACGAGCCCTCAAAGAAGAGCTGGACAAGACCAGGGAGGAGCAGGAGAGGAGACATCAGGTGAGGATACTGCAGAGCCGCGTCAAGAGCCTGAAATAAGTCTGCGTTCTATCAGCATCACGAGCATCCATCTGAAAGTCTCACGCTGAGTGTTGTTTGTGCGTTTAGGTGGAAATGAAGGCATTACAGGAGCGTCTGGACATCGAAAAGCAGACGTGGGAAGAAAACTATAAGAAGAAAGAGGTTTGTGCAGCCTTGTGCTGTATCTGCTCTCATTCGCTTCTTCTTTTCTTCAGATTGAAGTGTGGCTGCTGTATACTCTGTCAGTGGGAAGTGTTTGACTAACTGACATGTAGATATCTAGGTTACCTTCTCTTGCTTGTTTGCCTGGGATTATTATCCCTTCCCTTTCCTTTTTCCAGTTTGTGTATCAGTTTCAGACAGAAATGTTGAAATGTGCGTGTCACAACACAGGAATGTGGCAGGTTTCCAGCTGACCTCTACCCTCCAGCTTTCTCCTCAAATCAAACTGTGGATTTGTAGCAAAACATGAAACTGTTTCTCAGAGAAAGCAGAAACGCTGACAGTGGAAAAAGAATTAAAAAGGGCGCGATGACAGATGAGGCTGAACTGACAGTGTTAGAATTCAGTGCCATGTGTGTAGACTAACAGCATGCGTGTTTCTGTGTGTCCACAGGAAGCGTGGCTGCTGACCCGTGAGCGCGAGCTAAAAGAAGAACTGCGAAGAGAACGTGACAAAGAGATAGAGCTCGCCATCTGGACGCTGGAGGAGGAGACCAGCAAGGACAAAGAGGAGTGTGAGAGGGCAGCGGAAAACAGGTGCGTGTGTGTGCGTGCGTGCGTCGTGCGTGCGTGTGCGTGCGTGTGTGTGTGTGTGTGTGTGTGTGTCTAATTTAGACAGTGTGACATTATTAGACATTGAATACGATACAAAAAATCTAGCAACCTGGGTTGTTGCCCAGTAAAGATTCACTACAGTTTCTGCTGTTGGTGGCAGATTTATCTCTGTGTTTTTTATCATAGATGTTTCATCATTTAGTGAAATATCAGTGAGAAACTTTCAAAGGTCCCCTTTTACCTAAATTTGGATCCAAGGCCCATTTAGTAGCTGTGACTCCTTCTGTGTCAACATCATCTCTAACGTGGATGTGCTTTAATAGTACAGCATTGGGCATTTTTTTTAGTTTGTTTTTAACAACTATATTAAAAGTCACATTTGTGTTCTGCATTCCTTTTACAGGCTAAAGCGCGTGAGGGAAAAGTACGAGACCGAGCTGAGGGAGCTGGAGCGCTCTGAGAGGACGGCGGTGGCGAAGCAGCAGGACCTGAGGAAGCAGCAAATGGAGACGGAGGGAGAGCTGATCAGACTGCAGGCCGCACTTAGACAGAAAGAACAGGAAACTGAAGAGATCACGCAGGTAAGGAGCATCATTCAGAGAGAGAAACTAAAATTGCAGCTTAGAAGTGATTTGAGATTATTTGCCGTATTATACATTTACTAGCCAGTGGAAAGTAGACACAGAAATGGAAAATATGTTTAGACAGATCCAGTAGAATTCCTCCAACTTCCCTCATCAGGCCAGGGACAAGTTGGCGGAGGAGCGCCGCAACCTGGCGGAGGTGATAAGGCAGGAGTTTGCCGACCGCTTGGTGATGACGGAGGAGGAGAATCACAGGTTGAAGGTGGAGGTGTCAGAAGTCCGAGCGAGGATGCGGCTGGAGGTGGAAAGGGTCACACGGGAGAAAGAGGAAGAACTGGCAGAAGTCCACCAACGGTAAGCTGGAAGGGACAAAATGATTTAAGTAAAATGGTAAATTTTAAAAGCGAATTGTATTATTTTTCAGTTTTAAACCCCTAAAAACACAATTAAGCTTCAAATATCAGGTCTAATTCTTTACTAGCACAACCTTTAACTAGTATGGACCATTGTTGAAACTGGGAACTAATGAGAAACAACAAATATTACATCCTTTGGATTTACTGGGAAAGAGAGTTGAGGCTCGGGTGTGAAATTGATGATTTTCAGGGTTTTTATCGTTAAGAGAGGACGACGTTACTCTCAATGTTGTTGGCGCATTTCAGGAGGACGCTGCTAATAAAGTTACACAATTATACAGTGAATTTGCGTTTATTATTATATTTACAACATACCACAGTTTTTGTCTTGGTCGTATCATTTTATTTTGTTGTATTTATCCACGACACCTTAAATGCCGGTCTGTGAAAATATTGTCCGACGTTAAACTGATCTGTGGTGCAAAAAAGGTTGGAGACCGCTGTACTAGAAGGCTGAGCGGTACCACTGGTCACCACCTGTAATTTTTAAATGATCTGTTCTGACATTAACTTTATGTGTGTAACCATTTTGAAGCCAAAGCTGTGAGTGAGTCACCATCTCCAGCTGTCTGCCTGTGGATTTAGGTCAGCAGCAGTGTCCAAACATTCAGTAGGTCTTGTCAGAGGCCTGCTGGCTGCTTACAGATTCCCCCTGTTGAAGGTGCAAAGAGAAATGTTGGCACGCGGCTTGAAAGTGAAGCTCAGACTTAATAAAAGGTGGAACCTTAAGCAGCTCCACTGAATGTCTGCCAGTTTGTAAGAGATGCGAAACACGAGAAGGACAGAGGGTTGGAGCAATTCTGAAGGTGACCTGATTAACGTGAACGCGACGTTCAGTGCGGCTCTGAAACGTTTGTCTCCTGAGCAGAAGGCCGGCTCTGTGACACTGAATCTGATTAATAAACATTCAGGTACTGTGGCAATTTTCCAGATGTTCAACCTGGCTGCAGCACTGGTGACATCCAACACTGGTGCAGGATGGCTTCAGTCGGCATTTCAGGTCATTAAAGTAACAAGATGATTCAAGTCAAGGGATTCCTGGGAAACTGGAGCTGACTAGCTTACAAAGGCAGCACACACACGATTTCCTAAATTATCAGCATATTATTTATCAAGGCTCGCATTTCAGTTTATTCTTAATGTCAGGAAATGTCACAAGGAAGGCAAACATACTAAAGTGCAGCACCTCAGTTCATTCTCAATCTGAAACCACCGCTAAGCAGACTGTCTTCTCATTTCCTGTGCCTCACAAGACTTAAACAGCGTGTGGGTGGGGTTAAACAGAATAGGAAATGCTGTGTAAAGCCTGTGTACATACACTGGCCTCATTATTTGAAGCTTAGGCTGTGTTTAATATCAGCAAACTTCACTGTGACAGCATATATCAGGCACACAGATTAGCCACTTAAACACATTCCCAAAGCACCTGGCAGTGTAGCTTTAGGAAAATATCCCTGATGTGTGACTGTGAGGGTCTGATACAGTCAGGATCACTCTTTGATGCTTTTAATTATTTTATTTTTAGTTTGAGGAACATATTAAGAGCTCTGCTTTCTTTTCTTTACTGAGGTTTAAATATGCAGACCAGATCGTGACACATGTAAACCAGGGGTGTCAAACATAAGGCCCGGGGGCCAGAATCATCCCAGCAAAGACCGGATGGCTTTGAAAAATGTGAAGTTACCCCAAAGTAAATAAACACGAGGCAAACGATTAAATTGGAGAAAAGCTCCAGCTTTCCACTGTTGGCTATAGAAGCTTCTGCTCGTTACAGTGTGTCCACAGTAAGAAAAACAAAGATCAGTGAATTAATGGAAACTTTCTGTTTTCTAAGTACAGTCTGACACTGAGGCACCAGAACTGCTTCTGTAGTTCTTTCATTTACTACAGCAACGTTTCTTTATTATGTAGAAAAACTAAGAAATGCTGTTGAAATTAGATTTTTCTTTTATTTTTGTAATTAAAGGTTTTTTTTAATTTTTGAACATTTAAACAAACATAACAATACAAAACAACAAAAACCACACTCGGTGAGGGGAAAAAAGGGGGGTGAGTAATTATAAATAAACTGTTGCACACACAAGACTCTTAATTCTTATTCAGACTGTATCTCACATTGTCATCATGCTGTAGACCCATAAAAACAGAAGCTGTCCCATGGTTCTGTTAGTCTCTGTCTTGCTGCTCAGTCTTCCCAGCATTGTCTCGCGTGCGGCATTTTCAGTCATTTTCTCCTTCCACACTTTCAGGGTTTGAGTCCGAGGTTCTTTCCAAAGTGTTAAAATAAGACGAACACAAGTCACAAGCCCAGTGTTTAACACTCTGAAGCCTGCTTTGTCTAACCGTGGCACCTCGCGTCTGTCCCCCAATAGGCACGATCTCGGTGATCTAGGTCATTTAACTTTCACCCAGCTCTTCATATATTTTCAAACATTTTCCCATATTGAGGAGACCAGTGGACATTCCCATAAAGCACGTACTAGCGTACCTTTTTGCTTCTTGGCACTTCCAACACAGGACATCTTTACCAGTTCCCATTTTATAAAGTCTCGTTGGTGTGTAATAGGACCTGTTGAGAGTTTTATATTGAATACATTTACTTCCAGCCTCCCTAATGTAAAACCCATTTTCAGAGATGATTGAATCTCATGTTCCCTCGTCAAAGGAACGATCCAGATCTTTTTCCCAAATACTTTTAAGACTTTTACATGTGTTGTTTTTAACCCAGTGACATCAATTATACCATTTCAATGCCTTTGTAAGTAAGAGTGGAAGTAGAAGGAAATTCTCTTTGAGACAACTGAGACAACTTTATTTGATCTTTCAGACAGTCTCTCATTTGTTAGTCTCACCAGAAATGGCCGGGTTCTTCCAAGTTAAACTTTGCTGTCAGATCTTTAAAAGACATGAGTGTGTTATCTTCATATAAATCACTTATTAATCTTATGTGCCACTGTGGCCAATAAATTCTTTTTGTTTACCTTTTCTATTTTTGGGTTGTGTCACAGGGTGCATATGTTTGAAAGTATGGGGACAGATTGTTGCCACACCATTTTTTTTGAAAACTTTAAAATAGGGTTATCTACTCTATTCCCTTTATTGTCCGGTTTTTGAGCCAGCACCTCAATGGGGGTAAATGGAAAGGCCAATTCACCTTCCATTATGACCCAGTCCAGGTTTGAATTTGTTGCTGCCCAGAGTTTACACAGCTTGGACATTTCAAATGACATGCTGTAATGTTTTATGTTGGGTAGGGACAGACCCCCTTCTTTTCTCGGTTGGTACAGTCTACCAAGATTGATCCGAGGGCCACCATCCCAAAGGAAGTGTTTTATCATATTAATAATAATAATAATAATAATGGATACTTTATTGATCCCCATGGGGAAATTACTTGTTTTTTCTCTGCATTTGACCCATTCACTCAGTGAAGCAGTGGGCAGCCCACTAAGCAGGCGCCCTAAGAAAATTTGTGATGAAATACAAATTGGTATCATTCCAATGAAATAATTAATCAGAGGAGCTACTACCATCTTTATTGTATTTACTTTGCCCCATAATGTCAACTGCAGCGTGCCCCACTTCTCCAAATTAGTTTTAATCCTACTAAGTAGTTTTCCTACATTATCAGTCATAATCTCATCAATATTCGGATTAAGTATTATTCCTAAATATTCCATCCATTTTTTAAGATATTTCAGCTCTGTGTGTGTGTGTGTGTGTGTGTGTGTGTGTGTGTGTGTGTGTGTGTGTGTCACTAACTCCATCAGCAGAATGTGAAGAAACAGCTCCTGTGACTTTATACCCACAATTTTGTGTTTGTGTTGAAGAGGTATCAGCAGGAGCTGGACTATCGTTGGGGCTGTACATTTGTGTAACCACACTTCATACCACAGGATGGCGCAGCGAGTCGTTTAACCTTTATTTAAACAGGTAGATCATTAAAAACACATCTGTATTTACAGCCCGCAGAGAAGGAAAGCCTCTTCAAATGGGGGCCAAAAATAAATTAAAAACCTTTCAACACCCCCGCCACTCTTGCGCATATTTACAAAAAGCATTTTTTACCAGTTTAACATGTTTCAGCTCCCATTGTTGGGAAGTGAAATGAGCAAACCCACGACCCAGCAATGTTTTATTAACGTCCTCTCGTCTGTGCGTTACCAGAGTGAAATCGGCCATCTTGAAGAAGGAAGAAACCGTCAACAATCTTCGGAAGCAGCACGAGGTAGGACGGGACGTGCAGTCTGCCTGTCGGGGCGTGAATGATATGAAAGCACAGTGATCAGGAATGACTGACAGACGTGTCTAAACAATGCTCTCTCCTCTGATAGGCCGCCCTGAAGAGGGCGGATCACCTGGAGGCCCTGTGGGAACAGCAGAGGAAGCAGCTGCTGGAGAAGTGACTGACAGGATGTCCAGTTTCATCTCTCTGTGGACCTTTTCATCAGCGTGCCCGTCCCGACACGCCGGGGTCCAACCATTGTGATGCTGCTTTTTCTTTGGTTTGTTTGTTTTTCCTGCAGCGAGACAGGACCTGTGGACCCTTTGAAAGTTGAACAAGTTTCAGAATTTTGCCCTACCTCACTTTAAAAATACAAAAATTGGTAAAAGCACTGCACACCCCCCCTCGCTCCGTTCCCCTGACCGTCACGAAGGAGCATGTTGTGTTTGAACGTCCTCATTTAAATGCCACAGACCAGGTGAACTTCCTGTTCCTTCTTTTTTTTTTTTTTTTTTTTTTTTTTTTTTGTGAATGTTCCTCTTCCTGTCTGGGGCGCAGAAATGTTCCCCACAGATGTGCTTCACCGAACAGTTCCAGATGTTTCTCAGACCAGCCCAGGCCTGCACCGGTGTGACGTGGGACACAGTGGGGGTTGTTCTTCTTTCGTCTGGAGGGCCGCTCACAACCAAGGCCCGAGATCAGCCATGAGCATGAGAGCTGACGCAGAGCTTCTGCCTTTTTTTTTCTGTTGAGTCATGCATTTTTGTCCCAGCGTCCCCTCAAGGCCAGCGCTAATTACAGGACCCATACCTCCCCCCACTTCTCACTGCAGCCCAGCTCTGAGCGGTTTGTTTTTAACGGGTCTTCGACCAAACTTTAGACCTAACGAAGCGATTTGATGAAATTTACTAACACAGATTTCAGACGTTAGAGAGAGTGTAGGATGTTGTTAGAGCGATGAGACGTAAAGGCAACTTAAAGGAAACTGAGCTGAGGAGAGCTTGTGGTCAGATGATTGCAGAGTGGCTTCTGAATGTAGGGAAGAGAAAAAAGAGAGAAGAGGGACTGAGGTAGATGTTGGGTGAAGCAAAGGAGGAAAGTGCATAGAAAATGTTTATAGGGTTAGGAAAGCAGAGCTGGGACCGAGCAGGGTGGTTTGGTGGATTTAAGGGGGCACGAATCATGTGACCAGAGCTTCAAAGGCGGCGCTGTGACAGACCATGACTCAAACATGCGTAATATGTGTTAAAAAAAAAAAAATCACAGAAAGTCATCGGGGGGAGGGGATCTATCGGTTCGTAGACTGAGTAGGGGAGGGGTGTTGCAGAGAGAAACTCTAAACATGGAAGTAAGGCCTGTTATTTAGGTACAGCATGATGTGACTGCAAAAGCCCCGGCAGTCTCAAAATTAGACCCCAGATGAGAAAATATTTATTCTTTCATCTTGCTTTATTTATTTTAGGACTCGTACACGACCTTCGTGGTGTAATATGTCCACAGAAAGGTCAAGGTTGTGAAGGAAGCTTTTCTCAAACCTTCTCAAGACGAAATTGTATTTTATTCCTTCTGTGAGGAACATTTACACGGTTACTAAGTGTGACGGTGAGACCTTAACCGCTCCATTTTTAGTCTATCTAAATACAGTATGTCAGGTTTTTTCTGACCTCCAAGTCGTCCAGGCCCCAATGTGTGAAACGTAATCCACCGGGACCCTGCTGGTTTAAAGTCGGGTTAGTTTGGCCACATAGTTAACCATTAAACCTGAATCAATGTTAACCCTCTCTGCTTAGCACAGATAATAATAATAATAATAATAATAAAAAAAAATCCCACATGGGTGGTTGATGTGTCACACGCTCCCTGAGTTTCACTGTGAGTCAGCGTGGAGGCCTCGAAGCTGAAGCCGCCACTGTGGCCGTCGGCACAGCAGGCGGGGGGCAGCTGGGCTCGGACACGACAGGGGCGGCGATGTGAGTTGGCATTCCTCACGCATGCCCGTCCTACAAGTGCCAGTGAGCCTTTCTTTTGTGTGTTTGCATGTGTTTGTGTGTGCTTCCTCTCCTCCCCATTGTGACCTGCATTGACCCCCACACGCACACATTCACTGCAACATTATACGAAGCATTCCTGCTCTCTCCTGCTCAGCATTACATCTATAGCTCTTGAATGCACTAGTTCATTTTGTTTTAGTCTGTTTTTTATGATTATTCATTGTGATTCTTTGAAAAACTGTGAAGAGAATAAAAGGCAAAGAATGTTTGGAAAACACGCCGTGTTCCTCGTTTCTTCTCGCTGTGGGAAAAAAGACAAATGTTTACTTGTTTCTGTCCTCCGCCCTCCCGTCGTCCCTCGCTCTCCATAACTCATGAGCAGGAGACGAAGAAGCCTTCAGTCTCAGACACGATGGAGTCCACATAATGAGGTTAAATTGCTGTCGGTTTGGAGCCTGAAATGATTTATTGACGCTTTCTAAACGTTTAATTACAGAATTTAATGCTTGAAATATCTGTAGACCAGTATTCCAGCTGTTACCACCCCTCCCATTCCCTCTCGTTAAAAACCAACTGGGAAATTTTTCAGTCGTTTCAGCTGGAACAATGCATGCACTTCTCCAACCAGCTCAACTCAAACTGTGAGAAGCATGTTGACTGTTGTTTCTCACTTAGCTTGGCTTAATTTTAGTTACATAAAATGTAACTAAGATTACATTTTGACAAAAATAAAAATAGTTGTTGTAGTTTAAACTGAGGAGTTTACTGAAAGTGTTTGGATTGTAATGCTTGCTCTATACTTCTTATATTCTGACCCTGATACTAATAATAATAATAATCTAACACCAGAGCTGTCATTTTAAGTAGAAAGGAGAAAAAAATCAAGTGTAAGGAAACATTTTTAAGCAGAAACTAAACGGGAACAAACAAAATTACTCTGAAACACAAAGCATTATGTAACTCAAGTGTGAACACTTTAAAACCTTATTGTTACAGTTTTCTTTCAGTGCCACATCGCTTACACTTATGTTTCTGCTTTAAAACCGCTGTAGCAATTTTAGCCCCTGCCTCAGTCAAATAGACTGAGGCTATCGGTCATCGGTCAGGAATGCCCATTATCTGCCCAGAAGTGTCTGCAGCTGTGATATCGAATCAAACAAGGACGTATGTGCAAGTGACTGAACTGATACGCCCAGCTCTCACCCTCCCACACTCTGAGGCAACGCTAAAGAAGGTCTTGGCGTTTTCAGATGTGCATTTGATAAAGTTTTGTTCTTCCCCTGGTTTAAGCCAATCCAGTCCAGGCCCTTTGCAGTCCCATTACAGCCGACGTCCTGCGGATTTATGCTGGCTGAGATTCTGTTAACATGTGAAGAGAAATATTCCACTATTTCATTAGTACAGTTATGCAATAACTAATAACAATTAATCCTCTCAGAGAATAAGTGTGTGTCAGGTGATGATGGTCAGCAGACCACAGCGGCTGTGCTGCCAGAGGCCTGACTGAAATGACGTGTAGTAAAGTGCAGAGTTGTTTTTTTACTTATTGTATTTAGTTTCATATTGTCAGCTTAAAGGTGGAGCTTCTTGCTTATTTCCACCCATCTCATATTTTGATTGAGGAGGAGGAGGGAGTGGGTGGGATTTTCCATATTTAAGTAGGGCAAACGTTTTAGCTTTTAGCAAAAGTAAGAGTACTCATGCAGAACCATATACATGCATATCACTTAAATGTGGCTTCTCTAGATGGTTTTAATGACTTATATGTCCCGGCGGAGTGCGCCGATAAGTTTAGTTTACAGGACCCAGAAGCAGACACTGAAAGGCGGAGTTGCTGGCTGAACAGAAGACGATCCTTTATTTGGATGTTGGCACATGAAAAAGCATGAAGCTATGAAAACTAAGAAAACTGTGAACACTCGGAAAACTAAAGGACTAAGAAACTCAGTGAAAATACTACGACAAACTATGAACACCGAGTAAACTATGACAAAACACTATGGAGACGCAAACAGACGACCTGACAACGAAACATAGAAAACAGAGGACTTAAATACACACATGAGGTGATCAGGGGAAGTCGAGACACACGAGGAAACAGCTGACAAGGATGAACATAACGATGCACAGGAAATGTAAACTCAAACAATGACATGAAAACTGGACTTTCAAAATAAACAGAAAAACATGACAAGACAGAAACATGACACAATAAACAACAATGGGAACATTAACACACGGGAACACCACTGACACACATGAACCTAATAACAAGGCAGGGGAAGGGAACCTAAATACAATGAACAAAGAACATACTGGACTCTTACAACATAACACAGAAAACATGATGAGGCAGACCAAACAACATGGGCTTCACACATGAGACATGAAACAAATGGCAGGTGAGACCAAAGCCCACGGAAAAGGGGAAATGCAGGGATCAATAACAAAACTAAGGCTGAGCCACTCGGGGGTTTTACAGGAGCTAGATGAGCTTAACCCAAACGATAAATGACAAAACATGAAGCCTCAAGTTCTAACTAATAATACAAAACAAGAACCTAACATTTCCCCATACTAACAAAAGAAATACACAATATATCATGAACTCAAAATGCTGGGTGACAGACCCAGCCCATGACATTATATAATCCTTGATAGCTTTATCTATAATAATAAACCATCAGATATTAGTATTCTAGTAACTAGAGCTTTAAAATAATGCTTCTGAGTAAAAAAGAAAAAAGGTAAATACAACTGATATATACTAACTCACATCCATGCCCGAGTGCTTGTGAGAGTCGATTTGGGTTGTAGAGTGCAAAACAAAAAGCGAGCTTTATTTTAAAAAAACTGATTCACGAAAGGTACAAAACTAGGAAAACAAGAAGATACTGGAGAAAAAGGAAAAAACAGACAAAGCAAGGTAAAAAAAAAAAACCCGACAAGAGCAGACCAGGAAACAAGACAGATGACATGAGAAAGGAAGTGACAGGAAGTAACTCCACGAAGATAAACTCAACATGAAGATGGAGAGGTCAGAGGAACTGGAGTAAGTTGAACCACAAACGAGTAACAAAG
Organism: Rhamphochromis sp. 'chilingali'; assembly: GCF_963969265.1. Classification (NCBI taxonomy): domain Eukaryota; kingdom Metazoa; phylum Chordata; class Actinopteri; order Cichliformes; family Cichlidae; genus Rhamphochromis; species Rhamphochromis sp. 'chilingali'. The sequence continues at coordinate 28,340,715 of NC_137950.1, forward strand.
TCACACAGGCTGTGTCAGGCAGTCTGATTCATTATGGTTGCACTTCAAATATCCTAAATAAACGTGGATGAGGAGCCTCGTGAGATTTTCTTCACTGCAAGAGATCCAAGCAGAGAAATAGATGTGACTCAAATGGGGCTTTTCTCACTTCTGTGCAGGTACATGTAACACACACACAAAGCGTCACTCGTGACACATGTTGGACACCACATTCTGCACCATGCCAACCACAGGAATCAAATGTTAAGACACGCTGCATGAGAGCTCGTGCATCAGGGCTTTTGTCAGTGTAGACAAGCTGATCTGTTTTCCTCTGAGTGTTTCTGAGCTGCCTGCTCATGTCTCACTAACTTTATCGCTGCCTGCAGTGGGTTCCCTCCCCTCCTCTCGTGCTCTGGAGTTCAGGGGGTTGACCAATTGCCAGCAGCTGTTGCTCATTTCACAATGGTCCCGCCCATACAGTGCAAGGCAGGCAGCACAACCGCTTCACAGTAGATGAGCAATAGAGAGCTAAGTTAGAGGAATATGTCTCCACTGTGAGCAGCAGAAAGGAAATACTTAGAGCAAAGGAAACAGGAGCTCAGCTGCTGGTGAGTGAAGCTTCATGTTCTTCATTTCTCAAAAGCATTCAGAGGTTTTTTGAAGAGGTTTCTGTTTCTCAGAGTCCTCTCATTAAAGGAAGGCAGATTGAGTCATGATTTGTCACAGGCTGATGCTTTTTGTTTCCTCTTTGATATTTTGCTCTAAGTCTCTGTCAGACATGTTATGAATTACTGGATGACTTTTGCGATGTTTTACTGTGTAAAACCTCCAGTTTCTGGGGTGTGGAAGTGCTCATTCGCTCTGTTATAACTGCTATCAGAGATGCTGGAGTTTATCACATTCTTTCCATTCCCCATTTAGAGACTCAGCCAGCACTCCCACATGCCTAGGAACCTCTGTCTCTCTCTCTCTCACACACACACACACACACACACACACACACACACACACACACACACACACACACACACACACACACACACACACCAGTGGACGTATTTATCAGTTTCTGGTTGAGTTGACTAAAGCACTAAAGACGTCAGTTTCCTGTAAGATAACATTTCTGGCTTCCTGTATTTTTCAGCTGAAGCTATCGTCATCCCTTCCACTCCCAGCCTCTTTATTTTTCCTTTTAAACTTTGCTCAGCATATTTTTAATGTGTGAAGCTGTAGTGTTTCCTCTGTTTCCTCTCTCGTCTGTAAGAAGACTGTAAGAGCAGAAAGTAGATAAGCAAGAGCAGGATGTAAAAGGAGATGAAGATTATGACCCTGAGCTTTGTGTTCAGGGGCATGAAGGCAAAGACTTCATTAAAAAGGGATTATTTGGCACTCTGACACTGAAAGATAAAGTTTCCCCTCCTGAGTCTTTACCCTCGTTCCAACTCTCTCTTTCTGTCTGCCTCTCGCTGTAGCTGTGTTGAGAGAAGCTCAGAGGAGAGCCCAGATCCTGTCGTGGGTAAATCCCCCGCCGTCGACACTCGTAGCTGCCCTGTAGAGTGGCACAGCGTTCACATCCTCTTGCTCCTCATGTTCCTGGGAGCTGAGTGGAGGGCAGGGCGAGGAGACGCAGCCTGCCGGCCAGAGTCACAAGCACCATGATTGGGATGGGGCTGCACAGGAGGCTGCTTTTTGCCATGCTCACGGTCTCGTGCGTCCTTATTGTCTACATTCTGGCTTTGACCCTGGAGAGGCCTCTGGTGCCTCTCTACGACTTCATACAGAGGGCGAGCGGGTGAGTTCAGACTTTTACTTTGAATCTCAGATATGATAAGATGGATATGAATCTTCTTTGACTTGTAGACATTTTTGTGCATCATCTTTACACTTTTGGGGGCACACAGGAGTACAGTTAGATCCAGCTTATCGTGTTTCACCTGCTGAAGATCAGAATAAAGAGGGGACAAAACTAAAAGTTGCAGCTCAGGCCTGAGAGGGAAAAGTTACTGAGTGTCACCTGATGACTTGAACAAGGAACTAACTGCCAGGTGTGGATTTCAGGAGGCAACACAATATTTATAACATGTGCACCTGACACTTTCTCTAAAAGAAAATGCTACAATCGGCAAGGCAACAATACCTCTGATGAAGAAAGACACCAATGAGTTTATATAAACTCCAAGATATGAATGAGTATAAATATTGGTCTGCTCAGTTATGGTTAAAAACGGAGTTATTTTGGTCAGTATGGAGATTTAAAGCATGACATCCAAACACGTTCGATGCTCTCAGAAGGGAAATGGGGGACCGATGACACGTTTGGGATGTACGTGATGGAAATTTGACACATGTGAGCAGTTAAAGTACAGAAACCGAAGGCAATGCTCGCATATTCAAGCAGGTTTATTCTCCCAAATAAAAGCTATGAAAGCAGCCTGATATTGGACTGAATCCTTAATTCGTTAAACCTGATTCTCATGTCTCGAACCATGCGGGCGCAAGAAAGGACGTGAGATAAAATCATGACAATATGTGCGTTCGTTCAGTCATGATGATGCTGAAGAATTAAAAGCAACGCAGAAAGCCGAGAAGCCTCGCCGCATTACACGTCACGATGTTCTGACTGGACTTAACCAAGGCTTTCATTTACATCACCGGCCCTGAATTCTCAAAAAATATCCAAGACATTTAAAAGCAAAAAACATTAACAAAGAGTTGGGCTCAGTTTCAGATCCCCTCGTACTTTATTCCAGGGTAAAGGTGCAGCACATTTTAAGAACCACACTTTCCCCCTGCATCTGTAAACCATTCAGAGAACACGGCCATAAAGTGATGCACATGATGACCATGATGACCAGTGATAAAATCTTAAGTACACCAACTGTTATGAGGACGCATCAGAAATGCTTGCAGGGCAGTTAAATATGTAACACATTTAATGCTGCTGAGTACGAGTAGCAGAAAGGAACCAACCTTTGGACTTCATCAGGGTCTTTGAGCTTCTTCTGGGCGTGGCCCTTATCAAACTGTTGTCACAAAACTACTGTTAACAACAGGAGAAACACTCACAGCAAAAAGGCCATAAAAAAGTGCAAGAAGACATTTATAATACTCATATAATCTCAAAGTAATAGATAACTCTAAAAACAAATTTTTATTGCTGTTTATTAGTTTTACAAATTCTTCGTCACTCTTAAACAAGGGTCAGTGGATGCCAGGATGTTTGTCACTGGATATCCTGGGTATGTGGAAGCCCTGAAAAACTTGTCTTTTTAATATTTGCATTAAGAAGAATAAAAATAGAAATCTAGAGACTGAGACATGTCTGTATTGTTAGAGAAAAAGCTTCTCATTCAAGGTCCAAGAAGGGTATTAAGAAGTTAAACATTAAGCAGCAAGCACAGACATATCCCAGGTTTACTCCCATGTCCCAGTGTTTTGATACACTGGTGTTACTACCGGCACGAGGAGCATTACAACAGTGATTCCCACTAGGGGTGGGTTTTTATAATCGATCCATCGATTAAAATCGATTCTGGCTTGGATAACGTAAAATCGATTCATTAAAATCCTGAATCGATTTTTTAATATAAATTTATTTTGTCCGAAATGCCAGAATCTCTGGTGACATCTCACAAAATTTCAAGAACCACCAAACAGTAAATGAGAGCAGGTACAGGGATTCTTCACATAGACTTAAACACAGGGCGTGACCCGCGGATCAGAATCAGTTAGATGTCGCCTTTCTCACAGTCGGGGCTGAAAGCCGACAGCTCGCTGATCCGGGTCCGCGCTTTGTGTTCACGCCCTTTATGCGCTGATTCTAAGTTTGATCTCTCTCCAAACAATATTGACCGAACCAGCAGCAAAAGAAGATCCAAACGCTTCACATAAACATCGTCATGAATTCACTCTTTTACTGTTTTGCTTCCATTGCGATGCGCAGCTCTCTCTCTCTCTCCCTCTCTCCCTCTCCCTCTCTCTTTCTCTCTCTCTCTCGAACAGTTTTGCTTTCTTCATTATTCGCTTGCTTGTTACGCACAAGTCTACTGTTGTTTACAGGCTGTCAGCCGCTGTTTTTTCCCCTTTTACATTCTTCCGAAAAGAAAACCTCATTTCTGCTGTTCAATACTGAACAAATTTAAACTTTTTAAAATTATTCAAAATGCAAAATGCTTAGCCGTGTCTCTAATAAAACCGCTGTAACGTCAGAGGTAATGTTCATTAATTAATGGTTTTCTTTCGTTTTTGATGTACTGCAGAATATTTTTTTATAAAATCCCAGGCCAGGAAAATCACCTTCATGTTTTTCTGTGTTTTATCTTCAGCTACTTTGACACAAAGGCATCTGCTGTGATGCTCACAGCTTGGATAAAGTCTTGCGTGTGTCAGCTTCCTTTTTATAGATACAAAAATATGTAAATGTACTGATCTGAATTATATTTCTGACTGTCAAAATTTCCCAGATTTAAATTGAATCGAATCGAATTAAATCGAATCGTGGATCGAATCGATTCGGGACCTTGTGAATCGGAATTGAATCGATTCTAGAAATCAGTGACGATACCCAGCCCTAATTCCCACAACATCTGCCCCATTCAAATATCGTATGATCTTTTTTCTTTAAATGCAAGTCTTTAGAGTTACAGATGTTGTTGCTGCTAATGATGTTTTAAAGTTCTTTATCTTTAAAAATATTTTGTGTGCATGACGACGTTCTTTTCCCCGTCAAAACTGGATGTGTGGAAATAAAAACTGATGCTTTCCAATCTGAACTAAATTTATGGATTTTTTTATCTTTTTGAAGAAGCATAAAGCTTCAGTTTCATTTCAGCTATTTAATCCTTTTGTTAGAAACAGGAAACTCTGGTGATGACGCGAGTGAGTTATTAAACAGGATTGCCTTATCCACTCTCAGCTCCCCCGGACATGCACACGATTGGACAAAAGGGGACTTTAACACCTGAAAATAAACTAAACATGACCAGTTAATTCACCTTTATGTGAAAATCAGGTATTTATCCATATTGTGCACTGAAAATATGGTGCTACATACCTCTTGAATCAGTCGTCTGGATCGTATTTTCCAGCTAAACAATATTTTTAAGCCTCAGCTGCTCTTGCATTTTCCATCCTGAAATTGACACTGCCTAAGAATTTGGTACAGTGACCTCCTTGTAAAAGGGGAAAAACTGAAGAAAAGGCAGCTTTCCCTCCCTGAACACTGTCAGGTTCAGACAACAGTCCACATGCAGAGCTGTATCAGACGAGGCAGTGAAACTGGTGTGAAGGGTTAAACTCTGAGATCATAAGTGGTACGAGGGGTTTTCTGTAACCGGCACTTATCCCCCTCCCTTCCACTTGTATCATTGTGGTTTCAACAAAGGAGCCACACAGCACTCCGGCCACACTAATGAAAAAAATCCCCTGGAGTTATTTCACTGGAGGTGGTCTCTCTCACACACGTATGTGAAATGTAAGCTTTGTAGCGACGGGCAGCGGTCCAGGTTTAAAAAGCCGACGGGTCCACATTAAATGCATTAAATCGAGGGGGTGGAGAAAAGATGGCTACTTTCTAAGGGGGCTGTTTGAGACACTCGGGAGTGAGTGTGGGCTTTTTGAGCTCAGAGGGCTCTGATTTAAAAAAAAAAATCTGAACGCCTTTTGTAAGAATCATAATGTGAATGTCCTCTTCACTCGCCTGCAGCTGCTTTAGTCTGGAACTGGAGGTTAAGATCATGAATTTAGACGCTGAAGCAAAAGATATTTTACAGCCATTGGTGTTAAAGCCTCATGTAGAAACGTGAAATGGTCAAAGAGCAGAAAACTGAAATCCCCATAAGATGCACAAAGGGGCCCTGTGCACAGAGACGTAAAAGGCCCCAATTCCCACCTTTGAGACTCCCTGTGATGAGTGACGACTGCTTTACAGTCTTTTTTTTTTTTTTTTTTTTTTGTCTATTTTGAAGTCAAAAGATGACTGCTCCTTCCAAATGCAGTCGTTTATATTTGGCAGTGTGGCTCGGTGACACCGGCACGGAACAGGAAAGCATAAAAGATCAAATTAAATATGTACTGAGTCCAAACAATACCCCAGCAGCTGTGGTGTCTGTGCACGCTGTGTAAACACAATTGATTAGAACGATGAGTTAAGCCAACCTATCCGGGTGGAACTCTCCCAGTCTTTTATTAACTTTATTCTGTTGGAGGAGTTTGCAGTTTGTCCTCTGACTGAAATGTGGCAGTTAGTGAGGCGCAGGGGTGGAGGAGGTGGTTGCCAAGCAGCTTGCAAGCTCAGCTGGGAAAATTGGACTAAAATGGAGTAACCGGATCGCCCTGTACGAGATTCACCAACTGAGTATGTCAGGATCTGAGCTTTGACTCTGAAACACTTTATAAAGACGTCCAGAGGCTTCCCGATAGTTCAAATAATCAGCTAATGCTTGATGCTCGGAGAAAACAAAGTATTGATATATGAGAGGATGTTTTCTTTAACAGAAACGTGTAAAACACAGAGCAACCACCAGGCTCATGAAATAATTATACCACAGTTATCGCAATGTCACACTGTAGCACACAGGATTTTACGGTGATCAATGAGACTTTTACATCTCATGACTTTGGTTTGTTGTTTCTCCTTATGTTACCAGTTACTTGCCAAAAATAATATTGATCAAGAGTACAACAGAGTAAAAATATCATTTTTTATTATTGAAATCTCTGTTGGCTCTTTCCACCTGCCTAAGTGTGATCTCTTTCTGCCTTCCTCTGCTTTACAACAGCACACACTTTGGATTAGTTCTCTTTTGAAACATGACACGTAAAAGAAACATTTGAGTGTGGGAAACCTTCACCAACCGAGTGAGGAAAGCACAAATGCTCTGAAAAGACATGAACAACAAAAGCTGGGACTTTGTCCTCATGTAGGCGTCAACTTTTTATTGTGTGGATTATTTTAGTTGTTTTTGTTGATGTGGGCGTTTTTGCTTTGATTTCACTTCCAGGATTATCTTAAATATGAAAAAAAAATCCTTCCAAGCACTCGAACATGCGACTTCCCGTTTTGTGCCTTAAATGGAAAAAAACATGCTCATGCACGAACTATTTCCCTTTATCTATGCTCATGACATTTTCAAAGAAAACTGTTTAAAATGCACACATAGAAGCAGCTCGTATCATAAGATGACCCTCAAACCCTTTAATTTCATAGCTCATGTATTTGAATTTTTGATTTTCATATTTTACTCTGGGCTGCGCTCTCTTAAGCCACAATAGGCACATTAGTTGGAAGTTGAAAATAATGTGGAGCTGTCCTTTGACTCTTGCTTGGTATGTGTTACATATGTGTCGGTAACTCTTCTGTCTCCCGCAGCATCTCATCCGAGGAGCCTCTCAACGGGCCGATCAACAATGCCCACTTGACCTTCCTGCCCCCAGTGCCCAGCTCGCATCCAGACAGGGATGTAGGGAATTTGTTCCTAAAGCATCACAAAGTGCAAAAGCAAGACCTGGATAAGGAGACATCCAAGTCCAGATCTGATGATGCCAATAATAAAACCAGGATCGATACCAAACGGCCTACAGTGAAGCCTGCTCGGCCAGCCAAACCTACGGACCCTCCCTTCATAGGAGACTCGTACATGAGCGAAGACGTCCCTCCGCAGACGGTGAGTTCTCCTTAACTGTGCTTAGTCTGCTGGCTTTGATTTCATCTGCTGCTGAAAATGAAACCCCCTGAGAGCAAAACGTTTATCTGATTTCAGCAGCTGTCAAAGAAATGTTTGCTGTTTTTAATCCAGGAATCTGAAATCTAATCTGTCTATATTTTACAGGCTGTTTTCCCTGTGACATGTGACATATATGTCTGTGCAGTTTGTCCTCTGACTGTAATGTGACAAATCGAGACGACTGTGTGGATGTCTCGATTTGTACAACTTCCTCTACATTTGCTTCTTGTTGTGCTTCTTCTCTCCTTACTGTGCTGTTGTACAGGATGTAATGTTTGCGTGGGTCCTGCATGTAGCCCTGCAAAAAATCAAATCAATCAAAGACCTCAGAAAGACAGGAAGTGAAACCGCATGCACTGATACACAAAAATATTTTCTCATGTTCAGTTGACATGGACAGTATGCAATTTGGCCACAAATAGAAGCGCGTACTCTACCAAATGAGTGTCATGTTGTTTCCAGTGAATGGTAAATGTGCTGGTACTTCCTACTCAGTTTAACACTCAAAGCACTTTCACCCACTTCTACAGCACTTTTATCTGTGGATGTGCAAGGTGAAGCTCAAGACTCACGATCTGGCTCAAGGATATTTTGTCACGTAGACAGTTCGAGCTGGGGATCGATCCAAAAACAACACGAACCATGATTTCCTTTGGGATTAATAAAGTATTCTGATACTGTGGCTCATTCATGTTTTAAATAAACAGCAATTAAGCTCCTTGGCAACAGACAATATATCAGACCTTCATATTCACAAATCCACACAAATAATAAAGGTAAACATCATTGTTATGGTGACTGACTGAAGTGGTGAGAAAAAAGCCAGCGGGTAATAAGTTGTAATTTGAACCCAGTAAACCAGCGGTGCCCATCACATGACTTGGTTTATCATCCCTGCAGCACTGTCACACATCTGCTTTTATTCGGGGCTGAGATGTCATAGGGCGGCTGCCATGGTTACTGGGTGGATCTGTTTTTTCCAGTAAATGTTTAGTAGAAATATGTTTCATGTGTTTTTGTTTGTTTTGTTTTTTCTTTGTTTGTTTGTTTTTATGGAGCCTGACTTCCACATTTCGTCACTATGAGCACAAACTCATGGTGTCATGAGGATGGAGGAGTGTAAAACAGATTAATTATCAACTCTGACTGTTATGGATGACATTGCATATTTTTGTAAGACTTTAATGGTGAGGCCATATCATAAATCGCCTCTGTCAGTGCGCCCCAGGGCAGCTGTGGCTACAATGTAGCTGCCATCACCAGTGTGTGGATGACTGAATGTGTAAAGCACTTTGGGGTCCTTGGGGACTAAGTAAAGCGCTATACAAATACAGGCCATATACCATAAATGATGATCTGTGCAGACATTGTAGTTAATGATAAATTTAACAAAGACGGAACAAGAAAGATTAAAACCATGGTGTACTACCCCAGAGGAAAAATGAAACAAAGGAGCCACTTATACCAGAAGCAAGAATACAAAACAAAGCTGCTGTTATTGTTGAGAATCTAAATACTGAACAGCAAGTTTCAGGCCATAAATAACATGACTAACATAAACGGACTGCAGAGACAGCCAAGGAGAGAAGACGCGATCAAGATAAACTAGTTGATGCATTTCTTTATTTTTATGCCACTGCATTCATTTTAGAGGTAAAGGTTGGATATTATTGGCTTTAAATTAAAAATGTTACAGCACAGGAGGTGTGCCTGACATAAAGAGCTCTGGTGGTAGCACTACCATGCTACTAGTGGTAGTGCTACTGATGCACTAGGATGTGACTGTGGTTCAGGGGGTTGGGAAGCTCATCTGTAACTGGAAGGTTGCCGGTTCGATCCCCCAGCGCTCTCTCTGTCCTGGGCAAGACACTTCACCTACCGCCTACTGATGGGGCCGATGGCAGCCTCGCTTCTGTCAGTCTGCCCCAGGGCAGCTGTGGCTACAACTGTAGCTGCCTCCACCAGTGTGTGAATGTGAGAGTGAATGAATAGTGGCATTGTAAAGCGCTTTGGGTGCCTAGAAAAGCGCTATATAAATCCAATCTATTATTATTATTATTATTATTATTATCCTTTGACTACGATGACCTGGATGACTGAGAACCTTCACAGACTTATTATTATTATTATTAGTTATTAGCATGTAGCTGTTGTTTCTGGTACAGTTTACTGCCATGTTCCAGAGAACTTAGATCATCACTGCCTTTCTTAAATTGCGAAACTTATTCAGTCATGTTTTCTTATTAACAGAGCATTTTGGTGTTGAATGTTTTATTTTTTTTCTTTGGTTTTTATCGGTTGAAATTAATGCTTTCGATCCGACTCGGGTTGCTTCATTTTTCCTTTGAGGCTACTGTTATTGTGATATAGATATCTGTAGCTGTATAGACGACCCTACGCTGTCATTTTGGTCTCTAAAATAGCGTCTGTTGCTTGAGGGTTACCCAGCAGCCAAGCTGATATATGTAGTGAGTCAAGTTTATTAAGATGCCTGAATAGATAAGAAAGCAGGCGTCTGTTGCTCAGGCGATACACCTTTATCATCCACTAAAAGCGCAGATCGGTTAGATCAGCAAGTTACTGAACAAAGAGTGAAAAGCTTGTGCGCACGAGCATGTGTGTTGAAGTATTTAAAGTATATAAATAAAGAGCGATGTGACTGTGCATGATTGGCTGCAGCGTGCAGTATGAGGCACTTTTAAAGCTCTTAGTTTCCCGGACTATCATCTGCTCACTTTCAGTGGGTAGATTTTCTTTGAGCACCCTTCTCTGATAACATCTGCATGTATTTTCTTATCTGTTATTTCCACTCTTGTATTTCACTCAAACAGAATATTTCTCCTCCACTAACATCTACTTCCTTGTCTACATGTGTATATACTTGTAAGGTTTTTGTTTTTTTTTTTCATCAGCAATGTCTGCCTCTGTGTGTTACTTCATGCCTCATGCTGGATGAAACCTCCAGCATCTGTCCTGTCGTTAGCCCTGTTCTCTCTCCGCTCTGCAATTACCAGGCAATTGCGCCCAGTGAGACTCTTATTAGGAGGTCAATATTGAGGGTGAACTTCCTGCCGAGTGAAAGTAATGATGTTGGCTTCGTAATGATTGTGAGGGACGTGCAGTAACTGCATTTAGGTCTGGAGGTAGGAGCGTCTGCATGAGGTCTGATAACAGTTATGTTGGTGTCTGCTCCACACAGGGCTGTCCAGACAGCATCCGAAGTCGGGTGGGGAAAACTGAATTTGGAGAGCGATTTCTGGAAAGTATTCCAGTTTTGCAGTGGGCCAAACACGTGACACCCGAACAGCACCGGCGTCTGAGCCATTATCCTGGAGCACATGGCTGGGGAGGGATCGATTACGACAGTGAGATTTTGATTTTATCTAAAAAATTTCCTTTCATTTCATTGATTGCTCCTTTTGAACTCTCCAGTTTCTTGTGAAACTTATTTTATTTTAGTTTTAGTTTAACGTTCATGATGGAATGCAGCCATCACAACTCTGCAATTTTTCTCTACCCAACCAAATCAGTCTTTTTTTTAATTTTTTTTATCCTCACCTCTGTGTTCAGATTTTTATTCTTAGGCTTTATTAAAGCAGCTTTGCATGAGTCCATGATTCAAAATAATCTTGTTTATCTTATGCTGGGCCTTGGTGCACCCACACACCACCCACCCAGTTCCATATAAACACATCCACACTGTGACATCAAAGAATTTTAATAAAACTGTCAGGATCCGACTGCTTAGATCAAACCTGAGCTTTTGCCTCATACTTAGACTGACATCATCATTTGTAGCTTTGTAACATCCACCGTTCTAACGGCTCATAATGGGAAAACAAGGAAAATCGGTCAAAATTCAACTAATTGTATTATTATTTTTTAATATAAAGCTGGATTTGCCCCAGTTCAAGATGAGGTGCGTATGTGTCCTGGCTTTTTTGTTTGTTTGTTTGTTTGTTTTATTTAAACATACATTGACATGGTCCTGAAAATAAAAGTATTTACATTTTATTTTGAAAAAGGAGTGTCTTAGAGTTATTTATTATATAAAACAGACAAAAAACCCACAAAACTGAAAATGTAAATACAGTAATACACCATAAATTTACAGTAAATGTACATCAATACATTAAACAATTGTTCAGGCTGAATAATCCACAATAACTCTCTGGCAGGAAAATATCCTCCTCCAACTCTGTCTTATAAGAGCCAGATGTAGGACTACAAGTACTTCTGGATAATTTCATTGAGGACATGCTGGTCTCATCACAGCACAGACATTTATCATAGAGATAAAAGCAGCTTCCTGTCTGTGTGCCCACATGGAGCCTCTGGGATTTTTTTTTTCCTGTTCTTTCAGGACAATCCATCCATCCGCGTCCACTTATCCTTTTCAGGGTCGCGGGGGGCGCTGGAGCCTATCCCAGCTGTCATAGGGCGAGAGGCAGGGTACACCCTGGACAGGTCACCAGTCTGTCGCAGGGCTAACACACCGGGACAGACAACCATTCGTGCTCACATTCATACCTAGTAGCAATTTGGATTAATCAATTAACCTATCCCCACAAACTGTGGGAGGAAGCCGGAGTACCCGGAGGGAACCCACGCAAACACGGGGAGAACATGCAAACTCCACACAGAAAGACCCCGGCCTGATGTTGGAATTGAACTCAGGACCTTCTTGCTGTGCGGCAACAGTGCTAACCACCGTGTCACCATGACGCCTATATTAAACAAATCTTAGATTTAATCAGTTCTTTTGTGCCAACAGCACTGGTGGAAACACTCTCTGTCCTCAACTCACCTGCTAACTGGCAGATGTTGGACAACTGGAAGGCTCCTGGCAATAAGTCGGCGTGCAGTCGCTGTGCAGTGGTGGGGAATGGAGGGATACTGAAGAACTCCCAGAAAGGGAAGGAGATCGACAGCCATCACTATGTCTTCAGGTCGGTCCTGACGCCTTCCTTCCTGCTTCCTTTCATTAATAATGAAAATATAAGAAAAATAATGCTGATTCTATTTATTATGTGTCTCTGGATTGTTGTGGTCTTCAGGACCAATGGGGCAATCATTAAGGGCTTTGAGGAGGACGTAGGGTCTCGGACCACCCACTACACGTTCTCCACAAACACGCTGATGAATTCCATGTTGAGCTACGCAGGTGTCGGGTACAGACGACCCCCCGTGTCTAAGGTGAGGACGGAAATAAACATCTGTCTTTATTAAGTGACGACGTTAAAACGGTCTTGTCATGCTCGGCTGCTCCCTCCTCTCAAACAGGAAACGCGGTACATTTTCCTGCCGGATCACGACCGAGATTACCTGCTGATGAAAGCGGCGGCGACGCACACCCTGGTGGACAGGGGGCGTGAGAAGGGCAAAAAGTAAGCGACACTTTACAGACTGCAGCTTCAGTCCTGTTTTCTTCTGCGTTACCCGTTTTTAATTTGATTATTATCAGCATCAAGGCCCAAGGAGTGGAAGCGTCCTCAGGGTTGGTCCACTACCACTAGCAGGAGTTCTCCACACTTTATGAGGTTTTATCAAAGATTTTCTTAGGACACAAGCTGCTTTTTCACTCATTTTCAGTCCAATTGTTGTACCTGACCTTGTTCAGAGGAACAGTCATCTCACCAGAGAGCAGAGCAAAAGGCAGAAAACATCCAAAGAAGAGCTTTGAATGTCCGTCAAGAAGCCTGGAGAAGTATTTCTAAAGACTACTGAAAGAAAGAAAGCTGAATCGCAGAGCTCAGACTGTGTTGAAGAATAAGTGTGGTCATAACAAATATTGACTTTCAAGCTCATTTAAATTGTACAAACTTGTTTTTTGCCTGTATGTCTGCAACTCAAGACTTGCACAGCCAGCTATGTTTGTGCAGAGGTGCAAAAACGGAGTCTTACTTTTTGGAAATATGATTGCTGAGATGAAGCAGATGATATTTCCTGCAGACAATCCAGCAGATTAAACCTGACTAGTCTGTATTTGTTTATAATGTCACAAGATCAAATATGTCAGAAGCGTCACTGCTCATCAGTGATCTTTGAATGTTAATACTCGTGCTCTCCAGCAGTTGTGGTGTTTTTATAGTAATGCCGTATTTCCTTCAGTCCAGTGAAGTACTTTGGTGAGGACGTGTCAGCAGAGAAGTTGAAGATGTACCATCCTGATTTCATCCGTTACCTCAGAAACAGGTGAGCAAATTCTCACTCGTGAAAGCAGAGCTCGTGTTTCAAAAGCTGTAAGTGGGATTAAAGGAGAAGCAGCGACTGAAACCAGAGAGAGCTGCTGAGGGAAGATCCCCACGCAGCCACACTGGGCCACAGAGGTCACCGTGTGTGTGTGTGTGTGTGTGTGTGTGTGTGTGTGTGTGTGTGTGTGTGTGTGTGTGTGAGAAACTTCAAGCTTCAGTTCCTGAAAGGCTCACAGCGCAGGTTATTCATGTTTTGTGATCTTTTTGTTTCAGATTCCTCAGATCCAGCACTCTGAAAACCAGATTCAAAGACATCTACCGTCCATCAACCGGTGCCACGATGCTGCTGGCGGCGCTGCACACCTGCGATAAGGTACATTTCCAGCAGTCTGTTGTTTACTTATCAGGAGACAAGGCCGTACTTGCCCGATAGCGTGAGAATGTTTTGACTTTGAGCAGCTGAGCTGCAGAAGCATGTGCTGCATTTCTGTTAAATTGCTGTGTGTCAAAAAGCCTCCACAGAGTTATGCTTTTGATCTTTACTGTGGTGGCAGCGAGCCTTATACATCGTGTCCAGATTCCGTATCCGGTTAATTGCACATGTTAAACCTGTTTTCCAGCCTGAGAAAATGAAAATGAGCCAAGTGGGTCAAATTGAACTAAAACTGGCATTTTGCAGTTTACGTGTCACCAGATTCCTAATCTGTCTGTCTTTTGATTATAGGTAAGTGCGTACGGCTTCATGACCCCAGACTACAAGAAATACTCAGACCACTATTACGACAAAAACTATCACCCTGTTGGCTTCTTCGCCAACCACGACCTGCGTATGGAGATGAATCTGTGGCAGCAGCTGCACAAGGCCGGCCTCGTACGGCTCTACATGCGCAACTAAACGAGGATGATGAGAAATTTCATCACTCCATCTGCACGCGGCTCACCAGCATAGTCACAGGGAGACGGGATGTGCAGAAACGTGGGACTGTGCCCGTCTCAAAATGACACTTCACAACTTTCTGAAATAAACGCAAAACCAGCAGATGATTTATTTTCATGAAGGAAATGATGATAAATTTGATTTCTAAAAGACAGCTGCTGTTATTGTTCAGCAGAGAGGTCACAGTTATGGGTCTATTATTTGTTTTGCCTCTTTTTAAAGGAATCTTTCTGTGCTGGGAAGCATTATTCTGGTGACTGGTAGGAAAATGGAGCTTATGTTAATTTAAAAGAAAGAAACGATTTTTGGATTAAGGGGCCTGCTGGTCCGGACCACACAATCCTGTGACGGTAAATCCAAACGGTGTAAGCTGTGAGTCACAATCTCTAAGATACTGTCAGACTGTTAAGATGCTTTCAACAACCTCAAAGGGGAGCTCTTCTCCTCCTGCTCCTCCTCATCTTCTGTCATACACGGGCTCTTCCAGTGTTTCACTTACCTGCTGGTTAAACCATCTGTTTATGAGGGGCAACCAATAAGAAGAAAGGTGGCTCGAAGGAAGCTAACGTGGTTCATTTCAAACAGAGAATAAACTGAGGGGCTGCACCAGTGTAAGATTTACTTTGAACTGTGCTACTCTGGTAGAATTCAAAACCATGACTGTAAATCTGGGAATCTGCAGAATTTATCAGCTTTAGTTGGAGTTGAAACACTCCAGATATGCTATTTTTTTTAAAGTGTTATTTCCTCTCTTTGAATAGATGGGCACAGATTCTTGTCTAGTTAAAGAGGGAACTGATTTGCTATTGTAAAAGTTTGATTGTTTTAAAATTATTTCATTATCTCTGCAGACAATCTGTGGTGATTTATGGTAATATTTGGCTTTCCTGTGAACCTTTCTGCTGCTGCTACAAGCTGAACTGGAAATTGTCCCTTCTGTCTTGTTATGTATTTATTTTTAAACCAGCAAACCAGCAAACAGTTGTTTACTCTGAGAACTTTAGATCGTATCATACGATCGGTCTCTGGAAAAGCTCAAGTCATTATTGTTTGACACAGCGAGACCACTCTCGAGTTGGCAACGTGCTTAAAATATCCCATCCCCGCGGCCAGAGCACTGCTGGCAGTGACCACGGGCCATTTTTATGAGTTTTCTTTTTTCTGTGAGTTTACTGTGGAATGAAAAGGGAAATAATTCACTGACTGTGACTTTAAAGCTCACAAACAAATTAAGTATTTAGTTTAAGGGACGTAATTTATTCTCATTTTAAACATATTTTAATTTCTTTTTTTAACACTTAACTACACTTTGTGGCCTCTACTGGACTTTCAGTGCCTTCAATGTGAAACAGCAGTTTGGGTTAATTACTGTAAGAACTGAACTTTATTGCCAGACTCCTTCAGCTCTGACTCATCAGCTTCCATCTCTGAAGTGACCGTGGGGGGTCTGCCCTCGACTACATGGATGTACTGTCTTCAAGCTTAAAGGGGATTTTATTGTATTTTATTAACAATACTACAAGTTTTGAAGTGGAAGGAAGGTAACCAAACCAAAAACGGTCACATCAGGGAACGTGTGTATTTAAAAATTAGCCTTCTGTGTTATTAAATCAGTGCAGAAAAAGCAATGCAATATTTCCAGCATTTCTGCAAACTGTAGAGGGGAAGGAGACTTCTGGTTTATATACGGTGCAATGATTGATTGTGATTTTTTTTAAAAAATTAAATCCATATCTCAGTGAGTTTGAGTCTTTCTGTCATAACCTGAGAGTTTGGTCACACTTTATTTTACAGCTTTGATTAATTTTTTTCTACCAAAGATCAAGAGGAAGGTTCTAGAAATTATCATTTACTGTTACTAATTATAAAATGGAGAATTTATTTATTGGTCTGTTTTCTTAACTGCATTTTCTAATCCTGGGTCATGAGGAATTCTGGAGCTTATCCTGGACTGGTCACCAGTCTATCACAAGCCTCACACAGAGAGACTATTCACACTCACGGCCAGTTTACCCAGCAAGCATGTCTCTGGACTGTGGGAAGAAGTCATGCAAGCACAAGGAGAACATGCAAACTCCCCAGACAGCAGGCAGATTCAAACCCAGGAGCTGTTTGCTGTGAGGCAACACTGCTAACCACTGTTCCACTGTGACCCAGACAGTATTTGAGAGCTTTTCAGACATTAATCAGTCTTCAGCTGCCACGCACCCTTGTATAAAGTCAGTATCATGTCTGATTGCACAGAATAGCCTATGACTTAATAACATGCAGTCCAATTTTATTTCTATAGCACCAAATGATGACAACAACAGTCACCTCGAGGTGCTTTATTTTAAGGTAAGGACACTACAATAAAACTAGAAAGTACAACAATGAAATGACCCCCTGTGAGCAAACACCTGGTGACAGTGGGAAGGAAAAACTCCTTTTAACAGGAAGAAACCTTCATCAGGAGTCTTGCACCACCTTTTCCATGTTGTTCTGTTTTCTCCACTAAATTTTGTACGCTGTAACATTTATCTTAAAGCTTTAGTTACTTCTATCCTAAAATCTCCAAAATTCTAAGTACCAAAATATATTAGCTCTATAAACATTCAAAATGAAATATTAATTAATGCATAATATCATGATTCTGCATAATGAGCACGGTTTCTATAAATCTTTTGGAATATAAAATTAGAATTATGCTGATTTTGGCTGCATGAAAGCCAGAAATTTGTGCCCCAACAGGCACTGAATGATTGTTTCCAACTTTTTGAAACAAGTCTTTTAAACTAAATTACACATGTCTCTTGTGAGAAAGATATCTATTCTTTAACTTAAGATCTGATGTGACATAGGGCCTCTAAACGTGCTATTCCACCTTGCTGATATGCATTGAGAATAGCTGTGTGTCAACACATAATGTGTAAATGCACTAAATTGGCACAAAGCCATCAGCTAAAAAAATGAAAGAATGTTTTCTTTGTTGTTAATTGTTTAATATGTTTTAAATTTACACTCATTTATATTTGAGGTTATCGTTATTTTAAATGAAGTTTTACTTCAAGATATTTTTTGTCATACTGAGTGACATACCATCCCACGCCTTTTAACCGGCGCCAAAGGTTTCAGTTCATACTCCAATCCAGAAGGTGGTGCTAACGCACCTGAAGTCAGCTCCCCGTGCACTGTTCACCAAAGAAGAGCAGCAAAAAGGAGACAATAAACGAAGTGGATCTTCAATACCGCAACACTGAGACGGTCTTTTGAATTAAACCCAGAAATTAAATCCCTCGAAGTCTATCAGCACCAGGGGATCGATTAAAAACGAGATCGCTGGTAAGAAAAATCAGATTTAACGTGCAGTGACTCTCCGGGAGGAAACGGCTAGCTGCTAGCTCATCGTAGGGGGTGGATGAAGAAAAGAGTTACACAAAAACGGAGCATCTCATCTCTTGTCAATCCCAAACGGCACACAAATGACAAAAGACCATAGTTCGGCTATTTATTAGTTAATAATGAAGTATTAACGCGAATGAAAAAGGCGGAACCCAATAGCGAGGATTGAAGCGGATACCCGGACGGTTTACAGCGCGCACACAGCCAAGTTATTTTTACAGTAAAAAATCTCTTTTTATTCAGTCTGTGACAAAAGCCGCGATGAAACGCAGTATTTGGGCGCTTTTGTGGATTATATAGGCCCGAATTAGATGAGCTGAGCCTGAATTGAAGGCCGCAGCCGCAGGGGGGAAGAGAGCAGCTGGCGAGTCGGACGGTTTCCAGCTCTTTGTCTGAACCGGAAGTACAGAAACATTGACATCCTGTTGAGGCCGATCCCCCCCCCCCCCCCCCCCCCCAAAATCATGATTTTGTTTGGGTTTTTTTAGACTGCAGCAAATCCAGTATTATCCAATATTATCGTACTTTAACGATTATTAATAAACATATGAAAATACAAACAAATGAAGAAAAATGGCACCTCAGAACTTATTACATATCCAAGGATATTGCAGAAGTCATTAATCTGGTGATTTAGCCTAGTTTATTCCTAGTTTGTACTCTGTGTTTCCAGCAGTGTAAAATATTCATCTTTTTATAAAGGTATAAAAACATGGCACTTCCACATTATTTTAAACTGAAACTCTGAACATAACCTGCTCCCAACAATTTGTTTTATTCTGCTGGCTGCAGATTTGGTGCTGTTTAGTGTTTGAGAGTAAAGAATAATATATAAAAACAGAATTCAAACATAGGGTTATGTACAAGCAAGTAAAGTGTAGGTTAAGATCAGATGATGCTCATAGAACAATAAAATTGTTTGCTGTTGAGGATCTATTTTTATTACTGATGCTCGTCAGGGAAACACAAAGACTTTAGAAGCTACTGAAAATCTTTAGACCCTCCCACTGATTCCCCAGAGGTCTGCAGCAGGTACCACAAAGCAGGATTTTGTATTTCATACCCCTAACCCTACAGATTAGAGATCAGCACGTATGAAATCTCTGCCTACTGACCAATCAATTCACCATGAAATAGCGTCATCATTCCTGGAAGATCCCTTGGACCTCTGTGTGTGAACAGTAGAAGGTTCTAAAGAAATAAATGCAATTTTATTTCTTGCCTGTTTTTTTCCTCTTGGTAGCAAACAGTTTTACAATTTCATTGTTTTACTGGCATGATCCTAAAACAGGCCATGTAAACTGTACTTGCTGATCTCATATTAAATTTGTACGTAAACTGAGCCTATGCTTGAAGTCAGCTTTTATATTTAATCTGTACTCTCAAATAGAATAGAATAGAATTAGAATAGAATAGAATTCAACTTTATTGTCATTGCACATGCACAGGTACAGGGCAACGAAATGCAGTTTGCATCCATCCAGAAGTGCTTTAGTGATATAGATATATTACAATATATATTAGCAATAGTATAGATATGTAAGTATACTACAGAAATGGGTCTATTATGGTATGTTATAATGTACACGGTATGAAGTATGTTGTGAATATTCTATAACTAAGTATGTAAAGGCTGTAGTGAGTACAAGCTATGTACAGGATATGAACAGGATATAAATATGAAAAACTATACAGAATATGAAATAAATAACTTTACAGAATCTGAGATATACAGCTATACAGAAATGGGAACTATGCAAGTTGTAAACAGTTGTAGGATTAAAGATTATCGAATGTACAGAATGATTATTTACACAGAGCTATACAGTAGTGCAGTTAAGATAAGTGAGGGTGTAGATAGTTTCTACAGAGGCTATATAAAGTGCTAGTGGTTGTGAGTGGTGGTTCACTCCATGTTATTATTGTGTGTTTGAGGGTACAGTTGTCCATTGTGGGTGTGTGTATGTTCAGTCCATGAGTTTAACGTGGGTCAGATGTCAGGAGGCAGAGTTCAGGAGTCTGACAGCTGTGGGGAAGAAGCTGTTCCGGTACCTGGTGGTCTTAGTCCGGAGGCTCCTGTGGCGCCTCCCAGAGGGCAGGAGGGTGAAGAGTCCATGTGATGGGTGACTGGGGTCTTTGATGATTTTCCCAGCCCTTTTCAGACACCGCTTCCTGTAGATGTCTTTTATGGCAGGAAGTGGTGCTCCGGCGATGCGCTGGGCAGTTTTCACGACCCTCTGCAACGCCTTCCGGTCCGAGGCAGAGCAGTTCCCGTACCAGACTGTTATACAGTTGGTCAGGATGCTCTCGATGGTGCAACGATAGAAGTTCACCAGGATGTCTGAGGACAGGTGGTTCTTCCTCAGGGTCCTCAAGAAGAAGAGGCGCTGGTGAGCCTTCTTGACCAGCTTGGAGCAGTTGGTCGTCCAGGTGAGATCCTCGGAGATGTGGACTCCCAGGAACTTGAAGCTGCTCACACGCTCCACAGCCGTCCCCTTAATGTGGATGGGTGGATGTGGGTCAGCATTCCTCCTGTAGTCCACGATGAGCTCCTTGGTCTTCTCGGTGTTAAGCAGCAGGTTGTTTGTGTCGCACCACTCAGCCAGACGATCCACCTCCTCCCTGTAGGCGGCCTCATCGTTGTCACTGATGAGGCCAATCACCGTGGTGTCATCTGCAAACTTAATGATGGTGTTGGAACCATCAGCAGGTCTGCAGTCGTGGGTGAAGAGGGAGTAGAGGAAAGGGCTCATCACACAGCCTTGTGGTACACCGGTGTTCATTGTGATGGTAGATGAGCAGCGGTTATCCAGCCGGACATGTTGGGGGCGGTTGGTCAGGAAGTCCAGTAACCATTTGCAGATGAGGGAGCTGATGCCCAGGTCTGTCAGTTTCCTGATGAGTTGTGAGGGGTGAGTCTGCAGCTGATAGAAAAAAAACTAAAACTGCTAGGAGCGAGCAGGTTTGATTTAAATCAGCTGGAATCACCACATTTTCACTGATTCTTTTCTTTACAGCATGTTTTATGTGTGCAATTTGTTAAGCCGTGCTTTACTAAAATCACTGACTAAAGTGAAAACTGTGACTTGCTTTGTTACAGGAAACTGCGTGTATTAATTTGATGATTTAGAAAATGTACAAATGTTATGCTTGATTCTAATCTGCTGCCGTTTATCCTGATCATCAGTGTTAGGAAAAGTGAAAAAGCCTTCAAAATTGATGTGCAGGGAAAGAAGCATAAGCATCATATTGCATTCAGGGGCGTTTCTTAAGACGTAATGTAGAAAATCTAGCCTTAGTTTGCCTATCGGCCATTCATTAAAAAATAAGAAAAACAAAAGGAATAAAAGTGTTCTGCATAAAATTGGCTTTGCTTTTTTATGGTTAATGCTACATTTTTGTTCAGCCTGTTGAATTACTGCTGAGAATCTGCTCTTCAGCTGGATTTAACTGTCGACACAGTTACATCCCTAACTTGTTCCTGTTTTTCCTGCAGATGTTTAATAGCTGTCGGTGATTAAAGAAGTTCCTCATGAGTGAAACCCCAGTCTGGACCAGCATGAACCCGGAGACCCTCCACATAAAGGAGGAACAGGAGGAAATCTTGACCAGCCACGAGGAACAGCAGAGTAGTGGTCTGGAGGAGGCGGATATCATTAAGGTCATAATCACTGCAGTTCCTGTGAAAACTGAAGATGATGAAGAAAAACCTCAGTTCTTACCCTTTCATCAAAGCCAAGCTGAGGACAACAGAGATACAGAGCCTGAGAGCGATGGACAAGAACCGAGCAGTGACCCGGATCTTCAAAGTGAGTTTAAACCTGATGCTGATGAAAAGGCTTCAGACTATTCTGAGACTACTGATGAGTCTGGACCTGAAAACGAAGACAGCGATGGCGGCTGGAAGGAGGGCAGGGCACTGGAGTCGGACTTAAATATGGATGTGGACTGTAATGCGGCAAAAAAATTCTTAAGCTGCACTTTGTGGGGTCAGCAGTTTATCTACAAGCAGTGTCTTCAGAAACAGCTGACATGCCATTCAGGACAAACTCCTTCCAGCTGTTTGGTTGATAACAGCTGCGAGGTAAAGCAAAACGTAGATTCCCAGGTGGTGGCCCCAACAGGTGTGAAACAGTTTATCTGCGAGTTGTGTAGTGAAGTATTTTACCGAAAATCAGAATTTAAGAGGCACAAGAAAATGCACAACGGGGGGAAGGCATTCAGCTGCGACTATTGCGGTAAAGGATTTAACCGAACGTCAGATCTCAGGACACACATGAGGGTCCACACAGGTGAGAAACCCTTTAGCTGTAGTAGCTGTGGACAGAGATTCAACCAAAAGATACACCTTAAGACGCACATGAGAATTCACACCGGAGAGAAGCCGTTTGTTTGCGAGGAGTGCGGTAAAAGGTTCAGCCAGCAGGGAAATCTGACAACTCACATGCGAGTCCACACCGGAGAGAAACCGCTAGCCTGCGAAGACTGTGGGCAAAGGTTTAACCAGCAGACGCATCTTAAGGCACACATGCGAGTGCACACAGGAGAGAAACCCTTTCAATGTAGTGACTGTGATAAAACGTTTAAACGAAAGACGCACCTTAAGACCCACATGAGAGTCCACACTGGAGAGAAACCTTTCGGTTGCAAGGACTGCGGTAAAAGGTTTTACCGAAACACAGATCTTAAGACTCACTTGAGAGTCCACACGGGAGAGAAACCGTTTGGATGCGACGAGTGCGGCCAGAGGTTCAACCAAAAGACGCATCTTAAGGAGCACATGAGGCTCCACACGGGAGAGAAACCCTTTCACTGCAACAAATGCGGCAAGAGATTTAATCGTAAGACGCATCTTAACTCACACATGAGAGTCCACGCAGAATGAAAACGTCAAGGCTGCTTGGTTTGTTGTAAGAGATTATTTGCCGTGTGGAGGCAAGTCTGCAAGAACCACAGCATTTTTTTTATTGTCCTGTAACGTTTACGTTTTTTAAGCTTTCTTCAGTGCGTAGTTCAGAATATTTTAAACAAAATGATATTTGCTTCATCTGCTGGATGTTTAATGAAATACTAATGCTGAGGCTTCTTTAGTTTCCCTAAGCTAACCTCAGGTTTTGTTATTTAAAGAACTCAAGTAGAAAACAACTGTACTGTTACTAAAAACACTTAATTTAAGCCTGCGCTACGTATTAACTCTCTGTTGGGCTCTGTTGTATGTCAGTCCACACCAATACTTGTGCTCGTACAAAGACTTTTTTATAATGTGTTTTGATGTTTAAGCAGTGAGTCTGAATGAAACTAATCTGAACAGAAAACATAATTTAAAAACTGTTATGGTGGATTATTATGGTAGTCCTTATTAGGGTTGGGCAATTGGACGAATATATCGACTAGTTTTACAAGGGCGATTTATTTATTTGTTTGCCCATGAGCAAGTTTGCTAATAATGATGGAGCTAATAAAAGCAGTCAACAGAAAAAAATAATAGCGCTGTTTTAACAGCACCCTCTTTCATCTGCGAGCAAATGCCCCCACCTCAGAGTGCGCCCAAGTGCTTGTTGATGTGGCTGCAGAAGCTGTTGATAGCCTAGCATACTCAGCCGGATGGTGGACACGTGCATGCTCATGCAAGTTAGTCGTGTTTGAGTACTTTGCTCGAACTATACGTCTGCACAAGTGGCACACCGCTTTGGTTATATCCTTAGGTTTACCTCTTTCATCTGGTTTAAGGCCAAAGAAATCCCAAATTGGCAACTTTTAATTTTTTAGTGCTGTCAGCGTTAACACTCCTTCATCATGACTAACGCGATTAACAATTAACCCATCTGGAGCACAGCCTGAGTCAAAATCCCTGAAATATCTCTGTCAACGCATTTCGGCAGTTTGTCCTAATTTTGTTCATTCTGCGCTCCAGATGGGTCGAGAGCGTTAAAAATTTTAATCGTGATGACCGCGTTTAAGCCGTGTTAACGCTGACAGCGGTTTTTTGCTTTGTTTTTTTGGAAATTAGTTCATCCATATTTGAACTTCTTCTGTGGTGTAAACGTGCATGATTACATGGCCCCGCCCATCAAGACGTCTGCGCACGCACGAATATATGGCCCATCGGCGATTGTTGGACTGACGATTGCCGGTTGGAAAATTTTTACATATCGCCCAACCCTAGTTCCCATGTAGCATCACTAAACGAATGTTTTTTTTTCTTTTACTATGTGCTACTGGCAGGTTCACTGAAAAATACTACTTTGTAATATAATATACATTTCAGCCAATCCTGTTTGTAAAATGTATGTACTGTAATGTAAATGACTTTCAGATTCAGCTGCCTGTTGACGAGAACACTACTACATGTACTGCTGTATTTGCATGTTGTCTCTCAAAGTGTTTTATTAAAGGTGTGTTCCTGTAACGCATCAGAATGTTCTCAGACTTACCTTTTTGTTACAGTAACAGCATATGATTCTTCTTCTTCAGTGTTTTGGTGAGACTGTCCTCAACAAAACAGCTGGATTGTTTTTGTTTTTTTAATTAAAGCTGTCATTAGGACTAGTTAGATCTTAAAGGTAAGTGCAAAATATTGGCAGAACTCAAAATCCTGTAGCCTAGAGACTGGAGGAGCTTGTTAACATTTTCCAACGCTACCCGGATGTTGTTTTAACAAGTTTATCAGCATGTGAGGTCAAGTCATATAACCTTCATTGGATGTAATAATATCAAATATTTGCAAAGCACTTAAAAGTTATAAAACCACACATAAAGATGAATACATGTTCCACATGGGACGGGTGGGCAAAAAGAAGCTTTTGACCTAACTAAAGCTAAAGTTTAGTTAGGTCAAAAATTCAAACTATAAATGCTCGAAAGGAAACAGGCTATTCGTGTCCAGTGAAGGGAATCCAAGGAACAGCTTACATTAATTAAGCTAATGATTAAGAGGAAGGAAAACTATACAACTATACAAATGACTATCAAAAGAAGAGTTAACCTAGGACCTGGTGTCTACATATGAGGTAATCACATTTTGGGTTATTTAGACCAAAATACTCAATTTTGCTCTACAAGGGCCTGATACCCACTTACGAGGACATTATACTGCTACTGTTCTATCGAAATTTTAAACGAATATCCTCATATGTGGCTCTGATTTTTCTTAGAAACAAAAATTAGGTAAAAAAAAAAACTTTGCTTTTACATTCATCAGGTCCCAATCATACGGAGCCCCGCAGGGTACATGGGAGAAAAAAAAAATTAAGACGGACTTTTGTGAGATCTGCTTGGTTTACAAGACATCACATATTTGCAAAAGTGCTCTGACGTTTTCGGAGATCTGACACCCACCATCTCGAAGCTAACGGGAGGTCGAGACCTACTACAGACCTACTACAACTCGGGATCTTGCAAAAGTTTTGCGAGATCCCGAGTTTGTTTTGCGAGATCTACTTTTGAGCACCTACGCCTGTGTGCTCCCACATTAATCACACTCTATCCCAGCTGCAAACTGGGGTGGGACACAATATATACCTTTGCCTGCATGGCTCCTAATTGATGAAGACACAGTAGTTTAACCTAAATGACTTATCCATAATTTGATGAAGGCAGTGTGCAAAGAGGTTCAGTTTAAGGTCAAAGGGAAATTCATTTCATTTATATTTTTTGCAATAAATACTCAATAATAATGATCAGTTTTCTAATCTGCAAATCAGGACCAAACATAGAAACTTTGTTATATGCGTGCCACATTCACTGCACATATTCTTTTGTTGGTATTACTGAGAATCAGCTTTACAGTTTGAGTATGTAAAAGAATTACTTCAGCAGAGAATCACAGCATGATTGGTAAAATAATCAGTGAAAATTTGGTGGTTTTAAACTCAAAACTCTGCTGTTGACCAGATTATGTGTTCAGCAGTTTTGATTATATGGAGAACAACATACGAGCTTTCAGAGAAGTACAATCACATCCATTTTTGTAAGTCGCTGCGCCTTCAAGACTCGGAACATTCATCACGCCATCACTAACTTAACATGCTCAAAACAAAGTATATGCACAGTCAATATACATAATAATCATACTAAAAACATTTAATAGTGTGCAAAAGTCTTGAGCCACTTTCATGTCTTTTTATTTTGTTTCCAATGAGTTTAACTTTCTGTGAATTAAAAAAAGTGCTCTTGAGCTCTTGGGCAATACTTCTCCAGGTTTTGAAAGCTTTCCTTTGGACAGTCCAGTCCTTGTACTTGACAATTTTTTAAAAATGCTTTTCCTTTTTTGTTTGTTAAGCCCCTTAACACTGGCCTATGAGTCATTCAAGCATAAAAAGACAACTTATAAAGTGCTTGGAGTGCTCCAGTAAAACAGAAGTGCTTTTAAATAGTATTTTCAGGTACTTTGTTATTAGCAACCTGTCAAAACCCCACCAAAGAAAAAACAGACTGATAAGTAGGGATGGGTACCGGTGTCCGGTGCCATGATGGCACCGGTTCTGACATAAACGGTAGTAACCAGACCGAAAAGCAGCGCACATTTCGGTGCTTTATTTTCCTGAGCTGTGATACACTTTAGATTCTAGCCAATCATTTAACGTTTCCGAGGATAGTAGGCGGGGCCAGGTACGTACGTTCTGTTAGAGCAGAGCTACAGATTAAAAATGTCCAAGGCGAAGCGGTCAAAAGTCTGGCTGTACTTCACAGCAGAAGATGCAAACTCAGCAGCCTGCAACAAGTTCTTTAAGCTGATACTGTGATACTGTCAAAGGAGGTGACACCTCAAATCCGATGAAACACCTGGCGACGCATAGCGTTTTTTTAAAAGCCCAGAAATGCGCCGTATTTGATAGCTTGCTGCGAGACCTCACACTGAGCACATCTACTGCGGGTGGGTTGCCTGTTATGCAACATCCCCCAAAAACACGAAGAGGAGAGTCCTGGCCCCTAGCCCTGCCAGTGTAGCAGAAATGATGACGGATGATGATGGCAGCAGCAGCCGTTCTTCTCTGCGTGAGTAGCTAATTTACGTTGAGTAGGCTAACCACGTTATTACATTAATGCATGTAAGGTGAACTAGCAAACATCATCATAGCTACATGCGGCTGTCCTCTTGTTTGATGGCAGATACTCCCTTCACCCTGGCTAAAAAGGCTAAAATGACCAAAGAAAAAGTGGAAAACAGTTAAACATGAGAGGTTTAGGACAAAGTTTGTGTTTTTTCCATTGTTTAAGCACTGCTTCCAGCCAAGAGTGATACCATATATGCCCCATAGCTGCAGAAAAGGCTAACATTGTTATCTTTTTACAAAAAAACAGCTGAACATGAGAGGTTTTTGGACCAATTTTGTGTTCTCCATTCTTTAAGCACCGGTTTGAGCACCGTTTGAGCACCGGCACCGTTTCAAAAGTACCGATTTGGCACCGGTATCGGATAAAACCTAAACGATACCCATCCCTACTGATAAGCATAAAATATTCCAGCAAAGGCTGGAGAACGATTCCTGAAGACTACTTAAAAATAACAGGAAGCTTCCTCAGAGAGTTCAGAGTGTGCTGAAGAACAAAGACACCCATCATCACACCAAATATCAACTTTCAAGCTTTTTAGAATTGTACAAACTCTGTTCTTGCTTATAAACTGCATTTTCATGTCTCTTGACACATGTCAATGAATCACTGCACGCTGTTGTTACAGACAAACAGTGCAACACCACAACCAGCTTTTCTGGTCATTTATTCAGCCATAAAACAGCAGTTTGTGCAAAAATAAGGACATAATTATTCTCAGACAGTAGTTTTAAAAGAAGCAATTTCTTTCTTGTTGCTGTTAGCATAGTTATCCACAATCCTCTTACATCAGCCTGCAAAAAAGCATTTTACCACTCTCTTATACAAAACTGCTTTGAATCCACAATTTCTGCATTTTTAAAGCATCACCTGTGGGGTTTAATAGTTTGATCAGGACCATCATTAAACTCCTGTTTAACTAACTTGGATGAAATCACATCCTCTGAACACGTACAGTGATGATGACCCTGAATCATAAAATTTCCACCGCTGTGCTTCACAGGTGGTATGAGGTGGTTCTCCTGAAAAGCTGTCTTTGGTGTGTGTCAACATGTTTATTACTCCAGTTGCCAAATAACTCCAACTTAGTTTTTTTTAAAGCACAGTATTTCAAAAAAGCTGTTCCTAAATGCTGATCCCGGCGAGAAAAGTCTGACCCTTGATGATGAAGTTTCACCTTTTACACTCTAAGGTGGTTCTATTCATTGACACCTAATCCGGCTCTCATTGTATTTCTGAATTTGTAACAAATACAGACGAAATGAAGCAACAGATTAAAAAAAATATAATAAAAAGGTATAAAAATACTATGTTATTGTTAAAAAACAAATAAACAAACAAAATTCTATCACGTATGGACCCTCATATGTCTTTTCAGACTTCCCTGTCTGGTGAATCTTTCGCTACAAACTCCACAGCTAAATGGTTTCTCTCCGGTGTGGACGCTCGTGTGCCTCTTGAGATGCGCATTGCGACGAAACATTTTACCGCAGTCGTTACAGCCAAATGGTTTCTCTCCTGTGTGAACTCTAACATGTTGTTTGCGATGAGTCTTTTGGCTAAACTTTTGACCACAAAAAGAACACTCGAATGGTTTCTCTCCCGTGTGGACACTCGTGTGTCTCTTAAGAGTATTCTGATGTCTAAATGTTTTGCCACAAATGTCACAACCAAACGGTTTCTCTCCCGTGTGAACTATCGTGTGTCTCTTCAGAACCACCTGTTGTGTAAATATTTTGCCACAAACGTCACAAACAAAAGGTCTCTCTCCTGTGTGGACTCTCATGTGCCTTATGAGATGCATATTGCAACTAAATGCTTTACCACAGCTGTCACAACCAAATGGTTTCTCCACAGTGTGTAACTTAGCATCTGACAGCTGTATACCTCCATCCTCTTCTGGATTCCTCCCTTTGGCTGAGTTGCTGTTTGGAGCTTCAGCCTCTGAGATGTGTTCAGTTTGGCTTGGCTGAAGCTCCAAGGACATAAATTTCTATTCATCATCTTCACTCTTTACAAGGAAGTTGGTGATATTGGTCTCCTCCAAATCTCCCTCCTGACTTCTGCAGAGTTTCCGCTGTTCCTCCTTTATGTAGAGATGCTCTGCTTCCTGCTGGTCCAGACTCGGGCTCCATGGAACCTCTTCTTTAATCACCAGCAGCTGCTGAACATCTGCAGGCACCGATGAAACACACATGCACATTATGGACTGTAACTTTGGTTAAAAGAGCCAATATATTATGTTATCTCTAAAGATTTTTTGAAGAGCATCTGAAGTCTTCGTCTTCCTCTGACAACGACTCTTAAGAGCTTCTTTATTCCAGCTTTTTTTTTTCATGCTCCTAAAACACGTTTAGTGACACGTTTGTTAAATTACACACGCTGTATTTTTTCTTGCCTTTAAAAAAAATCTCTATTTTGTCCTAATGACAAATTCACTTCATATAACTTCTTTTATTACTGGAAAGTGATTTTCTTTTCACACTTTACTAATAATTAAAACACAAATGACAAAACACGTGCGTCTAATACATCTAATATTATCATTCTATTTACTTTCTAAAAAAAAACTAGATTCAGGTTTCTGATTGGTCAAAAGCAGCAACTCTACCTCTTTTACCTACTCAGCGAGATTAAGAAACCCTGTGCTTACTTATCAAGCTGATAACCGCTTTTGTATGACCTCTTAGTCTGTCTGCAGGCCAGATAAGGAAAAGATATCCTGGGTAAACTCAGGGTGTTTTGTAGTATAGGCCCCAGAAGTGTATCTTAATCAGCAAATATAAATACAATGACAAGGAAAACAACATATCAGCAAACTGCCTTGCACTCGAGTAATTTCACATTTTGATGTTTAAATTATAATATTATATTTCAAGGTCAAGACCTGGATGGATTCTCTCAATTCTTTAGTTTATTACTTCCTTATTACCTCCTATAGCAGAGCATACATTGCAGCATCCTTTATCAAAGAAAAGAGAGGAAGTGCCGTCCCAGCCTGTAGGATTAAAGCTGTTGTGACTTGTTGGCTTATCATCTGTCAAACAGATCTCTCACAAATGGTATCAAATCATTTTGAGTCAAAAAGAAGCTGCAATCAGTTTTTGGCAATGTGACCTTTACATTTTTAAAAAATATATTTTTCCAGTTAATATTTTTAAGAAATTCTCTTTCAAGGGCAAAATAGTTCTACAGTGAGATTTTAAGTAGCTAAAAAAGAGTGAATTATGATGTATGCAGAACAGGTCATTTTTAAATTATTAGTATTTTTATAACCCCTGCATAAATCCTCTTGACTATGTTTTTGGCACCGATGAGCAACTAATCTCAACGTGACCCACATTTTATTGTAGACAGTGTAGATTTTTTACCTTTATATTTCCAACTTTGATACTTAGGTACTGTTTACACGGACCGTGTTTACACACAGTGGGGATAAAACACCCTTGTTTTCTTCCTTAAATAAGCTGCAGGCTCCTTAAAGATGAACCAGGCAAGCGCAGAATCGATCACCACGAATCACCAAAACAGAGGTCTTCTGTGTTTTAAGCAGGCACCTGCGCAGACACCTTCACCCCATCTATGATTTTTACTGGTGGTGTGCAAACAAGGAACCGATGCATTACCACCACTAACTGGTCTGGAGTGTGGATCGGACCTTCAGACACGTTTATACTCTGCGTCCTTCAAAGGAGAACAACAAAGTACAAGTACATTTGAAGAAATTGACAAATAAAAAGTATTCTATTCTATTCTATTCTATTCTATTCTATTCTATTCAAAGGGGCACATATATACTCACAGGCCAATTTATTAGGCACACTTGTTCAACTGCTCTGAAACACAAATATCTAATAATCAGCCAGATCAATAATCTAATAATCAACATTGCACCGGCTCGTTCCATTTAGGCATGCTGACATGGGCAAAACGACCTGCTGAAGTTCAGGTTGATGCATCAGGCTGGGGGAGGGGATTTAAGTGACTTTGAATGTGGTTGTTTGTAAATGTTTGTAGGTGTTAGAGATCAGAGGAGAAGCACCAGACTGCTTTGAGCTGATAGGAAGTCAGCAGATAAATAAATAAAAAAAACTTGTTACAACCACCGTTTTCAACAATGTTTCTGGGGAGACAATAACCCGACGGACCAGTTGCACGAACCAAAACATGCTAACAAGTGCGCTGGGACTGGGAGTCACTTTAAAGAAGTGGAGGAGAGGTAAATGTGTAGTAATCATATGATTCTAATACAGATATCTGGAATATACATACATGTTTTGGTGCAACTGGTCCGTCGGGTTATTGTCTCCCCAGAAACATTTCCATTGTGTTTTTTCCTATTTCCGTTGTGTTTTGTGTGCTTTTGCAGCATTTTTCTTTTTGCAGCGTTTTTCTTTTTGCAAGTGTTTTCTGAAGTTGCAGTCCGTTTGGCCTCTCAGGGCCACCGTAAAGTTTTCACCAAGCAGTCTCCTTTTGGGGGGTGGCTGTGGCTCAGGAGGTAGAGCAGGTCACCTACTACTCATCAGGTCGGGGGTTAGTTCAGTGCTCAGCTGGAGTAGAAAAGTGCTACATGAGAAGCAGACTTTACCATTTAGTTTTAGCTGTTGGACTGATGTCCTCATAGTTGAATCTGGAATACTTCGGGATAGAGTTTGTGGTTGACTCAGTGACTGGAAGGTGTCCAAGCCGAAATCTTGTCCCACCCATCGCGGCGAGCTGACAGTTGGTATGAGGTGTTAGTACTGATATATCTGGTTTTCACCTAATATCACACTGCATTATACGCAAACATCTCCACTTGTTGTTTGTTCAGATGCAGCATTGCATGCCTAAGCCATGTTGACATGTTCTTTTCAGACAGCTGAGATGTTCTGCTGGCAACACTTCCAAACCAACTATGTTCAGTGTGAAGATTTAACATGCTGAGGCTTGTAGAGTCTGAATGGAGCTCTGGGTTTTTGTTCTCTGAGCACTGCACTTGGGATGAAACTGCTGCGAACATTAACATTTACCTTGAATATTTTTCACTTATGAATAAGAGAATAATATTTTTAATTGTACAATGACAGCCTTATTTGGAAATGACCTCATAACCTTTGCTTGATGGACAGCAACAGCTAAATTCTCCAGGATCATTGCTGATGTTTTTCCTGCCAGAGGAGGTCTGCTATTATTAGTTATTAGTCAGAAGTGTGTTGGCAACGTGTTACGTGGTCAGCCACCACACCCTGTAATGTCACACTGCCAAGTTCTCATCTTTTTCATTGAATCTTTGTGTGGCAATATCTAGATTCACTGTAGGTGTTTTACATGAGTATTAATGTAAACAGAAAGAAGAGATGTGTTTGTTGTTATACAAACAAAAATAACAATTAATAACATTCAAAATCCAACCAGAATTATTCTTTAAAGCCAGCCATTTTAACATCTTCTCTTATATTTGCAAGAACAATGTTATTTGAAAAATACTGTATATGTACAGTTTCAGACATCTAGATGTTCATATTTGTAGATTCACAGTTTCTGTCTTCTTTGGACTCTATCGCCTTTCCTGGACTGTTATTGGGGCTGATGGTGACCCCTTTTGACCTGGTAATAGACGTGCATTTCACTAAACTTTAATTTCAGGCTTTATTACAAACACACCTCATGGGTGGAGGACAGTTTAAGCAAATAAACTGCAAAATAGAGAAATAGAAAATACATATTGTATTTTCTATTCACTGTCAGACAACCAGCATGCTCATTTAAGTGCAATGAAAAATCATCCAAATTCAAAAACAAAAGTCCTTATTCATACTGCTAATGCTCTATAACCACAAACAAACCCAAAAACATTGTTCAGCTATTATTAGTGTAAAAAATTTAATGTGTGGTAATCTGCAAATAAGGAAGCAGCTGGAAGAAACAGTTTTTATTCCATCTTTAATACAGTTAATTGTGAAGGAAGCAACAAGACTGAAATTCCAGAGGCCTGCACTATGAGGAAAAAAACTCAGCATATTCAGGATTTATTTAACTAACATTTGCAATCAGGATCAATAAGTCAGCCCAGTCTAGCTACGAGGACTTTTACATATAGAGGTCCGAGGCCCGGGGGTTGGGGAACTGCTCTACAGGCTGTCAGTCACCTACTTTTCGTTGTTTTGGGCAAATACTTCAAAATATCTACTAAAAATAATCATTTCTGCATGTCCTTTTTTTTTTTTTAAGGTTTTGTGCAGTATTACTTTATAATGCATTAGTAATGAGAAGTGTGTAATAAAAACTTTAGATTACTGTTCAGTAAAATTAGTACTTCATATTTAGCACAGCCAGCAGACAGATTGTCATGTAGTGTTTATACATCCGATCAAAAATCAGTGAGACAGACTGAAAGGCGCCCGGTCCATCAAAGGCCAGAAAACAGCTACAGAAGTCAAGTGTCTATAACCCAAAAGGTTCGAGATGTTCAGGCACAAAATGACAGGCATGTGATTCAGTTGTTGAAGCTGCAGTTGTGTGTACACTCATGTGTCTCTTCAAACTTCCCTGTCTGGTATATCTTTCGCCGCAGACGCCACAGGAGAACGGCTTCTCTCCCGTGTGGACGCTCATGTGTCTCTTGAGAGTATTCTGCTGTCTAAATCTCTTTCCACACAGACCACAACCGAAAGGCTTCTCTCCTGTGTGAACTCGTGTGTGACTCTTCAGAACCCCTTGCTGTGCAAATCTCTCGCCGCAAACACCACAGCTAAATGGTTTCTCTCCCGTGTGGACTCTCGTGTGTGTCTTAAGGTGCGTATTGGAACTGAAAGTCTTGCCACAGTCAACACAAACAAACGGTTTTTCTCCTGTGTGGACTCGCATGTGTCTTTTAAGAGTAAAATTAACTCTAAATCTTTTCCCACAAGCATCACAGCCAAATGGAGTCTCTCCTGTGTGGACTCGTAAGTGTTCCTTAAAATTTGACTTCTGGCTGAACCTTTTACCACAAAAACCACAATCAAAGGGTTTTTCGCCTGTGTGAACTCTCATGTGCGTCTTAAAATGTGTCTTCCTGCTAAATTTCTCGCCACAAACAGCACAACAAAAAGGTTTCTCTCCAGTGTGGATTCTCATGTGTCTGTGGAGAGACTGCCTGTGGAGAAAACATTTTCCACACTCAGAGCAGCTAAAGGGTTTTTTGGTAGTGTCACATCTCACGTGACAATTTACACCTGACTCAGGTGACCTGCTTGCCTCCCAGTCCTTGTCACTGTCTTCAGTTCCAGGTCTAAAATCTGACAAAGGTCCCTGCCATTCATCACCATCGTTACTGAGTTCAGTCTCAGAGGAGTCCGAATCATTTTCCACTTCATTAGGTTGTAAAGTACTTTTTGTATCAAGGTTTCTGGCTGATTCTGGTCCTCCACAGTCATCTCCATCAGTCTCAGTTTTTATTTGTTTACTTGTTTGATGACAGTAAAGCTCTGAAGAATTTGGTTTCTCTTCACCATCTTCACTCTTCACAGGAGCAGCAGTGAACGGGAGCCTGCTGGTATCAGCATCCTCCAGCCCTTTAAAGTGTTCTGCTGTTTGAGTGGTGCACAGTTCCTCACGCTCCTCCTTTATGCGCAGGGGCTCTTGGGACCACTGGTCATCAGAGGGGCTCCATTCTGGGGGAACCTCTTCTTTAATCACCAACAGCTGTTGGACATCAGCATGAAACTCTGAAACACACAGAGACATCACCTGGAAAGCACTTATTTTGCAAATATCACAACACAATAACCTTATAAAACACAGATAAAAAAATAACAGATAAAAACAAGAATAATCTGTCATTAAAATGTGAATAAAAAGGGTTAGAATAATGACTATTGTATGAGACAGGTTATTAAAAAACACCACAAACAGTAACAAAAACAAAACAAGCCCTTGAAACAATTACAATAAATAGAGGTCAACAAAAAAACCTCTATCTGCTAACTTATCACCAGCTAAATGTCAGTAAAAAAAATCTAAATTCATCTTAAGAGCTTGTTGTTTCTTTTGTTTAAAATAAAGATCCCTTTTTCATCTTCCACCTTTTTGCTGCTCTTACTGCTTTTAATAGGAGGCACTGTTGCAACAAATGACTTGTTGGGGTGAATAATACCAAGTCATTTTGAGCCAGAAGGGACAAACTGGAATCAGTTGTTACCAAGGTGACTTTCTATTTTACTTTTTATTATGATTTCTTATTATGTTTTTTGTGTTTTCAGGAGCAACCTGACCAAAAGGAAAGCAGAAATTTCACCAAATACAACCAAACAGTTTAAAGATAATTTAAGTGGCCAAAAAGCACTAAATTGATTACAATGTAGGTACAGTGATAGGTGTTTATTAAGAACAGGAAAGGGCAGTTTAAGCAAATAAAGTGCATAGGTGTGAGTGCAAATGGTTGTCTGTCCCTGTGTGTTAGCCCTGCGACAGACTGGCGACCTGTCCAGGGTGTACCCCGCCTCTCGCCCTATGACAGCTGGGATAGGCTCCAGCACCCCCCCCCCCCCCCCCCCCCCGGAACCCTGAAAAGGATAAGCGGAAGCCAATGGATGGATGGCTATATAAGTGAGATGGCTTTATCCTACATAAAGCCAGCTCACTAAAATCTATATTTATTAAGATGAGTAAAAACATTGGACATTAAAACACCTTGAATCAAATTTCGCCCATTTACTTACGCTGAACTACAATATTAACGCTGTTGTTGTGTGCCCCGTCTAAAACGCCCGGGTACTACACAGGACCACCGATGGGTTCCGCCGTTTTTAAGCCGTTTTAACATCGATTTGTGGCAGATTTACATCATTTAAAAAGGCCGGTTTGTAGGTGAAAAGTTTATTTCGCCCACCAGTACAACGAGCTAGCAGCTAGGAAGCCGTTTCCTTCCGGAGAAACATCTCACGTTAAATCTGTGATTTTCTCACCGGTAGTTTGGTTGAGATCAGCATCCTGCAGCTGATGCGGTTTGATCTGCGGCTTTCGTTCATAAGGCTGACTCTCGATGCCGTTGCGTTGACGATAATCCGCTTCATTCATTGTTCTCGTCTTTAAAATCAACTGTAAGCTCGTTTGAATTGAACCAGGCGACTCGGTGGCCGTGTATTCACACTTCTATACGACCTCATCAATAGTTGGACAGGGCTCCCATTTTTCAGTGTTGTTGTGAAATGGATTTATTGGGGTGTTTTGGGCAGGCATTTGCGGAGGCACCTTTTTTTTAAATAGGAAAAAAAACGTAACAGACACTTTTAAAATGTATTTTTAAACATTTAATTATTTTTCATGCAGAAATTATAGACAAGAACATATAAATGATAACAAAATATAAGAAACAGTGTATATAATAATAATAATCATACTCATAATAACAACAACAATAATAATAATTATTAATATTATTATTATAAGGCTTATAATGCAGAAAACAGGACAGAAAGGGGCCAATTAGTTTTAAAAATGAAACTTTAAGTCTTTATAAATAGGTGCTCTGTTGATATTTCTTTAATTTCTTAAAAATTGAACTAATCGTGATGACGGCGTTAATGTTGAAGGAAAAACTCCCTTTTGACATTTAATTGGAGCAAGAAAACTTCTAAAAGCTCCCTTTAAATGCTTTTAGAAGCATTTAATTTAATTTAATTTTATTTTTTACCACATTGGTTCTATTTTCTTAGACTATTGTATTCCTATTATTATTCAAGTTCACAATTTCCTTACTCAGGGGTTGCAGTTCTCATCTTATATAGAACTCTCTTAACCCTTTAAGACCTACCATAGAACCAAGTCCGCCAGAGCTTATATTATATTTTTACATGCTGTAGAGCCATTTTTGGGAGCATTTCAAGTTGATATACATCAATACAACCATTATAGCCCAAATTTTAATGATATGTATGCATTAAGTGCATAGTAATTACATAAATTGCAAAAAAGTGCAATAAACTACAAAAACATTTAAAATTGTTTTTGTTTTTTTGTTTTTTACATATATTTCTAGTTAGAGAAATTTAAGAGGCGTATCCCTCAAAACTGTAAATACAAAAAAGTTGCACAAAATAGTTTCCCGCCACAGGAAATTTATTTTAAGTGTCTTCATAGTTTTATTTTTTATATACTGCAGGAAAAACGAAAATAAATATTATAATGCAGATTTCCAAAAAAAAAAACAGCATATGCATCAAAGTAAACTATTTCCAGCAGTGCAATATGAGTCCTAAGCGTCCCAGAAACGACACAGAAAGTCATAAAGTCAAACATAACTTTTAAAAACACAAGTATAGGCTCATAAGGTCCTGATGGTAAAAAAAAAAACTACATTTCCGCAAAATACGTCACTTCCGGTTTCGGGCAGGTCATGGCGGACATGCGATAGTTTGCGCTGATGGACGTAGGAAGTGTTACAAACAGCTGATCGGATGGGTAAAGCGTGTTTCTGGGATATTATGTTTTTGTTGCTGCAAGTGGTTTTTATGACATTTTTGCAAAGCTTTATGTGGAAGGAAACTGTGATCGAGGACAAGCTGATGGCATAAGATGTAAGTACAACCCCTCCGGTTTCATATGCAAAAGAAAAATATTGCGCTAGCTTACGTGGTTGCAGTGCTACCGGGATTTAAAAATAGTTAAGCAAAACGGAGCGTGCCCGCTCTGACTGGCTTTAAAGGGTTAAGTGACCAGGTTCCCATTTCAACTTTTCTTCATATACTTGGTGTAAGCTTTTTCTTATTTGTCACTTTTAATTTTCGTTACTATCCTTATTTCTCTGTCTGTTATTTCTTTAAATGTAAGAGGTTTAAGAAACAGTGTTAAACATAAGGCTATTTTTTTGTTTTGCAAACAGTTCAACTCAGATTTTGGAAGATTTAATGGTATAATTTTGAATTCTGACATAGATAAAGATGGTCATTACATTTTTCTAATAGTTGAGGCTGCACACTCTATCTATATTTTAGACAATGTGTATGGTTTTAACTGTCAGAGGGAGAATAAATGGTAAATGGCCTGTATTTATATAGCGCTTTTCTAGTCCCTAAGGACCTCAAGGCGCTTTACACATCCAGTCATTCACCCATTCACACACTGGTGATGGCAGCTACAGTGTAGCCACAGCCACCCTGGGGAGCACTGACAGAGGCGAGGCTGCCGGACACTGGCGCCACCGGGCCCTCTGACCACCTGTGACCAGGACACAACGACCGAGACTGTCCAAGCCGGGGCTCGAACCGGCAACCTTCCGATTACAAGGCGAACTCCCAACTCTTGAGCCACGATCGCCCCAAAATAAACTATATTTTGATACGTTGGAGGAGCGCCTACTATGCTGGTTATCAATTATTTACAAGATTTATTAATGAGAGGAGACAACTTAAACAAGAGCAAGGTGATAAACAGAAACTCTGCACAGGTGCCGTGGGAAACCAGGGGACGGAGAAACGGTCGGGCACACAGAACACAGGGAGAGCACGGGCTGGAAGTTCTGCAACAGAGGAGAGAGGTGTCACAACGAGTGAGAGAGACAAGGCCAACTTTTACAGACAGGTGAGAGAGCGCAGACTGTCAATAGCATCACAGCGGATTCTTTTGTCACACATTAGGTGATCAGTCAAACAGCTCTGTTAAACGTATGGAATTCACATTGAGTATAGATGGATATTAAGAAATATAAAACTTCCAGTCCTGAATGGACATCAATGATTAAATTTAACAGTAACTATAGCAACAAATCACATCTGTTGTCCAGAGGCGCTTTACATTGGAAGGCAGAGACCCTATACTAGGACTGGGCGATATGACCCAAAATTCATATCTCGATATTCTTTAGCTGGTTGACGATATATAGACATCTTGATATTTTTTAAAGCCATAAAGTAAGAACAAAAAGAGAGCTCTTAGTCAAAGCTGTGTCCCAAATCTCACATAAGCACTTTTATTAACATACAGCGCAGATGTACAAGAAAAAATTACTCAGAAATAAATTATCAGCATTTATTAAATAATCATGCTCCATAAATAAAATAAAACAATGTTGTTTTTGTGCATAACAAAAAGCTCACAATTGTGCAGTCAAAATGTAAACTAACAGACGCTGAGCACAATAACAAAGACAGATTTCGCAGCTGCTCTGTTCCCAAGTTCTACTGCGTGACTGACAGCCTGGAGTTTGAAATCCTCTTTGTAACCGTGTCTCTTAACAGGTGTCATTTGTGGTCCTTATACACACACAGTACGGTAATATTACGTTGAAGCAGAGTACGTATCACTCCGCGAGGCTTCTCGGTAGCCGTAATGATCCAACAATCCATCAAGCAGTGCAGTTTCGTAGTTTACCAAAGTCGTACCAAAATATTTTTTGAAAGGTTTCTGAGTGCTGTGTACCACATAAAATCGGTTCGCGGCCAGTAAGCACAACCAGAATTTATACATAAGGCGCGCTGTCGATTTTTGAGAAATAAAGGATTTTAGTATGTATCCTGAAACAAGATAACATTCATTAGTAGAGATTGGGAAAACTTCTGTTTACCTTTGTTAGCCACTTGGCTATGATAGTAAACAGTGGGACAGAGGGACTGGTCGCCCAGGGTACCAAACAGGTTAGGACCGCCCCTGGGTGTATGGTAGGTGGGGCTGGCTCTACACTGGGGCAAGAGGGGCCAACCACTGCGAGCCTGTTGGCTGTGGTTTAAACGTTTTTTGAGGCTCACCGATTTGTAATGCTCCTGCTCACAACAATCGTGTAATTTCACTGGACAAATTTGCACCATTTTATTTTTTTGGAATTAGGCTCATTTTTTTGCATGTGAATAAATAGATCCGACCAGTGAGAGCGTTGGATTTGGCAACACGTGTGCTCATAGCTTAAAACGCGCTCAGATTATTTTTACAGTCTCACTGATTAAGTTGTGTTTAGAAACAGTTTTTAAATTACAAAACACTTCTTATGGGAGGCAAAAAAGTGCGTAACTTCTAACGTTCAACAGGTTTCTTTTTTTATATAATTTCTTATAATTTTGAAGCTGTTTAAAGTTTCATTGATATTAAAAATCATAATTCATCTAATGATGAATGACTTTACTATAAAAGCAAAAACGTGTTAAAACAGTAAAAAGGGTAACTTAATATAGTTACAAAGATTTATTGCCCAGTTTTAAAAAAAGATTATTTCATACTTGAGATAGCTTCAGTTTTCTACATATATGTTCCCATATATTTTATATATTTGTATGGAAACATATATATATTATTTATATAGGCAAGGACAAAACCACAAATTTTGTATTCATGGATATTTTTTGGTTTATTTTTTAAGTACAATGAAGACAAACATGAGGGCGGAAAAGTAAAGCTTGTTAATAATACAAATACACTTCACAACACAACCTATAGTGTTACAGTATCTATCTGCAGTAACATGTGCGAACTTTCATGCTGCTTCAGCTGTTCAGATGTTGAACATTTTTCACCACAAATGCCACACAAAAACTGTTTGTCTCTCCTGTGGATGCTCATGTGTCTCTTAAGTCGTGTATTGGAACTAAATGTTTTCCCACACTCGTCACAGCCGAACAGTTTCTCTCCCGTGTGGCCTCTTAAGTGCTCCTTAAATCGTGTGCTGCGGTTAAATCGTTTTCCACATATATCGCATCCAAACGGTTTCTCACCTGTGTGGACGCTGGTGTGTCTTTTAAGAGCATTCTGGTGTCCAAATCTTTTCCCACATATATCACAACCAAATGGTTTCTCCCCTGTGTGGATTCTCATGTGTCTTTTCAGACCTTCATGTTCTGTAAACCCTTTACCACAAACACTACAGCCAAAAGGTCTCTCGCCTGTGTGGACCCTCATGTGTACTTTAAAACTATACTTAAATTTAAATGTCTTTCCACAAGAATCACAACTAAATGGTTTCTCCTGTGTGTGTACTCGCATGTGATTCTTAAGATGAGTGTTACGACTAAATGTTTTTCCACAGTCTTCACAACCAAATGGCTTCTCTCCTGTGTGGACTCTCATGTGCGTTTTAAGAGTAAACTCAAGTCCAAATCTTTTTCCACAAGCTTCACAGCTAAAGGGTTTCTCTCCCGTGTGGACGGTCATGTGTCTCTTAAGATGTGTATTGCAGCTGAAGGTTTTACCGCAAACAGCACAAGCCAGTGATTTCTCTCCTCGGCGTTGTCGCTTCTGAGATTCCGGTTGTGTAAATGTTTTAACGCAAACATCACTGACAAACTGAGGCTCAGTTGCAACACTCTCCTTCCACGCTATACCACCCACTTCAGTTTCAGGTCCAGAATCTGACAGAGGTTCCTGCCAAACATCCTCCTCCTCCTCCTCATCTTCATAACTGACTTCAGTCTCGGAAGAGTCTAAAGTCTTTTTCTTATTATTTACTAATAAATGACAATTTAGATCTGGGCTCCAGACTGATTCCAGTCGTCCATATGCATCTTCCTCAATTTCCGTCTTGATCTGTTTAGCTAAGCAGCCGATAGGCGGCTCTGTCTGTGTGGATTCTTCTGTTTGGCTTTGATGACGATATGAGCACTGAGGCTTCTCTTCATCGTCATCATCTTCAGTCTTCACAGTAACAATAGTGAACGGTAACCTGCTGAGATCTGCCTCCTCCAACCTATTGATCTGCTGTCCCTCCTCACTGCTCCAGGGTTCCTCCTGCTCCTGCTTTATGTGGAGGAACTCGGCGGCTTGCAGGTCCCGCCTGGGGCTCCAATCTTGAGGAACTTCTTTAATCACCAGCAGCTGCCGGACATCTTCAGGTAACACTGAAACACACATGGACAGAAAAGACTGACATTAAAATTCTACAGCAGCATAGCACAACCATTAAAAACCCTGATATACAGATATATATTCATTCATTGGTGTCTAATTATTTACTCCCTTTCGATGGCATTACCGTTATTTTTTTACAGTAGGTCCTTTTAGTCACGTTTTTAACAAATCTGTAGGATTGGTTTTTAAAAGCTGTGTGACGTTGTCAAATTTAGAAATATCCTGACTCAGTGTGATGCTAAAAAAATCATGCCGGGCTGAATTGTAGTAATTTGTTATTAAACCTTCAGCTGATGCAAAATGACACAATGGGAGTACCAACAGGGACTGGAAAGGGCCAATCTTCTTCACATTTTTCTTCTTTTCCTTTAGGGGTTGCCACAGCAGATCATCTGTCTCCATCTCTCCATCCCACTGTTACACCTGCCTTGTTCCCATTCAAACACATGTATTCTGTCTTCTTCTACTGATTTTATTCCTCTTCTCTCCAGAGCATA
This sequence comes from Rhamphochromis sp. 'chilingali', assembly GCF_963969265.1. Lineage (NCBI taxonomy): Eukaryota > Metazoa > Chordata > Actinopteri > Cichliformes > Cichlidae > Rhamphochromis > Rhamphochromis sp. 'chilingali'. The sequence continues at coordinate 28,383,277 of NC_137950.1, forward strand.
CCTCCACCTCCCCAGGGTCTCCTCCACCTGCTCCTTACTACAGATCACAATGTCATCTGCAAACATCTTCAAATATCCTCATGGTGTGGCCCATCAGCTTTATCCCTGTGTAGTTTCTACAGCTCTGCATGTCACCCTTGTTCTTGAAGATCAGTTCCAATACACTTCTCCATTCCTCAGACATCCCCTCACTCTCCAGGACTGTGTTAAAAAGTCTGCCTTCCCTCTTAAACACCTCCATACCTCCACGGGTGTGTCATCAGTAGGGCTGCCACAAACGATTATTTTGATAGTCGACTAACCGATTATTTTTGCGATTAGTCGACTAATCAGATCCATTGGACATAAAGCGTACAGCTTATTGCACCAGCATGCATCTGCTCTTATATAGCTCTCATTAGCTTACAGCTTGAAGTGTTTAAGGTATGTGCTAACTAAAAATAAAGACAAGATGATTAGACAAGATTAAACTTTTAATGAAATTTGCAGATTGTCTCAGTGGACTTTAATAAACTCAGCCGTCTGCTCCTTGCTCTAAATATAACAGGACACTAGAGTAAATTCTCGAACATCTCACATTTCTGTTTAATCAGTTTTCTGTTTGCGTTTATTCACCTGTGTGAAAACTATAACTTTAATCTCAGCCAAACAGATTTACTCAGAAACAAATTAAACACTGAAAAAAGGCACGACGCAACGACTATTAAATTAGTTGTTGACGATTTTGATAGTCGACATAATCGTGACTAGGCAAGGCAAGGCAAGGCAAGGCAAATTTATTTGTATAGCACAATTCAACAACAAGGTGATTCAAAGTGCTTTACAGAGACATTAGAAACAAAAACAAATAAAAAGCAGGATTTAAAATTGATTAAAACAAACAAACAAACTAACTAAACACACACATTTCACACCTGTTCGCGCGATCTGAACCCTTATCGTAAGGGGAGCTACCAGTCCTTCTGTGGACGAGCTACTTTCTATTTTAAATTCCCTGAATTTAAAATACTCTCTAGACCCAGTCTAGACCCAGCTGGGGAGCTACCCAGAGCTCTAAACCCACTTAACAAACAAACAAAACAGTATATAAAATCAAAACAGATAAAATCAGAACAGTAGATAAAATCAGTAGTTAATGTAAGTTTTGAAATTTAAACTTAACAAACAAACAAAACAGTATATAAAATCAAAACAGATAAAATCAGAACAGTAGATAAAATCAGTAGTTAATGTAAGTTTTGAAATTTAAGCTTAACAAACAAACAAAACAGTATATAAAATCAAAACAGATAAAATCAGAAATAGATAAGATCAGTAGTTAGTGTAAGTTTTGAAATTTAAGCTTAAAAGTGTGGATTTGGTGCTTTATTCAAATGCAGCTGAGAACAGGTGAGTCTTCAACCTGGATTTAAATAAACTGAGTGTTTCAGCTGATCTGAGGCTTTCTGGGAGTTTGTTCCAGATATAAGGAGCATAAAAGCTGAATGCAGCTTCTCCGTGTCTGGTTCTGACTCTGGGAACTGATAAAAGACCGGATCCAGATGACCTGAGGGATCTGGAAGGTTCATACTGGGTCAGGAGGTCACTGATGTATTTTGGTCCTAAACCATTCAGAGCTTTATAGGCCAGCATCAGAACTTTAAAGTCTATCCTCTGACGGACAGGCAGCCAGTGTAAAGACCTCAGAGCTGGACTGATGTGGTCCACTTTTTTGGTCTTAGTGAGGACTTGAGCAGCAGAGTTCTGAATGAGCTGTAGTTGTCTGACTGATTTTTTAGGTAGACCTGTAAAGATGCTGTTACAGTAATCAAGCCTACTAAAGATGAATGCATGGACTAGTTTTTCCAGGTCCTGTTGAGACATCAGATCTTTTATCCTTGAAATATTCTTGAGGTGATAGTAAGCTGATTTTGTTATTGTCTTAATGTGTTTTTCTAAGTTTAGGTCTGCATCCATCACTACACCCAAATTTCTCGCCTGGTTTGTGGTTTTTAGATGTATAGATTGAAGTTCTCTGGTGACCTGTAATCGTTTTTCTTTGGCGCCAAAGACTATTACCTCAGTTTGTTTTTGTTTAGTTGGAGAAAATTGTGGCACAACCAGTCATTAATTTCCTCAATGCATTTACCAAGAGCCTGTACAGGGCCTCGGTCTCCTGGTGACATTGTGATATATATTTGTGTGTCATCTGCATAGCTGTGATAGTTTATTTTGTTGTTGTTTATAATCTGTGCCAGTGGGAGCATGTAAATGTTAAACAGAGGGGGTCCCAAGATGGAACCTTGGGGAACTCCACATGTGATACTTGTCTGCTCAGATGTGAAGTTACCTATTGATACAAAGTATTTCCTGTTTTCTACGTATGTTTTGAACCAGTTTAGTACAGTTCCTGAAAGACCTGCCCAGTTCTCCAGTCGTTTGAGTAATATGTTGTGGTCAACTGTATCAAATGCTGCACTGAGATCCAGTAAAACTAGGACTGACATTTTTCCACTGTCTGTGTTCAGACATATGTCATTAAACACTTTGGTCAGAGCGGTTTCAGTGCTGTGGTTCTGTCTAAAACCTGACTGGAAGGCATCGTAGCAATTATTCTGTTTTAAGAAGTAACTGAGCTGTTGGGAAACTGCTTTTTCAATGATCTTACTTAAAAACGGGAGATTTGAGATCGGCCTGTAGTTGTTCATTTGTGTCTTGTCAAGATTGTCCTTTTTCAGTATAGGTTTGATTACAGCAGTTTTTAGTGGTTCTGGAAACACGCCTGACATTAAGGAAAAGTTGACGATCTGTAACAGGTCTGACTCTAAAGTCTTTGAGACCTTTTTGAAAAAACTTGTTGGCAGGACATCTAAACAGCAGGAGGAGGAGTTCAGTTGACCTAAGATGTCCTCCAGGTCTTTGCTGTTAATTGGGTGAAACTGTTTGATGGTGTTTAAACAGTTTTTCGGTGGACACAGTACATATCCTGGATCTGCTGTTGATGTACTAACTGCTTGTCTAATCTTTTGGATTTTGTCTGTGAAGAATTTGGCAAAGTCATTGCAGGCCATGGTCGAATGAAGTTCAGCTGCCACTGGCACAGGAGGGTTTGTTAGCCTGTCAACTGTAGAAAATAAGACCCGAGCATTATGGCTGTTTTTAGTGATGATGTCAGAGAAGTAGGACCTCCTTGCATTCCTCAGTTGTAAATTATAATTGTGAAGTTTCTCTTTATAAATGTCATAATGAACCTGGAGGTTTGTTTTTCTCCATCTGCGCTCAGCTTTCCTACACTCTCTTTTTTCATTTTTCACTAGTGTGGAGTTTCTCCATGGAGACTTTTTCCTTCCAGAGATAACCTTCACCTTAATGGGGGCAATAGTGTCCATTACATTTAACATTTTTGCATTAAAGCTATTGACGAGCTCATTGACTGAACCTTTGGGCAGGTCAGGTGTTAATGGGAAGACCTGGTTAAAGATCTCACTACTGTTTTCAGTTATACACCGTTTTGTGATCACTGCTGTTGATATATTTGTGTGGGCTGAGATTTTACTTTCAAAGAAAACACAGTAATGATCAGACAGGCCCACATCAGACACAGTAATGTTTGAAATGCTCAGGCTCTTGGAGATCAGTAGGTCGAGAGTGTGTCCTCTATTATGTGTGGCCTCTGTTACATGCTGAGTCAGCCCAAAGTTGCCCAGAGTGTTACTCAGGTCTTTAGTCCCTTTGTCCTGAGGGTTGTCCACATGGATGTTAAAATCCCCAACAATAATTACACAGTCGAAATCAACACAGATCACAGACAGCAGTTCACTGAGGTCATTAAAAAAGTCTGTGCAGTATTTGGGAGGCCTGTAAACATTAAGAAACACAACTTTGGATGGGGCCTTCAGCTGTAAAGCCACATATTCAAAAGACTGAAAACTTCCAGGAGATAGCTGCTTACATTGAAATGATTCATTAAATAAGACAGCAACCCCTCCTCCTCTCCTGCTCGCCCTGACCTCACTGATAAAACTGTAGTTAGGAGGGGTCGTCTCGATGAGAACAGCTCCACTGTTACTTTGGTCCAACCAAGTTTCAGTTAAAAACATAAAATCAAGGCTGTGCTCAGTGATTAAATCATTAATTAAAAATGTTTTCCCAGCTAAAGATCTAACGTTTAATAAAGCCAACTTAAGTGTTTTAGAGGCATTACTTGTCCCCTCGTGTTTGGGAGCAGTCTGTGGCACACAAGGTATGTTTACTATATTTAAAGATCTTTTAGAGTGCAGCTCTCTGTGTTTTGACCAGGCCACATGTCTCCTTCTGTCACCTAAAAGTACAGAAATTTTAAAACCTTCTAGTAAACAGGGTCCCAGCTTCTCCTGGGAAAAGTCACCACTGCCATAATCCTCGCAGCCCGGACCCTCCACACATCACACATCAGACTGCGGAGACAAAGCATGAAGGTGGTAAGGAGGAACTAAGGGGGGCGAGGCTGGGCAATGTGACTTCGATTGCTCTGTTGAGGGTGGGGCTCGGTGGCGAACCTTTGGCTGCTTTGGTGGGGGGTTTATGGGGGACAAAGAGGGATTGGGCCGGGGGGTAGATCTGAGCCCAGCATTGACCCGCTCCATCATCTCTTCAGTGAATTTCAGGTGTGGGGAGGAGGGAGAAAGGGAGGGAGAGGAGGGTGATGGGGGTGATGGCCTGTCAGGGGTTTGGGGGACTGGGGAAGATCCTGGTCCTGGTCGTTGGTGTTGTTGAGAGAGTTGGAGGCAAATAGGGACCCCTCTTCTTGCCTCTTCTTGCCTCAGATGTCTCTCCTTTCTGAGGCTCTTCCCGGGTGGGGGCAGATGGAGCTCCTCCTCAAGGTTTCTGCTGGGCTTTGTCTGTTCTTGGAGTACTGTTTGTTCCTCTTTATGAGATAACTCCTCGTTTATCTCAGCCTTGGCTCCAAGCACAGATGGATGACGTATGGAATAAAACAAGTTGGAGGTGAACAGTTTCACCCCTGACTTGTTAAAATTAAATCCATTTGCTTTAAACAGATGCCTGCGTTCCCAAAAAATATTAAAGTTGTTGATAAAATGCACTGAGTGGTCAGCACATGGACTATTTGACTAATCGTGGCAGCCCTTGTCATCAGGACCAATACTCTTCACAGCTGCTCTTACTTCCTCCTTACTAAGCCTCTGCACTTCCTGATTAGCGATCCTCCATCTGTCCCCCTCCTGCACTCTTCATCTTCATCCTTTAAAGAAAGGATTAGCTTCTCTGCACTGACTAGCCTTTTAAATGCCAAATTCCTGAATAATAAGATCCAATCATGTTTTAAATATATCAAAGCGTTATATGATCCCAGCAGAGTGCTTCACTCACACTGCGAGGCTACATGTGGTTTCTAGAGTTTATGAAAGTAGAATAAGAGGCAGATTCGTCAGCTATGACGATAAGCTGATTGTGAAGGCTGAGTCTGTGGACACTTGAGACTGTGGTGGAGGGGACGTCACGGACAAATGGTTATCCATCATGGATAGTCCTGACGACCCTCTGCACCACTGAAAGGACATGTAATGGAGCATCTTCTTTAACAGGCTGGTTCAGCTCCAAGCAGGACTGATATAGGAAATCTTTCATACCACATTATATCACCCTTTATAACACAATACATGTGTCTGACTAAAAGGCATTTGCCAGATACAAATTGCATTATGAATGTATGCATGATTATTCTCAAGGTGCGAGCTGTGACCATAGGAATCCTTCACACTCTGAAGCCTGACGGATCATTTATTATTAGTGATTATAATTATAATTAGTGATTATTATCACTGTTAGTGTAAGGTTTGTAGCATAATTGTGAAACATAAGCAGAGCTTTTACAAAAATACTGAAGTGTATTTTTAAAGAAATTAACAGCTTAATACAGTGGGGCAAAAAAGTATTTAGTCAGCCACCGATTGTGCAAGTTCCCCCACCTAAAATGATGACAGAGGTCAGTAATTTGCACCAGAGGTACACGTCAACTGTGAGAGACAGAATGTGAAAAAAAAATCCATGAATTCACATGGTAGGATTTGTAAAGAATTTATTCGTAAATCAGGGTGGAAAATAAGTATTTGGTCACCTCAAACATGGAAAATCTCTGGCTCTCACAGACCTGTAACGTCTTCTGTAAGAAGCTTTTCTGTCCCCCACTCGTTACCTGTATGAATGACACCTGTTTGAACTCATCATCTGTATAAAAGACACCTGTCCACAGCCTCAAACAGTCAGACTCCAAACTCCGCCATGGCCAAGACCAAAGAGCTTTCGAAGGACACCAGGAAAAGTATTGTAGACCTGCACCAGACTGGGAAGAGTGAATCTACAATAGGCAAGCAGCTTGGTGTGAAAAAATCAACTGTGGAAGCAATCATCAGAAAATGGAAGACATACAAGACCACTGATAATCTCCCTCGATCTGGGGCTCCACGCAAGATCTCATCCCGTGGGGTCAAAATGATCATGAGAACGGTGAGCAAAGATCCCAGAACCACACGGGGGGACCTGGTGAATGACCTGCAGAGAGCTGGGACCAAAGTAACAAAGGTCACCATCAGTAACACACTACAACGGCAGGGAATCAAATCCCGCAGTGCCAGACGTGTTCCGCTGCTGAAGCCAGTGCATGTCCAGGCCCGTCTGAAGTTTGCCAGAGAGCACATGGATGATACAGCAGAGGATTGGGAGAATGTCATGTGGTCAGATGAAACCAAAGTAGAACTTTTTGGTATAAACTCAACTCGTCGTGTTTGGAGGAAGAAGAATACTGAGTTGCATCCCAAGAACACCATACCTACTGTGAAGCATGGGGGTGGAAACATCATGCTATGGGGCTGTTTTTCTGCCAAGGGGACAGGACGACTGATCCGTGTTAAGGACAGAATGAATGGGGCCATGTATCGTGAGATTTTGAGCCAAAACCTCCTTCCATCAGTGAGAACTTTGAAGATGAAACGAGGCTGGGTCTTCCAACATGACAATGATCCAAAACACACCGCCCGGGCAACAAAGGAGTGGCTCCGTAAGAAGCATTTGAAAGTCCTGGAGTGGCCTAGCCAGTCTCCAGACCTCAACCCCATAGAAAATCTGTGGCGGGAGTTGAAAGTCCGTGTTGCTCGGCGACAGCCCCAAAACATCACTGCTCTCGAGAAGATCTGCATGGAGGAATGGGCCAAAATACCAGCTACTGTGTGTGCAAACCTGGTAAAGACCTATAGTAAACGTTTGACCTCTGTTATTGCCAACAAAGGTTATGTTACAAAGTATTGAGTTGTATTTTTGTTATTGACCAAATACTTATTTTCCACCCTGATTTACAAATAAATTCTTTACAAATCCTACCATGTGAATTCATGGATTTTTTTTTTTCACATTCTGTCTCTCACAGTTGAAGTGTACCTCTGGTGCAAATTACTGACCTCTGTCATCATTTTAGGTGGGGGAACTTGCACAATCGGTGGCTGACTAAATACTTTTTTGCCCCACTGTATTCTCTGTCTCATGTTTTCCTCTTCAAACAAAGGTGATCCAGTCAAATGTAACAATATATGGAAGACTAAAATCCCTCTTCCACTTAGTGCCACGTTGGCCAGCCGTGCCATAGCACCAGCATTTAATATGAAACAAGCGGTGAGGACCTGCAGACCGAGGTGGAGCAGTGTGGACGAGCGACAGGCTCATCTGCTACTTTCCACTTTTACAATAATGGATTAAAAGTGTTTCTTATTTTGTTGCGGGAGCTGTGAGGTCAGTTTTAGATTCCACACAATGACCAGTTCAATCTTTCACTGTGAGCGCTCTGTTTGTTACTAACACTAACACACTTTATCCAAAGTTCATTTAAAACTTCTCTATAATGCTCTTCTTGTACAGCAACTACATTATTATTGTTGTGTATTATAGTGTTTTGTGTTGTTTGTTGGACTCTTTGTTTATTAATAGGTTCTAAAATATATTTTACCTTCACAATTTGTAATAAAATGGTCTAAATAGTTAGTAAAACAAATATGAACTGAAAATCTTAATCTTAACCACTTATTTTGTTAAATGTAACTTAGAATTGGGGAATGAACAAGTTGAATGAACAAGCTAACTTTTTCAAGAAATGACTTTTTTACCATCACTTCCTCTCATAGAGCACTTTTCTACTCTACCTGAGCACTCAAAGAGCTTATACAACTCTATGCAACATTTTTCTAAGCTTTTCTATGCTTAAATACTCTCTTCAAAAAAAAAAAAAAGCGGTTTGAATTAACCACAATGGAGGTTATAGGGAACATACAAACTCACTATTTTTGCAGTCTGAAACACTGAAAATTGCCGATCTAGTGAAATTCCAAACAGCACGGTTAAAACGTTTGACTCCAGCTACACGACACCCAGCTGGAAACACTTCACGCAAGTCGAGCTGCCCGAGATTCACAGAATTTACAGAAAATGTAAATTTTTTGTGATTTATCTCGTTATAGGGACGATAGATGTTTTGTCTCGGGATATGGAATTTTAGTCATATCGCACAGCCCTAGTATATATTATATCAGAAATCTGTTCACTATTTTTATTACAGATTATATCAGTAAGGAAGCTGACTAAATATTAACTTATGGCAAAAGGGTGGGATTAAACAAGTGTGTACTTCTTCCCACTTCCTTTCAACATGTAAATGAATCAGTACGGTAGCAATATTGAAATGTATTGACTTTTGTATAGTATTTTTTTCTCTCTTATTTTCTGTATATTGTTTACATGTTTGAAATAAATTAACAATTAAATGCTATTCTTACACAGGATTGTGTCTGCTCCTCTCTGTCAGCTTATTGCAGCAACTGGACCATCATGCAACATTAAGAAACTGCACGTGTGATTTCAGGAGGATGTCTCAGACTACCAGACGCAAAGCTGCACTCCAACAGGATGAAAGAACCAACCTCACGTCACCCTGTAAGGACTGATGTTGCCGCTCTAGAAAGTGTCTGGCACACCGGATTTCTAAGTTTCCTGATGGTCTGAATTTCCCTTATTTCTCTTTTAGTTAGAGAACACTCTGATCACCACGCAGGGTGATCTCTACAGGGAGGGGGGTAAAATGTGATCCCCACCAGGGATGTAAAACTATTTAGCAGAGTGAGGAAGGAAGGACCAGACGATGGGAAAGCTAACTCTGCTTATTGGTATTATTATTAATAGTAGATTTCATCATTATTTTAACTGCTGAGAACAAAAACATTTCTTAAATACGGGACAAATAAAGCATTTCTCATCTCGTGATGTTTGCATACTCTGGTCCAGAGCAACTTATGTTCAGATTTCTGTTTTAAACTCAGCCGAAAGCGCTTTACTTTGACCAGTACACGCAATTTTAATGATGTTCTATATGAATGATTAGCTGCAATATACAGGACCTTACCCAATTAACACGTTATTAACGCTAAATGAGCATTTAAAAACGGCCGAACTACAAAGACAACTCTTGTGTGCGCGCTGGCAAATCGTCCGGAGACCACACTTTACCCTCAACTTTAAGTTCCGCCGTTTAAAAAAAATCCGCCACAATAATTCTATTAAACGTTAATATTCACATTTGAGATCCACGGATGAAATAAAAAGCTCTGAGATTTTATTTATGTGTTTATTTTTGTGCACGTATACAGATCAACGAAAACCGTTTCCGATGTGAAACACCTTTTCACAAACCCCACAGCGAGCTAACAGTTAACCCGATCAAACAGTAAATGTGTTTTTATTCTCACCGGCGCTTTGGCTCGTTTCAGCATCCTGCTGCCGTTTAATCTCGGGCTTCTCCTCAGCCAGACTGTCGGCATTCAGCTGATGGAGATAATCCACCTCATTCATGATGGTGTCCGTGTCTTTGCTCTCTTCTTTAAAATAAACTGCAGGCTCGGCGGAGCTGAAACCGGGCCTGGGCAGAATCGATCACCGCCGATCACCTTTCACGATCACGCCGCTTACGTTTCTGTTCATCCATGAATACGTCACCGGGGAAGATACAGATTGAAACGGGACACTCAAATGATTCCTCACAACATTTATTGCCCTCTGCTGTGTTTTGAACAGGCATCTGCACGGACACCTTTCCTGTCCTCGGCGGTGAGATCACCGCTGTGGAGCGACGAGAGTGCAAAAATGAAATCACTAAATACATCAAATAATGATTAAATGTTTAATTAATTGATTCAATTAACCAGGTTATGGTCTGTTGATCAGCCGCAGTGACAGTTTCAATTATTTCAAGATGGACAGCAACACATGAACCATGACATAATTAAAATATCTACTATTGTTTCTCCATTTAACTAACTAATGATACATTTAATTACTATATTGTGTTTTTATTTATTTTTTAAAATTGATGTAATGATGTTTTTTTTTTTCCATTCTTGACCTTGGAGGGTTATTTCCTTTCTATAAAGGATAGGAGACATTTTTTTTCCTAAATTTTAAAAATTCCTTTTTTAAATATGTTTAGTTTTATTTATGTAGAACCGGTTAAAAATGTCTCAAGGTGTTTAAAGGTTGCGTCCCTCTTTACGTGGGACATTTCGATTGGCACGCAGACTCTTTTTCTCAGGGGTTTTCATTGCATGTGTGTGACGAAAAGCTGTCGTCATGAGTCTCCTGAATATTTAAGTCACTGCAAAGTCATATTCAATGTAAAATAAAATGAAAGCTTCCACAAATAAAAAGAAATACAACACTGATTACGTTCCTAAATACAGTATTGTTCAAAAGTCTCAAGCCAAACCCCATGTAATTATATCTTGCTGGGGAAAATGGAAAACAGGTGCAGTAATTGTTTAAAACGTATACAAACATACACATAGATACAGTAAATAAGGCAAAAACAGATTTAGTAAAATTAGAATGAGCTTCAAATTAATATTTGGAATCATAAAGGTGGTCAGCCTTTATTCCTCAATACATCCTGAAATCTTAGAGGCAGTTTTTCTATCTGGGTAGGCTTTCATTATATTGGACTTGTATTTATTTTATTTTTTTAAATTGAATTTAGTTTCTACTCAGTAAATAGTTGATCAAAATTATAAAAATTCAGTAAAGTAATAAACATTATTTTAAAACAATATTAAAGATTAGTTGGCATAATGAGATTTGCTTCTAATTCTAAAATCTAAGGAAATAATGCTTATTTCCTTCAATTAATGGTAGAGAATTATTGTATTTGCAAAAGGAACATTGAAACAACAGAACACTTGTTTTATGAGTGTAAGACTGTTACACAAATGTTTGGAAATACCATCATAAATAAATGTACAGTTCCAGAAGTAGATGTAGATTTCTGGTCTTTTCAAAATACTCGAATGGGTAATCCTCAAATATAGAAGATACACTTTTAATAAAGAATATGATAATCATAATCACAAAATTCTATAATTCTACATGAATGTAACTTTTTTAGGCCAAACATGAGGGAGAACACTCATGGTTTTTAATTTACAAACAATGTGTAATTATACTTTCAGTGGTGAAATGGAATTGCTTGATATTGAGTTTGTTTATGTATTATTCTGCTTATGTTCCAATAAATTAAGCAGGTTTTAGATGTGGAATGGAGCAGGGAGAGAAGAGCAAGGCAGAAATAATTAAGGGCAGAAAACTGGTTTAGATCAGGCTCATGTGTGCAAATGAATTACTTGAAAAGTGGCTGCTTATGCTGCTGGGTCCACTCCCCTTTTTGTTGTGTAGCCTGCTCACACTGATGTCTTTCACTGTGTGTTGGATTAATTTTTTCCTGCCCCTTGGGACTCAGTTTTGCATGCGCTGAAAATAAATGTCTTACTTTTTAAACATTCTGCCTCTTGTGTCTTCCATTCTGGATTCTTTGAAAACCTAAACATTACACTCAGTTTGCACACTGTGACAGCAACAAGCTGATTGCTTCCATGCCACACTACACTGATGCTGTGATTCATCCTCAAGAGCCCAATAAAGGTACAGTAAAATATAAACAGACATACTTTTATTGAAATTGGACATTTATGTGTTATAAATCCTTTTTGATTGACTGTACTTATTCCACTTGGAACCTCATGCAGCACACAAAAGTATTAAACTAAAAGTTGCAGATAAATTCATTCTGCTCTGCTGCTTTGATGACGATTTTATGAATGAGGTATTGAATGAGTGTCAAAGAGAAGAAAAAAAACCTGCCAGCAAACAGGTTAATGTTACAGACAGACTTATTACAACAGTAAATGACTCAGAGTTTAAGTTTTTATTTAATTCATTTTTTCTTTCATGCAGGTAATTCCACTGAGAATTATCTTATTTACAAGAGCAGCAGGATTTTTTGGACAACTTGGAGGAATAAGTTGTTTGCATAATATTTTGTGACAATAAAAATGAAATCCCCACGTATAAAAGAGAAAAGGATGGCTTTTGACCGGGTGTAATGCGACTGTCTTAGATATGTGACAGTATTTTAACATATTGTTTGCATTATAGGAATTAGAGGGTAATTATTTTAGAAATGTAATTTTGGACACTTAGATTTAGAGAAGGACAGTAAGAGGCAGTAAAGCGATATAAACTGATGTCCGGTGCCTTTAAACTGCCAAAGAAGCAGAAGAAGGGCGTCCGTGTAGATGCCTGCTCAGAACAGAGCAGACGTAAACAAATCTTTCGTAAAATCACCGATGGCAACTGCTGTCCTGTTCGGGTCTCTGCGGGTTCCTGTAATACATGGATGGGTGAAGGCTGACGGAGGTTCGATCAGCATGACCTTCACGCTGATCGGTGATCGATTCTGCGCAGGCCCCGTTCATCTTTAAGGAGCCTACAGTTGATTTTAGAGAACAAACACGGGCATCATGAAGGAAGTGGATTGTGTTCAGCAGCGAAACACAGACAGTCTGCAGACTGGAGGGCAGCAGCTGCAGCAGCACGATGATGATGCTTTAAACCAACCTGGTAAGAGAAGTCGCATTAATTAGATTCAGTGTTTTTAGGATGGGGTAAGAGTGGCTGGAAAACTCCCGACTTATAATAAAAATTGGTCTTCTTATATAGTATGTCCAAAGAATCGATTCTCTTATTATATAATTAGAATAACTTTGTAATGACGGACCGAAAAAGATTGAATTTAAAGAGAAGGTTTAGTGCAACCCGGACTGTTTTAGAGTGGGCACACAACAGAGTTGTTTCTGTGTGATTTTATGTGCAGTGCTTTGCTGCTATTAGTAAACTGACTGCAGTCAACGAGATTCATGAAGGGATATCTATCTATCTGTCTGTCTGTCTGTCTGTCTGTCTGTCTTTATATATAAAATTGCAACTTAAAAATGGAATTTTTAATGTCAATGAGACTTTTTAGCTGGATAAAGAAAAAATATATAAAAGTCACTTTGCAAAATACCTATTGCAGCTTTAGTCATCATGAGAAATATGTATATGTTTGACAAATTTGTCTCAGATTATAAGCAAACAAGTAATTTACAGCAGTTTAAATACAGGCATCGATTCTGACAGATGATCATTTTTTGGCACAACATCAGCAGCACAGATTTCCAGACCACTCCTCTCCCCAGAGATGTTCCTCAGTCAGCTGATAACCATAACCTGTCCAGTGTGTGTCGTGTGGGTTTAGTGGTTACAAAGTGATGTACAACTAAATAAAGTAAAAGAAATAAGAAAATGAAGTGCTGAAACAGCAAACAAACAAACAAATATGTATATATTAAGTCAAGACAACATGAAGTGAAGATTGCATAAAAACCAATAAGAAGTTGAAAAAGTTTTAACTGCTTTTTAAAAGAGTCCACAGAGTCCACAGATTTTAGGATATAATTCAGGAGGAGCTGTAGTCATGGTCTCTGTCTTGTTGGCATTTAGAAAAAGTTAAATTCAAGAGAGTCAATCACTAATCCAGGTCAAATAGTGGACTAGGGTTGACAGACCAGCTGGTGAGACATAAAACCAAAGAATTATCTGGAGCTGTTGTGGTTACACTTTATTTATTAATGTTTTTCTACCACAGCAGAGAAAAAGTGAGCGAAGGAAAGGGAAACCATCCAAGTAGAAAAGAATGGCCGAGGGAGACTCGGTTACAGACACCAAGGATGAACATTCCTGTCACATTTCCCTGAAGTCCTCCTTGTCCTTGTCCTGCAGACGAGTCTGCAGTCATAAAAAGCTGTAGCACACCTTTTACAAACAAACAATGCTCCTGCCTTATCTGTGCCCTCTGATAACTTTTTATTTTTATTTTTTTAATTAAAATTGTTTAAATTTGTATTTGATTTTAGTTTTTTCTGATAAATAATCATGCAGCATTACAGTTTTGCTCACATCATGTTTTTCTGACTACGGTATTATTAGAAAAATGTAGACTTTTTTTAAAAATAATAAATAAAAATTTGGGGTGACAGTTGAACTTGTCTGTTTCAGTGTCTTCTGCCGAAGTCCAGCAGCTGTTTGTAGTTAAAGAAGAAATTCCTCCTGAATGGTCTCCCAGTTTGGACCAGCAGGATCGAGAGCTGCTCCACATAAAGGAGGAAGAGGAAGAAATCTGGACCAGTCATGAGGGAGGACCGCATAATGGGCAGGAGGAGGCTGAAATCACAGGTGTCCTGTTCACTGCTGTTCCTTTGAAGAGTGAAGATGATGAAGAGAAACCTGAGTCTTCAGATATTCATCAGAGCCAAACTGGAAACTGCACAGAGGCAGAATCTCCGAGCAGCTGCTCAGCTGAAAAGATAAAAGCTGAAGCTGGTGCAGAGGACTGTGGAGGACCAGAATCAACCAATGGCACAGACTTAAAAAGTAATTTACAACCAAAAACTGATGAAAAAACTTCAGACTCCTCTGAGACAGAAGTCAGTAATAATGACGATGAAGATTGGCAGGAACCTTTGTCAGATTATGCACCTGAAACTGAAGACAGTGATAACAGCTGGAAGGAGAGCAGTGCACTCGGGAGTGAAGTTTGTGATGGAAAATGTAGCCAGTCTGAAAATCTAAAGGGACACAGGAGAGATCATACAGGACAGAAGGCATTTTGTTGTGGCGTTTGTGGTAAAAGATTCACCCGACAAGGGGATCTAAAGAGACACCTGAGGGTCCACACGGGAGAGAAGCCATTTGATTGCAGTTTTTGTGGCAAAAGATTTAAACAGCAGGGGGTTCTTAAGAGTCATATGAGAATTCACACTGGAGAAAAGCCCTTTGCTTGCGATGTTTGTGGAAAAAGATTTATCCATCAGTCAAATCTCAAGTCACACACCAGAGTTCACACGGGAGAGAAACCATTTAGTTGTAGCATTTGTGGTAAACATTTTACAGAACAGGGGAGTTTGAAGAGGCACAGAGGAATCCACACAGGACAGAAGCCCTTTGGATGTGGCATTTGTGGGAAAACATTTAGCCGGAAGACACATTTTAATATACACATGACCGTCCACACGGGAGAAAAACCATTTGACTGTGGATTTTGTGGTAAAAAGTTTAGCCAGAAGACACACTTTAAGATCCACATCAGAGTCCACACAGGAGAGAAGCCCTTCAGTTGTGATGCCTGTGGAAAAAAATTTAGACTTCAGTATAACCTTAAAAGACACATGAGAGTCCACTCGGGAGAAAAACCATTTGGCTGTGATGTTTGTGGTGAAAGATTTACAGAGCAGGGGAGTCTTAAACGGCACAGCGGAGTTCACACTGGAGAGAAACCATTTTGCTGTGACGACTGTGGTAAAACATTCAGTCGAAATACGCATCTTAAGAGACACATGCGGGTCCACACGGGAGAGAGGCCTTTTGGTTGTGACATTTGTGGTGAAAAATTTACCGAGCAGGGGGTTCTGAAGAGTCACATGAGAGTTCACACAGGAGAGAAGCCATTTGGGTGTGACGTTTGTGGGAAGAGATTTAGACATCAGTATACACTTAAAAGACACACGGGTGTTCACACAGGGGAGAAACCGTTCTCCTGTGGTGTTTGTGGCGAAAGATTTACGAGACAGGGGAATCTAAAGAGACACATGCGTATTCACACATAATAATCTGCACTTCCATGCTTGTAAAATCAGCAACTGTATCAGTAAGAAGTACGTGATTTCATTGTATTTGTAAACTTTTTTATGTGTGTATTTTAAAGTTTATAATAAAAAAAGAACTTACCCAGGATGGTGGGTATTTATGATGCTTTGCTTCAGATGATATCTGATTATTCTGTGATGTTATTTTTTTATGCTGTGAGCTGTCAGTCATTCACAAACTGAGACTACCTATATTACAGGTGTCAAACTCAAAGATCTGGAGCCAACTCTACCTCTTTGCACATTTGATTCTGATTTGTATGTTTTTAAAATCATTGTGTTGAATGTTTCTTTTCCCTGCAGAAACGTCTCAGGTTCTTTTTCAACCCCTTTTCTGATTTATAAATTATTACATCATGAAGAAAGGTGAAGAAATGGCCATAAACAGCTGCAGTGTTTTCAGTTATGGAGAGGCCATATAGAGGGGTCATAGTAAGTGACCCCAGCTTTTGTGCTGTTATTTGCACTTCTACAGAAAATGTCTCTCCTGCTTTGTAGAATTTCAACTTTAAGACATATTTTAGCACTTTTATAGCTGTGGCTACATTTCTCTAAGTGTATTGTGGGTCTATGGCTGTACTTATGCTTGCTGGTTCATGGTGTGGTTTAAAATAGGTTGTTTATGTGTCAATTTGTTGTGTGACCTGTAAAGGTGGCCCATATACAGGTTTAATAATGATGTGGAATTACTTGTTGCAGTATTATTTTAGATCTAAATCTAATGGGTCTTACTGAACAGTTTAGTTGATAACCTCTTTTCTGTGGACATACCTTGTGTGAGTGCAACCCATGCCCAACTGCACATCACTGACAGTATGAATATCTTCTCACTTTGTTTTTCAAAGTGAGCTGAGCCAAATACCTCCACCTGAGGCACAGGTGAGAACACATATATTTACATTTTAGGTTTAGGAATCATGTAAACAGTGTCCATTGGTGTAAAAAGTTAAATATATTGGATAAGAAATAAAACATGTTATCACCACAGCAGAGAACTTCTGAAAAAAATGTTTAGACAGTGTTGTAGATGATTCCATTAAAAATGCATCAGCAGAGCAAACAAACACTATACCCACACAGAGACTACAGATCGTCACCATATTAGGTGTTCTTTAAGTCTTTTATGGTCTCTGGCAATATCCAGTTTTTCATATTTAGCCAAAAACATTTGGACACAGGACCTGAGAGAAAAAACATGTCCTGGTTTCAGCAGCCTGTTCTCCTTTGTTCTCCCTTGTTCCTCTTCCCCCCCCCCTCTCTCTGTCTTGCTCTCAGGTGGAGTAGGGGCAGTGCCTTGGCTCACTGTACCACCCATGGGTGGAGCTGCCCTACTTTCTGGTCCAGCCTGCACATCTGCTTCCCATTTTCTCATCACCCCTCTGGAATAAAAGCCCAGCTGAAACATTCACTCTTTGCCTCTCAGATTTCCAAACCTGATTACTTGTTGGTAAGTGGTTCCTAGTTCTCCAGTCCAGTACTCATACTGGAATACTCACTTGTCCTCCCACACTCCACCCCTTCTGCCCTCCAGAACCATCATCTGCCTTCCCCATCAGTACATCTAAATTAATCTAATCAGTCAGCAGATACTGGTTTAAGGACCCCCTACTTCCCTGTCCAGTTCTCCTAGAGTGACGATCTGTCTCCTGGAGTCTCCTCCACGCTGGGAGACATAGCAAACCTTCTAGCACTGCTACATATTCATGTGCCATCCTGGAGGATTTGGACTAGCTGTGCAACCTCTCTAGGGTCCAAATATCGCCTCAAGCTACCAGTAGTGACACTGATCCTAGCCAAATGCAAAACTATTGAAAAAAATAGTCAGAAAAAATGAGAGTGGCCTCCACCTGTAACACCATAACTGTTTGGGGGGTTGTCTCATCATTGCCCCTCTATATCCCAGATGTTTAACTGATTAACTAATTCTATACTCCGATTAAAAAGTGCTCTTTTAAGTTTTTAGGACAGTGTATTATGTGTCTGCCTGTGTTGTATACAGTATTCGTAGCTCTTGAAAATGAGACACTGAGCTCAATGTGATTGTCTGTTTAAATAAAGGATTTAAAAATAAATCAACCAACCAACCAAAAAATAATAAATAAATAAATAAATAAATAAATATCATGATGTTTATTTCAAATTAATTACTCTTAAGAAACCAAATGATCAACTTTCCAAGGGAGGCTCAAAGCCACAACTGGATTTATCTAAGATTCAATATGAAACCTAACCCTTTCATTTAAGACAGAATTTTGTTGTAATGAAATTAACATACAGAAATTAAAAGTGCAAAAGATAAGCTAACGATAAGCTAATTTATATATCTAGAAAAATAAATGTTAACATAAATAAATGTTAACATAAATAAATGTTAAATGCCAGAAGTGATGCCAGAAGACATTTTTAAACAGACTTCTTTCCTGCGAAAAACACTTTTGACCTATGGTTCTATTTATTTCTTTTTTTAGAAGCCATAAAATTCTTTTTAGAGTTAGAAAAGTTTTGTATCTAATTTGTGGATACAAAACTTTAAAGGAAATATCACGAGGTTGGTTACAAAGTACTCCTGTCAGGTACAATGAATTTTAATTTTCTCAGTGAAGTCCCACGCTGTGACAGGATTCATAAATCTGCAGGTTTCCCCACAGCTGTGATTTTTTTTAAATCTCGTGGTCGCTGCGGTGACCTGGGATAAAGGTGCCCGAGCGGATGCCTGCTCAGAAAACGCAGGAGACACGTCAACAAATCTTCCCCCAAAAAAGAAGTCAAGGAGAGTGGACGCCCTGTTGGAGTCCGTGTCTGTGACACATTCATGCATCAGGTCCGGACAGACATGCAAACATCGCGTCTGTGTTCGGAAGTCGATTCCGCGCAGGCCTGGTTCGTCTGAAAGGAGCCCACAGTTTGTTTTAAAGAAGAGGATAGCCGCTGACAGCATGGACGAAGTGGATTATCTGCAGCAGTACGCCGCTGACAGCCTGCCGTTTGAAGAAAAACCAGAGATCAAACCGCTCGGACTCCATCAGCTGCAGGATGCTGATATTAACCGAGCCGATGGTGAGAATAATCTCAGATTTTATTTGGAGAAAACCGCTAACTAGCTGCTAGCTCGCCGTAGGGCTGGATAAATTTGGTTTTAATCTAAGATGTTTGATATGAAGACACAATCAGGTCCTTAACGGGTCTTTAAAATGATTTAAAAACAGCCTGAGATGGATAGCAACCGATATTACACAGTGTCGTTTATTTATTGAACAAAAATCTGAACCCAAATGAAGAAACAGTTTGTGGACAACTAAATGCACTCCATGATTCAGCCGCTGCAAAACCACCTTTAGCAGAAATAACTTGAAGTCGCTGTTGTGTGACTTCGGAGGAATTTTTGGCCCACTCTCCTTCAGGGCATTGCTTCAGCTCATTGAGGTTTGCGGCATTCATGTATGCACAGCTCTCTCTTAAGGTCCCGCCGCAGCATTTCAGTCAGTCTGAAGTCTGGACTTTGATCGGCCATTGCAACATGTCCATTCTTCCCTTTTTCAGCCTGTCTGTTGCAGATTTTCTGCTGTGCTTGGCATCGTTGTCCTGTTGCATGACCCAGTTTACACCAAGCTTTAGCTGTCAGACAGATGGCCTCACATTTGACTCCTGGCTGCAGCCTACTAAGCAGTAAGGATGTGCCCAGTTTTTCATGCATTGCTTCTGTGCATGCATAAAGAGTCTGTAGTGTGGGGTGTTTATTACCAAGAACATTAAATAAGCCAAATAATTATAGTTGGTTCTCACAACAAGAGAAAGTGATAACAGTGTCAAACCTGAATATAATACATTTAAATGAGCAACAGGCTCAAAGTATCACTTCTGTGATGTGCAGCTGTTGCATGAGAAATACGTTTTTTGCCATGTTTTGCTCTGTTGACTTATTTGCAGTGCTAGGGTGGCCTATACACAGGTGTGTGGTGTCGATGCATCGTTACAGGGACCCCAAATATCAATATTTTATGAAATTAATTAAAATACTTGTTAAACATGCATTAAATTGGCTCAACTGAAAAACCATCCAACACTGGACCCTTAACTTGACAGATCTACCTCGTACTTCAGGGTAAGCTAATCGTTCAGTCACATGAGTACAAATGAGACAGCAACCTCCTTACATCTACAAAAATAGTGATTGTGTTTTGTATTTTTCACATTCTGCATATTCTGGTTGCCCAGAGCTTGAAGTTGTTGCACTCATGACCACTTTTGGTTCCAAGGTCACGGGTAGTCTGATTGGAGGAAACCTTTCTGCAAACAGTTGCAGTCTGACTTGGACTTGAGTCCACAGACGTGTGATTCTTGACAATTTATTACATGCAATTGCATATAATTGCCAACCTGACTCCATTTAGCTGCAGACTAATTAATAATTGAAGCGAGATAAACTTTGTCTTATTAGATAAAACTGATATTGACGAAGTTTAACTTTGGCGACATAATTTGCAGTTAAAAAAGGCGATGAATTGAAATATGTTGTTGCAGTACTCGGCATATCGCAAAATATAAAAAATTCAAATGTTGTTTTATTGTGAAAATACAGCATTGTGTAGTGTCTGCTGGTGATTGCCACATCTACTTATTTCTGTTAATATTTTGATATTCTTTCTATATACCTACCACGTGTTCCTCTTGCATCTCTGACTGACATGACTATAAGTCTTCTCAAGCCGGCTAACATACAGAAATCCAGGTTATGCAGAACTTGTTTTATAATACGCCTGACTGTATTCACAGCTTAAACATATCAGGGCATAATAAAAACCCGTGTGCTCCTTAGCAGGTGTTCAGTCTATGTCTGACGTGAACAGCAACACGTGACGTAGTCCACAGTTTCAGAAACTTAGCCTACATGTAGAAGCACTATGTGGAAAAACTGCCTCCACAGCAGTTGCGACGTAGCATCCAGGAGTCAAACGTGAGGTCACCTGTCTAACAGCTGAAGTTTGGCCTGAACTGGGTTATATAACAGGACAGTGATTCCAAGCACAGCAGCAAATCTGCAACAGACTGGCTGGAAAAGGGGGCAGAAAGGTGTTGCAATGGCCTAGTTGAAGTCCAGGCTTCAGCTTGATTGAAATGATGTAGTGGGACAGGGGTGCCCAATCCCGGTCCTCGAGAGCTACCGTCCTGCAGCTTTTAGATGCATCCCTACTCCAACACAGCTGAATCAAATGGTTTGATTACCTCTTCAGCATGCCATCGTGTTTGGCAAAGGCCTGATAACAAGCCATTCATTTGATTCAGCTGTGTTGGAGTAGGGATGCATCTAAAAGCTGCAGGATAGTAGCTCTCGAGGACTGGGATTGGGCAGCCCTGTAGTGGGACCTTAAGAGAGCTGTGCATAAATGAATTCCTGCAAACCTCAATGATCTGAAGCAACACAGTAAAGAGGAGTGGGCGAGAATTCCTCCACAACAGTGTGAGCCTGATAAAGTCATACAGAACATGATTACTTAAAGTTAGCGCTGCCATACATGCTTCTACGAGCACAGGCTTTTATCGGGTTGTTAAACCAACACAGGGTTTGGCAAACCAGCCACGAACATGTTCACATAATGGAGCCTTTGTGTGCCGTGCATGACAAAACGCAAACGCAGACATGTCTACAGCAGAGCAGCGCATTTCACAAAGAGCAAACTAACATTAGAAAATGGAAGAAGAGGTTGAACACGTAATACACCTCACACACACTTAGGGCTGCCACGATTTGTCGACTAGTCACGATTACGTCGACTATCAAAATCGTCGACGACTGATTTAATAGTCGACGCGTCGTTTGAAGCTTTGTAAGATTGCAAAAGACGCAGGAATAAGTAGGATTTAAGAGTGTAATAACGGACTGAAACAGAAGATGGCAGCACTGCATGTACAAGGATGCCAGCTGCCGTTAAACCCCGAAGAAGAAGAAGCAGCTGTGTCCCAGAATTCATAGCGCGGCCCAGCTCATTTTCCAACAATGGCGGCAGCTAGTTAGTTTTAATATTACTCTTATTATTCTTTCTGGGTCACAAAATAAACGTTTAACATATTTTCAGGCGAGAATGTAGCTGTGTAAACCTCAAATATCGGCTCAGTTTATCAGGACACCACATATTTTCAAAAGCGCTCCGACGTTTTCGGAGATGTCTGTTACCCACTAGCTCGATAGCTAGCCGGGGGCTAGGTCACTAGCGCCGTGAGAACACCGGACTCCCGGCAAATTGTTTTCAAACCCACCGCCGTCTTTTGCGACTCAGGTTAAATATATATGAGTCACTTAGATAAATTAAAAATGTTGTTGTTTGGCTTTTTTTTTTTTTTTTTTAGTATTTTATTTGTTCCTGAGTAAATCGGTTTGGCTGAGATTAAAGTTATAGTTTTTACACAGCTGAATAAACGTCAAGCAGACAGCTGATTATCAGAAGTGTGAGATGCTGGAGAATATACCCCGGTGTCCTGTTATATTTTAGATAGCAAGGAGTTTATTCAACTTTACTGAAACAATCTGCAAATTTCATTAAAATTGAATAAACTATCATCTTGTCTTTATTTTTAGTTAGCACCTTAAAAGCTTAAAGCTGTAAGCTAATGATAGTTATAGAAGAGCAGATGCTGCTGGTGCAATAAGCTGTAGTTTTACGTCCAGTGGATGATGATCTGATTAGTCGACTAATCGCATAAATAATCGGTGACTAGTCGACTATCAAAATAATCGTTTGTGGCAGCCCTACACACACTGTGTGTAGCATTAAAAAGCACTGTTCATAGTGAGTACACGTTAGTGTGCTGTGGGTTTGTAAGATCTTTAAAGTTATATTCAGTCTGTTTAACGCCTTTTATTCTGAAGCAATGTGTCAAATACGAACCATAAGTCGTAGGAGGCCATAAGTCAAATATGAGCCCATTTGTGTGATGGCTTAAAGCTTGGCTGAAACTGGGTCATGTGGTAGGACAAAAGAAAATCTGCAGTGGAATGGCTGTTGCAATGGTTTAGTCAAAGTCCGTGTGTGTCTGCAGCAAAGCAGAGTATTTCACAATGAAGAGCAAACTGTAGTATTAGGGAAAAAGTAGGAAGAGGTTAGATGCAACACAGATCAGTTATTAATCTGTGCATGCTTTGCGTGGTCACCAGTTCTGGAAAAAAAATTGTATACATTCAACAGCTGAGAGGAAAGCTGGCAAAAATGCTGACCGTGCAAGTTATTAGACTCATTAGTATCTCAGTCGAGTCCGGACTTGCTGAAGACTCTCCTCTTTAGGCTGCAGAGTCCGTGCTTTCATAAAGGAATCTCAAGTTTCGGTCCATCTGACCACAGAACAGTTTTCCACTTTGCTTCCGTCCAGTTTAAAGAGAAGACTTTGGCCTTTCTGGGTCCTGTTCACATGTGCCTCCTTCTTTACATGATGGAGCTTTGACCTGCATGTGCGGATGGCACCGTGAGCTGTGTTCAGACAGTGATTTCTTGAAGTGTTCCTGAGCTCATGCACTGACTTCCATGACAAAATTTCCTTTTAATTCAGTGCCGCCTGAGGGCATGAAGATTACGAGCACCCAATATAGATTTTCAGACTCTCCGTTGTGCACAGAGATGTTCAAATTCTCCAAAATTTTACATTCTTCTAAAAAAAAAAGTTCCAAAGTTTGCAGCTTAGTAAACCTCTGCCCATCTTTACTTCTGAAAAACTCTGCTTCTCTAAGATGTTCTTTTTATAACCAATCATGTTACTAACCTGCTCCCACTGGGTTACAAAAAAGAAATATGGTTGAATTATGTTTCTTATTTGCATTTTATATAACATTCAAACCTTTTTGAAATTAAGTTTTTAAAATTTCAAGAAATAAAAGTTCTATGTTAGGGTTAGATCACCATATTGAGTCTTATAGAAGAATTAATTAGATTTAAAGTTTAAAGAAAAATAAGAAACTATATTTCTTTGGTCATCAGGGAAAAACAAAGCTTAAGTTGGTTTTACAATCTTTAGACAGGTCCATCTGAGATCATCTGTTCATCTGAGAAACAGCACTGTTTTCCAGGTGGTGGTGGTTTTGTATGTCCCATATCTTGACCGTAACCTTCTGTGGAGGTTAGGTTTGCAGTAATTTTTATGTAACCTGGTACAAAGTTAGCTTGTAGTTCAGACTTTGTTGTAGAAAAATAAGTCTTGGCAGACTAGCCGTGTGGAGCAAACTGGAGCTTCTCATTGTTTAAACCACCATGTCAGAAGATGTAGATCTATGTTTGTGGAACAGATGTTACTCAGCTTCAGATTGCCCTGAATTAAGCAGAGAAAATGACTGAAATTACTGAAAGTGGCACAGGATCTCTCTGATGCATTTCTTTTAAAACCTGGAAGGATATAGTGGTGAACAATCTTCTCCAAAAAATCTTGAATGATCGTGACAGGAGATGACTGAAGCGTTTGAAGTCAGATTGAGGAAGAAAAAAAAATCAACAGTGGAACTCTCGGCTGTGTTTTAATAGTTAAATAGCATTTCCACATGCACAATGGAAAGAGTATTCAAGGGATGGGGACTAAACAGCTGCTGAGCTTTAAGAAAACCATTAAAAAGGGCTTCAGTTTGGTAGAGAGCATACTGATTGAAAAAGGTCATGTGGTCTAAGTCCAGATTTACCTGATCCTGAGTGATGGCTGCATCTGGTGGTGAAGAGAGGCTGATTAGTTGATGCACCTGTCATCGGCCCTTCTACTATATGCAACCAGCTGGGCAGTGTTAAGGTCTAAGCTTGCTTTAGTGGGTTAGTTCAGAAACAATGTGTTCAAACACTAAGGTCACCTGACTACCTAAATATTCTGAATGACCTTGTCATCGTTGAATGTTTTTGTTCCCTAATTGAATGTGCATGTTTAAAAACGACAGTGCCAGGGACCATGAAACGCCATCTTTACACATGCAAGTAAAGGTATAATTTGCAAAAAAACCCCAGCTGCTACTATTGTTCTAGCAAGATATTAACTCATGGTTTTTAATATAAGATAGACAATGATCATTACATTACAGTAATGTTTATAATTACTAAAACAGTATTAAATGATCCTCACCCATAGAAATGTGTATACTTGTAAATGTGATGTGTATTTTTAGTTGAATAACTGGTGACTGGTAAATCTTGATATACTCTATTCTAGAGCTGGGCGATATATCGAGTTTTTAAAACATATCGATATATTTTTATACGAGATATAAGATGTGACAATATCCTTTATATCGATATAGTCTATGTTACGTTATAATTATAGTTGTGGAGCCGCAAGTTTGCCTCTCTTTCGTCCACTTTTGTCTCTACGCAACGTTACTCCGCCTCGCCTTCACTGAAGACAACTCCCCCTCCTACCCCATCGCTTCACGTGCAGGCAGCGACAAGACGGACACGGCAAATCTCCGTTAACGAGTTACTGCGCATCGCCCCATGCGTGGGGCTGGACGGCGTCAACGTGCTAACGAGCTAAACATGCTAACGAGCTAACCGCGCTAACGAGCTAACCGCGCTAACCCTAAAATCCTTTCATTCTCTCAAAAGTTGATAGCGCGCCTTATGTATGAATTCTGGTTGTGCTTGGTGGCCGCGAACCGATTTTATGTGGTACACGGCGTTCAGCAATCTGTCAAAAATGTTTGAGTACGACTTTGGTAAGCTACGGAGCTGCACCGCTTGATAGATTGTCGGCGCATTACGGCTACCGAGGAGCTTCGCGGAGTGATACGTACTGTGCATCAACGTAATATTACCGTATTGTGTGTGTATAAGGACCATAAATGGCACCTGTAAGAGACGTGGTTATGAAGCGGATTTCAAACTCCAGGCTGTCAGTCACGCAGTAAAACTTGGGAACAGAGCAGCTGTAAAATCTGTCTGTCTTTGTTATTACGCTCAGCGTCTTTTAGTTTACATTTTGACTGCACAATTGTGAGCTCTTTGTTTAGCACAAAAACAACCTTGTTTTCTTTTATTTATGGAGCATTATTATTTAATGAATGCTCATAATTTAATTTTGAGTAATTTTTCATGTACATCTGTGCTGTATGTTAATAAAAGTGCCTGTGTGACATCTGGGACACAGCTTTGACTAAGAACTCTTTTTGTTCTTACTTTATGGCTTAAAAAAATATCGAGATATATATCTTATATCGCCATCCAGCTAAAAAATATCGAGATATGAATTTTGGGTCATATCGCCCAGCCCTACTCTATTCCTAACATCATACTTTGCTGTGCAGTATAATTGGACCAGTTTGTCTGGCTCACACTCTGGGCACCACTAGCTCACTTGGAACTGTTGATGGATGCAGTCTGAATACATAAACTGTCGGCTTATCGTGAGCTGGAAGTAATGGCTGGTTATTGGACCCGTACAGTGTGTGTAGAGGAATTGCAGGATCTGGCTGCCCGGAGAGACTGATTAAGGCTACGTACACGGGTGTTTTTAAAACGCAGATTTTTCTGTGCGTTTGCAACTTTCGTCCTCACGTAAACGGTGTTTTCGGTAACTGAAAACGGAGATTTTTAAAAACGCCTGCTAGGGTGGATATTTTTGAAAACTTCGTTTTTGCGTTTACGTGTGGACGAGGAAAACGGAGAAAATGCAGCGTCAAAGGTGTGCGCATTTTTTGACGTCACACTGTGCGCCACGTTATTGTTTCAGTGAAATGAATTTCTACAATGGCGGACTTAAACAAAATACTGTTACTGTTAATTTTACTCTCTGCAGTGTTTAAATGCTGACATACACACAGTTACTGTCCCTCCACACATACCACTCAGTTCTGCTTCTATGCCCCAGCTTTGTTTACTTTTTCCCACCGAGGCTTCTAGACTTCTGATTGGCCAACATTTCTACACAGTTAGGAATATATCGCCACCTGTTGCTTTTACATGTTCCTAGTAGTGTTTTCCTTTAATTTTGCGTTTACGTGTGGATGGGATTTTTAAAAAAACAACAACAAAAAAACGGAAAATCTCCATTTTCAAAAATACCCTTGTGCGTGTGGACGTAGCCTAAAACTCAGTGAATACGTGGTGTGAGTTAAAACGCACTACAAGGATTTCAAACTGCTGAGGATGAGTGTCGGTGTATTTCAAATCGGTTATCGATGTAAACGTGTTTCATTGTTGCCTGCAGATATTCAGCAACTTGTGGTGATCAAAGAAGAGGCTCCATGGGACCAGCATTACTCGGAACACCTGTACATAAAGACGGAGCAGGAGGAACTGCTGGCCAGTCAGGAGGGAGAGCATCTTAATGGGTTCGAGGAGACTGAAATCACCGGGTTTCCATTCAATATTCTAGTAAAGAGTGAAGATGATGAAGAGAAACCTCATTTTTCACAGCTTCATAAAAGCCAAACTAAAGACTGCACGGCGGCTGAGCCTCCAAGCAGCAGCTTGACTAAATGGATTAAGATAGAAACTTACGGAGAGGACGGTAGATCACTAGAACTAGCCAGGAAACCTGATCCCAGTACTCATTTACAAACAAATATTGTTAAAGGGGCTTCTGACTCTTCAGAGACGGAGGTCAGTGATGAGGATTGGCAGGGCCCGTTGTCAGATTCTGGACCTGAAACTGAAGACAGTGAAAATGGAAAGCTCGAGTCGGGCGTTCCTAGTGAGGCGGGACATAACACTCCGAAAAAAAACTTTAGCTGCTCTGCGTGCGGTAAACATTTTGTCTACAAGCAGTCTCTTAAGAGGCACATCAGACGTAATTCAGAAAATGGTTCTTCAGGCTGTTTGGATAACATGAAATGTTTTAAACGGAAGCAAAGCATAGACTCGCACATCAAAATTTACACGGGAGAGAAACCGTTTGGCTGTGGGTTCTGTGGCAAAAGAGTTAAGTACCTGTACAATCTTAAATCACACATGAGGGTCCACACGGGAGAAAAGTTATTTGGCTGTGACATTTGTGGAAAAAGGTTTACGCATCACCAGAATCTGAAGACTCATGTGACAATCCATTCAGGGGAGAAACCGTTTGTGTGCGATATTTGTGGCAAAAGAGCAAGGCATCAGAATAATCTAAAGATACACATGATAGCCCACACAGGAGAAAAACCGTTTGGGTGCGACGACTGCGGTAAAAGATTTAAACGGAAGACTCATCTGACGACGCACATGACCGTCCACACGGCAGAAAAGCCATTCGGCTGCGACGTGTGTGGCAAAAGATTTAACCGCAAATCCCACCTTAGGACGCACATGATCGTTCACACTGGGGAGAAACCGTACGGTTGCGATGTTTGTGGCAAGAAATTTAACCGAAAAACGCACCTGGAGTCTCACATCACGGTTCACACAGGAGAGAAACCGTTTGGTTGCGCCATTTGTGATCAAGGATTTACTCAGCAGGGAAGTTTAAATCGACACATGAGATTTCACTTGGGGTAGAAACGTGGTCACAGTCACGGAGTTTGGTCTGAAAGGGTCAAAGTGTCGCTGAAAGCCACAGCAGAGGCTCTGAGAGTTATTGCTCTCTTCATCTGGGTCTACAGTTTCGAGACTATCTTTTTGTTTTTGTGATTAATCTTGACATTTTATGTTACAAGTTAAGAATTGTGGCAGCACGGTGGCGCAGCAGTTACCACAGTGCTGCCCCACAGAAAGATTTGAACCTACTTCCCCTCTGGGGCACCCTGTGTGGATGCCCTTGGACTTCCTCAGGGTACCCCAGCTTTGTGCCACAGTCAGAGGACATGCTTGTTAGATAAATGGGTAACTCTAAATTTGCCTTAACTGTGAATGAGTGTGTCTGGTTGTCTGGACAGGCCCTGTACCCCTCTGTGGGAGCTGTTAGGGCTCCAGCCCCACAACCCTGCACTGGATTGGCAAGAGCAGTTAAAGTGATCGGCTGTAATGACATCATTTATGGATTCAGTCATCTCCTGCGTTGGATGAGGCTCTGGTCTCTTTATCGTCCTGCAGTGCTTTTTGTTTGTTTGTTTGTTTGTTTTGTAGGTGTCCCAAAACTATTTACTGGCCATTCTTGGCCCCTGCTTCATGAAACACGACTTTACAATTTCATTGTACCTGTGACAATGACAATAAAGAATATTCATTCATTCATTCATATTCATTCATTCATTCATTCATTCATTCATATTCATTTAAATAAAACTTTAAAAAAACCTGTGGCTCACAGTGTCCCGGAGCCCGCAGAAGACTCTCTTT
Source organism: Rhamphochromis sp. 'chilingali' (assembly GCF_963969265.1). Taxonomy (NCBI): domain Eukaryota; kingdom Metazoa; phylum Chordata; class Actinopteri; order Cichliformes; family Cichlidae; genus Rhamphochromis; species Rhamphochromis sp. 'chilingali'. Next base: position 28,412,567 of record NC_137950.1, read on the forward strand.
TGAGCTGATGTAAGACTTCAGTGTGGAGCATTAACAAGTATTCTGTTGTTGTGGATGGTTTGTCTCTTCCTGCCATATGATGGCATTTGTCTCTGCCTGTCAGGGACATTCAGCACGAACTGTTACTGTGAGCAGCCAAACAAACGCTGTCTACGCTGGGAGAATTTGGATTATTGTTAACTCTGAGGTGCCTCCGATTTTGTTTGCTTTCTCTGAGCATTTGGAGCGAGAAATGCCGACTGAAGTCAGACTCATCAAGCGGATGGTTTACAAGGTGCAGCGCTCCACCAGCTGGAAAGCTTAAGACAGTCAACAAAGTTTGACCACAAAATTAATTCTGTTTTGTACGTTTGTCTCCTAATCATGTCTCCAGCTGTCACAGCTGCACTGATTCAGCACTTGTATCTCCTAATCCAGCCGTTATTTTTCATTTATTCATCATTATTTATAATTATTAATCTTTTTTTTATTATTTTGATTAACCTAATGATCATTGGAGAAAAATGTTTCCCTCTGTGCCGATTTTGTTTGAGATAATTGACTGAAGCATTTTGTGTGTTATGAATTTGGGAGAACATTCATGGATCATTCATGGATCTATAATCCTGAAAATTTCAATAATTTCCTAAATGATGATCAAAACTAAATGTAACATTTTGGCTGAAGATGATGAATTGAAAAATATTAATTTAATGTTTGTATTTATTGGATTCCTTAATTGAATTTAGGTGAAAGTTACCTAATTAGTATTTGAAATTATTTTTAGGGGAAAATTTACACTTAAAAAAAAAAAAGAGATAATGAAGGATTTATTTTTTAATTAATTTTGAGTTTGAACCAACATGTAGCGTCATTAGTAGCCTTGCACTTTACGTTTTTTCCACATTTTCAGCCTCAAGCTTTGAGTTTTGACTTGATCACCACTTTGGTTTGTCCAGCAGATGGCAACAGTGTGACAAAAAAAGAGATGCAAGGCTGGCACTCTGTTTGCTGTTGTATACTTGTGTTGTTCATGCATCTTTAGTTATTAATCAAGTCAAGACAATAGCTTGTTTATTATAAATTTGAAAGAATGACAGTGTTACATTAAAGTGTGTAAATGAAAATAAACCCTTTTCCCACCAAGTCCAGTGTTGGTTTCATTTTCTCGATTGTTGAACTTGTTGAGAAAACCGAGATGAAGCTAAGCTCCTGTTGTGCAAAGCATTTGATAAGAAATGCAGCAGTGTGCATTTACAGCGTGTTTAAAAACAGATTCTAATGTTTGCACACAAAATGATTCATAACTGGTTCTTTGTCTTTGCCTTCCAAGATTAATTTTTCTCAGTCCAAACCTGTTAGTTTCTTAGACACTGATTTGGTAACGAGCATCCTCGCACTCCTTCAGTATCTGTTCTGTCCTCCTGCTCTCTCGCACGCTCTGTCCTAACATGACGTGACATCAGAAATCATCTTCATGACTCACATATTAGCAGCTTCTCAAATTATTACACAAGCCACTGTTAATGCATGGCTGCCAAATAGAGAGAGAGACACACACCTGTGTTATTGATGTCGTGCTCCGTGAGTGAAGCATCAACTTTCTTCATCCGTGGCTGAAAATCCTCTAACGCTCCGTGATTAACACGTTTTCCTTTCTGTTTATTCTGTGCAGAAACCAAAGTGCAAAGAGGACGCGTCACAGTTTCAGAGAGGGATTGTAAAAGCAGATGGTTCCTGTATTTCTCTGCCGTGCACCGTAAATAAGGACATTTTCCAAAATATTACAATATTACTTTAATTTTCTTTCAGCATTTTCATTCAATCATTTCTTTATTTTTCCTTCTTTCTATTTCTCCAGTCTGGTTTCCTTCCCTTATTATCTTCTGTTTTTACTTCAGTTCTTTATTGTTTTTCTTCAATTCTGTTTTCTTGTCAGAAGGGAAATCTGGTTTTTACAAGCTGCCAATTACAACTTTCAATAAAAGATTTTACACAAATATCAACTTTATAAAAAGCCGTTGCACTCCAAACTGCGTGCGCCCTGTAATCATCTCAGACTTGAAACAGTCGAACAAGCTGATGCTCTGAGTAATGCGATTATATTATAAAGATGACGATGTGTTTAATAAGATTAATTAAATAGAAGGAATAAATATTGTGAGCCAACCTCTGAAGCTCAGTAATGAAAACATTATATCTTATTAGTGTGTGAAAACAACGCTTCATAGCTTCACAGGGAGTTTTAAAAACTGAGCTTTCCTGCAAATGACTTCTGGCTGCAGCAGTGTTTATCTTCACAAGAAAGGAAATAAGCTCATCTTCCAGAATGTCGCACTATTACTTACAAATTCTTCTTTATTTCTTCGTCTCTTTCCAGTTCGCTTCCTGCTTTTATTCGTTTCTCGTATCCATTCTGGGGTCCTGGATGTATTTCTATGCTCCCTTTTGCTTCAGGCCTTATTTATATATTATTTATATTCTTTGTTCTGCTTTTCTAACATTTGAATCTTTTCATGTTATCTGTAGGATCAGAGGAATGAAGCTGTCACATAATATGCACTCACTGGACAGTTCAAAGGTACAGGGTGCTGGTACCAGGTTGGATGCCTTTTTACCTTCAGAATGTTTTAATTCCTTGTGCCACAGATTCGAAAAGTTGCTGGAAACGTTCCTTAACACACCGTTGCTGCAGATTTGTCGGCTCCATGTCGAAGATGGAGGCCATGTGAGTACAGTGAACTAACTGCGAAGCTCAAGAACCCAGCTGTGGTGTTTAAACGATGCTCAGCTGGTACTAAAGGGCCCAAAGTGTGTCAAGAACATATCCCCTACACTTGCCAAGGCAGGATGAATCGGTGGTTTCATGCTTTCCAAGTTCTCACCCGTTCATCCAAATGCTGCAGCAAAAATCAAGATTCATTAAACTGGGTAACATTGATGAGTGTGTGTGAACTGTAGCCTCAGTTTCCTGTTCTTATCTGACAGGAGTGACCTGGTGTGCTCTTCTGCCGCTTCAGCCCTTCAAGGCTTTGATATGTTGTGTATTCAGAAATGCTCTTCTGCATGCCCTGGCGTTGCCTTTCTATCAGCCTGATCTCCTCTGACTTCAGACATCAAGAAAGCATTTTCACCCAGAGAGCTCAGAGAAGAGAACGTCAGCAGGTCATCTTGAACATGTTTACATACCTGAGTATACTGAGTCACAACCATGTGATCAATTCATTGGATATTTGTGAGCGGCCATGAGGAAATAAGTAATCAAGTGTTCTTTATTGTTTTTGTCTGGGCTAAGTTTTTGTTGCCAAATAGCTGTAACAAAGGTCCAAATCAGAACTCAAAAATCTGTTAGAACATATCTGAAGAGATCTGAATCATAGCTGTGAACATAATGGCCTGTGGCCACCAAGACTTCCTAAAATAGCCTTTTTGAATCTTTTATTAATTTAACCTGCTAGTGGAAAAACAAAATGGGCCTAATTCCCGATCAGTGTGTGGCCAGTCAGTTAGTCTCTTGTCTAATATAGAAAAGATTACTAGTAGCTGAGTTACTGAGTAGCTGTTGAAGAGTCCAAAGTTTTAAACCACAAATGTGAACTCTTGCAAGCTGAATACAGATTTTTGCATCAGTAAAACTTTATTATTATCTCCTGCCATAATACTCAGACCGGCCATCCTGGCATCAACCTCCATGCTGAGGTTAAGTCACTTTTTTTCCTCCATTCTGATGTTCAGTTTGAGCTTCAGCCGGTCACCTTGACCACATCTATGTGCCCAAATTTACTGAGTTTCAGCCATAATTGGCTGATTAGATGTTTGCATGAATGGATGGTTAAACAGGTGTACCTAATGAAGTGCATGTGAGTGTAGATCAGAAAGCCCCCTGAAGCAGGTTTGTGAATAATTTCTTTTGCTTTTTGCTTCCTTTTTCAGCTTATTGTAACTCTCAGTCATCATAGACGGAAATCCCATCGCTAACTTTATATTTTGGAGAAAGCCAAAATAACCTTTTTTAATACAAAACATGAATAATTCCTTGTTCCTTTATTGCCATGACTCAGGAGAACAATTTCAGTTAAAAAACACAAATATTCTGAGTGCCTAGGGTTAAGGTTAGGATTAAGGCTGATGGCTGCAGAGGATTAAACTAAGTTTAGAAAAACAACTTTTAGACTTTTCTCCAAATACTTTTCCATTTTCGTCATTTGGCTTAAACTGGTGGAACATTTCTTCCTCCCCTGTCCTTGAAACTTTAAAAATGCTGATCAGTCACCCAACAAAAACACCGGTAAGGACGTCCAGAGCTTAATTTTGAATCGCACTCTAACATGCAGCAATTTGTTTCTCATTTTTTTGGCATTGTTGCTGTTATTTCACGCTCTGATTTAGTTTAACCTCAATTACCTGGTTGGATGATTAGTCACAGTAAGATTACTCCTGCTGGATATTTCAAGTCCCTCTCTTAATAATGTGCTGATCTCAGAGTACTCATCGTCTCAAGCGTACTCAAGCTTAACTTAAATCATGTGCATTCAGAGACTGTTTTCTAGAGACTGCAGGTTAGCATCGGCATGTGATTTATGTTGTGGAACAAGCTGTGCAAACAGCACAAATGATGCAGCAGATGACGTGAAGGCGACCAGTGAAGCTGCTGCGGCGCATGAAGCAGGGTATTGCTGCACTTCCACTGGTTGTTTCATCACTCCGCTCCCTCCCCAGTTTCACACCATCATTTACACATCAAGGCCTGGAGAAACAAGTTGTTTTCACTGTTTGCCTAAAGGTTATAAATACACAGCATAAATAAAACAGGACCATTCTGCAGTTCTAAAGAAACGGGACACATCTTGTTTACCGCTCTAACAAATTAACACTGTGATTGGGGGAAAAAAAATGAGAACAACACTGACATATTGGAAATCGATACCAGTAACTGACTCTGCAGACCAGGCACAAGGTCCTATTTACCATCTCCAGCATGTCCTGTGTTACTCACCAGATTCAAGGTTTCCTGCTACAGACCCTCCCCCTCTTTCAATCTCATATATACGGAAAGGATGCAGCCACCGGTGGCCTTGCACCCGTCTTTCTCTCCTCGGCGGAGCCATTAAAGCCTTGGCTGCTGCTGTGGCAGACATCTCTCCAGATGTACTGGAACAAGACCCCGTGTTAGGCCTGTTGATGGGGTTGAACTGGAGGACAGACACCCTTTGGTGGAAATTAAACAGAAGCCAGCGTTGGCACAGAGCCTTAAGGTTATTCATAGTGTTGTGAATCTAGAGTTCATCAGTTTTATTTCTGCAGGGGAAACAAAAAAAAGAGTACAAGATACAAATTTTAGTTTTAGCGTTTTTTTCATTGCTCCATTCACTGCAGCATCACGGAAACACTGCTTTAATTAACAACTCTAAGCAAGTACATGCACTCATTAATTGCTTTTTTTAAAAATGTTTTTGAGTGGAGATATATCATTACTTATCATTTCAATTAAAGATCTTTGGCTTAGTCTCTCAAGGTTAGCTGTCAAATAAATAGCAGGACTAAAATCAAAGCTTCTGCCAGGACCTCAGAGTCTCTCAGTGTCTGGCACGAAGTCAGATGACACCAGAGAACCTTGATTAAATTTGTCAGACTACTTTTATATCCATATTTCTTTATATACTCTCAGAACTACACTCTCCCAACATTAATGCCTTAAATCTTGCTCCAGGATGTCGTGCAGTTTGGATTCAAAACGCACAAGCACTAGACCAGTGCCAGGTTGGCATATCAGGTGGATGTGAGAACACAAAATAAAATGAAATATTACCTCTACATCTTCATGAAGGTCATATGAAAGTATATTCACTAGAGATGTAAAACACTTTTTTGTGTTTCACATTTAAGAATTCCTCCTAAAAAGGAAAGTTGCTCACATATCCAACAACCTCCTTACATAGTTGAGTTGAGCATAATATCCCCAAATCTGCACAGTGTGATGGTTTTTGGTTTCTTTTCTTAGTGATTTAGTTTCTAATCCTTTTCAGTCCTGATAGTTTCCCTTCTGCTCTTTGTTAGCCTTCCCTATAGACTGTAAATAAAAGATGGTCTGAAAACGTGAAGCCTATGGGGAAGTGCTGACAAACTGCTTTCTTTTTCATGGTCACCAGAGGGTAAATTCTCAAGCTGCAAGAAAACTCTGGGTTACAAAGAAGTTTATGGAAAAAATGCACTTAGCTCGTTGGATCTGTGACTTAACTGTAAACTCATTAAACATGCGCATGTTAGCATTTAGCTAATAGAATATCTGTGAATATAGCCTTGCATGGAACATGAGAAGTGTGCCTGCATCAGCTGCATCTCTAAGTGTCTTCTGTTGTCCATTTAAAAGCTGTTTAAAGGTCTGTAATATTTAACTTTCTGAACTTGAAACTGCAATAAACTACTATTCTTTGGCTCATTGGAAAGTCGTGACAGACCTGTTTCTATGTGGTGAACTACCCCTAAAAACCTCACACCAGAGACAATTATTAAAGGCAGCTCATCTGCGGCTGTAATCCAAGTGAAAGTGGAAGTCTGTGAGACTCAGCTGTTTGAGAGAAATTTGTTCCAGGCTTTGATCAGAAATCACCGTTACAGTGATGATTTATTGAAGAAAGACGGGCCAGGCTCCCTGCCAGCATCTCAACAGGCAGGTAATCGGGTTTGTTGCCCGTTCGCCACACACTCATAAACAAGTGCTGCAGGCCACAGAAATGGGGCTCTGCAGAAGAAAGTATTGCACCACACAGTTATATAATACAGCTGTGTGAGCTAACATGTGCGTTAAATAACGTATGAGCAGCGAAGCATTCTGGGTGACTGCGTGCGCACCACGAAGCAGATGATGTACAGCACGAAGGGTGGAGCTGGCTCTGATATTTATCAGGATCCCTTTAAAAAATTTTGTCTGCTTACGTATTCTTTGGAGAAATTAATTATAGAAGAGAAACTGCCTACAGGCTTGATAAATCTTATTTTTTCCCTCAGTTTGATTCCTACAGGGTATCGATCCAGAGGATCTAAAATCAGATTCCTGCTCAGCCACAATGCCTGAGCACATCTCGGATGTCTCTGACTGCTGCACGCTGCTTTTATCAGAAAAGCTATATCTAGTCCTTCGGCAGAAATTTAAAAATATTTAGAATTCATACAACAAATCATCTGTGCTCTGCACTTTGCAGATAAAAGCAGCTGTGTAGCTCATCAGGATAAACAGAACCCATGATTACTTGTGGTTTAAAAGGCCTCAGCAGAACAGATGGAAATCACTGCTGCGAAGATGAAATCAGTTCCCCCAAATTACCAGGGTAGTTTTATTTTTGTATTTTCTCGAGTTAAGGCGCTGCGGTTATTTCCTGAGATGTTGTTCTGGCAACAGATGTTGTCAAGCTTTTGCATGTCATTGTTTTTAATGTTTGGAAGCACCGCTCCCAGCTGGCTTTGTAAGGGTCTGAGCTACTTTGATGTTCGTATGTGGACACTTTGTGCACTCTTATCAGAGGCTACTTTTTCGTGCTTTTGGATTATGGGCAGTGTAAAAGAAGGACATACAGGGGGACTCAAAAGTGAAGTTGGCAGGGGCGACCCCTCTGGTTGCAAAGACTCGTCCTGTCGTAGAGTAAATGTCTGCCTTGCTCTTTGGAAACACTCCTTGGATGAGTTTATGGTCTTACACGTTAGTTTGAGGCCATACTGAATAAAGCATGAAGTTCATTTAATACATTTTGGTCCTTAGGATTCAGTATAAAGGATATTTTTACATGCAAACTAGTGAAGCGGCCTCCTGGTCCTCTTTCTGATCCTTGTTCATCATGTGCACTTTGAAAACACCAACATGGCTTCATAGTGCCACTTTACTAACAAATGGATCATGTCTGCATTCATACTTTTAAACATCATTCTCCTCAGTTCTGCTACAAAGGCGCTCGATGCTAGTAAATTTAATTAACGGATTAATTAATCTACACTATGGGTGGAGGCCAAAGGAGTAAGAACATGGATGCAAGTGGATAAAAGGAGCTTTGTCAGGAGGGCGTCTGTGCTCACCCTTGGAGGGAGATGTGAAGCTCAGTTATTCAGGAGAAGAGCTGCTGCTCCTCTTCATCACTTAGGATGCCTCCTGGACACTTCCAAGTTGAGGTATTTTGGGTATGTCCAACCAGGAGGCGTTCATAGAGCATATTCAGGACATCCTGTAGAGATGATGTCTCTCAGCTGGGGAGAGGGAGGTCTGGGCACATCTAGGAATGCTGCCCCTGTGTCCCACACCCAAATAAGCAGGACAAAATGAATGAAGCTTATTTTTTCCCATCTGGAAAGGAAACCTCACTGTAAGTCTTCAGGCAGACAGCTGAAGCATTTTGTTTCTGACTGACGTCCTGTGGCGTTTCATTCATGCTTTATTTACCCTGAAGGGCACAGTTGGTTACAGAGCTCGGGCTGCCAGCTTTAACCTTCTCATCAAATAAAAGAGAAACTTTAAATACAGATATACAGCATCCAGTCCGGAGTAAGTGTTCTTTTGTGTTCTGCATCAGTTTCCACAGCGTTACCTCAGCTTTTAAGAAAAAGTGAATTTTGTTTTTATCCCCAGTGCAGACTGATAACGCAGCATGACGGCTGCACTTCATTGCACAATGGTAAATTGAAAACCCAAATCTTTCCACTCCTGTCACTCCCACTGCTCTTTTAAAAAAATCTTTGGCATGAAAAAAGTGTAATTAATCTCATTAAGATCCCTGAATTGGGTGTTGAAGGACTCATCCAGCGAGCCTCGGAGCCTAATTGAAATTGACTCCATAAAGGCTAATTCAGCTGAGGCGTCACATTTAGCAGACACACATTAGTGTGGTGCATTAGCACGGCAGAGTCGTGCATACAACCTCCTAATGATGTGTGAAAACACAAAGCTGTGTCCTGATGCTGTGTGTATAACAGTATTGTGCTGCACTGCCTGTGACTGAAAGTAAGTTGAATCACAGAGACATTTAACTCCTGCCAGCGATCCTGCAGGAAAACGGATCTAAAATGACAAAGAGACATTTTGTCTAACGTGTGCAGCCTGATATGCAGCCATGCTGGCAGGTCTCCAGCCCAGCAAACTAAATTATGACTAAGCAGCTGTCATTATTTATTCAGTTAACTGACTCACAGGTTCATTCAGGGGTGACAAACACAAGGCCCGGGGGCTACAATCAGCCAAAGATCTGCAATCTGACTCAGTGGATAGCTTTGGGAAATGTTTAGGAGCACATGAATTTTAGACCAAATTTTCATGTTTTACAATTTTTCGTACTGATAAACTGATATTTCTTTCATTTACTACAGAAGCGTTTCTTTATAATGTACAAAAATTGAGACATACTGTTGAAACTGTACATTGATGGCAAGAGGGAAATTCACTGGTCCTGCCCACTTAAGATAAACGTATGGCTACCCACGATGTAAAACGAGTTTAACATCCCTGGGTTAGTTTATAAATGTCAGGAAAGAGTGAGCCTGACCCTTAGCAGACACCTGAAATTATTGTTTTTCTATGTTTCAGTTTATTGTTGAGGTCAGTGTTTAGTGAGAGAAGGGAACAGGTGGAGAGAGCACGGAGAGGTGGAGGTATGCTCTGGAGAGGAATGAAAATCAGTTGAAGAAGACAGAATGCATGAATAAAGTCCATTATTCGCCCTCCCCTCCTTTATTCATTGTCCTCTGCTGGAGGTTTCTAACCTTGGGCGGAGCCTCTTGGAGCCACTGGTGTCATGTGCCACTGTGACACAAAACGAAAGCGGTAAATTTAAGTCAGAGTGATGAGTAATATACCAAACAAACCACCTTCTATTAACAGTTTTAATTCATTTTTTATATAAATAAATGCATAAAACCATAACTGTACATACTTGTGAGTAATTTCAAAGTGAATTTGTGTTAATACTGCAGTACATCCACAGCCCACCAGTGGACCCCAGCCAACACTTCGGGAATCACTGCTCAGGTAAAATATCACCAACTTCAACCTCTGCTCAACATAAAGTAATGAAATAAATTTCACTAGCTGGGCCCGCGTCCTAATTTAAGTTTGACAGCGTTTTAGTAGGTAAAGGTGATGCTTTGACATGAATTGAGCTGTGGTTTGGGGAAGGCCTTGAAGGGGACTGGCGACGGCTCCCGGGCCTGGCAGATCCCCATGCACTGAATAGAAATGGAAAAGTTAAAGAATGGAGAAGAAGGAGGGAGGGTGGGGCACGTAAACGAGAATGATCAGCTTGCAGAACTGGGGGAACCTATATAGATGACAGCCGGAAGAAGCGTGTTTGGAGGCGTGGTCCTGCTCCTGAAATTCTGATACATAATCTCCAATAAAACAGAGACAGCACCACCCTCAACACAGTGACCTCCGTCAGAACAAGAGTTTGACTGTTTCAACATCTAAAGCTAAGAAACTTAACGTGATACCTCAGGCTGATTCAAGCCTGAGACCAGTATTGCCATGGCAACAATAAGTGCTGCTTTGAGTGGTGGCATTCATAAAAAAAGAGGAAACAATGGCTCTTTATTTGCAGTTTGCCCACCACAGTGAAAGCAATGAGAAGGGAAAGCGTTTTCAGAGACTGCAGTAACATGCTGGGAATATGCAGTGAGGCTGTCAGCTCTTTCTGTTTGCCCGAGGAAACTGCCCCAACTAATGGTTTAACGAAAGTACTGAGCCCTGTCAAATCAGGAAGCCACTGCATCTAAGGTTTGCTACAGGTTTGCATTATATCAAGATTTCATACAACAGGAGGTTTGCTATGCTATCTACAGTACAACAGACTGTAGTCAGTTTGTCTCCTGTCATTTATTTACCATGTTATTCCAAAGACAAACATTAACATCTTTAAAAAATGTTGAAATTCTAATGTCTTGGTTTTCTTGGGTCCTTCAAAGTTACTCTGTGATATACTTGGTTGTAGAAAAATGAAATGTTCCCAGTGCTCATTAGATTTTAACACATACAATGCCAAAGAGTCCTTTTTGGAGTCATTTTTATTGCAGAATATGTTGTTGAGTCTTACCGTGATCGCCTTGATATACTGTACATCCTATTGGAAGAGGATGTTAGGAGCAGATCTGATGTGGGGGAGAGTCACACCTTTCTGTGAACCATGTCAGATAGGAAGGACGAGGCTGATTGATTTGATTGGAGCAATGGAAGGAAGCACGGTTGAGATTTCATGATGAAACCAATCAGTGCACACAGGAAGCTCCTGTAAAGATTTACTTCTTTCTAACTTTCAGGAAGTGATACATTTCTAACCACTGACTTGTTGCCTTACACGCTGCAGGATGTTTTATACTTTTTATTGTGCATTCAGAAATGGCTGGGAAGGAAGATGAGCAGAGAGACGGTCAAGATACAACAAAGCATTGTCTGTAAAATGGTTTGCAGATATGTAAATTTCTCTAAATGGGAAAACTCTGAGACAAAGTTGCAGAAGGAAACTCTTCCTTTTAGGAGTCAAAACAAAACGGTTCAGTGCCTTTGTTAGATGGAGAAACAGGCTGTGGGGCAGCCAGCAGGGGTCTTAGCTTGTAAACAAGCAAAATGACTCTTTTTTCTAATATAATTCCACAAATTAACAATCTGCTGCATCCAGGAGCAACATAAAAGGGTGCTGTTAGAATCACTGTGACACACTCATTTAGGGCGTTATCTGTTTCCTGGCAGTCAGCACAATGCGCTGCTCCTGTTTCTCCCTGCAGAGTTTGTTGCTGGAGTTTGTGCCTTAATCATTTTCCTTCCCCATGGGCATTGTTCCTGCCTGCAGGACGTAGGGGTAACTCCACCACCCAAGCAGATGCTCACGAACAAACATTTAGACTTCGTAATTAATTAGTCTTCAATATATTTGCTCATGCATTTTAGAACCTGGAGAATAACAGCGCTGATTTAAGCACACATTTAAGAAAGTGGAAAAACTCTGATAAAAAAATCACAATTTATAGAAAAACTGATCCTCCAAATAAGGAATGTGGAGGATTTATATGTGAAATAATAAGGAAACAACAAATATAGTGTCAAAAAGTGTTTGCCTCCTTTCTGATTTCCTATTTTTATATGTTTGCCACACCTAAATGTTTAGATCATAAAATAAATGTAAATATTAGACAAAGACAACACAAGTAAACACAAAATGCATGTTATTATAACATAAATAAACTCTGGTGTATGAAAGCTGAGCTCAGTTTCTCTAGCCACACCCAGGCCTCATTACTGCCGCACCTGTTCTCAATCAAGGGAACTCTTAAATAGGACCTGCCTGACAAAGTGGAGTAGAACAAATAATCCTCAAAAGCATGATGTTATGTTTCAATCCGAGAGAATTCAGGAACAAATGAGAAACAAAGTAACTGACATCTTTCAGTCTGGAAAAAGTTATAAAGTCATTTCCAAAGCTGTGGGACTCCAGTGAACCAAAGTGTGAGTCATGATGAAAACATGGAGCAGTGATGAACCTTCCCAGGAGTGGGCAACCAAAATTACCCCAAGAGTGCAGCGCCAACTAATCCAAGGGGTCACAAGTGACCAGAGAATGACATCCAAAGAACTGCAGGCCTCCTTTGCTTCAGTTAAGGTCAGAGTTCATGATTTACAATAAGAAAGAGACTGGCCTGTAAGGCAGAGTTCCAAGACAAAAACCAGTGCTGAACAAAAGGAGCACAACAGCTCGGTTTTGTCAAAACATCTTAATGATCCCCAAGACTATTGGGGAAAATACTCACAAAATCTGAACTTTTTGGAAGGTGTGTGTCATATCTGGAGTAAAAATATCATAGCATTCCAGAAAAGGAACATCAAACAAACAGTAAAATGTGGTGGTGGTAGTGTGATGGTCCAGGGCAGTTTTGATGCCTCAGGTCTTGGACTTGCTGTGGTTCAACCATTCGTGACCTCAGGCTGAAGCACACTTGGGTTCTACAATAGAACAATCATTTATGGTGATCCAGGATCACCAATCACTTTTTCACACAGGGCCATGTAGGTTTGAATTTTTTAATCTTTTTCATCTTTGTCTAATATTTACATTTGTTTGATGATCTGAAAATATTGTGGGTAAAAACAAAACAAAACATGCACTTCAAACCACTATACATGAGTTAGCAACATATACTGAATGTGAGCAGCATGTAAGCATGTGAATCCTGTACAATATGGGATTATGGGATACAATGTGCTAAGTCAACTGTTCTGCTTGCTTAGCAGATCTGCATATTCAGATGAGATGTAGAGATTTTTTTTTTCATAGCGTCAAAGATAATTTTTTTGTATTTAATTTAATTGTTCTGCCAATTGGAGACCCTTTCTCCTGGAAACTGTTTGTGTCATATTAAATATTAAATCCTGTGAGTTGTTCTGTGTTTTTCGTAGCTGACAACGATGCATGCTGTCAAAAACTGCAACTGAACTTTTGTTTCAAGAAAGAACTTTACTGGCTGCACTCCTACCTGGAAGATGGGCATTAATATGAAAGACTGTATATAAAAGGTGGATGTGACCACCATGATTGTTTTTAAAGCTTCTTTGAAAGTGGATCTATATCAGCTGGGGCTAAAGTTCAGCACCACCCCCAAGCTGTACTTCTCTTGTTTATGGACCAGATATGGTGCCAGCCAGGTTTCCTGTTGGACACTCATTATTGGGGCAGCCATGTGACCTCACTGAACATTCATTGATGTCATCCATTGGTTCTGGACTCTGTTTTGGTGTTTTGGCTACTGCCATGTTGGGTTCTGGGAGCCAAGAACCCGACAGTATCCGACATATTTGGACAGGAGACCAGAGCTGTGTCCCAATTCAGGGTCTGCATCCTTCGGAGGCAACATATGAAGGCTGATTATGTCACAGCTAGGCGACGAAGGCTGTCCCAATTCAAGGGCCACTCCAAATGTGGTCGACAAATGGATCCTTCATTTCCCCGGATTTTAAGGATGGGTCAGGTGCATCCTTCGTGGCCCAACCTATCCCAGAATTCACAGCACGGCCCAGCCAATTCCAGTTTCCAACAATGGCGGCAGCTACTTAGTTTTAATATTACTCTTATTACTCTTACTGGGTTGCAAAATAAACTTTTAGCATATTTTCAGGCGAGAATGTGGGTGTGTAAACTTCAAATATCTGCTCGATTTATCGAGACATCGCATATTTGCAAAAGTGCTCCGACGTTTTCAGAGACGTCTGTTACCCACCAGCTTGATCGCTGGCCGGGTGGTCGAGGCTCACTAGACCCGGCGAGAACACCGGAATTCCGGCACATCGTTTTCAGACCCCCTGCAGTCTTTCGCTACTCAGGTTAAACATGGATATATAAGTCACTTAGATCACTTAAAAATGTTGCTGTTTGGCTTTTTTCAGTGTTTTATTTGTTCCTGAGTTTGGCTGAGATTAAAGTTTTGGTTTTCACACAGCATCAAGCAGAAAATTGATTAAACAGAAGTGTGAGATGGTCGAGAATTTACTCCAATGTCCTGTTATATTTTAGTGAGCAAAGAGCAGACTGAGTTTATCAAACTCCACCGAGACAGCTGGCGACGCAAACGTGAAGGCTAGACCGTCCCATTTTACAGCCTCGCACCTCCAGCTTTTTTTGGTCTTTGGTTAGGGATGTGCTTATGTTTATATATTAGCAGATAATTAATGCTTTACTGAAGACTAAACCTTGATGATAGCAGAGTCTTTATAACCACACCTAAATGTCATTCCATCAGACACCATTAAACACAGCAACGGTCTGACCAACATGCTCTTTCAAATGTATTCAACACTTCTCTGATGGGTTTTTAAGAGAGAGGCAGGAATTCATAAAATATTTCCAGTCAACACAATATAATCTACTAGAATATTCTATTTGATCGAATATTTCTAAGTTGTTGTTACAAGCTTGTTGGAGCAGATGCTCTTTACAGGCCCCACAGAGTGAAAGCAGAAAGCAGTAACTCAGGATCTCCAGAGGGAGCTGTTAAGGCTGGGCTCAAAGCCTGCCCGGGGCCACTGCGATCCACCCTCATTGACCCCCTGGGACAGCTCTGAATTGTGGGGTGAGGATGAAGGTGGACGTGGTGTCAGGGGTGAATTGCTTTTTAAATTCCATCAGTGTAATTCAGTTTCTGCTTTACCTGCCACAAAATACATGCAGGTTGATTTGCATAATGCTTTGGGTGTAATTAGCTGACAAGAAAAATACATAAAGGTACAAAGATTCAGCGCAGCTCACCTCAAGCTCTTCCCACTTGGTGTAAATGTTAAGTAAGAGGGAAGCACTGTCTTCTCTGCTGGCATTTCAGAAATCCATCTTATCCTCTCCTTTCTGTTTCCAGGGAAACCGCAGACATGCAACACAATGTATCAGTGAGTCGAATATGACGTGATGAAACAGTGAAACAAGAGGAAGAGGAGGAGGCGGAGAAGAAGTGAAAAGACTTAGAAGGAATATTCCTGTCAGAGAAATCAAATATCCAAAAATAGGAAAATATAGACTCTCCTTCATCTTCCACATGCCGTCCTCTCCTTGCCTTCCTCTGCTTTCACTGTCTCGGTACACAGGTACACACAGAGAAATCACATCTAGTACTTCATAAAATACCAATAAACTTATAGATCTAACTTAATTTAAAGGCTATAGAAAGTCAGTTCTTCAGCAAATATCATTTTTAAGCCTCCACAGATTAATTTTTGCACAATATTAATTTACCACCATCAACACAGTCTGGACTGGTAGACCAAGGCGGGGCACTAGAGAAGCTATTTGTTCTTCACCCCCTGACTGTCTACTTAGGCATATGGCCTTAGTTGAAGCTCCTTTGGGAGGATGGGGTATCAGGTCCGCTGTCAGGGACTGTTTGGTGCCTGTACAGCTGCAGGGAGATCAGGGTTTGGATTGTCAGCAATAGGCCACACTCATTGTCGGTGGTTGCTGGACTCTGCTAGAGCTGCCCTGTGTTTATAACTTTTGATGGACAGAATTTTGAGGTACTACCAAGAGCCAGTGGGCGTCTAGTTTGGTAGCCTGATCTGTTGTGCTGAAGAAAGAGCTGAGTGTGAAGGCCAAGCTGCTGATTTGCATCCCCACTCTCATCTGTGACCACAAGCTGTGTGTAGTGACTAGAAGAATGAGAATGAGCTTCTTCTGAAGGCTGTCTGGACTCAGAGATGGGATCAGGAGCTCAGGCATTCAGGAGGGGCTCAGAGCAAAGCTGCTGATCCTCCACAGCTACAGAACCCAGCTGAGGATATGTACTTTTGAGACATGCTGTAAGAGAGAGAGGAATATTTGAGTATGACCTCCACAGTAAACCTCAACTGAAAGCCCAAGGAAACAATATGTTTGACTGAACCCACGTCATTATCGTAAAGCCTCCAGTACAATTTCACAGACTTAACAAATGTATGCTGTTCATTCTGAGAGTGCACAGGTGTGACTTTGGTTATAGCTTTGGGGCATGTTCTTGACCCTAAAGCACTAAAACTGAATCTAGTTCTCAATATGCACCTGAGGTACTTTTACTATGTTGTTTATTTATTGTAGGATTCACTTTTTTTATTATTCGGTCTATCTCTGCCTGCCTATCTAGGTGTCAGCTATCTAAATATCAGATTCTGCTCAATTAAATAAAAATAAAAGAGTAATGTATTTTTCTACAGGTGTGGTTACTTAACCATAACATTGATTAAAAAACCCAGCATGATAAGAGGTGATTAAAATAGCCTTCACCTTAGGAAATGTGCTTTTTGCCTGCTTGAGGGGCACTTTCACTCTTGATGCTTGAGTATGTTTTGCAGCTAATGGTTTTTGCACACCAGTAAAACTGTGAATGCAGGACTCTCATGCATTAGAGGTTTTTATATAAAACATCTCAGTGCTTCAGTGGGCATTATAACAGGGTTAGGGTTAGACTATTTTGGGATCTGCAGAACAAAGAAGAATGTAAGATGAAAATGGCCCTTCAGGACATACCGGCTGCAAAGTAATCTGATCAGTGAGGAAACCCACGGGCAGCTGAAAGGGCAACAAGAGGGAAATAAAATGCAGGCTTTTAGAAATGAGCATTTGTTGAGATGTATTTCTCCTTTAATCAGGCCCCTTAATGTCTCAAGACTTCATCGTCCCACATCATCCCAACAGAGCACTTTGCTCTCACACTGCAGCCTTACCTGAGTTTCTAAAAGTAGAATGACAGGCCGAGGCTTCAGGTCTGGATTCAGGAGACAGGCACAAACTCTGGATCAGGTGAGCGTGTTGTGCTGCTATATTCTCAAGCTGTTCGGTAACATGCACTCATGCACTGAGTACTTGTGTTTTGTCTTCCTTTACTCCCTTTCCTCTTCTTATTTCCCCTCACCATCTAGCTAGCCCCTGTTGGAGGCCTCTTCCTGTTCAGGGAGTTCTTTCTTCCCACTGTTGTCAAGTGTTTTCTCATAGGAGATCATCTGATTTTTATATTTTCTCTCACAGTCTTTACCTTACTATACAGAGCACCTTGAGGTGAGTGTAGTTGTGAACATGTATAGTTTTGAATGAAACTGAATTGAATTTGTCACCCAGAAACAATTCTTACTTACACAGCACTGATGATTTTTGCGTTGCTCTCTGTGTTTCTGGCACTTCAAGTAGGGATATTCACCAGGACTAGATATCTATTAATAATAAACTATATATTGCATAACAATTCATCCATGCAACAAAGAGCAGGGTGCACAGCTACAGTGATAGAAAACCTAACAGAGAGTTTGTGTTTGTGCTTTGAGCCATTATATTTATCCCTTTTCTTTCTTTGGCAGCTCAGCCTGTGACATCTCTGTGGCCCAGCGTGGGTGAAGCATTACAATCATAGTAAGGATGTAAGATACACAAGGAAAAAAAAAGTTAACTCCCTCTGGTGCAAGGAATCCAATCTGATGAGAGGAGAGGAGGATGGGGGGATTGGCTGAGGCTGAATGCTGTGGGGTGGGGGGAGGGGGCCTCATCCAACATGTATGAACAGCAGGATTAGAGCGGGGATAGTCCTGAGAGCCAAGTCCTGCTGTGTGCCTTTTTCCTGCATTACATCACAGCCTGTTCATGGGAGATTTTCTAAATGGCTATCATTTTACTCATCCAGGGAAAGACACTGCTGCGGGCTCTGTTTCTACAAGCATAACACAAATATAGTAACACCATAGAAGAAAAAAATAGAAATGAAGGTGCGGCCTTTACGTCAGTAATGGCAAATTGTCTTTTTAGCAGGAAAAACAAATGTTTCTCGCTGCCGATCCTTCACTTCAGTACTGTGTATGTCAGTCAGCTGAACTTGCTCAAGCAGCACAGTAGCCTATCCACAGTCTCCCTAGCCCACCTCCCCCCTTTTTGCAGACAGGGCGCAAAAACGCTCCATAAATTCTCTTTGGGTGCATTACCGAGCAAGATGGCGCTCTCGCTGTCAGCACCTCGGATAGCTCCGGCAGCTCTGACAGAAAACTGAACGTTTGTCCCGTTTTTATTTATTTTGCAGAGGTGTCATTGTGTGAGATGTTCGCTGGGAGCTCTCAGGTGATGTGAACGGCATCCAGGTGTCGGGAAACTGAGCAGCCAAAAAAGAAAGAAGAAAAGAAAAGGAGAGCCACAATCCACAAATCAGGATCAAGTTAACAGTACTTTTGCAGAGGTGAAGGAAAAACTAGATTTTGGAGGTCGGGAGAATTTTTATTATTATTTTATTATTATTTTTAAATATTTTTTGAAAAAGTCCTCAGATTGTGGTGACTTTATATTGAAGGAGGACTGCGTCTCTGCCCGCATCTGTCTTAAATCACACCGATAAGAGGAGGAATGGAGGGGCGCGTTGCGAAATGGCATGGGTCCGCTTCGGAAGGGAGAAATGAAGCCATGCTCGAGAAATAGTGTCGCCTAATTTGCTTTCCTCCGAGTCCTGCATTTGCTTTCTCTTTCGGTCATTGCCACGCCGGCTGTGAAGATGCTGGCTCTCCTGATGATGATGTCTTCAGGGATTTTCAGCCCCGGCTTTGCTCTCAGCTCCCATTTCAGCTCAGGTGAGCCGACGCAGACACTGTGCTTTTATTTAAGAATGCTCCTTAAAGCACTGACAAAGCGAGCACATGTTATCATTGCTGAATGCACATCATTATATTCTATAGAAACGATGTGATATCCCCACCTGCGATTGTGTGTCCTTGCATTGGGAGGGAAAAAGCGATTTAATGAGAAATTGTGGCTCCAGCGTGTAAACGATGCCTATTTTTAAAACCTCTACACACACAGCTCTAATATTTGCCTCCATCCAAAACCTCAGGACAGCTGAACAGTTCAAAGGTGATCTGGGTGGAAAGGTGAAAGGGGGTAGGGAAGTTGAAAGGTGAAAAGCAATTGTGGGAGCTGAGGAGCAGAGGCTTCCTCCTAATTGGAGCAGGGAGAGGAGGAGTAGGCTAGCTGGACTTATCCAATTAATGCTGACAAAGGAGAGGATTATGGGAGACAATGAACGGAGGCAGATTACCTCACATAACGATGAAATAATCAGAAATCACCGGAAACCAAAATGCTTCCTTTTTTATGATTCAGCGTAAGCAACTGCTGGCCTGTCATTTCGGTGGTTTCTATGGCAACCAGGAGGCAGCAATCTGTAGCATTCCCATTTTTTTTCTGTCCACCTGTGAATAATACATGAATTTATTCCTACTGTCTACAACAGCACTTTCAGGTTTTGGACCGCTTTTTTGAACATAAAGCCTTCTGTGAGCCATAAGTCTAATGCGCATGTCTGTTGTCTTCCCTTTGCTATTCGCCAAATATGCTTAAGTGCATCCCCGCCGCCTTCCTTGCAGTGGCTACAATGGTTTCATAATGCCCTCCTGCCCTTTTCAAAACACATTATCTGAATTGCATAAATCCCTCTTCCCCCATTCCAACATTTAGCCTCTGCAGCATTCAGTTTGTACCAGGTCACTAAATGAGAAAACAACTCTGTATTGTCAGAGTCCCATTTGCTCAAGAATATGAGTCATGACCTGTTTGTGTGTTGTGCCTATAAAAGTGCTGAATTTAATGCTTATATTTTGAGTTGTCAGTTGTGATGCAAATGCATCTTCCCCATATGGTTTTATAATTTAGAGTGCTATGTTGTGACCAAGGTGTATCAGACTCTCTCATGTGGGACCAACATATAGAAACAAAGCTGGCCCAGGAGCCAGAACCCAAAGTAACTACTTTGCAAAGTATATATATAGATAAGTGATGACATTAATTACTCAAAAAGTGAAAACAATGGATAATTAGAAATATTTCTACAGTAGATGTAGGCAGGTGGTTTGAATCATAGAGACGTAAAAAAGATTTTTTGTTTAGCTGCAGAAACTCTACATTTCTAAGTTTATCCCATCTTATCCCAGACTATTTATCATGTGTATTGTAGTGTATACACAATATATTGTATTTGACTTGGACCTGTGCTGTCAGCTTCTTTTAAAAAGAAAATCTTGGCTATAGGTGAATTTGATTGGCCTTAAATGTAAATACTTGCAAACTGGGTTACTGCTCTAATGTAACTTGCATCAGTTTGAGCTGCATTTATGTGGCACATGGATTAAAATGAGTTTGACATCCCTTGTCTAAAATAATGTCAAAGGAAAACTGAGATTTTTCAACCAATAGACCAATTTGTAATGTAGATTTGGGAAATGCTGACTCTCAATAATTTATAGTAAATCTACCTGTCTTTACCTCAGAGGTACAGACTGTATATTAAAGATGGACTTGGCCCACTGGTTTTAGATTCTGGGTTTTGAAGCATTTTAGCAGCTGCTGTTTTAGGGGGCCTCATCCAATTTTTTATGTCTTGATAGATTAGCTGTTGTGTTCCTTTTTGTTTTTCCTTTTCTTTGTGTAATGTTTCAAATGCAGTTAAAAATGTAGCTTTTTTTTAAATAAGGGAAAAATCAACTGCAGAAGCTGCCTGATGTAGCTGAGAAATAGAAATGTCAAAGCAAATATGATTATAGAAGGACAAAGTGAAAGAGAGAAGGCTCTCCCTGTGATGACCGTTGTGTAAGAGGGCGGATACAGGGATGACATCACAGCCCAGTAAAGGCAGGGCTTGCTGATGATGGTGTGGGTGATTTTTACTGGCAGCGCTGGCTCGTTTCCCGGGCCCCAGGTTATCCATTTCATATTTCTCAGTGGGCTCTTGGCTACGCATACAGCAGCACGCTCTAATTACATGGACACAAAACAGAAGGGGAAGCAGGACACGGCGTGTTTGAAACCCCCAGCAGACCTTCATCTCTACAGGCTATCACTAAACAACCAGGTCGAGCTGCTGGAGGACGCAGGCAGGGAGCCAGAGGAGCAGGTAAAACCCAGTTGAGAGGGGTTGTTGACTCGAAGATGTATGACAGGAGTTGGTCGAGGAGGGCGTGTGTTGATCTTTGATCTTCACACTGAGGAAAAAACTAGGTTGCATCCAAAAATCAGGGATTAAATGTGATCGAGCAGCTGATGTTGAAGCTTTGATGGAAGGGGAAGCTCAAACTGGTGGCAACCTACAGAAGTGCAATGTACAAAGCTATGATTATAATTTAAATTCATGCTATTTACAGCAATTGAAAAGCCTCTAAAAGCTTCCTCCTCTGATCTGCACCTTAAAACCTCCTGTTAGGAACAGCTCTCCAGTACTCACACTGATGTGAAGAGATGAAAGGACTGTGTGAGTCTTTGCAAGCACAAGCTGCTTTTTTTCCAGTTGTGTTTTCAGTTTCTGCAGAGCAGCTTGTTAAAAAAATCATTTCTGTACTGAAAGACCCGGAGTGTCTTAAGTGAGGCTGCAGCAAACATGCCTCTGATTACTAATAGCTTTTGCACTCAGAGAGCTTCTTTGTGTTTGTGCGTGCATGTGTGTGTTCGTCTGAAGAATAATCGCTTCTGATTGCACACAAACTATTTTTCTAGACGGAAACAAACAGCCTCCTACGCACGTGTCTCCACCTCGGTTCAAATTAAGATCCAGCTGTTGTGATTTAAGGTGAATTCCTGTCAAACTCTACTTGTTTTAGAAATTCTTGGGTTGCATTAGTCGAAAAGCACAAATGTGCTCTCAGCACTGATACGTTAATAGCTCGATGCAACATAAAGATGCCGTCAGCAACAGCCAGGCTGTTTACCATTGTCTGAACCCTGAATCCTTTTTACCACGGCGGCTTGTAAACACTGTACATCTGAAATATGTCCAACATATTGTGGACATTGCATTATAACTGCTGAACCTGCTGCACAGTTAAGCTTCTGTACCTTAAAAAGAGCACAAAAGGTTAAGATCTGGCAGTCTCTCACATCTAAAGACAGCGCTGCATAAGCCAGAGTTTTTAGTTATAGACTATAAGATTTTGCAAAGACTGTGGATCAGTGTCTCAAACACTGCAACCAGAATCTTATAGGGATTATTTCACGTCTATCTCAATAGGCCTGTGCTACAGATCTGCAGGATCTTGGGTTTAGCAATGGAATTTCAGATTTAACCCAGGGTTATTTTATTTATTTATTTATTTAGAATTAGGGAGGTGCTCATTTCTTAACAGGCTGCATTCAGAATGGTAACAAATGCTGCAGACCTAACTGGCCCCAGAGCAGGTTCAAAATAAGAGACTAGTCGTTTAAATGGAAAATGAGATTGTCTGATGTCTCAGTGTTTTTCTCATGAGAATTCAGTCGTGAAAAACAAAGATTTTTAGGACGAGCTCTATTCTTTGCCAGCTTTCCTGCTTCTGCAAACAATTGTAGCCACGTTGCATTATTTTACAAGCCTTAATATGATTCTATAATCCTAAAACATGATTCTAAGCTGTGCGTGTAGCAGGCAGAATGTGGACTCGGGATGCAGGAACAAATTCAAAAGGCATCTTTAATGCTGTTACCTGCAATAATAAAAAGCATACATGAATAGAGGGCAAGAGCTGGGAAACAAAAGAGTGGAAAACATGGATTCAGAAAACACACACACCATGAGAGAGGACACAACAACAGACAAGGGGAGACTCAGACAATAAATATACATCGGGTAATAATGAGAAGAATCAGCCACGAAATACAGCGGGAACAAATCAGGCATAACAGGAAAGGGGAGGTTACACTCAGCACAATGCACAAAAGAAAAAGAGACTGCCAAAATAAAACAGGAAATGGAGGAACAGAATCAATCTTCAACAAAACCAAAGGAAGGAACAAAATGCATAAAACAACAAAAACGTCAAATAACAACAGAAGACTAAAGCCTGCTTATAATCCCTTCACAACAACAGATGTGTAATCCACCAAAACTCAGAACCCCGGATCCAAGACCCAGGGACCGTGACAAAAGGAAAAGCTTAATTTAAGTAAAACCTCAATTTAATTATAGTCAGATCCTCTCTTGCCTTAAGGATCAGGTAGTGATACAGATAAGTCTGTTAGCTTACACGGCCAGCTTTCTTTTCTGGCATTTATGCAGCAGTTCTCCAGCCTTACTGACCACCAAAACCACTTAAAGTGCACAAGGATTCATAGCACACACACACACACACACACACACACACACACACACACACACACACACTGGGTGAAGTATGGCACGTTTTATTGTTTAACCGCCTCAGAGTTGCTTTTAATTTCTCAAATATTTTCACTCCTCTGCCTCTTTTATGTGAGAACAGTGGGTTGACTTATCACCCTGATCACCAGCTTCTTGTGGAGGTATCTTGGCATGTTGGACTTGCTCTGTGGCTTTTGACCACAGCTGTGCTTGTGTGAGAAACAACACTGCACAAAGTGGACACGACACTGGGTGAGAGAACAAAGAGAGTGCTCCTGTTGATGGTGTTTGCCTGATGATAATAAAACTTAAGATGTGTTTGATTTTCTCAGAATGTTAAAAAGAAGTTTTATGATCTCTTAATGCCAAAAATTTGAGATGATAGGATGAAATATTTGGAGAAGTTGTTCAAAGTAAGGGCTCCGATAATTCAGTGACTGCAGGAACATCAGGAGCCAAAAGTCTGATGTTTAATGTGCTTTAGTTTTCTCACAAAACAAATTAGAGCAGAACAGAAAGTTAAACATTCATCCCTTTGGATTTGGGCGTGTGTCATACCAGCTGTGTGTAAAAAGAGCTGTGATGATTTTAACGTCTCGTGGCGATTCAAAGGCAAACTCAGTGAAATAATAATGAAATGTAATTCTTCATTGATCCTTGTGGGGAAATTCTCTTGTCTTTCTGCATGGTGGCCAGGGTCACCCGTAACACAGCAGCATAATAGACTCATCAGGGTCCAGCATCCTGCCTCTCTGCTGCCGTACAGAGATGGTCCAGCATGAGGCTCTGTGTTGGCCAGCAGTGTGATTGCTGCTCTGTAAATGAAGTGGGATTCATCTTAGTTCATGAGTGTGTGGGAGGTGGGACCACCTACTACTGAGCTGAAGCCACACTTAATTAAAAAAGTGTCACGGTCCACGCAGAAGCTCTTTTTCTACACAGGAGCACTGCTTTAAAATGATCTCCTGTCCAATATCAGTGTTTCCAAAACCACGGTGACTTTGATTTATATTAGTAGGTATTCAGTGTTTTTTGTAGCTGCCTAACGTTCAGTTTTTATACGCATGGCTGGGTCTATGTGCATCTATGTGTGGCTCTGTGACAGACTAGTGGTTAGCCCAGGTTGTACTATCCCAGTGAGCATATAGAGCAATACAAGCTGTTTCTTTGCATTGCTTTCAGTCCAGTAGAAGTCAGAGCTTCACAGTTACAGAAGATGCCCCCACTGATCACTAAGGCAATCCAAAGAGCTTTAGCAGCAGTTGGCATGAGCTAGTCACTAACCTTGCTCACAGCAAACAGGCTGATTACAGCTGATTACAGTGATCAGCTTCTCCTTTATTTTGATGTTGGACGACAGGTTGCACACACATCCACCTGTTCTCTCGTTTATATAACAGACTCAACGGTAAAGCAGTGCATAAGCCCTAATGATGATGATGATGATAATGGATCACTAGAGCTTTAATTTTTACCACAACGGGAGTGTTTCACCTCCTGATCCTCTCATTGCTTGTTTCTGTAGATATTTCTGCACAGCTGGAGAGTTTTAGGTTCATTTCTGCTCTGATTTCAGATGCAGTGGTGCCCTTGAGCAAGGTTTATTATCCTGCGACTTCCATCTTACCCTGTTCTGTGTCTGACTAATGGGATGGATGATGGAGTGTGACACCCATCGCCTCTTTAGATCTCTTCTGTGCTTTCCCTCTAGCTCTGTGCCTGGATCCATGTCTCTGCAGGCCCTGATCAGGTCCACTGAATTTCACAGTTGATCAGAGAGATTCTGGTGTTGTTGACTAAATACACAGCAAGCCTGATGGGTGTTTTGGCCTCAGAGGCAGCTGAAATAAAAGTTATGTTGCCTTCCTGTCATACAGCATGTGGGATGTTTTAGCACTATGGACAGCTCCTGATATGAAAACAAACGAGGCCCTGAGTTGAAGAACCGAAGGAAGTTTTGTTTTTCATTTTTCTGGCCTAAAAACTGAAAGTGCGAATCCATTATTGATCTTGAAAACATCTCCCAGCGAGGCATAATTAGCAAGTCTTCTGGTGTGTTTCAGTATTTCAGAGATGACCTATTTGGGAAAGTCCAGTTTAGCCACGGAGTACAAAAGGGAATTTTCAAACTCAATGAACCTTTTTCTTGCAAACAAACATGCGGGCACAAAGTGTGTCTCGCTCAGCTCTCCCCTCTTATTGGGGCACATGCCCTGGTATTGATCTGTCATGTCCAAGTAAAATTTATGAGTTTTTACAAGCATGTGTATTTGGCATTGGATTTAGACTGATAATGAATGGAAAAAGAAACATTATATTTAGACGCACAATATTAAAGCAATGCTCCTAACCCAAAATACAAGCTGCAGAGCACATCTTGCCAGCATGTCCATGAATGAAAAATAAACTATACATTTAAATACTGAAAAGGTGAATCAAGAGGCACTTGTGAACTTCTCAGAAGAGTTAAAAAAAAAAAAAAAGGTTTTAGATTAAATATGTTTCAGCTTAAATAGCTGAATCAGGTCATTAATATTTCAAGTAAACTGAGCTGAAAATTTTATATAACACATTTTTTACACAGCAAAACAAACAAAAATGCCCACTATTGCCTCAGTACATTTTTTTTGTCTAGCAACACCCGTGCTATCAACAAAAGGCAATGTGTGCGCTCCTAGAGCCTAAAAATGGGAAACACATTTCCCTTTTCCAAAAATATTCTGAAAATGTAATTTCTTAATAAAATTCAAATCCTGTGTGCACCGCCATGTTTGCTTGCTCGAGTCCATCTCGCTAACTGTTGCTGGTGCATTGCTGCATTTCTTGGCATTTTTTGCTCACCAACTGTCGATTAGCAGAATAGTGTGAAAGTGTTGGCAGGAATGTGGCTGCATGCACATTTGGGCCTCCCATCAATGTGCTAATAGAGCAAGAGTGAAACCAAATGGGACCAACTGCTCAAAATATTATTCTAAAGAACTGCTGTGGTCAAAAGAGACATTCTTGTTAAGAATGCATATAAATGATAAACCTTGTATTGAAATGTAAAATTACAAGCATGTTATTACTTGATGCATCGCTCCAACCTCTAGGCTGTGGCTATAACCGCACCTCCAAGTTTTCCCAGTGCTTTTCTTCTGAAAAGGAGCAACTATGTGGTCTAACAGGCAGCCATCTCTGGAGTGCAGCTGTAGTTACGGTTGAGCCTGTGCACATCAGGATTAAAAAAAAAAAAACAAGCCTAAAAAAGCAATTTGTCCTCCGGATGAAACCATGCTGTCTATTATTTCTTTTATGACTTTGTCTGTCTGTGCAATCATGAGTGTACTGCAGGAATAATTCCATTTCCTAGTCTCTTTTTAGCCTCTCAGTCGTGGCATTAATGGCAAATTGACTTGCTATAAAGTGAAACATCCAGTTATCGTCTTTGCCCTGTTTAGTCTGTTTGCACAAGAGAGGCTGATCACTACACTACACAGTCAGCACATGAATGGAGCCCCACACTGACTGATTGGAGACTTTTTGCAGATTCAATCAATACACGACGATGCTGATCGCTTTTAATCCTCGTCTTGTCTGCCGCTTTATGTAGTTTCCTTTATCTTCCTCAAGCCTTTCTTCTTAATGTCTGTCTGTACCCACATCTCTAAATCTATCAATCTCTCCTCTCTATGAATTGTTTAATGGAAGCCCTCACAGTCCGCACAGTATCACAGCAGGTAGCTAAGCTAGTTATTTAGAAGGATTTGTCACTGGCCAAGCTTAGCTGGCTGAGCAATGGGGTGACTGGTTTTCAGACTCCAAGTGCATCCTAATGCAGAGAGAGATGGAGAGGGTGTCGGCAGAGGAATAAACATGAGACAGAAAGATGAAATCAGCATGTGAGTGAAAGAACTGGGCAGACTGCGATACAGATGTAAAGCTCTGTGTCGGTCAGGACACCTAATGTGTTACTGTGGTTTTAATCACTATAGGTGGCTGGTAAATGTCTTACATTGAAATGCAGATAATTCAAAGAGCCATAACAACTACGCTATGTCACAGCGCACAGTGCACAGCGCTGCAGGGACGACACTTCTGTAGGTCAAACTGGAATTTAGAAAAATTGGATTTTAGACGTGTGGTTGAGGCAGACAATGTTGATACAATAATGTTGACAAGCTGAATTATTCTTTTTAAGCATCGATTTTCTAACAGAGAGAGAGAATTCAATTTATTTTATTTTATAGATTAAAATGTGAAAATGTCTTAAGCTGCAGTTAACCACAGAAATGTATTTTAGGCATCATCTAAAAGTTATTTCACAATTTACACTCTTAAAATTATGAAAGCCTTGTTTCCCTAAGTCACTGCAGTGGAATTCCTTCTTCTGAATCACAAGGGCAATTATTATTATTACTATTGGACAGCAAAATAGCCTTTTCATGCTTATTTATCCTAATTACTTGCTTTTATGCTGGTGATCATGTATTTTATTTGTAAACCAACTGGTCTTATAAAGTGCTTTTCAGCTCTCAGGGCATTTTCTACAACACGCCATTTTTTACTCACATGTTCATGCAAACACTTGTTTCTATGTCAGAGTGTGTTCTATCTATTATTCTACTCCAGTGAACACACTGGATACTTTGGCAGACTGAAGCAACCAGACCGCCCGCTCTACCTCCTGAGCCACCTGGTTAGCACTTAGATTGCCATGGTTACTATTTTATAAGAGCCCAATTTGCCAACAACTTTTCCCAAACATAACAGTTCATTTTAAGGCGTAAATCTAACCAAGCACCTCTTAGTACCTAAATTGAACCAGAGAATGAAAGTAAATGTAAAATGCAAGCAAATGAGGATACAACTAGTAC
The DNA here is from genome assembly GCF_963969265.1 of Rhamphochromis sp. 'chilingali'. Lineage (NCBI taxonomy): Eukaryota > Metazoa > Chordata > Actinopteri > Cichliformes > Cichlidae > Rhamphochromis > Rhamphochromis sp. 'chilingali'. The sequence goes on from NC_137950.1 coordinate 28,441,003, forward strand.
ACTCAAAACACACAGAGTTACTAAACAGCTGCTTTAAGATCTCTTGCTTTGTTTGTGTAGTGAGTAAAACAGTCAAACAAACCGATCAGTTTACAGTCAAAATAGTTATAAACCAAACCCAAGAGAAGAAAATGAAAAAACAAGAAAGGAAAATGGTTGAAGCCCTTTTGTTTCATGTGGACATTTTCAAACTACAAAGTTGCTGGTTTGTGCGTTTCAGGGTGAAGGTTGTTCTGTTGTCTGTTTCCTTCTAACATGGCTGCCATGGAGAAAAAGAAAACAATGTCAGTGACCACTTGTTCACAAAGCCTTTATTGCTGCACAGATCAGAGGATCATTAGCTGACCTGAGCACCAGGCTCCTCATCAATTCTTTTCAAGGCACCGTTGAAACCAGCCACACGCTTTCTGTTGTAATTAAGACTTCTATTAATGGACCTTATCAGTTATAATTTTGTGACACCAGGCTTGTACCATGCCACAGCTATTTAGGATGCACACACAATGCGTGCAGGTAACACACTCGTTTGTGCTCCACGCTTCGGATGTGGCCAGGTGTTGAAACAGAAGCAGTCAACAGGAAAATGACACAACTCCTTTGTCTTTCTGTCCCTTGTTGTTCCATTTCGAGCTCCGCAGCTCTTCATCAAACGAGACAGAAAAACAATCGCAGTAAAAATAAAGAAAGGAAGCAGATAGGTGAAAAATTAAAGCAAAAAACCAACATAGAGCTCTCTTTGTAAGACAAAGATAGATGCCTTATGTAAGACCACAGAAATAATGACTGCAAACTTTAAAATTTAATGAAACGGTCCACTTAAAATCATCTTCTTGAGAGATGCGGTTTCTGATTATCTTTGCAAATATGTAACCTTAAAAACATTTAAGTGAGGTTGAGGTAATTATGTCTCCTTTCCAATATCTGCATACCGGCCTGCCCTTTGTCACAGCAGGCCATCCTGTGTGTGCTGCCAGAGACACAAAACTAGAGAAGGAAACATCTGTAAAGCACTTTCTGCAGTATCAGCCTCAGATGCAGTGAGAGCAGAAACCACAAATGAGTGAATCATCCATTTTACCAACTCCATAGCATCCTTCATCTTATCTTTATAGCTGCATGATGCTCTTCAGGGAATTTAGTGACTAAAAAACCTGATATGGGATATGCCCATACCAGAAATCACATATGATTTATTCTCCTTGTTGTGCATGAGTCAGCTTTTTCATTGCCTAGAGGGACTTTTTTTTTTTTTTTTAAAGGACTTGTGCTACAGACACTAGCGTCTTTCTTATCACGAGGAATCAGTATCAGTTAAAATAATACAAATCTAAGTTACAGGCCATCATTCATTTGTCCTAAACAGTTATCAAAGAATAAAAGTACTCAAGCAGATCACATTTTGGCCCCAGCTGAATTGGTTAACCTTAAAAACATTTAAGTGAGGTTGAGGTTATTTAGTCTCCCTCCTAATCTGTAAACCAGCCTATCCAGGGAGAGAAACCTGCAACCTGTTACCAGATTAGCTTATAATTGCATCACACGTTCCCCTTAATTTTCATATTGAAACATAATCAGCCTTTTATGGTGTTACAGCACTACTGTGGTGAATATTTGGTGCACATGCATACTTTTTAGAGTTTATGAAGTAATTTGGTTCACAGCAGGTTTTCATTGGTGCTGGTTTAGCTCAGTGGTTGAGCAGCAGCAACATGCTTCAAGCCTAAATGCAGTGGTCTGGGTACAACTCCTTCCCCCACTCTCTGTCTCCTTTTCATGACTCCTTCACAATAAGAACAATCTTATAGGTTATCAGTGAAACTTACCCCCCCCCCCCCCCCCCCCCCCCCCCCCAAAAAAAAGCTCTTTAGTGGCTCTTCCTAATGAAGAAATGTATGATTAAGGTTAAGGCTTTATAACTAAAAGAAACAATACTGGCTATCTGAGTCAGGGACAAACAGAAGCTTCCTGACCTCAGGTTCAATGTTTTGTCCATCTATTCATCCACCTCGACCTCCTTCATGGCTCCTTTGCTCCTGTCACCACTAGAAGTCAGTGCCCCCTGGCTTTGACCCAAACAACTAGTGGTGCCTCACACAACACCTAGAATTCTTTATAATCTTCAGAAAATATAGTATGTAAATGAGCCCTTATCAAAAATACCTAAAGATGTTACTTTACAACAACAACAACAGATTATTAATAAAATTAAAAATAAACGTCCGTGGGAGAAATACAGGGTCATTAAAAAGCTTTTTAGCTAGAGGTTCATGACCATTTCATCTGTATGATGGCAGGCCTGTCTCTCTGCTCATAGCAAAGGTGGCTCTGAGCAGAGAGATGGGGCTATTAATTTATTCATAAAGTGAATTAGCACACTGGCATGAGCCACTAATGAAACTGCACACATGTGTAGTAGAGGTACCACTTGCAAAAAAAACCCTCAACCCAACAACAACTTAATTTCGGTTCAAAGTTCAAAAGTATTGAAGCAGTTTTGATTAGATTGATATGGTTTGTACGAGATTTGATTATATATGTGCAGTTTTTATGTCCCTGTGAGCACTGAGTGCCACAGGATGAGTCTTATAACCCTGAAATAAGTTGCCTTGCATTAATTAGACTCATGTAATAAAGTCGGTGGCTAAAATGAGCTTCAGACACTTCTACGTTGTGTCTTACAATATAAATAAGTTGATAGCATCCATCCATCCTCTTCCACTTATCCAATTCAGAGTCATGGGTGGGCTGGAGCCTATCCCATAGGGCGAGGTACACCCGGGACAGGTCGCCAATCTGCCACAGGACTAGCATGAAGAAACAGACAGCTGTTCACACTTAAATCCAAACCTATGGCCAGTTTATCACCAGTTAACCAAACACAGTAACTGCATATCTTTAGACATGGAAGCTGATACCCCACTCATGGACTCTGGAAATGCCCCAGAGGAGGCAGTTGTCAGGATTTATCCAGAGCTGTTATTCAGCATCATGCTGACCAGAGGAGCTTATTCTTTGGAAAATCAAAAGCAGGTTTAGTTCATTTATAGTTAGCCTTTTACTTCTCGGGATTCAATTTAACCTTCAAATGCCAAACTGTTATTTCCCCCAGTCCTGCTGGCTTGTCATTAAGGGAAACACAGATTGTGTAACTACCTACAAAACAAAGTAATCCCTGCAAGGCCATAGAAAGTAATGTTGGCGCTCTCTGCCATTCTTTTAGCCTTAAAATGATCAAATAACTGTCTGAAGGCATTTCAAAGATTGCTTCTGAGTGATAAGACTTCCTTCTCAAAGGACTTTTGATGAAGTTAAACCACTGAGCAACAAAAAAGCCTGCTTTACTCCACGTGTGAGACCTGCTCTAGAACATGGAGGACTTATTTATGTCATTTAGTTCTTCCTGAAGGGTCCACTTTGACACATGGTAGGTCTGCATGGCAGTTGACCTGTGAGGTCAGCGCCACTCACCACCCACACAGCTTTTTAAACCACCATCTGCATCAGTAGCTGTTAAACTGCAGATACTCCATCAAACCATCTCCATGGAAACACATCTTCCTGGCTCAGCACTGCCATTCATCACAGGTTAATTCAGCGTTTTCAGAGCCCTTTTTACCAATCAGCATCTGAGAAAGAATAAAAACTCTCTCTCTCTCTTTTCTCTCTATCTATAAATCTGTATCTGCTTGCTCTCTCACTCACATTTGCTCCTGAGTAGTTTGCACGTGAGCCGACAGCCGCCACACGTGAAGGCGTCGCACTTGGAGGAGTTTGGCTGTTCATGTTATGATAAGGAGTGACAATGAGGAGTGAAGGATGCTAATTTATATATACATTCATTACACATTCAGAAAGCATCCAAGCGGTGGCAGTAAGCTTGTCTGTACACATATAGAGTATTATTTTCAACGTGAATAGAGACTAAAAGAAAAAGAGCATCTGTGTAGTTGCTGCGTGGGTGGATGTGTTAGCGTTCGCATTTTGTGTGACAGCATTTGCTCCAATTCATGGTGTTTTGGCCGTTGCCCCTTCCTCTTCTCAGTCACAGATGAGCTCATCCAATATTTAGAACATCAGCGACTTCAGTGTGGATCAGTATTCCCTGATCACAGCCACGCATGGCCGAGTCTGGAGCCAGCAGGCCCTGAGATACACGGCACACCTTTGATTTCATTTTCCTCTTTCACTTTACCCCAGTAGTGGTAAGATAAGCTGAAAACAATGCAAAGGAATAAAGAGACGAAAATGGCAGGTAGAGGAGAGGAAAAAGAAGCGGTTCAGAGAAATGTAAGTAATGAGTGAGGACCGAGCGAGCCATGAATTGGAAAGTGCCTGCATCAGCTACAGATGAGTCATTCCTCAGCAAAAACTGAAGTCTGAGTCTGTTGTCTAGTCTATGTTGAGTTACTATAGAATGAATGGGAGGCTATTTCAATAAATCAATAGGTAACTATAATAAATTTATTCATTTCTGTATTTCATAGTGAAATCATAGTGAAACTTTGTACTTTTGAATGTGATAATATCAAATGCAGCTATAAAAAAGTAACGACCCAGCTCATTTCTTCCCATTCACGGCTCATTAAATAACATCAGGATGTCAGAGGCACTGTTGTCACTGCCCAGACACACTGGGTTATGGCAATAACGAGACGGGTTCCTGACACACAAGGTTAATGTTGTGAGGCCTGATTTATTTGTTCATTTTACTCAGATTCAGTCTTTTCAAAAGACAACGAATTATTTTTCAGCACCTCGACCTACGTCGAGAAGAAAGGCAGAAGGTAAAAGTAAGAAATGATTAAATGTAGTGTTGTATAAACACAGTGAGTGAAAAAGAACACATTTCATCCCATAATAAGGACTGATCAAGACAAACATATGTCTTTATCTGACATGAAAGGTTTTTACACCCTGGGATGAGAACACGTTGAATGATCGAGTTGTTTTGAGGCCCCTGCAGGATTTAAATTGAATACTATAAAGTGACATGAATAAAAAGCTTACAATGTGTGTGAAATATGGTTGAGGTGCCATGCAGTTTATACTCAAACCATTAATACCACAAAATGACTGCAATGAAGTTCCAACAAACCACCGAGAGACAAAAATATTCAAAAACAAATCCAAAATGAACAAAAGAAATTTCAAGAGACCACAGAGGCACAATTAAAGGGATGCAAAGGCACCAGAGCTATTGTTGATTAAGGATGTGTGGTTACTAGTTTGTGCTGCTCAGCCCTCAGTGGTGGTTTAGATCAGGAACAAGTTACATGAAGAAAGTCAACTCTGTCTCACAGATATTTATGAACTACCCCTCACCTAATTATTTATTCATAGTTTCGCTCCGTCTCCAAGTAACTCATCATTATCTGCTGTACTTGATTCTGTGTTATTCATGCACTTCTCCTTGGTGATGTGATAATTGGGAACTTTTTATTCTGATCTGCCCCTCAGTAACTCGTCAGTTTTTGTTTTTTTTTGCAGCATGTAATGATATCTCAAGTAAAAGGAATAAAGTAACCACTGCCTGGCATGTGACAGAACTCGTCCTGATGAGAGACCTGCACGTACGCTATATTATTCACATGCTCTTCACATGGATATGAACTTGAACAACATCCCATTGTTAATCCACAGGGTTTGGCCAACATCCACATGTGATGTTGGACAATTCTTTGTGGCTATAATAGCTTCATCTCCTCTGCTTTCCGTGAGGGTTAGGACTGTTTATGGGATTTTTTGACCATTCTTCCAGAAGCACATTTGTAAAGTCAGACACTGATGTTGGATGAGAAGTTCTGGTGCACAGTATCCGCTCTAATTCATCCGTTCTATCAGATGGAGAACAAGACTTTAACACCAAACCTGCTCATCCATGGCTCATCTTTATGGACCTTGCTCTGCATAGTGGTGCAGTCATGTTGGGAAAAGAAGAGGTCGGCTCCAAACTGTTCCCACAAAGTTGGGAGCATTAGGTTGTCCAAAATGCAGCATTAAGAGTTCCTTACACTGGAACTAAGAGGACGAGACTAACTCCTGAAAACAACTCCACATCGTAATCCCCCCCTTCACTTGGATGCAGCTGGTTGCCATGGAAACCCATTCAATGAACCTCTTTATGCACAACTCTTGAGGTAATCTGAAGGCTACATGAAGTTTGGAAATCTGTAGCGACTGATTCTGCAGAAAGTTGGCGATGCATGCTCACTATGCACCTCACTGTCCACTTCCACTTTGCTATAATCTCAATAACAGTTGACTGAGGAATATTTAGTAGTGAGGAGAGTGAACTATTCTTTTACAAACGTTTGTAGAAGCGGTCTGCATACATGGGCACTTGATTGTATATACATGTGGACATGGAAGTGATTGAAACACCTGAATTCAGTGGTTTGGGTAGGTGCCATATGTGTGTCTATTCACACATGCACTCACAAGGATGGACAGAGATAGCGGACTTACCTAAAGCCTTATCATACAAGTTCAGCTGGTCCTTGTTTCATGTAACTGAGTTATATAAAGCTTCCTCTGCTCTCATAAAATTCCATACCTGTTCTTATTCTAGTTCCAAACAGGAAGTTCTAATTCTGGTCCCATCTCTTTGTAAAAGCACTTTAAAGACATAATGTTCCCAGCCATCAACGCACTTCACAAGCTGCAACACACTAAAATGAGGCAGCCTGGTATACTAAAAGCATTTCCATGGCAACCATGCTTGGAAACCTGCGCACAACATGGGGAGGCACTTTAGAGCGTGTCCGCTGCCTGTGATCACGCATAATCATGGCAGACGCATATCACAAACCCAGCCTGCATCTCTCATTAATACTTGAAAAGATGCTGCAGTCTGTGAAGAGATGCTCCACAGCCTCTGTGCTCTTTCAAAGTGAGGACACTTGATTAACTAAAAGGTGCTTTAATGCAGATGTCCAAGAGAGAAGGAGAAAAATGCCACCACATTTAAACACTCCTGATGGATCGGAATTTGCAAGTCAGCTTTTTAATGTCTGCAGTAATGAGTGTCATATATTTAACTCTTGGATTCAAACCGATTGTTCTTTCCTTTTCTAAGAATTGTAGTTTTCCTGACAGGAATTTCCTCATCTCCACTTTGTGTTTTTAGCCATTTGATTTCACTTTTTGTGTGTTTGCTTGTTGGTTTGACTGATTAAAACAAAGGAAATCTATCCTAATAGCTTATTCAGCTTTAGATTTCTGAGGGTGTTGGAGCCTATCCCAGCTGTCATTTGGAGAGTGTCAGGGTACATGTTGCCAGTCCATCACGGAGCGAACACACAGAGAGGCGGTTTAGGATGACCAGTTAACCCAGTGACTCTCAAACTGTGGGGCATACGCCTACTGCAGGTAAACCAGGTTTAAAAAACAAGAAGTGCAATGAAGCTGAATGAAAATGTTTTGAGGGAAAATAACAGTTCACAGTGACCAGCCAGGCTAGCACAAGAAAATAACGCACAAAGGCAACGGATGCAGTACAATCTAAACTTGTAAAACCCTAAACTCAAAATTAAAGAAACAAATCAGAAGTGATCAACCTAAACTGAAGTGACATCAGTTCTGTAAATATCACATGTAGTCAAGGCTAAATAGTTTCTATCTATATGGAGGAATTAGCTTCCTGTTGTAAAAGGAAAACATTAAACAGTTAGCGCCATAATAAGTGACAGAAAATGGAAAAATATAATAAAAGAACATGTTGTTATACCGCAAAAGTATTTTTTCCTCATTGAAATAAAAATGCATCCTGCAGCACAAACTGTATCTTCCCCTGCTCTGCTGCTGGGTTTAAATTATTATTATTGCTTTAAAGTTATGAGTCAAATCTTCCAAACGGGCAAAGGGCATTTATAATGAAGTAGCAGCTGTAAAGGGAAGATGACTGTGAAGGAAGTTTGTAATGTACGTCCCATTTAAACATTTAATATAATCCTCTAAAGGAGATACAATTGTGACAGGCTACCCTGTGATGGAGCAGTTCACCGTAGTGTCATCAGGTGGTGCTTCCTTGTGCTGTATTTCCAACAACCACTGGTCTGCAGTATCATACAGTGGCTTCTTTGTGCTTTATTGTTTTTATTTTACTGTCTCAGAGTGGACAGTTACATGGTTATACAAGCTGAAGCACAAATGTATGATAAATATCAATAACGCTTTTTAAACCGCTTAAAAAAGTCACAACACACATCTGGCACACATTAAGCTTCATTTGGCCACTAAACAAATCCTTGTTACTCTTGTTCGGTCTCCACCAAATCCTAAGATAAAAATATCCTCCACCATGATGCTCACTGTTGCAGCTGTTTGGTGTTGAGTGTGTAGGTCTTGGTTAAGTTTTTCATTTTTATCATTTTAAAAAACTTCTGGTTGCAACATGTCATAAAAACCTAATGGAGCTGAGTGGGCACTGGTGTTATTAAATATTGTCGACATGAATAAGACGTAGGATAAAACTGTAAAATACATTTATATAATAAATTAAATGCTGTTTAATACCTGCAGGAATGCACCGCTGTAAACTATGATATTTTTATATCTCACAGTAATATAAAATACCACTTTATAAATTTGAAGTATGTGTGTGTGTTATGTAATAGCCCCCGTGTTGCATCTGAGATGTGATGTCATATCTGAGCACGTGCAGCAGCCGAGAGCAAGAAGAGGAGATTCATTCTGCTTCAGTGGCTTCTCATCCACACACAAGAGGAGATGACAGGAGAGAGACAGAGAAGGGAGAGAAACCTGTGAGCGAGTGGGAGACGAAAAAGCAAACAGGGGAGTTTTTGGGAAGTGTAGGAAGGCTCCTGGGAGAGAATAGTGAGGAGGAAGGAGGAAGGACATGTTCATGCTCCGCTCACATGCTCACCAGGGTCGCTCAGGTGAACCATCTAATGTTCCAGCACGTTTCCGACATTCCTGCGTACCACGGTTCAATTTACCAGACGTCTTCACTTTTAATGGTGCCTGTGTGTGCATACATAACAGTCATCTACGTGAGGCCTTGTTGTGTTTCCATGCTTCGCTGCACTCGGAGCTCAGCTGCACATGAACTGCACACTCCAAAGACCCATCGTGCCCTTCTTCTGTGCTGCTCTCCAAGCTGCGAGGGCTTGATAAATGTCAGGATTTTACCACGTATCACACCGAATAATCTTCTCAAGTGAACATCTTGACAAATGAACTCACTGAGACTGTGTGCTGAATACTTATAAACAAATTAAATGCAAATCAGGAAAGAGACAGCGGTTTATTTTTTTTACTAAGATTCTCTGCGTCAGTCTTGGAGATCATTCTTCAGCTAATTCTTTTTAATAGTAAAAAATGACTTTAGGGTTAATGTTCACTCTGGATCCATAATTCATCCATTTGCATTATGCTAAATCTAGTCCCTAAACTTGACCTCTCCACTGTGCTTGTGGTTTTGGAGCTTTTTTTTTTTCTTAGAACATTTTAACTGAATTGTGCATCAGATATGATGAGTGAAGCCCAGTATTTTTTCAGTCTGTTACTTTTCAATAATTAGATAATCGGCTCTGCATTGCACCTGTACGGTTTGTGACTCAGCTAGCATTAGCTGATAATTCACCGCTCCATCCTCTCATCAAATGACGGTCACTTCTAGCTGCAGAAAACAAACCCGGAGGCAGCCGAAAGGATTCCACCGAGGCTTCAAAATGCAGAATCCAGAATCAGAGGGTGCCATAACTCATCCACAGTTTGTGGTAATGGATGGATACTTGTGTGACTACTATGACATTTTTGCAACCCTAGCAACGTTACTGAGGTAGTGACTGACAAACTGCGTTTGGAGGTAACCTTGAGTGTCTCCTCCTGCTGGTGATTTGAAAGAATGCATGTTTTAAGCATTTCTACACTGAGCCTTCAGGTCTGATAGCGTTTGTGTTTACTCGATGGTGTCTTTGACTGTTAGGTTAGGACTATCAGGCCCACAGGTCTAGAGACAGGACGTCGGCGCTCTCCGACAGCCTCTGGTATCAAGGGAAAAATATGTAGCCCTCGGTCAGTTGCCGAGTAGCTGCTGGTTGTTACTGGGTAAAATCAGTCACAAAGAGGGTGTTGCACTAAAAACCTTCATGTGATTGCTTTGGTCGCTAACAGATTACCATGACTTGTCTTCAAAAACCTGCTAACTGACCACTGGGTGGCTCTAAAACCATCCAAGATGGCGATGGTAGAAACACTCATTTTGGGAATTCAGGAATTAGTGGGTGACATCATGATGGCCACGTCTATCTTTACTGTCTATGGGTGAAGTTTTTCTTGGCACCAGTGGTTGGCAGGTGGCTTAGATACGAAAACCACTTAATTAGTTTTCCAGTCATACTCTGATTTAAGTCAAAATAGACCTTTCAGTAATGTTAGAAGTCAAATTTCTCTCCATTTTGTTCCTCACCATGTGCCAGCGCTTTTCTGAAAAGGACATTTTCACGCACTTACTCACACTGCTGCGAGAAATAGCATTTATAACCAGAGACGCTTTTTTGCCCTTCAAAAATCAGCGAGTATTGTCTTTTTCCTGGTGAGGTCGGGCAGCATTATCCACCAGCGTCTGTCTCCTCACTGAAAGCAAAGCTTCCTGTTGAGGTGTAATGCACCGTTAGGCCATGAATGTCAAATGCAGTGATGGCACAGATGTCAAAAACATTTTAACCATTATCTTCAGAGCACATTTCATTAATATTCACATCCATGTGTCACATTATCAGCCGACACAGCCACATTATCTGCCCTTGAGTGTGAGGTTTTTTTTTTTTTTACTAACATTCAAATCCTCGCAGCGGGCTGTCTGTTTCTCCTCTCTGTGACAAAGCAAAACCCACAGAGAACAATACAACTGCTGTTTATCCCCACACAGAGTAAAATAACCATGCTCCGGCTGTTTTCAGTGCAAGGCACCCACACATACACGTACAACAATATCCCATCATCCCAAGGGACAGCGATGTCTTATGATGGAGAAAAAAGAGCAGAGAAGACGAAGGCAAACAAAGGAGTGACATTCATGTTTGTCATGATGGGAGGTCAGAGGGAGGGACTGCACTGCTGGTTTTTACACTGCTGTGACCTTTAAAAGATCACAAACACACACAGAGAGCGTACCATGGGGCACACTTTCAGATAAATGCCTCAGCATGTGAGTGTGAGAGCACTTCATTTGAAATGTAAGAAAAGATAATGGAAAGAAAGTCAACGAGTAAGAAATAAATAAAGAAGGAATTGGTAGAAAAGAATGAGGGAAAATAAGACAGAAAAGAATCAAGAGGAGTAAAATGAGACAGAAAGGTCAGGTAGGAGAAAGTGCAGACAAAAGATGGGAAAGAAAGAGGAAAAAGTACCAGACGAAGACAGGAAATCGAAGATATTATGGAAAAAGGGAAAATCTGGTGTTAAAAGGGGAAAAATAGAGAATTTGGTAAAGAAATAGAAGAAACTGTTGAACAACAGGAAGAGAAAAATGAGGAAAAATGAAGGACAAGGACAGACAAGGAAGAAAGAAGGGAAAGAAAGGAATACACAAAGTCAAGAAAAGGAAAGAAAGGGGAAAACAAGGAAAATAAGAACAAAGAACAAGAGAAACAGGACTTGAAATGGAATAAACAGGAAGAAACGAAAGGCTGGTGAAAATGAAAAAGAAAACAAAACCAAATGAAAGTAAACAAAAGAGAAAAAAAGTGTGAAGGAGAAAGGTGGAGGAAACTATGTACCACTGCTGGACATCCTGCCGATGTTCCCATCCGGCCCTCCAGAGAGCTCTGTGCTGAATAAACCAGACGAGACTGTGGTGTTTCTGGGCAGCGCGTTATCAGGGGAGGGAAACGGGAGCAGAGCCTCAGGTGGAGGCTGTCAGACAGCCGACGACACGTTCAGCATACTGAAGTGTAGTTCTGCCACAGCAGGGCCGGGGAAATCAGGTAGACATCGCATTCATGCACACACTGAAATAAATAAACTCCTGCAGGCAGAAGTGCCGACGCGGGTGATCCGGAGGACTATTCTCCTATTTGTACAGGGTTGCTGAGCAGAGATAATATGGCTGCTCCGGGGAGATGTGTTTTGTGGTTAGCAGCTCCGAATTACAGCTTCCTGTGTAATTAGGTTACAGTACGTGGGCCGCCTGCTTATATGTAGGGAAGGCAGACCCGACTCCCGCGTGATATGAATAGCTAATCCTCCATATCCTATGTGTCCGTACAGTGTAATTGTTCTGTGACTCCACTCGAGGGTCTTAGTTTGAATGACAGTGAAAGGCTTCGGGAGAGGAAATGAAAGTGGGGAGTATTTTTTGAAAGCATCCCATAAATTCTGGAGAGCAGCCTGCATGACTTTGCAAAAAAAAAAAAAAGAGCATACATTTGGGAATGAGGGCACCCGCTGATGGAGTGTGGCTCTTATCTGTGGAAAGAGGCAGGAAAAAGATTACACTTCCTGAGAAACAGTCGTGATACTGAAGAAGAAGGGGTTAGAGGATGGGTTTTAATCCTGGGAAAGAGGGCTGTGAGTCAGCTGGAGATGGCCACTATCCGTGTGTCTGTGACGTGATGGATCACAGAACCCCCCCACCCCCAGTCCTCTGCAAGAACAGAAAGTGTTGGAGAAAATAGTTTCAGTGGGACTCCATGCATGAATGTGGAGAGCTGAAGAGAAGAACCTGGTGTTTATTCATCATCCACTCATCAAGAACAGTCTTACTTCCAATTCCTCACACGTATGCTTGGCCATATATTACAGCTCTCGCCTGACGAGTCCCCTTCTGATTGGCTGAATCCATGGTGTGGCCCGTTGATGTGCCAGCTGTGTCCGGCCACTGAAAAAAAACCCTGAAAGCCATCATATTCACATCAAAAAGAAACTGCTGAGCAATTCCTGTTTGTTTGGTTTTTTATTTAAACTGATTTCTATTTGTGCATCTTTCCAAATCCTCCTCCATATTATTCCACAAAGTCCCTCCACTGTTGTTCACCCCGGAGTACTTTACATTCAGGTTTTGGTGTCTTGTTCTTGTCTGAGTTTGCATTAATAAATAACAGAGGTGTGGACTCGAGTCACATGACTTGGACTCGAGTCAGACTCGAGTCATTAATTTTATGACTTTAGACTTGACTTGAAAAAATGTTCTAAGACTTGTGACTTGACTTGGACTTTTACACCAATGACTTGGGACTTGAATTGGACTTGAACCGGTTTACTTGAAAAGACTTGATATTTTACCCCAAATATAAAATTTAACATGCATATTATATAGAGATTGAAAATGTGACGTCATTCACGGGTAGAACCGCAAAGGATTCTGGGAACTCGTGGCAAGCGGTACTAGCGCACGCAGGCTTTCAATTAAAATCAGTTATACAGCGATAAAAAGAAACACAAAAATGTCAAGAAGCCGTTGTATTATTAACTGCAATAGCCGGTCGCATGACAGCCACGGGAAGCCGACGGGTAAAGAGATCGGTTGTTATCGGATTACGTCGTTGAAGAGAAATTGTTCGAGCCATGTTTCCAAAGTAACAAAGACGCGACTGGATTGCAGCCATTCAAAGACCAAATATAACGTCCCAGAACACTCCAGCTCACAGGTTAGTCTGCTCCAAGCATTTACACGAAGGTCAGTCTGCTGTTGTAGTTAATACGTCATTTTTCATAACATAATTGGTGATATAGGTTACAAGCAAGTCTGGCGCTGAACAGAAATTGTCGCGCTATGCTCCTTTGTTTATTGTGCATAAATAGTGAATTATCCTGACACAATATTGTGTTTCGCTTCTGTTATTATGGTACACTGATAAAAACATATACTTTTATTCACAGGATAAAACAGTTTTTTTGTATCACCAATTGTCCAGTACGATTACAGCATACAGTATTATTGTCACTGCTACATTTCTGTGATGCTACCAGAAATTATTTCCACTACTAATTAATTACCGTTGAGCTCAAAGGTCCTATTAATAAACGGTTAACGAATGTGTATTTATGACGACGATTTGTGAGACTGGTAAACTTATGATACGTACGATGGTCTTTCGTTCTACACGGTGCATTTCAAGGTCCTGCACCCATCCGTCGGTAAACTGTACCTGGGCTTGTTGCAGTGACCGGAAGTTACTAAACTTCATGAGTGTATGCACTCACTCCAAGAACCGTATAATTATAAATATGCATATAAATATGCTAAGATGAGATAGCTGACTTCATCTAACTAGCAAATGTTGTCCAGGCTACGTTGGTGATACAGTTTTTTTTAATGTGTATGATATTTTTGTCATGCGATTTTAAAGCCGGTCCTACAACCGCATCCAAGAATAACATGCAGCTTATCTCAGAACTGTCGGTGAAAATTATTATTGGAGCTAGGTTTAATTGAGCTGCATTTTAAAGAGGTGCAATTTCACAATTTGTGTATATTTTCTAAGTTCACTATTTTGTCATGTGTTGAGAAAAACACAGATTTTAAAATTACATGGTCTAATATTTACATTTAGCATATAACTGCAACATTATTTTTTCATTTTTTTTTTTTTTAAAGACTCGAAAGGACTTGAAATTCAAAGTTTCAGACTTGTGACTTGACTCGGACTTTTACACCAGTGACTTGAGACTCGACTCTGACTTGCCTGACATTACTTGAGACTTGACTTGAGACTTGAGGATAAAGACTTGAGACTTACTTGAGACTTGCAAAACAATGACTTGGTCCCACCTCTGATAAATAATACCTTTAACCAATGACGTCTGGTTACATCCTTTTGCACTCCCTTCCACCTAAACAGAAGCGTAACACCAGACCAGAACCCTTGAAGACAGGATTTGTCGTCCTGCACTGTTGTTCATTTTCTTAGCTCTGGAGTTTTCCCTGCTTTTGACAAACTGGCACTGCACTGTACATGGGAATGAGAGGGAGTTGAGTGACAGTGAGAGTTGAAGTGAAAATCGTAACTTCATTAAAGCAGACATGTAGCGAATTTAATGCAACACACTGACTGCTGAACGCTTACAAAAATGTCAAACTTACCGGCAGTGGGGAATTTGCTGGAAGAGCTCATTATTATAGCCAGATGGCGGCGCGTGAACAACGCGAGGCTCAGTGTCTCTCCAGAATCTGCTATTTAGCGGTTTTTTATCTACTTTTAACCGGATTATTCGTCCAGAATTGCTGTGCGTTGGGCTGTGTGATGAGCCCTTTCCTCTACTCCCTCTTCACCCACGACTGCAGACCTGCTGATGGTTCCAACACCATCATTAAGTTTGCAGATGACACCACGGTGATTGGCCTCATCAGTGACAACGATGAGGCCGCCTACAGGGAGGAGGTGGATCGTCTGGCTGAGTGGTGCGACACAAACAACCTGCTGCTTAACACCGAGAAGACCAAGGAGCTCATCGTGGACTACAGGAGGAATGCTGACCCACATCCACCCATCCACATTAAGGGGACGGCTGTGGAGCGTGTGAGCAGCTTCAAGTTCCTGGGAGTCCACATCTCCGAGGATCTCACCTGGACGACCAACTGCTCCAAGCTGGTCAAGAAGGCTCACCAGCGCCTCTTCTTCTTGAGGACTCTGAGGAAGAACCACCTGTCCTCAGACATCCTGGTAAATTAAATTACCAACATTAATACAGTTGATTCAGCCAATTCAGAAGGAGCTACATGGT
This sequence comes from Rhamphochromis sp. 'chilingali', assembly GCF_963969265.1. Classification (NCBI taxonomy): domain Eukaryota; kingdom Metazoa; phylum Chordata; class Actinopteri; order Cichliformes; family Cichlidae; genus Rhamphochromis; species Rhamphochromis sp. 'chilingali'. The sequence continues at coordinate 28,456,693 of NC_137950.1, forward strand.
CTCTGCAGTTTGCTGATATCAACTTGTTAATGAGCTAGAAATGCACTGCACTTATTAACAGTGATTTCAATAGGCGGAAATCCAGTGGGCCGGGAGAAGTTGAGTTTAGCTGTGAAAAGTAAGAGTAGGTGGGAGAAACAATAGCACATGAACTTTTTAAAAATCAAAGCAAGGTTTGAGTCCTTCCTGACAAAACGGGTCCTGAGGCTGTGTTACAGTGAGTCACGGCGACAGCTTCCCCTTCTTTGGATAAAGAGTGCCTCAAAATCCTGCAGAGCTTTTCAGAGATGACTTAAAATTTTAGACAGATGATTTTTGGACGGTGGTAGAGTGGCCCCACAGAAAGAAGATTCTAGGCTTGAAACAGCAACTAAACTGACACGTTCTCCCTGTGCCTGCCTACATTTCAGTGGTGATCAATAAGCTGTCGGTCTGGATGTGAGGGTGAATGGTTGTCTGACTCTATGCATTAGCTCTGTAATGGATTCAAAACCTGTCCAGGATGTATCCCACTTGTTTTTCAGTTTGCTCCCAGTGCTAATGTCCAAGTCCTCCTAGAAGCAAATCTTTTTACTTTATTCATTTATACACAACATTAAACAGACTGCATGACAACAATTTACTCCATCCATCCATCCATCCATCCATCCATCCATCTGCTTATACATCTGCTTATTATGGGGGGGTGGGGGGGGTGGAGCTTGAGTTGTTTGTGTATTGCAAATCATTTAAGCCATTTAAAAATATGAAAAACAATTCAAACATTAGTCAAATAAAAGTTTTTAAAAGTTAAAAACATAAACAGTAAAACAAACAACATCAATAACAATTGGGAATTTTCAGCTGGGATTTGAATATTTGGATGACCTAATTTGGAGGAGGAGGTTGTTCCAAAGTTCCAGAGCTGCAACTGAGAAAGCTGAGGAGCTACAATAGGAACTGCTACAAGCTGCTGATCAACTGACCTGAGCAGGATATACAGCTGTGAACGACAGTATTTTAAAACCCAGCATACACAGGATGTCAAGTTGAAATTCGGATTTCTCACTCTTCATTCAACTGAAACAGCTGTCTGTGTTTTTGTTGAGAGAGTGAAATCTTACTTAGACAAAAGCAGTTATGTTGCGGCTGTTTTTCTTGATTTCAAGCGTGCGTTTGACACTGTGAATCATCTTAAGCTCTTGTCTAGACTGTCAACATTTAACTTTAGTAATCACACCGTTAAATGGATACAGTCTTATCAATCAGATAGAAAACAATGCGTGCAAATAAAGAATAGCAAGTCACCCTATCTTTACTGTGCGCAAGGTGTCCCTCAGGGTTCAATTCTAGGCCCCCTGTTATTTTCACTTTATGTAAATGACTTGCCCAATGTGTGCAAAAATGTGGACACGATTATGTATGCTGATGATACGGTAATTTTTACACAAGCCAAAACTGCTGCTGATGCAGCCCATCGGCTTTCATTGGCATTACATGATTTACAAAAATGGCTGATTGACTCATGCCTGTGCCTTAATGTTAAAAAGACCATATCAATGTTTTTTAGTAAACCTAAAACAACCGCGGCTGCAGTAAAAGTTTGCCTGGGTGCACAAGAACTAATTAATGTTGAGGAATTTGAGTATTTGGGAGTGCTACTAGACTCAAAATTATCCTTTAAAAACACGTTAAAAAAGTAGTGAAAACTGTAAATGTTAATATACAGAACTTTAGACATATCCGCACATCATTAACAGACACAGCAGCGATTACATTCCTGCACTCTATGATACTGGCTCATATTGAATACTGTATTACAAGTTGGTCCTATATGAGCTTTGCTGCTATTGGGCCAATTGAAGTGTGCTACAAAAGAGCATTGAAAATATTAGATAAAAAACCTTTTTCATATCACTGTTGTATATTATATTATTTAAATCTTCCTGTCTAATATACAAAGTTATACATGGCCTGGCGCCTCCACCAATGAGTGATTTTATTAAACAAAAGTTTAGCAGTGTTGCCGGGTCTCGACTGACTCGATCCACTGTTAGAGGTGATTGTGAACTGGCACCTTTTCACAGATGCTCTGTCATATCAGGGAGTGAGCTTCTGGAACAGTCTTCCACTGTCAGTGAGGGAAGTACAAGTCTCCTCATCTTTGAGAGTCACTTAAAAGGGGCGGATGAGGGACACACAAACATGTGATCATGTTTAATAATCATGCTTTATATTGGACGTGAAAAAGAGTTAGTGTAATACAAAAAGGGAAACAACTATTAGTGTAAGACAGCGATTGTTTGGAGACAAATTGCCAGGCAACCTGTGCAAACATCTTGTAATCAGAAAAGGTTTCTCAGAGGCTGAAGGTGCTGCACGCTCAGTCTTTCTTTTTCCCCTCCAAGGTCTCAATGAGGTTGCTGTCCTACTTTGACTCTATAAGTGACGCCATAAGTGAATTTATTCTGTATTCTAGGGGTAAAAGAAAAAAAGCACACTTATTTATATCGATACCATAAAAACAAGTAAAGTCACATGCCTGCTTCCACACACCTGAAACTGTTGTAAAACTCTGCTGTGGTAACAGACCTACTGCCTCATATGTTTCCTACTTCTACTGTTAATTTGCTCTTTTGTTTCTATTGTTTGAGAGCAAATGTGAAGAATGCTTGTCGCCTGCATTGTGTCGAAATGTAAGACGGTTTTATAGAAGAGAGCGTGAAAGGTTAATTTTCTTTCTGCTGTCAGGGCAAGTTGTTCTGTGTTTTGGCAAGGCATCTGTGAGGATTATGAGGGCATTTGAATAAGTCTGAAAGGGATTTCAGGGGAAGAAGTCACCATGGAAACCATTTGATTTTATTTTTCTGAGCGTGCTCTTGAGTGAGAAATTCCAGCAGCTGTTTGCTAGCATTTGGTCCTGTTTACATTCACGTTGGTGATGAGAAACTAAACCTGCATCACTGTTGTTGTCTTTCTGCCTTTTTCTACATGTCGCTCTGTCAGTATGAAGAATGACCAGAAGCAGAAGTGTGTGCCAGCAGATGTACAGCAGATTGCTTTCGTATTTGTCCCCCAACGCAGATTGTTCATGACCAGATCATCGGCTTCACGCAGTTCACATGTGTTTGCCCCAAATGTTCCTGTTTAACTATGTATAACCCTCCCACCACCCATCTGTTTTGCCTCCTGTCACCATACCTCTCCTCTGTTGTTGTTTTTTCTTTAATAATGACTCTTCCTGGTGCCATCTTGCTCTCGGTAAACATGGATGTACCGAATGATGTCAGCAGGAGTTTTGCAGGGTAGCAGAAGACAGAAGAGGGGTTTCTCTAAGACTTAATTCACTAGCACCAGCATTTTTGATAAAGTGGCCGTGTTGGCTGTAAGAGCAGAAGCTTCGTCTCTGTCACCAGTTTGGCACACAGACACTCATACATTCAGGAGCTTCTACTGACTGTATCCATTCCTTAACTTCTGATCCCCATTCCTGTTGTCTGCAGTGGAGATTGATGTGTTTCTTATGAATTTATTTAGAATTCACAAGACTATTTTAGGTGTGATGTGCATGAAATAAATACAGTATTTTTTATGCAGTAAAGACCCTGAAGGCTGCTTAACCAGACAAAAGTGAAAAGTAATGGTTGCTCGTGCTCCTCAGATTGCTCATAAGATATTAATTAAGGGCTTTTCTGTTTCTGATTACTGCAGACTGTAGGAGATTTAAAACTTATATTAATGAAGCTCGTGTGTGCAAAATGTGGAATGATTAAAGTGTTTTTATCGATTCTAATAATAATCTAATATCTAAACTTCTATCAATTAATTATATATTTCCATTGTGTATTGTAGGATATGCATAAGAATCATTTGAATCATGAAAACTTAGTGGTGATTTCAATCCATCCAATTCAGTTTTATTTATACGGTGCCAAATCACAGCAACAGTCGCCTCAAGGCAACAAAAAGTCCCTTTTAACATAAAGAAACCTCCTGCAGAGCTCAGGGAGGGGAAGCCATGACCGGTTTAGGTGGTGCAGAGGGAGAAAAATCCATCCATGCATCCATCTCCAGTTTTCTCCCACTCCCATTTTAGACTTAGACTTTAGACTGTTTTTCCCAGAAACATTTTCCAGTTCATCTTAGCGGAGCTTGAGGTACCTCCAGGCCCTATTAGTTATATAATCTCTTCAGGGAGCTCTGGGACTATCCCAAGATCTCCTCCCATGTGGGTGTGGCTGGAAATCTTCCAAAGGTGAGATACGAAGCACCCAGTTTACATTCTTGTACCACCACAGCTGGTGACTTGAATTGAAGAAGGAGCTGCTTTACTCCAAGATTTCTCCAGATACGTGAGTGTTTTATCTTTAAGGATGGGTCCAGCGAAGAAACTCATTCTTTGGGACTCTACACAGTGGTCAGTACCATAGAATGAGTTTCTTGGAAGCAAGTGTCTGTGCTTTCTGGTGCTGAGTCTTATTCTGGCGAACCCAAAGTCAGTATAAACAAAAAAAGCCAAACCAAAAAAAATATTTAAAATGTCAGGACCTGTTAGCCTTTACAGGACTTTAAGGCAGATGATGTAGAAACATGGCCAACAAAGCTCATGATAGAAGACAAATGAGGTCACACGGTGGGGAAAACATCAATCCTCAACATTTTTAAGCTGATTTGTTGTCTGTTGTGGTTATTTTACTTCTGTGGGTTGCAAACATCACTCATTTGGCATTTTCTCATGTTTGACTGTCACTGTATTTAGCTGGCAGTCATTACGTGCCAAACAGTCCAGCAATACCTCACTGAACTGATGTTGAGATGTGGTGTGAAAGACAGCAAACCATTTTCTTGAAAAGACATTCAGAAAAAGATTTTATTTCCCTTTATTTCTTTATGAAACTAGTGAAAATACACTCCCCTATTACAGCACCTCTAAAAACTCAGTCCAGCATATTCAAACCCCGAGGAGGCAGCAGAGCTGACCACTGCCCCATCACGCCAGCCAAGCATGTGGGAACAATAAGTTTTGGCTGTAAGGAGTCTCGTATAAGTAAGGTCATCATGCAACTTCCAAGAGACATAGTTTATGAAATGGCACATACATTTTTAATTTATATTGTAAAAAATTATTATCTGGTAATACAGCCCCAGTGGCCTAATGGATAAGGCACTGGCCTCCCTAACCAGGGATTGTGGTTTTGAGTACCATCTGGGCTGGGAAGTTATTTTACAAAATATCCTTAGGGATTAATAAAGTATTCTGAATCTGAACAGTCTGTGTAAGTGATGTTTGGCTATCTGATTGTGAAATATAGCTGTTGTAGGTGTGATCCACATCTACCACACTACAGTGATTTTAGCCTTGTCGGGTTCTTTTAGACCTCGGTATGACATGTGGTCGGTATGAAATGCTGACAGTCACAGAGAGGAAAAGTTATTTTTCAGTTGGCATACAATTTACATCCATGCGTGATGTAACATTTTAATAAAGTTCAGTTGTGTCCAGACTGATGTAGTATGTGTAGAACGGTGACCTTTTGAAGATGCTATCGGCCACATTTGCATATAGCTCAGAAAGCTCCTTGAACCTCGATCTGGTTTCCATGTTCTTATCTTAAACATGGAGTTTGCGCGTGACCTTTCATTTCTTTTCATTGAAGGCTCTGTGACCTCAAGTGATTTTCAGATATTTTGTCCTTTGGAAAGCCTGATGATTACTGATTAAAATGTCAAAAAGACCATCCTGCCCGGCTTTCTGGAATGAATATCTTTATTTCTCATCTCTTTTCACTCTCCCTCTATCAGCCTTAATTGGGATTACAGTGCTAAATCTTTGCTCTGGCCTTTTTCCAGCCCTTCAGGTGATCTCACCTTTCTCTCTGCTGAGCTTTAGATAATTTAGCTTTGTCGTGGACAGTAACAGGCCCGATGATGGGTGAAGGGTGTCAGCATTCCCCAGGATATACTTCCTGCTGATCGCTCTCAGATGGATGTGAGCGGCCAGCTCAGGCTGAGAGCCAGAGCAGAGCTGCAACTATTCTGGCTTTACCTCAGGCAGTGAATAGTGTCCCTGTCAGCGACTGCATAAAGTCGGCTATCAAAGAGGGAGTAGGCTTAAAAGGAGTGACACACTGAGAGCTAAATTAGGTCTAGAAAAAAATGCCTGTAATGTAATAATACAAGTGAAATTGTGTTTGATGAAGAGCTTTTGTTTCATGCTCTTAACACCTGCAGAGTTAATGACATAATGGGTCACCCCATCCAGGCTGATAGCCATGGTATTATGTTGACGAGGCTCGGAGATGAAACTTGACACAGAGGCTGTCCGCTCCGCTCTGATCGAAATGACTGATCTACCCCTGCTTCACTTTAGTGCATCTGACAAGACGAGTCACACCAGCATGGTGACTCAGAGCTGACGGAGCTGAGTTGCTTGTTGGTTGTGGTGTATGGAAAATACCAGCTTTGCTGTGTGTCAGTAAGAATGAAACCCCCAGGCTGCATCCAAAATGATGTCACCCACTGGTTTCTGTTTTGAAACCTGAAATCTTGTGTTTGGGCTCCTGCCATGTGGATTCATTTATTTATATGTTGAAGACAGTTCGAATAGGAGGCAACATTTGAGAGAATTAATCGTGGTTTACTATGACAGAGAAATTAATTAATGTATTTGGTGATTAAACTCCAGTGATGCAAGATGGCAGAATCAAATCCAAGTGGTGATAGGACCCCTCCGGACGCCTCTGGAGTCTAGATGCTGGAGCTGGTAAAGATGAAGATGGACCTCTAACGCAGCAATGAGGGAGGGGGTGGATTGCATGAAGGACAGTCTTAAAGGAAAAATAATCAAAGAGCTCTAAGAGTTAAAGCGCACAGAATGGAGCCTGCGGAGGCAAGCAAGAAGATGATTAGACTAGAGTAATGATGTCAGTATTGAGTTTGACAGAGTGGGAAAGTGGAAGTGATGTAAAGAACAGACTAGCAGCCAAACAGCCAGGAAAGCAGGCAGATGAGTGATTACAGACCTTCCTTATTGAACTTACACATAAGCTTCAAGTTATTAGCTAAATCACTCAAAATCCATTTCTTTTGTGTGTTGATTTCATGAAAAACGTAAACGGACTCTGTTTTCGGTTTGCTTTGCACTTCAAGCTTCACTGTTGCTCACTGGTTGGTTAGCAAATATTTGCGGGTAAATTTGTGTTTTCCAGCCAAAGTACTGCTGCTGATCACTGCTAGTGATCAAAGAAATCACGAGGAAGTTTTTGGTGCAACGTTTTTTTGAAACTGATTTCACCTACTGACAGCCAGCAACCTCTCATCAACCAGGGGAATACGTGTTTTTCCCTACATGGTAGCTAACTGGTGTCCTGATGTCAAATTTTTAGTCATAGAATTTTGCTTAAATGCTCTAAAAAGCACAGACAGTGAAGTCCAACAGACACCTGGCACCTACAGCAGCAACACACCTGTCAATCAAGCTAGCGATAGTTAGCAATAGTTATGAAGGATGGAAACCAAAACTATCCTCAGGTCCTTTTTTTTTTGCAATGACATTGGCAGTTTTATTTATAAAGCACATTTCATTACACATAAACTCAATGTGCTTACATAAAACTGCATCATGCACATGGAGTAGGTGAGAACTTTTGGACCCTTGAAGGGCTTTTAGTACAAGAGGTCATTTCACCGAGCGCTTTCACTTTCAGCAATATAACTTCTACTTGTTCTTGGCCGCTGTGGCGTTCCTCAAAGAAATAGTTTGACATTTTAGGAAACACCCTTGCTCATTTCCCTGCAAGGCTTTGGATGGAAAGGTTGATATGACTAAATGTAAATATGGCCTACCAGCCATGAAATTATTCTATCATCATATCTCGGTTAGATTATTCTGATGAAAACACAAATGTTAAAAGGACAAATTATGCTTGATGGACACGTTTTTGGTTGGTGCTTTGTCATCACCATGATGTTGCCAGGCAACCTGTGGTGGCTAAGCTAAGCTAATCACCTGCTGGCTCTGACTTCATTTTTAGCTTGCAGAAATTACAGTAGTTTAATATTCATTTTCAAATCTCAAAAGAATGGCTAATTTATCTCTTTCTCGAAATGTGAAGTCTCTGCTTCAGTGCAACTTTTTGAACTATTGCTAGCATTTGATATTGCAGCAATGCAGAGCTCAGAGGGTTTTGTGGTGCTGGGGTTTTCTGGAAATCAGTCGGTGTCATGGATATAATGCGGGAAACTCATTAAGCTGGAAAAATATCCCGAGTGGGTTTTCACTCAGCTCCGTCTCTGTGAAGGCAGAACAAACACGTGAGGCTGTCAGATAGACTCCGTTTTTTAACACACTGCAGTTTCTGCCTCTGTCTGCTCTCCGTTAGACTTCGAGCTGCTGCTCCTCAGCTCATTTCTGTGTGGAGTACTGAGATGAGTTTCTCTCGTGGGAGAAGCTGCAGAGTACACAGCTCTTTTCGTCTTTCTCTGATTCTTTCTGCCCTCACCTCGTCTCCTCATGCTCGCACTCGTTTCATCATTTAGTCATCAAGATGTGCTTCAGCGTTCTGCCAAGGGAGGCTAAAAATGGCTACCACCTCTGACTAGCTGAGAGCTATATGGTGCTCAGGCTGCAGGCAGTACTAGTAAAGTGAGAGAAAAAAATGCAACATCCACTAAAATGTGAGTGCACCTTCTTACTTGTTCACTCTATGTTGGAGTGTGCTTAGTGAAGTTCCCTGAGGGGCCTATCCAAGTAAACTAACTGACCTTAAGTACTAAACTTTTGTCCCTCTTGTCTCATTACAGTTAGAGAAGATTCATTCTCTTGCTATGTCATTAGAATTAGTGGTCAATAGCATTGATTTTACACAGCTGGTGAAGAAGAGACAAAAACAAGGCATTTCTTTTATATTCTGGACCGTTACAAAGACAGACTCAAGCATTACCTGTCACATAACATTTACAGGTCTGAACAGCATCGCATGACTGCACCAATATATTATCACTAGCCTTTCTCTCTTTTTCCTCCTGCACTCTCTTCAGATATAGCAGCTTTGCTAACTGCTGTCTAAGCTTTTTTCAGAGTCTACCTTCATTTTTCCACTGGAAAAAGCTTAGACATAAGATGGTAACACTTTCTTCCGTATTTCTACACAATCCCACTATGGCACACTTTAATTTGCATTTTTTTTAAAAATAATGCTTCATAAATGTGCTATATGTAGGTATATGCTATACTCTGGGAATACATTAGTTGCATCAATTACCTTCCCAAACACTCAAGACAATGTTTGACATTCAACCAGCCACACGAGAAGCAGCTCTCTGCTCTGCATTGCTTAAAATAGTGTCAGATGAATTTTTTAAGGAGGTCACCTCCAGCTGCACAGAGCAGATGAGGGCCGCAGGAAGTCAAACACAAGAACAGCTTTAGAGAATACAAATACTTCACTTCCCAAATGTCCCAGGTATGATTTGAATCACCCACTACCCTAAAAATGAATTACCTATGCAAACCTATGATGCTAGCTAGCTTGAGGTGCTTTACCCTGTCCAGGTGAGTTGCTCACCTCTGTTTTTGGTGATGCCTGCTCTGTTCTGTGCTGTGAACAGAGCCAAACGTCCAAATATAAATCGGTGGATCTTTAACAACTGTACAAGTTTAGGTGTCCATTTTCTACAACTGTTTAATGCACATGTGACACTCTTGTGAATACTTGGAGCAGTTGGATGGTGTTGACTTTGTAATGAAGACAGCTTATGTGTGCTTTTTTGGCAAAAATGAAGCAATAATATAGGATAGCACAAATACAAAATTGCACCAGATAACAATGCTTTGTACGTGTAGAAAGAAATGCATAATAGTTTTACATGGGCTCGTAATGAAAATGCACCAGCGGGGTTTAAATGCCATGTATTAATTTTTCTGGCAAATAGGCTGTTTGTAGTCCTCAGATATTAATATACATGGTGTGTGAATTTGTCAGCAAGAGAGTTTTAAATAAACCACGACAGACTTGGGCTGTGCGTCTGTGCTCTGTAATTATCCCCCTGACAATAAAGGTAACTGAATGTAAATCTTCTTGTGTAGTATCGCTAAGCGCTAAATGGATATTGACTAATTTTAGAAAGCTGACTTTTTCACCTCTTCCTCCCACTCGACGGCATCATGCTTCACTGTTAAGGGACCACTGTTTTATTTTTCCAGTTTTATTAAAAAAAATCTGTAAAATTCAAATTCAGAGGCTGACTTCCAAAATCCCCTGAGCTGGCCAGCTAATCCTGTATTTAACTGTTAAATTTGCATGTTCTCTTCCTTCTTTCTGCCGGCCAGCCTCCCAAACAACAGTGCTCCCTCTCTGTCCAATTATACTAAGAGCCCAATACTCACTGAGAGCCAGTTGCACCAGCTTTCAGAGGATCAGCACAAACTGGCAGCAGAAATGACTCTGTGTGCTCTGTTTATTATGTATATATGTGTGTGTGTGGAGCTGGGTGGCACTGGTGTTGGCAGGAACTGGTGTGAGAGATTTACAGCTGAAGGCAATCCTGCCTGGCCGTCCTTCCAATCTGTTTCCCTGGTAACGGTTGCATTTCGGAAGCTGTCGGAAAACGAGGGGGGGAAAATGCTCTACTGCCCAAACTGGGCAAACTGGGAACAAGATTTTATTTATGAGATTGGACAGGATGCACGAAGCCCACATGGAGGATAATTCAAGCCACCGAAGCTTTGCTTTTAGAGAGAGACTGAAGAAAATACCTCACGAGAGAGCAGCACTGGGTTTCTGAGCCAGGATTGGAGTGTGTAAATATTATAAATCAGCTTCATTAATATTGTAACATGATTACATTTGGATCTCATTTTTAATTATACCACCGGGTTGGTTGTCGAGATTTCTAAGACTGAAAAACTGTGAATTTAGGAGAGCGAAGGTGCTTATCATCTTCCTCAATTCCAAAGTGCCTCACAGGGTGCCATCAGTGTGGTGATCTGCTTTTTCAGTCCTTTTTAATTTCTGCTTTGTTGTGCATGCTATGATATTGTGTGTGAAAAGCATTTATTGTAAGGCTGATTGTAGTGTGAACGTGTGTTCACTTTACCAGAGTGAACACATGTATAAAAGCTCCCTGAAACCCATGCTATGATTACCAAACAGGAAAGAAGCTGATGTGGTAGTTAGCATTTTTTACAGGTGTTGTGAGAGGAGAAAAGGAACTACATACAACTATAACATAAGACTAAAAAACAAACTTTAGCTTCCAAGTTGGAAAGATAAAAATTGAAGACTCTCTGTAAAATATCCCACATGGTTGTCCAGTGTTTGACTTAATGTGGGACTGCAGAGGATTTGTATGCCTGGTAGGCCTGTCCCACATCCTGAGACAGTGTCCCACATTTTCATTTGCTCAATTTTGCTAATATTCAAAAGTCAGCGATGCAGGACAGACATTATCTTCTGGCTTTTATCCAGAAAAATGTTCTTTTTTTTTAAATCTTTATGACTCGCAGAAAGCAAGGAAATCTCTCATCAAGGATGAAGTGCAGGCTCCACTTCTGCTGCACCAACACCAACACTAACAGGGAATGTTTAGAGGGTCCACAAAGTTACGCAGGTTTCAATGAATGTGATGGAAACCACAAAAACATACATCTGTCCTCGACATGCTAAATAATTGGAGTGTGATAATTACGTGTAACATACAAGACTTTGAGATGAGCTTAGCCAATTAGCAGCGTGTCCCAAATAGTCTCAGACAAACACACTCTTTGATTAATTTTGTTGGTGTTTTCTGTCTTTTTTATTGTTACTGCTGCTGCATTTCTAAAACACAGATGACACACAAACACAGAGAAAAGTAACAATGCTCATTCTGCAAAACAGGACATTGATTAAAATACATGTTTATGACAAGCTGGTAAAGGTAGGCCCGAATTTACTGTACCAATGCAGTTTTATTGTTATATAAAATATTACATACATATTACATGCTGATTAGAATCTACAGAATAATTAGTATATTACATAAACAAATAAATGTATAGGAGAGTAAAAATGAAAATATCTGACTGTGAAATGCAAGTACAGTGTTTGAGTACATGTACTTCCTTTGTATAATGAATTTTTGAAGGGCTTGATCTCATTATTTGCTCATTATTTGAGTTACTTTCAGGGCAGCCTGCAGGAGTGTGATGACCTGGGTCTATGACAGGCACTATTTGTTATGAACAGACTGCGTTTCTGGAGAGCTGATTAGGAGCGAATCCATGAAGCTCTGCGTGACATTAGAACTTGTGAATTGTATGACCATGTTTCCAGTTGTTCATGTTGATGTCCCAAAGACTTCCATTTTTTTGGAAATGATCAGGTTGTATTTCCATGATAACTCCATTTAGTCTTAGCAGCAGACTTTGAATAGGACAGAATAGAAAACCATCATAAAAATGCACATCAGGCAGAGGTTGTTGCAGTATGAGCTTGTTTCTAGGGCACTGCAGTAAAGCAAAATAATAACGCTTCAACTCATCCCCCTGAATCTTATTATACAAAAACATCCTTTTTATTTGGTTACAACAAATTAAAGTTAGCCAGTGTCATTTCTTTTTTCAAATCACCATCAAATGTCTGTATCGTATATACAAAATGTAATAAAAAAGCAAATTCCACAACCTTTCATTTCGGCATTGTACTGTGCAGAGGTGTAATGTGGTTCTGGGTAACTGCTAGAAGACTATAATGTTTCCGAGAATTTAATTTCCATCAAAAACACGACTTTAGGCAATGAATCAAGCATTTGACTTGTAAATGAAAATATGAGATATCATAAGAAAGAAATGCAATGAAAAGGCCTTAATGTCATTGCATGCTTTTGTGCCTTAATAAGATGCTTTAATGTACAATTTGATCACTTGAATCTCATCCCACTGCTAACACTCTCGTTCTGTCACTCTGTGTCCTGCAGATGGCGCTCCACTGAGTGAACTGTCCTGGTCATCATCCCTGGCTGTGGTGGCCATCTCGTTCTCGGGTCTCTTCACCTTCGTCTTCCTCATGCTGGCCTGCCTCTGCTGCAAGAAGGGCAAGATTGGCTTCAAGGTGCGCCTCTCCATCTGCTTCCATGTGAAATATGATTACATCTGAGGCATAGAGTCAAAAATTAAAGCATGAGTTGGACTCTTGCATAGAGATGTGCATGCTTGCTTTCCCTGCCCATAAGTGTTACTGCAAATGGCCTAAAAGCAGAACATTCCTCACAGTTTGTTTTTAGATGACCATTATCGGCACATACTGTCTTCACCCACTTATACTCATATTGAAGTGGAAAGAAGGATAAATAGCACGCAGAGGTGGTATTGTCCGTGTCTGTGGAGTGGTCGGAGGCCTGCAGCTTTTCAGAACCGTCTTGTGGCTGATGTAGACCCCGTTTCTGAGCAAAACGCTGAAATGGGTCATGGCACCCGAGAAAATAGGACAAGGAACAAGGAAGATGGTGTGTACAAAAATACTTGAATATGTGCCCTTATCTGCAGTTATTCTGTTTTATTGTGAGCTGAGTATCCTTTTGCAGCTGTGCTGTAAACAAGTATATGGTTGTTTACAATCAGGGTTTGAATGAAAACCTGCAGTATGTGCACTCACAGGTCGTAGCAGGTGCCTTCATCTCTGTATTTTTCCTCTGGACAGTCTCACCAGCAAGAAAATAACAAGAAACAGAGGGAGGTTGTTATTTAACTGAAAACTGTAAGATAGACTTAAACATTTAACAGAAAATTAAATAGAAAATAACAAAATCCACAATGGAAACTGTTTGAAACTAAGTTAAACTTTCGGATCTGCCCACTGTCTCCTCCCAGCTGGACATGCCTTAAAACATCTCACCTAACAGCCAACCAGCAGTGCTCTGCCACGACTCATCAGGGAGTTCACTTCCTATTTGAAATGGGGGTGGGGGAGAGGGGATAGTCTACTTGGTCAGCAGCAATGCTTAGTGGCTGGTTCATGCCACATTAAAATCCATGCAATCAGGGCCCAAAGTTAGCCAGCAGAGTACTTGCATTCATCGTCATTCTCACCACCTCTTATGTGTAGTCCATGAGTTTTGACCAAGGCAAGGCTGAAATGGATTGGACATGTGTCGTGGAGGGATAGTGGATAGATTAGACAAAGGATGCTGAAGATGAAGCTACCAGGCAGGAGGAAAAGAGAACACAGAGGAGGTTTGTACAGTAGATGCAGATGAAGGAGGATGTGCAGAGGGTTGGGATGGGGTCAGGTGGAGGCAGATGATGATTCTTGATCATGACTGTTCTGCTAAGTTCTACACATGATCATTTAAAACAATGAACATCAACTCAGAAATACATGTATGAGTAATGCAAATTGTTTCACTTTCTATGACTGCAACTAGTGGCAGAGAACAGCTGTTCTCCCAGAAGTGGAGCAGGCAAGACCCTCCACCTCTTTTGATTGTAAGGGGATTCCACAGGTCACCTGGTGAGAGGCAGCCTGTCTACAAACAGTCAACTGAGTGCAGTCGCTCTCAGACATGATGACATGATTTGCAAATAATGTCATCCAGTTTATAAACACATAGATTGCCAAACATGGAGCGATCAATCTGAGCCAGTCTTTGCCAACAAGGGCAGCTTGTCTGCAGACTCGGCTCAACTAGTTGGCAACTGGTTTTATACTGGTTCCTATATGAAAGCAAGGTTGCCAAGAAAGTATGTAATGTTTTAGTTAACTTGCTGTCCTACAGCACCTACATCACCTACCTGGAGTCCAGTCCGGGTTCTGGCTGGACTCTGAATGTAAGCAGTTAATTTAAATTCCTGTTTGATATAAGTCAGATTTACAATAAATGGAAACAGATTTGCAATTTTTACCGAGCACATTAAACAGACTGGACCCTGTTTTCTCTACTGTGACTGTAGCATTACACTGACATCACCATGATTAGTGAAGACATGGCCTCTTCTCATTGGCTAAAAATTACTTGGTAATCATTTCCTTTCACCTAATAGCATGTTCACAGTCCAGGTTTAGCATGTTAGCTTTAACTAACACTTATGCAAAAAATTCTAAAATATCCTATTTGCACCTTTTTCAAAATGTGGGTGCAAAAGTTTTTGTATATTTTTTTTTTTCACAGGAAAACAAATATTTTTAAAAAATAATTAATTTCTTTGCTTTGTTAATACGGCATTCTCTTTGGTCTCCCACAGCAAGCCTCTACTGTGCTCCATATTAATGATTAATTCTTTACTTTATTAATTTATGTTGCATCATTGTGTAAGGAATTAATATAATTCAAGGCGCTTTAGAGGAAATTGCAGAATCATTTATGCTACTGTTAAGCTGTTGAATGAGTGTGATTAGGCCTGCCAGATAACCTTTCCTCACAGAGGCAGGGACATGTAAGATTGTTTTAATAATGAGACATGTTCGCCTTTAGGTCTCTTCTCGTCTCCTTTTTTTTCACCACTTCCTCTCACTCTGGATCAGGAATGTCTGATTGCAGCAATGTTTCTAGTCATATTGCATAACATCCTGTTCTTTCTTCAGCACTAAATGCATGATGGGTTGTCAGGCTGTATGTTACAAAAACTGATTCCTAGTGAATATATATGATGTGCCTCATGTCTGGTTTTTGTCTTTGGCTGGTTGGACCACCCACTTCAAAAACCTGTCGAGAGGAGTGGGAAGAGAGGGAAGTGAGAGGGCGCAAGGGCGTGAGGAAGGGCATACCCATGAGCCTGCAGTGCATCCGGCCTCGGGGCCTCATCTGGAATTAGACACAGCTTCTCCCAGAGAAGGAAGGGGGATTTTTAGAGATAGGAAAAAACACTTTGAGGAGGGGGGGCAAGAGCGAAAAGGTCTCTGTGTTTTGCAGACAGTAGCGGGGAGGTGAGAGTCGAATTTAGGAGATTTGGTCTGCTTAAGCTGTTTGTTATCATCTCATCTAATTTAAAAAGGACACATGTTACATAGATAATTTGATTCCTGTCAAAAGAGCTGTATCAGACAAGTATGAAGCAAAATCTAAACTGAGCCACAAAAAGAAGCAATAATAATGTAATAATAATAACAGTAAACCTGCTTCCTAAATATCTTAATTTGCTGTATACCAGTCTATTAAAACAGCAGCAGTGTTTGACTCAAACAGTTTTCATAGTGAAAGTCTCTCAGTTATACAGCTTAAGGTCACTCGACCATGAATAGTTCCTCTGCTCTTCTGTTCTTAATGTACAGCTTCAATACCTCAGCGCCCTTTAATCCCTCGATCTGCTTCACATCCACAGCCAACGTCATCAAACCAGTTAATCTAACAAGCGTTTTTGTTTAGACTGTCGGAGGAAGCCCACAGGCAAGTTTCACACATGGAACATGATCCACAGCAAGGGAATTTTTAGAAAACCTAAATAAGTTATAGAGCTAGTCAACTTAAGTGTAGACTAAGGTCAGTGAGGTCAAAGGTTAAAAGGCAGAGAGAAAAGCAGTGAAAGGAATGTCCTTACAAGCGTTGTGTTAATAAAAAATACATCTGGCTGTTTTTTTTTCTTGGTTTTGTGGAGAAGGGGACTGCCCCGCAGATGTTCTCTGGATTTTAGTAGAGAAAGGAAGAGAGCGAGTGATGTCACACATATAGTATGTGAATACCCCCCATCCCCCCACCTCTACTCCCTCACCCTTCATCCCTCCTCCTCCTCCCACTTGTATTTTTCTCTCTCACACATTTTTCTGGGGGCTCAGTTTCTCCCCTCATGAGATAACCATAAGTTCAGTCCCACTTGTGAACTGGGAGATACTGCTCCTCCCTCTTCCTCTGTGTCCCCCCCCCCCCCCCTTTCTGGTTCTCCCTCCATCCCCAGTAATCCCAGGGACACTCAGTGGTCAAGCTGCAAACCTTTTGTCTTCCTTCTTCTCTGTGGAGCAACAGTGAAACTCTCAGTGCAGCGTGATGAAGCCTTTTGCTGCAGCCGCTCTTCCTGCCACTGCCATCATCCTGCTGCCCTCAACCAATGGGAGCCGTGAAGTGGGGCGGGGGGGCACTCAGTGTGTATGTAAGGGGAAAAAAGAGGTTGAGATGCTGTAACCCAAATTTGAGGGCATTTGGGATGTCATCTTCACCTGCAGATTTTGGGGAGAGGTAAGCTTGCAGATGATGTTGTAGAGAATTTATTTTTTGTTACTAAGAAGGAAAGTTTAAAGTAAATATTGGAAACAGACATTTTGCAAAGGAAATCCAAAGATGTTGAGAGGTTTTCTTTATCTTAACAACAAATGCATTTGTTGTTAAGATTTTTCCCCTTTTATTAGTTTTGATTTTTTTCATGAGTCAAGCAAAGATGACATTTCTATAAAGCATGATGGAAATCGTGTGCTGCTTTTATCTGTTTCATACGATTGCAGAACCTTTAGGTTTTGGACTCATTACAGGACAAAATTTGTGCACAATAATGAAAAGTACACATTTTTTGCAGCCATAGATTAAACACTTTGACTGCAGAACTCACAGAATGGGATGCTTATGGTGTTGTGTAAATGCTGTTGTATGTGTATGCGTGTGTGTGCGCAAGTCTGCAGTGACAGTGTGTGTGCCAGTGTGGAAAGTGTGGAGAGTGAAACCACATGTTGAATAGGAGGGCGAGCAGGGCCGTGTGAAGATTTGGATCTGAAGAAGGGGGGGTGCACTAATATGTGTGTGTGTGTGTGTGTGTGTGTGTGTGTGTGTGTGTGTGTGTGTGTGTGTGTGTGTGTGTGTGTGTGTGTGTGCGCACCCACTTTCTTGGGGGACAGACAGGATGAGGCATGAGATGGAGGTGTTTATGTGTGCATGTGTTTGTGTGGGTGTTTCAGAGGGCCGCAGAAGGTCAGTCTTTTCCAGCGATGGGACACCGCTGCTTTCCAGCTCCCATCTGAGAGATTTTATTCTGACATCCGGTGTGTGTGTGTGTGTGTGTGTGTGTGTGTGTGTGTGTGTGTGTGTGTGTGTGTGTGTGTGTGTGTGTGTGTGTGTGTGTGTGTGTGTGTGTGTGAGACCACCTCCCTCCCCTCCTCGTTCATTGCTTCATCGATGTGTGACTACGTTCAGCAGACGGAGGCTTTCACCAGCTCCTAAATGTATTTTTTAAAATTGAATTAGAAACAAGACCTGTGACCTATTTTATGCAACATTCAAAAGAATATTAACAGCCAAAGTGAGCTAATATTTAAAAAATGTGAATCTGCTCCAGAATTTGATGGCTTTTTCCTTTGACGATGCCACGCCTCTCCACCAAGTTTCATGAAATTCAGCTTTGCAGCTGTTGTGCAAAATTGTTCAGCCCTGGCAGAGAAAGAAGCCCTTTTTTTCTATCTTTGTTGTTAGTTTGTAGTACAGCATTTATTCTTCACATTTCTCAATAGTGGTTTAGAGTGCAAGTTGATTTTTAGTATAGTTAGTATTATAGAGTCTTCACTATGTTCATTCATACAACATTTTTACAAATGTGGGCACAGTTTTTCTTTGTTTTTTCTTTGTTAACAATTTAAAACAAGTTACCTTACTCATCTCTTGTTTTCAGCTTCTTTCAAGTTCAATTTGATCTTTAACCATGTTAAAGGATCTGTCTTGCCAGGGATGTGGGTGTGACACCAACCTCCCTAATCCACTCGCAGATGCATTGATCACTCTGCCTGCTGCTGTGAAGCAGAGGGATTGTCTAAATTGGTAGTAAATCACGTTAAAAGACCCCCTTTGTGCCTTAGTGTTTAATAAATATGTTCATTGTCAATTTTGCATGAAAATTTAATTTAAAGAAAACCATTTTTTTGTGGAGTGAAAGTAAGACAGCGAAGCTCTCGTCTCCAGTCTGTCCTCTACATGTTTCCAAAACGCGTAAGTCATCAAGCTTATCTCAGAAGAGGATTGAGATACATGTAATCTTAGAGCTAATAATCTCTGGACATTCCAGACTGGCTTTGTTTACACTGCGACTCTCCAACAGTTTTACAAACAGCTCACAGAAATGCAGAACCGAGCCAGGACAGCTTGTTTCAGTTTATCTCAGCTCTGCTTCAGTGCTTGTGCCAAAATATCATCAACTTTCTACATAACCATACATCAGTGCCACAATAATCAGGGTTAGTGCAAACAAAAACAACAAAAATCTCTGTTTTCTGTTGTTGAGGGTCAGTGATGATAACGGAGGATCGCCCTGGCCCCTCCCCTCTCACAGGCCTACAGCAGCCTGATTGAACTGTATGATGCAATCCAGCATGGAAGAGTTTGTAGTGCAAAGCTACAAAGTTAAAGGTGCGAAAGTCTTGAGCTTTATATTGTTCTTTATATTTTATTATAAAGGAGTTTGTCAGTCAATATTTGGTATGAGCACCTTTATTTTTCAGCCTGAACTCTCTTAGACAAGCTTTCTTGGAAGAAAGGTTTTAACAGGAAGAAACCACCAAGACCGACATTCTTCCTGAAATGGTTAGGCACAAGGAATGGGCTGATAATGACTGAAAAATCAAAGTTTAAATCATGAATCATTAGTGAGGTGATGCTGTTCCATTTCTTGACAGCAGCTGTGTTTGTTCAGATTAAGGTTCAGTCTGCTGCGACGACTACAACGGTAATGTTTCTTGTTGCACTCATGGGCTGTAATAAACCATGAGATATATTTTGACAACACATGGTCTGATGCGTACAGGTGTGAGGTAGTTTCAGTAGGTTCCCATATTATAAAAATGGTAGTTAATTGAACTCAGGTTGAATAATGAAGTTGAGAAAAAGTTTAAGTTATAAAGTTGTTGTTTCTTTAATAGATTTAGGAGTCTGCTCATCATTTAATGTGGAAGACTTGTCAGCTCCCACTGACATCATTGTAATATAAATGCACAGGGCCAAAAGCTGCAGTGGTTTCATTGGTATGAAAGAACCCTCCATGCTTTGATTTAACATGCATTAACACACAGCAAGTTTCCATCATGAATATTTTCCTCAAATTACAAAACGGCGGAAGTCTCTGGAGAATTTTCACTTCTAATGTGCGAGTTGCATTTTAAGGAGCTGACTCTCAAATTAAATGCTGTTTAAGTTTGAAGTTGCATAATTATTGAAATTTTACTCTGCACTGTTTTACAGTTTTGAATTTTCTTTTTTTTTCCATGTGGGAGCAGACTCTTCATTAGCTTGACCTTTGACCTTTTGTGCATGTTTCCTGGCGTGTTGCAGGAATTCAAGAATGTGGACGGGGAGGAGTACCATGCAGACATGTCCACCTTGGCCTCGCCGGCCTCCCAGGGTAGTCCTGACGTCTACATCCTGCCGCTCACTGAGGTGTCCCTGCCAGTCGCCAAGCAACCAGCTCGATCAGGTGAGTTCAGCTCAGTTTAGCTGAGCGAGGGCTGGAGCCAATCAGCTGGACCAAACTTTCCCTGCAATTCACCTAATGCAAGGGTATCAAACATAAGACCCGGGGGCCAGAATCGGCCTGGCAAAGACTCCATTCGACTGGATGGGATTGGAAAATTGGAAAATATTTCAGTCTGTTTGGTCAAAGTGGGTTGACCTAGACTGCCATCTTTAAACTACAGCATGTTTAGTGCTCGATAACAGGAGGTAAATTAAGCTAAATAGTTAAAATAACTTCTCTGGATTCAAAAAAGAACAATTTTTATCTTTATTTTACTTTTAGGAAATCTAGCGTTGATTCCATTTCTGAACTGAAATAAAACATGTTAATGTTTGTTTGCATGCTGATTACTCAGCTGTGTTTTTTCTTTACAACATACTCGTGCTATGGCACTCGTTTCCAAGCAATAACTCCAACAAACATTAAGAAGCACAGTGCAGAACAGAAGCCTCTGTTTGTGCATCAGGAGCAGCTGGCTGTTGTGGTTGAAGGTGACTGCAATCAGGACGCTGCTACAACTAATTTCTCTGCTGCTGCTTACTTCATGCCTCAAATCAAAAGGGTGGATGTGGCTTGTGGTGCCATGGCATTACTAATACAAAAAGGAACTTCTTTTCCTACAAATCAAAGCTCCAGCAACACTTGCAGTTTAAAGAACAGTTTTGTTACTTGACCTTTTGGATGTTTTACTTTTAAATTTTGTTTCCACGGGGTGTAACGAGGACTTCCCAATCCACGAGTTTTTAAAGTTAACACTGCACGTTAACTTCCTTTGTTTTCTATGTTTGAATCCAGTTTACAGTGAACTACCTGTACAAATAATGGTTAATTTTTTTTAGCAAAATTAAAATTAAGCAGTTTATCATCACTGTTCGGTGTTTTAAAAAATGCCCACAGAGTTGAGCAGATATGATTTGCTATTTAAAACTTTTCCTATAAAGACTTTATTTTCTACTCACACGTGTTCTATTTAAAGTGCTGACTGAATCAAAACAAGCTTGATCAGGTAATAAAACCGGTCATTAACCATGCTCTTCTCCCTGCACATTAGAAGTAGTGCTCATTTCTATACTCAAGCCCCCTCTCACTTTCAACCCGTCTCATGATATTGAATAAAATATATGGAATATTGCTGGGAAAGAAGAATTTGTTTACCCATGAATGTTATATTGTGGGCTCCATATGACCCCATTTATTCTGTGCTCTTTTTTTATACCACCAGCTATAAAAAACAATATATATATATATATATATATATATATATGTAGCCCCTTCCGCCGGGGTTACTTGCGTAGTAGCATTCCAACAACGCCCTGTTTTCGTCTCTTGCCCACCGATGCCTTCTTGTTCCAGTAGCCCACTTTTCATCAGGGTGCCCTGGTTCCTCAACACCTGACGCGGACCTTGTTGATCCGGGCGACGTCCGAGCCGGCATGCCTTCATATTTATCTGTCTCACTCATGTCTGCGGTAGGCTTGCTTAGCATAGGGGGTCTAGCCTTAGGACCCTTACTGGATACAGACGCCCCAGGCAGGAATCGAACTTGCGATCCTCTGTTCCAAAGGCGTGTAGTTTAACCACTACGCTATCCAGCTGCTTCGGAGCACTAGGTGCGGTGACTCCCAAGCTAGGCGAGTGGCTCCAGCAGATCCCGGGAACAACATCGGAGATCTCTGTCCATATTTTCCAAGGAAGCACGAGTACTCCAAACACAGACACGGGCAGGAACTTTGAATTAAACTGGAGCATTTTCAAAGAGGCTGAAGAGTGAAGTCAGTGCAGAAGGGCTTTACTTGGACACTCTCTCTAGTGGCCAGTAAGGAGGCAGTTGGAGAATAGGTGTGACTGTGTAGAAGTCAATAAGAAAACAACCCAGCTAAACACCTTCCTGATGAGTTCATGGTTTCAGTTCCACCATTTTAAATTATGGTTCCCATTACTGTCAAAAAGGACAATAAAGCAGGCCATGATTTAGGGCGGGCCTACTATTAGTTCAGTCAGATGCACGATGATGACGGCCAAAAAGGCTTCAAAATGGGAGCCAGCAAACCAGCGAGTGACAGCAGGGAGACAGTCTAACTATCATGTATACTCCCTATGGTTAAAAAAAACATACAGGGACCTGTAAAGGTGTAAAAAAAAAATCCTTTTTCAGGATTTTCTTCACCGGCTCTGCACTGGACAAAAAGGAGGTCAACAGGGAGGTCAAGATAAATAAAAACCATAAAAACTGCTAAACTGGAGTATAAAAACACACTTGAAAAAAAAATTCACCACAGGGGACCTCCACTCAGCCTGGCAGGGCCTCAAAACCATGGCCTCTGTGAATACTGTGGTCACCAGAGATGGGCAGTAACGCGTTACTTGTAACGCGTTACTGTAATCTGATTACTTTTTTCAAGTAACGAGTAAAGTAAGGGATTACTATTGCAAAATCGGTAATTAGATTACCGTTACTTTCCCGTAGGAACGCTGCGTTACTGTGTTACTAAAACCGTGATTTTTTTGCGAGAATGTCTCACGACAGTGACGTAAGCGAGTGCGACGTTAGTGACAACAGCTGTGTGCAGATCAACAGTGGATCATATATCGAGTGCAGAGAGAGTATGAGCGTGCAGCGTTTAAAGCGTGGAAGTACTGACCTTACTTTGAGTTTGATTCCATAAAAAGTGACAAAAACATTAGTGTCCGCTGTGCGTGGGAAGAAAACTTCTTTTTACAGCGAAAAAAACCCCTAAACTTCCGAGCAAGCACCGAGTAGCTACGACGTAATGGGAAACTCACAGAGAAACTCGCGGATTCTTCCACTGACCGCGGCACACCTGCACCAGGGTAAACCTCCGCCTACCCCACTCCTGCTTTACAGGTGAAAATAGAGCAACAGGACCGCTGAGTCTTTGACTTTATTTATTTTCTGCTGTGTTTTACTTGCATCTATTTGAAAGACTGAGTGTAAACACAAAAAATATTTTATTTTATGTGCTGGAATGTGCAGAAAATAGGTTTACATGTTAAACTAATTTATTCAACTCAGAGAATGTTGCATATAATTAATTTTTGCTTGATGCATAAAGTTAAAAGATTAAAACTAATAAAACAAGTTTTAAAAAGAGACTTTTCCATTTGATTACATTTTGTATGATGATTATGTAGAAAAAGTAGAATTGGGCTGAAAGATCTATCGCTTTATCACCTCTTCAGGTTGTAAATCGTGTTTTTAAAAAGTAACTAAGTAACTAAGTAATTAATTACTTTTGAAAATAAGTAAGCAGTAAAGTAACGGGATTACTTTTTTGGGGGAGTAATCAGTAATTAGTTACTGATTACTTTTTTCAAGTAACTTGACCAACACTGGTGGTCACCACCCCCAGAACCATCCAGGTGGAGGGCAGCAACCCCTCCTCCCTCCCTGACGACCTCAACGCTTTCTACACCACGTTTAAGATGGACAACATGTCCCAGCTTGAGGAGTCCAGATCCTCACTCAAACCTGGCAGCTCTGCACTCAGCTTCAGGACTGAGGATGTGGTGAGAGCCCTCAGGAGGACCAGGGAGAGGAGCTCACCCGGCCCTGACAACATTAGCAGTCGAGTTCTGAGGCCCTTTGCAGGGCAACTAGGAAGTGTGTTCCGGACTCTATTTCAACACTCAGCTGACAGTCACACCGTCCCCCAGCTGTGGAAACACTCCAGTCATCCCCATCCCCAAAAGAAACAACCTAAAGTCTCTGAATGATCTTCGTCCTGTGGCCCTCACCTCCCTGGTGATGAAGGCCATGGAGAAGATCATAAAACAGCACATGGTAAGAGCAAATGACCCCTGATGGACCCACTCCAGTTTGCTTACCGTGCACGCAGAGGTGTCGATGATGCAAAAATCTTCATCTTGGACTCCATCCACAAACATCTGGAGCTCCCTGACTCCTCCGCCAGACTTCTTTTTGCTGGTTTCTCATCAGCGTTCAACACTCTGCAGCCTCATATTCCAGCCTTTAAACTTTCCACCCGATTTCACCTGGATGATCAGCTAATCCTGTGGATTTTGGACTTTTTGACCAACAGGACTCAGAAAGTTCGGGTCAACAACTCTCTCCGGTCTCCGTTCCACCTCCACTGGCTCCCCCCAGGGCTGTGTGCTCTCCCCCCTTCTCTTCATCCTCTACACCGATGACTGCAGATCCACACAGCCCAACTGTCACCTGGTTAAATATGCTGACGACTCAGTTCTCCTGTCACTGCTGTCAGGCCCCTCACAACACCACGGGTCCACTCTGCAGGAGTTTGTAGAGTGGTGTGACAGCTCCAACTTGAATTGAACGTGAGCAAAACCAAAGAGATGGTGGTGAATTCTCCAGTAGGCAGAGGGATCTGGCTGCTTCAGTCACCACCACCATCCACAGGAAGCCAGTGGAGGTAGTTGAGGAGCACAAATACCTGGGAACCATCTTTGACAACCTCCTGAAATTCTCTGCCAACACAGAGAGATTCTCAGGAGGTGCCACCAACAGCTATACCTCCTTAGGAAACTCAACTCCTTTGGAGTCGGCACACTCATCATGATGACTTTTTACTACGCCTTCCTGGAAAGCATCATGACCTCCATCAGCTGCTGGTTCCACTCCCTCAGCCTTCATACAGGAACAGACTGCAGCACACCGCATCAGTGTGCTCTAAAATCATTGGCCTACCTGTCAGAACTCTGGCAGGTTTTCAGTCAACAGGCTCTTAGACAGGCAGCCAAAATCATCAACGACCCCTCTCACATTCTTCACCCCGCATTTCAATGGCTCCCCTCTGGGCGACGCCTCCGATGCATTTCCTGCAGGACAGAGAGGAGGAGGAGAGCCACCTTTGTCCCCTCAGCCACTCTGCTTTTTAACTCCAGCCGATAAGAACATTTCCCACACCCATAAACATAAACTACTCTACACTCTTCTTATACTACCGACACTTTATTCACTTTTAGTCACTTATAGTTATTTATTCACCTTTCAGTCACTTTGTTGTTTGTTAATTGCCCCTTGGGGATAAATAAAGTCTTCTGATTCTGATTCTGAAAAAGGAGAAGCAGTTAAACAGGGTCCTCCCATTTTCCTTTGCTGTTTTCTCACAGAGTAAATCTCCGAAATCCACGGATCAACTTTAAAGTGATTTGTGCTTTTTCTCTGCTGTTGGAAGGCACGATGTGAAATGAACCAGAGTTTAAAGAATATCCAATCCTAATTTCACTTGTGACAATTTTCAATCATTGGTTAGTCATTTATGCGTGCAGTCATTTACAAACTGATGCAAACCTTTCAGGAGTTTAGTAAAAGTACCAGAACATAACACATTCAAGTGCATATCAAGGGTGTGAGAGTAACATAAGATGGAGAAGACTAGTGTGTCTGGCATTCGTCAACGTTTGTCCCTGGAGTGAACACCACCCTTACGCTGGCCTCGGTCAGCTGGATCTCCACCTATCCCACAATCCCTCGCTGCAGGTCCCTACAGAATGAACTCTGTGCTCTTTAGCTTTCACTCTCTCCCACAAACATCTGCCTGTTGTATAATAATGTCCAGGCGACCAGCCTACACTGCTGTTTGTTGGTATGTGAGGCATGCAAGAGCACAAAACCCCAGTGAGAATTCTCCCCTCTCACTCTGATGCTTTCTTTCTCCTCTTTGCTCGTATGTGACAATGGTCCTTGTTGTGTGTTAATGGGCTGATGCTGCCTGATAAACTTATGGCACTGGAGTGTGGTGAGACTTTGTGGATCGAGCCCACGCAAACGCGGGTCTGCAACAAAGCACAAATACACCGAAATGTAAATGTTTGCTCGGTTTCAAGTCTGAATGTAGTCGAATAAAAAAATAAAATCCTGAAGGGTAATTTTATTTTAATAAGGAAGAATTCTGTTTCTTATTCTTTATGATGCCTACACAATATACCTTTAATGATAGATGGATGCAACCCGGGTCTGAAAAGTCAGGTCAATTTTTACTTACAGAAAAAAATAGATGGACATAGTAGCGTAGTGTCACCTGTGGTTTTGTTCCACTTCACTGCCTCCGCTCAGCTACACAAAGTGGTCACACACATAAACTTAGGCCTTGCTGGCATGCCAGGGGATAGGTTCTGAAAGCTGTTTACCCACAGCACGGTTGATATGGGGGAGGAAAGGGTCTGCAGACAAAACTGTGTTTTACTACCAGGCTGTAAACCTGCTTTTTAATGCTGTAATGCGTTTTATCACAGGAGTCCATGGAGAGTGACTCAAACAGCCACTGAAGGAGCTGCAGTTTTTGGCACTTCTTTGTTGGCAGACTTTTTCAGCCCCCAGAGGTTATCGCTTGGACTGTATAGAAACCTGCAGGAAAGGACTTCAGCAAACACTTTCCTCAAGAGTTTTTATGTTAATCACTCATTTCAAGGCTTTCTGAGTTCAACAAGATGTGCTTTTTGTAAATTGTGGTCCCCGTTAGCCGTGTGATTGACAAGTTGTTATGGTCTGATCATGCAGTGTCACTCTTTTGTCAGGTAGATCCTGGTCACATCTGGTTTCAAAGACGTTCCTGATCACAGTTTCCAACATCTTTTATATACAGTCTATGATCTAGACAGGCAGATTTGGTTTCATGGCATCAAAAGCAAAACTTTGGCAATTAAAACCAAATTCATTTGTATACAACGTTGTGCGCGTTAGAAAACACTCTCTTACTTATTTCCTATGATTTTGGAACCTGATCCTTTAAAGCAGGCGTTTTTTCTTCTGTAAATAATAGGAGCCATATGGTTTGTATTGTAGTGGCAGTCAGGGATTCATTACTGCACCTTGAGGACTGCCTCACCCAGTGACATCATTTGGGGTATTTGTTTTTAAGGGAAATGAGGTAAAGAAAATGATCCGTCTCGCTCCATTTCATGTTTCTCACGTTTCTCATAATTTTAGTTTTCAGTTATTTGCTGCCATTTCATCAAGAACAGGTCTCATTTTACTCTAACGTTTCTACTTCAACTTCAAACTTATCTGTATATCTTCCTACAAACGCAGTTTAGAAAGCTTTTTCATGAGGATAAAATATTAAAACTATAAAAGAAAGAAAGAAAGAAAGAAAGAGAGAAGAAGAACATTTAATTACAAAAACAAATAAAAAGCATGAAAAAACTACAAAGGAAGAGCAGTGACTGCCACAAAATGACTGAGGAAGCGAATGAAGGGGCTCCAAGAATGAAAGCTCCTGACGTTACTTTCAACACCGTGCTGGTGTGAGTCTCAGATTTCTAATGTCTGATAATTCCTGAGGGCTGAAGCAGGAGGATTTCAGCCAATATTCCCATCTCTTCTGTCATCCTGCAGCGCTGTGGGGCTGTGCTTGGACTGTGTGAATAAGTGGAGTTCCTAATGAGACACCGGTATTGCGAGAGCTTGGCTCAGACCAGAGCCCAGTTTCAAGGACCCGCCCTGATGCAGCTGTTGTGCATTGCAGGCTGCACTGTAACGACTAATGGAGCTCACACCCACTCATATTACACATGAGAACAACTACACACACACATAAAAACACAATGAGGAATTGAAGCAAAAAAAGGGAGATGTTCTACTCATTTCCCGCTTCTTTCATCGCTGGCCTCGGCACAGTTACATGATTCACAGCTCAAAATGATCCTTATTTATCTCATATAGAACAGTCTCGCTGCTCTGTCGTCTGTAGCCAAACAAAAAGGATGGTTAAACGTCATAATTGGCTTTAAATGATTATCCAAGGACAGCACTACAGCTCAGCACCTGCAGAGAGTGAGCCATGATGCACTGGACTGTTAGGGGATAATGGGAATTCCATTTGGCCATGATTGATTTTGCCAACGTGCATCTCGCTAAAGGCTTCCCGGCTGCTGGGGTTTTTGAGCCTGATGCATTCTTATCAACATGCTCAGCATCTTAGTAAGGGCCGGTCAGTGCTGTCAAATGAAATTAACTTATAAATAGGATCTCAGAACTTAGCTCAGTAATGTGGGTTTTTTTCATTTCAAGCACTCTGTGAGCATATTTTTCTGTTCTTATTCTGAGCAATTGTGTTTGGACACAGGACCAAACACAATCGAGCTTACATTGACATGCATAGGGCTACCTTTGTGAGAGTTTTGGATCAATTGACTGATTAAAATGTCATGAAATTTACAACTTTTAGGCTTAGGGTTAAGATTAGAATTAGGTTAGGGTTAGAAACGTAGTCGTGATGGTTAAATTAAGGGCTGAAAGGCCTGGGAATAAATGAATTCATAAAGAGTGCATGGATGCATGAACAGAGAGATCTAGTATTAGTAGAATAATACAAAGACAACCAAACATATGCTGCTACAGCTTCTTTTGCATTGTTGTGAGTAAACATTTACATGTTAAGGAAAAATTCAATTTCACATCCACCCTCATACAGTATATATACTCCTACATATATATATATATACAGATACCCCACTATACCTTACAAATGTCATTGCAGCGTGCACACAAACCAAACATGGTGCCAGAGACAATGTGAAAGTTAACAAATGCTTAATATAGCCTTTAAGAGTTTCTTTTCTCTCATTGTTCCGTCAGAATTATGAATATTTGTGGTAAACATGAGGGTGTAGGTGGAACTCATTGCATGCCACAGTTATCACCAAAGCTCAGTTCATTCTTATGTCATGGAGCTCACAGATAATGGCTCCAGTGTTGCTGACTGGTCCTAACTGGTGCCATGCTGCCCTAAGCAAAAAGACAATAGTGGCTATTCTGTTATGGCCCAGCAAGAGTGTAAGTGGGTGTAAGGAATGACCAGTCAGGGGAAGGGGACAGGGGTGCCCAATATGGCCTCCACACAGTGACTGGACTGTGTCGCAGTCTGGAGGGGGGAAGATAGCACCACAAAGATCTGTCTGTCTGCCTCTACGCCCAGAATCCAAGTTCCATCGTGGGAGACACAGAGTGAAAGAAAGAGATAGATGGTGAGGGGAGAGAGGAGGGGATGCTACCCTCAGTCTGTTTCATTCGGTGGAGCTGGGACAGGATGGGGCGGTTGGGCATGTTCAGCAAGCAGGAAGGACGCGGGTCATCGGGGGATGCTGAGAGCGATGCACCGGTGAGCTGGAGGACCGCCACACAGACCGGTGACAGAGACGGCTCGGTAGAGAATAACACTTAGGGGCAGAGTTTGCTTTGTCTGGGCAACAATGGGCAGCATCCACTGGCATGTGCGGATGTTTAGCTTTAGAGGCGGTTAACAGCAATCGACTGAACAGAGGATGGACCCTTCAGTGGCTACTTAACAACCTGGATCTGGTGCGTTGCGTCATATCATTTCTTCATGTTGTACATATTAGTCTTTTGGTATATGTTTCAGGTTTAAGTCCAGTCATTATAATAGAAAGTAGTAAAACCAGGAAATCTTTTATTATTAAAGAATAATCCATTTCATCTGTATTATGATGAAACAGGCAGAGAGAATAAAAAAGATCAAGAAATGTGATCGTGGTAAGATAAAAGATCTCTTTTTGTTCTTTGGGAAATTGTCCCAGGCTCAGAGGAGCTCTCGCATAGATGTTTTAGAGAGGTTAATAAACTTATGATGAACTAATAAAACAATAAAATGCATTAAAGTGGGGTAAACTATTAAAAAAAGAAAAAACAGGAACCCCAGCAAATGCAGATGTTTTTTTGAACTTGCAGATGTTAAGAAATGTTTAAATTAAGAACATTTTATTCAGTGCTTCCAGATGTAAGACGTCTTTCAGAAGCTTTTAAATACTACTTTAATTAAATATTAATCTTTTTTAAGTTGAAAACCTTTTTAAAAAGGCATTCAAGTGTAAGACGTGCACTCTTCTTCTATTTATAATTGTTTAATGAACACTTAAACTTTTTTCGGCATTTGGTTTCCCTCCATTTTCATATAGTCGATAAGCACTCCTTCTGTCCGAGCCCCGTTTGAGTGGTGAAATCCATCAGTGCCATCATGATTTTGTTGCGTGATAATGGAACATTAAATGTTTACATTGCATTACATTCTAATGATAATGTACTTTTGATCCAATATATCGTATGTACTGTCCAGTGAAGAAGAACCGATTGTATTTTTGGAAATGATTTGTGTTTAGTGGATTTTACTTTACTTGACCCATCTGACTGACAAATACATATAACATTAAGATTATTAGTTTTAGTATGTTTAGTGTGTCAAAATTATGTAAACTGCACACATGGAATATGCATGTGCAGTTGAAATGGGGGAGTTGAAACTTTAATGTGTGTACAAATAATTTATGCCACTTACAGGTGGATTCATTTTACATATCAGTGACAATCTTGTTTTTTTAGTTAAAGAAATTAAATGTTACCACTGACACCAACTTTCCACAAGGACAGCTGCAATTCATCACTTGTACTTTCATTTTTTCTCAATGAGCGCGGTTTAAATAGTTTAAATCATTGACGATAACGCAAAGAAATTTGTAGAAAATGGACAAAAACATGCAAAATGTTTAGTGCTGTGAGTGACCATGACTTCAGTTCAAAGGCTTTTGATTGACACTCACCAATCTCTGTTACATCTTTTCTCTTTTTCTCTGTCTTATTCAGTCCAACTCCTGAAATCAACAGATCTCAGCCGCCACAGTCTTCTCTACCTGAAAGAGATTGGGAATGGCTGGTTTGGGAAGGTGAGCCCACTTCAGAAACCTCAATCTTCATAAAAACCTGCTGGTAATTTCAAATCTGTCGCTCCCTGCCGGGTAGATGAAACGCAGCATCGTTGAGACTCACATCGTGGCTGTTAGTCTTTGCTGTGATCCCGGCTCCTGCTCGGAGCGGGAGTCGGTTAAAAATGTCCGACACGCTGCGTTACCTGAAATGTCTGAGTGTGTAATGCCAGCCCGATCCTCTCGCCTTTGATGTCAGCTTGTTCCCAAAGTGATAGACTTAGGCCTTGAGAACAAATTTTACGCTGCTAAATTTTCAAAGTAATAGCCCTCCTTGCAGCCTAAACCTTCTGGTGTGTTAACATGTTTTTACAACCAGATAACATGTTGTTGTCATTCTCTCTCGTTTCCCCCTTCTGCTTCTTTGTCTGCTTCTCCTCCTTTTCTTATTCATACTGTTCACTCATGAATATTCATCCACCCTCCTCATCCTTGTGCACCGTCACTGGGTATGTCCATCTGTTTGTGCGTATTATCTGCACTGCTGAACTCCCGCATGCCTGCTTCATCTCGTTTTGTCTGTCTTTGTGTAATGGTACTCCCATTGCATGTTTAATGTGTTTGCTTATGTGAACGTGGCCATCCTGTCTGTGTGCCTTCCCCTGTATGCATTTGTCTCTACTTGTTTCAGGTTCTTCTGGGGGAGGTGAACGCAGGCCTGAACACCACCCAAGTGGTGGTCAAGGAACTCAAAGCCAGTGCCAGCGTACAGGACCAGATGCACTTCCTGGAAGAAGCACAGCCTTACCGGTACACCTTCACCTCCCTCACATGTGTCTGTAGTTTATTCTTACATGGACAATTTAAGCAGTACATGTAAAATCTACAGTCTAAAAGTACTGATTTAAAAGCCAGAAGTAGTGCTTACATATGTCCAGTCTACATTTTAATAAAGTCTCCTTAACTGAAGCTGGATCAGGTAAACCTGAGCCACCCCTGAGCCCTGAGCATCTCTCATGTCTTTGTCATTTTTGTGTCCTCTGTCCTGACGTTTTAGTCCATTTTTGTTTGTCGTTTGCTCCTGGTTTCTCTCAATTCTCTTTCTTGTCACCCTTCCGGGTGTTTGAGGCAGACATCTGCAAATGTTTTATGTTCAAAACTTGAGATAAACTTATAAAATACTGACGGGTCAGCTTCCCAGGATCTATGAAACTTGCTTTTACTTGCTTTTCTGTAACTTTTATGTATAGCATCATGCTTTTGTTTTCCAATCACAATCAGTCAAATATTTTAGTTAAAACTAAGGATGCATGTCTTTAAATATACTTAATAAATACTGTAATATATAATTATTCATCCTAATAATTAATCCTTTATTTATCCCTGCAGAGGGATTCAGGCATTATCTGGGCAAATTATACTTTATACTTCCTTGGGAATACAAATGCAATGTAAAGCCAATACAATAACTCTGTCATAAACTCTTCTTTTAAAAATTTTATACTTTTTCCATTTTTGTTGGAAAAAAAATCAGACTGAGGTCACGGTGTTTATATTCTAACGTGTTGCTGTTATTTTGCCCCTTTGTCGTTAACATAGGTTAAAATCTTCTCAGCAGCAATAACAGTAACACATACAAGCTTGTAAAAGTATAATAATGACAGACCTCTCGGTGGATTGCATTAAAGTTGTTAAAGGTGATCGGTGCATAGAGAGTATCATAAGAATAATAAGTTAGAATAAATGTATGCCTGGTACATGTGCAAGAATAAAATGCAGATCAAGGTTAAAATCGAATCAGAGTAAAAGAAAAAACACTTTAAATGTACTTTAAGGTTAAATGGAAAAAATAAAAGCAGAGTATGAAGAATGAAAAATAAATGATATTACCACAAAACAGTACTTGTTAAATTAAGATGGATGGTGTCTCAGCGTGGTTGTCTAATATTTTCTTGAATACTCAAATATATCAACCATATCTCAATACCAAAAGTATTTATACCCATGTAATACTAAAACATATACTCGTGTTTAAAGGTGATACATAATATGTGCATGCTGAGATCCTGTTCTCTTCTGCTCTCCAGTGCCCTCCAGCATCCTGCTCTGCTGCAGTGTCTGGCCCAGTGCACTGAGATCACTCCCTACCTGCTGGTGCTGGAGTTTTGTCCACTGGTGAGTATTCAAAGCCATGAGACAGGTGCACAGAGACACTCTTTAAATCATTGTATGAAAAAAAAATATACAATACCAAATCTCAACTGGGGATTTTATTTTGATGATCCCAGTTTAATTTAAAGGGTTTAATATTTTAATAAAATCACCGTGTTTAACATTAGTTTATTAATGTCCTTGACAACTTTTTTGACTGTTGACTTTAATCCAAATTCTGTAGTACTTCAACTGATTGAAAGCATTTTAGTAATTTGTCATTGTAGAATGTTATATTAACTGTCTAATAAAATCCTTCTTGGCAGCTGCTGTAAGTATTTGGCAGACAAGCTTAAAGTGAGTCAATTTACACTTGTGCCACTCCAACCACTTCCCAGAATCCTTCACCGTGATTGGTTTAGTAGATTACACACAGATATTTATAGTGAATAATAGTAAAACCAAGAGCCTCCTGCCACTTCTCATCTTTTATTTTTATTCCCACTGTAGGTTAAGTGCAGGTGGGTAGTTCCTCTTATAAGGCGAGGTCGAGTGTGGAAATGTTAGCAAAAGCTAAACCAAAAACATCCCATTCAGATCTAACTTAGAGGAAACTTTGCAATTATTAGCATCAAACTTGTTATTTATTATGTAGACTCCAAACAGTCTAAAGCTTTAAGACAAACTAGAATGAAGACTGCCAAGAAGATGATATTTAGTCCAAAGAGAAGCTTAATTCACTCAGATGGCTGGATTTCTCGGCTCATCCCTAAAAACTCTAATTATCCATTTCCATAAAGAAAAGTGAAGACAACAAATTTGCTAGTTCGTCTGGTCTTCTCCTGTGCAATGTTCCGGTTTCTGACACCAATCAAAGTTTACATGACTGGACAAAGACGACGCAGTAAAATAGTAAGACTGCCCTCCAGTGGTCATACAGATGTTTTATAGCTCTCTTTCATGTGCAGGGGGATGTGAAGGGTTACCTCAGAAGCTGCAGAACCTCTGAAACCATGAGCCCAGAGCCCCTGATTCTTCAAAGGATGGCCTGTGACATTTCCTCAGGCCTCCTGCACCTGCACAAACACAACTTCACACACAGGTAAAGAGTCGTTTCAGACTTAAGCCTGAGAAATCCGACTGCTGTCACTGATGCTGTTCAGTCAAGCAGGCAGTCTCTGTTTACCTCTGTTTACCCTATAAATAACACAATTATTCTATATCATCAGTCCTCTTTTAGCTGAAGCAGTTAGTTTTTTGTATGCCTCAGTTCTGCCCCAGCACAGGCCCCGACTCACCTTCAGTCTGATCTTAACCAGAGACTTTCAAAATGCAGACCAAAAGGTGTGACTCTCGTAAATGCCTGTATTTTTTAAATATTTTAAAACGGTCCAGACTGCTATGACTTTATTTCCAAATCGTCAACGTATTGTGTTAGAAAGACATCGGCTAGGACTAGCTCTCGTACATATTTCTAAAACGAATTTTTACCAGAAGGTGGTCAAAGTTATTAATTTGTATTTACCCTGGTGGCCTGGAAAAGAGAACTTCTTTGGGAAATGCAGAAGTTAGAAGAGCAGTCGCACATGTTCAAAAACATTTCTACCCGTTGGTGAAATGCTGCCAAAAAGTTTTGAAAGCTTGCAGAGAATATTTGCACAAAGTGACCCGACTACCACTCTTTTGGTGTCCAACAGATACTCAGGTTTTTGCCCTGATAACGATCATTAATTTAAGAGTCACCATCTGACTCATCTGGTTTCTTGGATAGTAGAATTAAAGGACGCCTTTGATTTTAGCCATAAGGTTATCGTCTCTGTGATCTACAGCAGTGAGCCTGTATATCATAACTTACTGTTCTTCAATACTGATAACAGATTTCAGTCATTGCTGTTCAGTGAGAACACCGGATGGCTTTACTAACAGACAAGATGCAGTCATCTAATGCGGTTTATTTGTAGAGTATTACTGCTGAAGCCTCCAAACTACCTCACACGTGTCCATTCATTTAAATCAGTTAACGTTCAGTGAATGCTTAACCCAAGCTTGATCTGCTTTCAGTTGAATGAATCAAAAGCCCTCCTCAAACATGTCCTTCAAACTTCTTGAAAATCCAGCTTTATTAACCGTTTTTCATATTTGTGTGTGTGTGTGTTATTTTTCTGTCTGCTGTGCTCTATTCAAAAAGATTTTTTTTTTTATTTCAATGAGATTTTTCTACTAAGTATTACAGATATCTCGCTCTGAATTTGAGATTAGCCTTTTGCCTCTCGGTCGCTTCCTGAAACAATATCCTGGTGCTGCCTGAGTGCTCCCTAAAGACTCCAGCATCAGTGATTTTGTTGCAGGCGGTGATCCCTCCTCTCCAGGACTCCAGTTTTTGTATTTTTTCCAATAATTTATTGTTATTTTATCTAGTTTTCATTTCACTTCATACTCAAAAAAAGAAAAAGTTGTATTCCTACAACAGTACACCTGGTTTTATCATCAAAACATACTTAAAGTATTCAAGTCATGACTTTAAATCATGGTGGATAAGTTTACCTATAATAGTATAGATTCATATTTCAAATGCAAAATAAGAAGTACCTGAAGCTTTAAATGACATAAACAATACAAGTAATTACTCTTGTCCTGTTGGGCACTTACGGCAAGGCATTTCCTGTATATTTTATTTCATTTTAGTAAAATTTACTTAATTTGTTTTGTTTATTTTTAGCCTACTGTGAAAACACAGGACTAAATGCTGTTGTTTGCAGGACTTCTAAGCATTTTTGTACATTGATAAAAATGTTCTAGTCTTGTTGTTTTGTGTTTGCTAATGTTAGAGAGACATAACAGCTGTTTACCCCCCTCTCCAGTGACCTGGCTTTAAGAAACTGCTTGTTGACGGCTGATGTCTCAGTGAAGATCGGAGATTATGGTCTGGCCCACACAAAGTACAAGGTACACAACCAGTGTGTTAAATGTGAAAAAGATCAGCAAACAACAAACTGGTCCTGTTGCTCTTTGTAAAGTTTGAAAATATATTCTGTATTCATCACTAGCAGGCAACAAAAAAGCAAGCTCGTTATATAAATAGTCAGTTCCCAAATGGTTCTAAGTTTACATTAATCACAGTCGAGTGAATTTCTGCAGGGTTATAAGAACGTTCTTTTCACTTTTTAGCATTATATCAGAAAAGGCTAAATTGTCCAGCAGGTCATTTAGTTTGAATTTGTTTTTTGTCATATTTCTGCAACTTAACAATTTACCTGACCCTCGTTTCAGGACGATTACTATGTGACATCAGACCAGATGTACGTGCCCCTGCGCTGGATCGCTCCAGAGCTGGTGGACGAGGTGCACGGAAACCTGCTGGTGGCAGACCAGACCAAACACAGCAACATCTGGTATCTGATCAATACAAATGATCTTTTGTATTTTGTGAGGACGATCGCTGACATCATGTATAGCCCTTAACCATCATTTTAAATACTGTACCAAGTTACCTAAAACAATCCTTAAGTTAGCTCCAAACTTACTGAGGATGTCACCAGCGTGTCGTCACTCCCAGAAGTCTAAAACAAAATGATTATATTGCATTCTGTTGAATAAGATTTAAATTTTGAAGTTTTAGGCCAAATATATATTATGATAATATTATTGTAATTCTCTATTACTTTTTGAACAGTTTGTAAGACGTGAAATCGCCAGCCCTAACTCCATGGATATAAGTTATAAAGAATGAAACACACAGGAGCTTTTATAATATTAATACACTAACAAACGCTTATATAGTTGTAAGTTTTTAACAGTAGATAAAAGGATGGACGTTACTGCAGGATTATAAGAAATGTATACATGAAATGTACATGAAGTCACTAATAAGATATATTTAATCTTGTCCTGTGTCTCAGGTCTCTTGGGGTGACTATGTGGGAGCTGTTCGAGCTGGGAAACCAGCCCTACAGACACTATTCTGACAGACAAGTGCTGACCTACGCTGTTAGGGAGCAGCGGCTGCGACTGCCCAAACCGCTGCTCAAAGTACCCCTCGCTGAACGCTGGTGAGTCACACATAAATGCAGCAAAAATGGTAAATGGCCTGTATTTGTATAGCACTTTTCTAGTCCCTAAGGACCTCAAAGCGCTTTGCACAACCTGTCATTCACACACTGGTGATGGCAGCTACATTGTAGCCACAGCCACCCTGGGGCGCACTGACAGAGGCGAGGCTGCCGGACACTGGCGCCACCAGGCCCTCTGACCACCACCAGTAGGCAACGGGTGAAGTGTCTTGCCCAGGACACAACGACCGAGACTGTCCAAGCCGGGGCTCGAACCGGCAACCTTCCGATTACAAGGCGAACTCCCAACTCTTGAGCCACGATCGCCCCACAAAACACAACACATAAAGCAACACAATTAAATCCCTTTCAGGAGGAGGTTTAATGAACTTCCAATTGTTATTCTTTTGTTGTTGCACTATTCTTGGACTCTGTTGCTGTAGCCTTGTATGATTCACAGTTCACAATGAACATCGCAGTAACTTTTTACTTCCATACTGGGCTTTGGTGCAGCTCCATGCCTCAGTTATGGCACATGTATATATTGATTTTTTGGTTTGGATTATGTTGCATATTAGATTTTGCAATATTATTTTCTGATTTTACGTATTTGAGTTTTTTATATATTTAATTACTTCATTATCACCCACCTACTTTCATTTAATTTTAATTAAACTTTTCTTTCTTTCTTTGTGCCTTGTGTTTTGGGTCTACAGGTATGAGGTGATGCAGTTCTGCTGGCTGCAGCCTGATCAGAGGCCAACCGCAGAGGAAGTTCACTTGCTGCTCAGCTACCTATGTGCCAAGGGGGCCAGCGAGGCCGAAGAGGACTTTGAGAGACGCTGGAACTCCCTGCGTCCCAATACTGGATTCAACAGTCAGCGTGGTGCCTCAGCGATGTCACGGGACCACCCCTCATCAACCACCTCATCTTTCCCACTCTTAGAACCATTTTCTACTGGTGATGGCTACCACTCAGAGTCTGGAGATGACATACTAACAGTCACTGAAACCAGCCACGGCCTGAACTTTGAGTACAAGTGGGAGCAAGCCAGGGCAGACCAGTCATACAGAGCCCCAGACACGTCTAGTACCTTAGGTCAGGTAAACCATCATTGTCAGGAAGCATTTTACCCACCTGGAGGCATTGTGGGAGGCTGTCCCATGGAAAGCCTGAGCCATGGAGTTTCTCCTTCCTACTATCAACCTAAACATCTACACGCT
This sequence comes from Rhamphochromis sp. 'chilingali', assembly GCF_963969265.1. Classification (NCBI taxonomy): domain Eukaryota; kingdom Metazoa; phylum Chordata; class Actinopteri; order Cichliformes; family Cichlidae; genus Rhamphochromis; species Rhamphochromis sp. 'chilingali'. Next base: position 28,495,147 of record NC_137950.1, read on the forward strand.
CCAGGTGTACTTCCTGTCCTCAGTGCCCATAGCCCCTCAGTAAACAGTGAATACTACATTCGCATTGAGGAACCAGTAGACTGTAACATTGATCCAGACTACACCATGGTCTCATACAGCCCAGACTACCAGGGCAGCAGTGGGAGCTTCCTGACTGGGAGCGCAGACTCGGGTGAGTGCATGGCCTGCCCATCACAGGCTAAAACTATGGGTCCTTATTGGTCAGCTGACATCCATAAATCTGACATGTATGACTCTAATGACTCAAGTCCCGCCATCTCCCTGACAATGGAACCCCTTTTAGGTCAAGTGTCAGATAACAGCCCCCTACGACCCTGGGAGTCTAGTCACTATGTGTCCTATAAAGATCGAGATGGGGGCTATTATTTTGACCACTCACCACCTTTGGGAATAGATCACTATCTGATCGGAGGTGAGCTCTCCAGAGAGCATCATCAGGAAAGCTGGGGCTCAAGAAGCCTGCGTCAGGCTTTGGGGGAGTTGGAGAACCCACTAGTGATATCCCATTCTATAAACAGTCCATCTCAGCAGGCTTACAGAGACACATACCTGGACACAAGTCAGACGTCCATTATAGGAAAGAATGTCACTGGAGGTTATTATGACATGATGGGTTCCCTGAGGAAGACTATGCCCAGCCACACAAGACACAACAGTAACTCTGTCAGTATAAACATGGAGACTCAGGGGGCTCTCTTCATCGGACACAGAGACAGTGACTCAGAAGAGGAAGATGAGGACATATTTGTTGAGAGACACACGTGCAATACTTGGCCTTCGAAGCACCGCCACAGCAGTGCCGGTCACCAGAGACGGGCAAGCCATAGTTGCCGACAGGACACCTACGCCGATTTCCATTATACAATGCCGAGTACAGACATCGAGGACTCCTGGCCAGAAGGACACAGCCTGGCCTTTCACTCTCTACCCAAACCCATCGATTATCTTGAGCCACACCAGGTCAAAGATAATAGTGCCTGCCTTAGTTTGAGTAAACATCATGCTATGGTGCCCTCGGAAAACTGCAATGCCTACATTTACATGTGCCATGAAGGTGAGACTCAGGTGCCAACATCTGGAGAGTGCTGCCACTCGCACTTTGTTGACCCACTCACTGGCTTGCTTGTTCGAAACACAAGCTTTTGTCAGCTCTACAGTCACACTAACTACAGAGATAAAGTCATTGACATGCCAAGCAATGAAGAGATGATCAATTTATCACCAGCTCCAGGAGGTCCCATCGTGGCCAAATCTGTGGACTGTGGAGAACAGTATGTCGATCTTACAACTGATGATGTCCAAGCTAAAGAGAAGAGGGAGGACGTTATTAAGGAAATCATACAGAAACTGCCAGAGCCTAGAAAAGAAGAGGTGACTCTAACAATGACAAAAGCCACTCAAGCCACTCCACCTCCTGATGATAACACGCATGTGATGGTGGCGGTGACAGATCCACAGTCAGAGATGAGTCACACCAGTGACAGTGGTGTTGACCGTGAAGATTCCAATGTAAGCCTTGCTGACATACTCGACTGCAGTGACGATGACGAAGAGGAAGACATCACAGACGATATAACTGATGTTACTTCAGGCATCTTCGCTGATGAGTCCAGTGAGCTGAATGCTTCTCCCGCCTTCAAGTTGCTACAAAAGCAGGTAGGAACACCCGATTCCATGGATTCCATGGATCTGCCGTCTGCAGCTGGGTCTTGTGAAGGCTCCAGCCCTGCGTCATCCCACCCTTCCAGCTCACCTAAAGCTATGGACAGCGGCTATGACACCGAAAATAATGAGAGCCCCGAGTTTGTTCCCAAAGAACCTCATGAACCTCGTGAACAACCTTTAGGAAAACCTGCTCTTGATGCCAGCCTGGAGGAGGAAGAAGTCCTGGAGGAAGAGGGAATTGAACCTAAAGTGGTGCCCACAGAGGGTGAGTCATCGATGGGTGAAGATTTGGCACTAGAAGCATCACAGGCAGATGACCAAATTCTGTTACCCTTGAGCGATAAGACGCCATACAGAGACTCTGCCTACTTTTCAGACTATGAGAATGAAAAGCAGACTCGGCATGAGGGAGAGGAACTCCAGATGGGGAAAACAGATGAGCAAAACATTGCAAAAGAACCAAACATGCAGGAAAAGAAAGCTGCAAAAAGGAAAAATGATAGAGAGGAAGAACTAAAGGATGTTGTAGTGAACAAGGACATAAAACTTGAAACGAAACAAACAGTAACAGACACAACAGAATTCTCTCCTGCACCAGAGATTGAGGAGTACTTGACAGAGGACTGTTGCGAAGATGAGACTTTAGGACTTCCTCCAGAGCCTTCTGATACTGAGGGAGGACTGGATGAATGGCCATCACAGGAAGAGAGCTCATCCTTGGGAGACTGGGCAGCTGAGGTGGTGGGGGCCATGGAAGAAGCTCTTGGTGCCCTGAATGGAGATTGTGCCACCAACGTAAATTTAGATAAGGAGGAAGCAGATGACATAAAAGACTCTGCTCAAACTTCAGAAACTTCAGAGGAGGCAGCAACCGAGATGGTTCAGAATCGGCCATCAGGCATATCCAGTGAAATGAAACACACCTTACCCAAAGATGAGGTAGCTTTGCAACAAACCTCAAACACCAGACGATTTTCCTCTTCCTCCCCTCCACCTCCATCCACCCCACCGCCTCCGCTCCGTGCAACAGAGGGCAGAGCATCTCCGGCCGACGGGGAGGAGGCCGACGAGGAGGACGGCGATACCGATGACAGCGACGAGTCGGACGAGGAGCTGCAAAGCTACAATATGCAGGAACAGAGCGGAGGGGAAGAGAGTGAGGAAGAGTGCCACCCAGTGCCTATTGTGGTGAGCGACAACAGCGAGGCCCATAAACTGCGAAGCCTGCTCAAGATGCCAGCATTGCTCACTGAGGAGAACCTGGAGGAGGAGCTCGAACACAAGAAGAAAACAGTGTCTTTTTTTGACGATGTTACCGTGTATCTGTTTGACCAGGTGAGTGTCAAAGAGGGAAGATTAGCCTTAATATTGGCTCTATTAATGGCACATCAATAATGTTTATTCTGGTCCACTCACTGACTCTTTTAATATCACAACTGCTAGGAAAGCCCAACTAAAGAGCTCGCCGAGCATGGCTTTCCTTTAGGAGCAGAAGGTTCTCGAACCAAACCCCAAGAAAGGGTTAATGCCTCAGATGACTCTTCAGACGGGAACATTTCGGAGGAGAGTATGTATTATTCTTTTACTTTCAAATGTGCAAATGTGAATATGATTACACACAATGTATTAGCACACTGAAGACTTTCTCATGTTAAGATATCAAACTATTACTTCCTCCCCTTTGCTGTTTTCACTCAGGTGCGGGTTTTGAGTGGGAAGATGACTTCCCCCTACTCCCACTGCCAACATCCTCAGCCGCATCTGAATCCCCTCCACCCCGTTCCATCACCACAACCCCAGACACTAAACCAGCCGTGCAGTATTCCCGCTTTACCGTCTCTCCCTCCAGCGTTTCCCGGTTCTCCATCACTCACATCTCAGACTCTGATATGGAATCTGCAGGAGGTAGGTCACTTCTGCAAACTCACGAGAAACTCATATTTTTAACAATGGATATACATATCTAATTTTGCCTCTGTAAACTATCACAGCGAATTTTAAAATCAATCATCATGTGGACTTTCAGCTTTATTTCAATAGGTTTTATGAAAACGTTGCAGTAAACGTGTTGATATGAAGGTTTTACACTCTGTATTTTTTTCTTCCCAGAGATGTCAGATGGAAACTGGCTAGTAGCTGCATCTTATGAGATCACAGTTTTTGTGCATGATCGCTGACAAATAAAGAATAAAACTAAAATGCATCTTTCTGCTGTGTTAGACTTAAACCCAGTCTGGGAACCTGGCCCATTAAAGATGCAATTGTTGGCTGCAGCATATTGCCAAAAGCTGAATTGCCATAATAATGAGAAAATACACTCTTGCCAAATGTCTTTGATATGTGCCAATGTTTTGGGGATAAAGATGCCCAGTGGCCTGTAAAAATGGGTGATGTACATTAATCCTTTCTGTCTCATTGTGTTTCTGCAGGAAGCAGTGAAGATGGAGACAAAGAATAAGAAGCTGTGGATATTTACTGCCTCTTTGTGACAACAACTCGGTCTACTAGCATGACTACTGATTTCATTTTTAACGTCAGGTTTTAGAAACACAAGACAGTGCCTCTCACCGCCTGTGGACACTTTTGAAAGGTCCGTCTCACCACCATGTAGGTCTGGCCTAAGCTGTTTAGAATACTGAAAAGAGAATTGTTAATATATAATATTTCAAGAATATTAATATATACGGTATGTATGATGAGTTTAAGGAACCAGGGGGAACTTGTATGTTGAATCTACATATTTTTTTGGGATTAAAGAAACAATGTGGAAGGACAGACCTTTGAAAAGCGTTACATTTGCCACATCTTTCACTTTCTAATTCGTCATGGGGAGCATTCATAAGAGTGTGGAGCCACCTGGACTTTAAAGAAAGAGGACTGCTAAACTGTTGCTGAGTAAAAGACACAATGTCAACTTTCTGACTTTTCAACAAAGGATCAGCACTTTGAACAAGACTGTACAGCTCCGCAGACTTTATACTTTTTAGGAAATGGTTTTACCTGTATTAATAATGAATATCAAAAAGAATCTTTAAAGTATCGCAAGTAATATAATGTCAGTATTTGGGATCATTCAGAGACGTGCTCGTGTGAAAGATGGAAGCGCAGGGGATCCTAATGGCTGTCTGCTTACAGGATGTTTTCTGTTTTTTGAGGAAACAGCTGAGCAACCTTGACAACCTAATAATTATTTGTGACTTTTTTCATTGTCACATCAGGACCGCGACTGTACTGTTTTACACAAACATCACTCAATTTACCAAACTGGGCGCCAGCACCACAATCGCAGCCAACTCCTCTTTACTGTAAGCATCAGACACAACATTGTGACTATAATGGGAAGAAGTACAGAGGTCATTTCAGGCTGAAGTCTTATGAAAGTTTCTTATAATATAGCAATGCATGGTTTCACATTTACAAGAATTTACGGCTAAGAAACAAAAGGAAAGTGTTTTTATTTGTAAGGCAGGTACACAGGTCATTAAAACTGACATCGACTGAACCTAACAGTGATGTAAGCCAGTAGGGGTGGGCAATATAATGTAATATTTTATCATGATGTGCGTGTACTGGATCTTCAGCTCAAAAATATAGACAAAATGTCTGTTTTGGTTAACCAGCAGATGCCTGACAAATCAAGGCACTTCATCACATTGATGCAAAGATACTGTTAATCCAACATAGCTAGAGAGCAGTAATACTCACTGACATGCGAGAAGATGTAGTGCAGCCTACGGAGGTACTGAAGGCATACCCTCCAAATAAATATCTGTCTCCAAAGAAAGGCATGGTAGAGTGGAAAAACCACAACGCTGTCAAACCTGTCACAATGGTTCTCAAAAGACTCCAAGGCAGAACTGCCAGGAATGCCACATTGGTGGAAAAGCAGTAACAGATACCGCGGTAGAAACATTTTTTCATTGGTGTGTACCATCATATTGCCCATCCCTGCACGCTAACATCTCAAGTTACCCAACAACATTTAAATACTGTCCGGTTTTTGTCTGCACTGAGGTTTGTCTGAACAAATGTGATTTTTGTGTTTGTAAATCAGCACATTATAGATCCAGTATTTCTCTGTTTCTGACCATTTACCCATCATGTTATGTTTGGAACAACTTGTTTGGAGCAGATTTGTACAATAATTCTAGGATTAGAAGTTGAACTGTTGGACTTTTTTCAGACTAACAGGAAAAGACTGTTCAAAATCATTATCACACAAAACGAATCCCTTTGAGCCTCATTGTTGTTAAGTGAGACTCTAATTTATAATAAGCCTAACTGGTCTGATCAGCTTGTTGAAAGGCCACAGAGGGCTGATGTCATGATGATAAGAAAATGCTGTCATGCTTTGCTCTGTTTGTAAAACTGTGAGAAAGACTGATGGGTTGGTGTGTTTGCTGGATGGAAAAGTTTGATTCCACCTTTGAAAGATGCTCGGTGATCAACATGTAGTGTCTTAAATGTTTGTTTGCCTTACAAGGCTTTAATATTCTGTAACAGTTTAGCATAGAAACATCTAGATGGCTGTCCGTAATATTTTTGTATCTCAACAAAAATACTTTTTAGAGTATTGCTGTACTGTATCTGTGAGGGAGGGAAGGTTTAAAAAATCTCTTATGTTTATTGTTGCCAAAGAGATGCTGTGTATGTTTTCACCCCATTGTGAGGACAGACAGGAAGCTCACTGGCCTTGAACCAAAGGCGCAAACGTGCGGGAGAAGCTTTGGTTGAGATACTGTCATAATGTGTGCCCCAACAATGACCTGGTCACATCGTTACTTTCTGTACCTTCTATCAATTACAAATAAAATCTGGTTTACACATGTTAAATATATTGGCCATTTTTTTACGTGTTTTTAAATCAATTAATTTATTTACACATGTAGACTCTAAAATCTTACAGAGTTGTTAAAGAGTTCAGATGTAAAATTTAAAGAGTCCTTAGATTCATTTTGGACAACCAACAAATACTGAAGAACTCTGATATTAAATATAAGTTTTTAAAACTTCATTTTTAAATCCATGTATAAAACAAAACAGTCTCTCATCTTCGTTGTCTGTGTTAAAAGGTGCAATGGGAACCATTTTTGCACTCAAAACCTATTAAGCCACCAAATTCCAGTCACATGGTGTGTAAAGTCTTCTATAGTATAAACGTACCGCATATTATATCAACTTAACAGGAATGTAAAAATACAGAAGATTGATATGTTTTCAGGTTGCTTGTGAACTTCCTCGGGCACAGGAAACATTGTATTTTACCCAAACAAACTTTTCAGATAATCGATGTTATTTTTTCAAAACATTTTAGCATTATAGTTCTCTTACAGGACTTCAATTTGGGCAATTTTTTACAGTAAGTAAAAATTCAATATAAGCTGGGTTAGAAGAAAGGCAGAGGATCAGGTAGAAGGGTCACGAAGGCAAGCCAATATATGAAGAAACTTCTTGGTGAGTGTCAAATCCAACACCCATTTCCATTTGTCCTTAAACTCACAGGAAGACGATCTGAAACTAAACTCTGTGTTTTTCCATAAAGAATTTTATATTTCAAACAAGTGGATTCCTTTAGGACACAGGTGTCAAAATCCAGGCCTCGAGGGCCGGTGTCCTGCAGGTTTTAGGTGTGTCCTTGATCCAAAACAGCTGATTTAAATGGCTAAATTACATCCTCAACATGTCTTGAAGTTCTCCAGAAACCTGGTAATGAACTAATCATGTGATTCAGGTGTGTTGACCCAGGGTGAGATCTAAAGCCTGCAGGACACCAGCCCTCAAGGCCTGGAGTTCGACACTCCTGCTTTAGGACATCAAATAAAAAGTAGTAAAGTTTTAATCTCTCAACCTCTATCGTTTAAGTTTTAAAGGTTTTACTCTACCAGCACTATTGTTCTTCAAACTGTGTTTTCTTCTAAGTGAATCATAATGGCATCAGATGACTCTGTGTAACCAAAAGGTTACAACCCATCTGAGATAATGTGCCAGGAATAAAAATGGGATTTATCAGGTGTAGCATGTCGCCTGCATGCAGGATGACTCAGGATATCCCAGCAGAATATCCAGAGAAACGATGCTGTTGTTGTCAGGTGGAAGGGTGAAGTCGATGCATGGTACATTCTCATCATCTTTACACTCTGTGTCATGCAACTCACTGAGGACAGCATGTTAAAGGGAGCCTGTTATGCTCAGTTCCAGCTCCATGTTTTTATTGCTGAAGAGTACCAGTCGAGCTTTGTGTGTTTACAGCTATCCTTATTTATCTTATTCTGTGCTAAAACTTTGACCACCTTTAAAATTAATGAGGAAAAGTGTAACAGATCAATTTTAAAGTTTCTCAGGGTTAAATTTTTGAGCATTATAACAGATAAAAAAAAACACTGCACAATATTGTTAAATACTTGATTCTTTATTGTCAGAATTAAACTAAAAAACAAACAATTTGTTTACCATCAACTCACATCATTATAGTGTAGACTGCCAGTACAGTACTCCTTATGTTACATTAACGTAGGTTTTATTGGTTTCCATATTTCTGAGTCACATAGTTTTCAGCTAATTTCTTATATCTCCCCCTGAAACATAACTGTAAAATGAGCTGGGACATGTGGGATCATCTAATAATAAATAATGCAGATATTTCCAAAACATCCCGTGTAATTTTGTATTAACTATAGGGAAACTGAAGACAGCACTATAAGTGTATGAAGACTTGATAATTTTAACTATCAAATATATTATAAGAACAATAAAGCATATAGTTGAAGTGAAGTGAAGTTTTTCATGAATTGATCTCAATAATTAAGAACAGTTTCCTTAGAAAGACAATTAAAAATGATTATCATAGCAGGTCAGAGCACAAAACAGAGTGAATAACTGAATCACCCAATGCAGGTGAATCATTATGGATATATATGTACCTCTGTACTACACAAGTACTCTGATATAATGAGAAGGTACTAGCATGATCTCTGCAGAATCCAGAATTTGATTTTTCCTCATAATTAATATAAAACAATGGAGTTTTTTGGAAATATCCTCAGACATATACAGCTGAATACCAGCTGACTTTGGGGAAAATATGTGTGAAAAATTCTAGAAACTTTAAAAATAGCCTTAAAGAAAATCTCTTTTTCCTTTCTAACCGTCTAAATCCAGGTGAGGAAGTCGAGTTTTATTGCCATCTAGTGGTGGATACATGTTTTGCATGCACATACAATAAGGTGCATGATAGTTTCGATGTGTTATTACACATGGATTACATCCATGTGTAATAACAAGCTCCGTCGTTCACTACATTGGAGGTACGGGTGCTTTAATAAGGGCGGAAAGTACTGAGGCTAATTCTGCTCTGCTAATATGAAAAGTATAAAAACAAATAAATCAGACTTGCAATTGTTGCTTAAATCGGGTTTAAAACCAGTTACATTCAAATTTGTTTCTTGTCAAATCTCAAAGTCTTAATTTTTATTATTGTGAATAGGAATTCACCTCATAGTCCTGTTAACTAAAATTTACTGATGAAATTCATCAACAACTTAAAAGAAATCTGGTTCTCTGAAGGCTAAGAAAAAAAAAGTATTTTTATGTCAGTTCATCACTTATTAATAGGAATTAAAATTTCAGGTCTCTTGTGTTATTGGTTTTCTTTAAAAGATATTTCAGTGAATGACCCTCATCCACTGAAATATTTTTAAAGAGGTAATTTTTTATATTTATGGAGATATTTTAAAATTCCATTAAGATATATTAAAATACTCAGATAAATATGAAACTTTCAAAATGTCCTATTTTGAAAATGAGCCTTTCACAAATTTTGGATATAATTTTGAGAAACACATGCTTGAAAGATGCGAGGACAAAAATTTTAAAAACAACTTTCACATCCTGGAATAATTTTCTGAATAATAATTTTCAAAAAAGTTGAGACCTGAAATTTTGCATAATTCCTGATGTGGGTCCTTCCCCCTAGATATATATCCAGCAGTTAAGTAGTTCAAACCTGTTTTCCAGTTTGCTATTCCAACATGAAGGTAAACCAAACCTAACCTGAGCAGGTACCCACACTGGACCCTAGAATATCATTATTATCAGTAAGAACCATGACACTTACTGCAATCAAATAATTGTTCATGCTAATGAAAAATAATCAATAACTCAATAAGTGGGAAAAGCAGAGGGATGGTGTGATTTTTCTAAATGTAGTTTTCAGTACTTTATCAAGTTATTATTACACCCCCACTTAAATCTAAGATTTAAATGTATTTTAAATTCTTAAACAAGTAAACCACAGACACCGAAACGAGCACATCTTAATGACCTCAGTGCAACCAACACAACCTACGTTAGCGTGACCCTGTTTGCCTGTCAACGATTACCTTAAACTAGATAAACAACATGCAATTACAAAGTTTCTCCTGTTGATTGTGTTACTGAATTAAATCTCAGCTGAACATGTTGCTTTAAGAAGATCTTATAAAGTGCTTGTTCACTACGAACAATAACAATCAAACATGAATCTGAGAACCAGTGAAATTCATTATTAAGTGTAGGTACAAACGCCTGCACGGCTGCTTATCTCTAGTACTGCAGAAAGATAAAAGATTTCCTGTGAGTACAGAATTAGTTGAAGGTACAGTACCACGAGTAGTGTGCTTATCAGTTGTGATGCTATCAGCACAAACGTATTCTACAGATATCTTTTTCCATATAATTTTTCTTTCTGATGTGTTTCAGTACTTTTTTTTCTGCCGTCGTGCTTTAAGATCATCGGTCTCTGAATAAGACGTTTCTTATGGTGCAAACACTGGACTGTTTGACAAGCATGAGGTGCTCTTGCCAGGTGAAAAGGCAGTATTGAGAGGTGAGGCTCAAAGGTGAGTCCCCCAGCATGGTGTAAAGCTTAGCAATTTTAAAGCCCTTTCATTGACAAGGCAAGAGGGGAGGAGCTGCATTTTAAATGACCGGCTAATGATCCTGTGAGTCTACATGGAGCTAGGCTTTAGTCTTTGGGTAACGATACGATACAAGAGGCAACAATTCTGACTTTAAAATGAACCACATGAGCCACACGAGTAAACATCTGCTCTCATTCTTCTTTTTATACACCACATGCTCCTTGTAGGCTTTAAAACCTTTACAAAAGTGAATCAGCTCCACTGCTGCTCATCTAAAATGCCACTTTACCAAAGTCACCAATCAACAGGAAAACCTCATCTTTCATTTTTGTAACTTTTGAATGTGGCTTCCTTGCTACGTGGTTAAATATAAAGTCAATCCTAGTATTTATTTACATTTTCTCCGGGCGATTACAGAGATTACTGTTGCCGTGACATGTTGTAGTGCACTTTATCTGCTGATTATATTTCATTCTTTTCATTTTGTAGCATTATTGTAATACCGAGGGTAAATCAGAGCCTTCCAGTTTAGGGTTGAGGGTAAAATTGTGCACCAGTGATCCACCTACAGCTGGTTTACATTGAAAGAAAGCTCAGAAGTCCCCTGGAGGACTGGAAGTCTTCTCCAAGGAATCATAGTGAGCTTCATCAAGGTGGTCCTCCTCGATTTCATCCTCATCGTCGGAGAGGGGCGGTTTGGCCGGGGCCTCCACATCCGGCTCGCCTGGTGGATCATCGCTAGGAAGAAAAAGAGCAAAAGGGATTGTGGTTTTTATTTGTTAAAATGTAAAATGGTAACGGAAGACGAGGTCAACAAGAGCACAGGATGGAACAATGGGTTGAGGTTTTTTTTCAGCCATATTGCTGCTGAAAATAAAAAGGTCTGAGTCATGCAAATAGAGAGAAAGCTGAGGCGAAAAGCATGATGCCGAAACAAACAACACGTTTTTCAGGCAAAGTGTAACAGCCCACAATCAGCTGATGAGGTCAGCAGTCACATCACATTAAAAACAAACAAACAGCGATGGAAATAACCCAAAACCCAAAAGCCAGCTCGCAAAGAAAACACAAAAAAATGAAGCAGCTTTCAGTTATAATGAAAAATTCAAAAGCAAGTGGATACACGAAGACACTTTAGACCCAAGATTATTCACTTACGATGGGCTTTGGTCACTCAAAAGCGGGCGTAATCAGGCCCTGTACTGAAAGGCAGAAACAATCCCCATGTGTCAACAGTCAGGATCAAATACCAACTCACATCTTCCAACGTGAGACAGGGAAATAAATTACTACACACTTCCTCCTAACATGGCTGCACATTATAAGGCATATATATTTGGTTTCCTGTTAACACAAGGTATCATTAAAGGTATTAAAAGGGAAAACAGACCAAGACTGAGCTGACTGGAGCCTGTATTTAGAAGGTACTGTTGCTCCTTTTGTTTGATTTTTTCCACATTATTATCTGTAACACAGTGCCAGATATATTCAGTGATAACACTGTGAGACTTTTACATGACTGCTCTGAACAGTTTTCCATCATGATCTCACTGCTGTACCTTCACTGAGCCAAAGGTTAAGAAGGATTTTTTCACCAACATCAGCACCACATTAAACACAGCGTCTGCAGAGGCTGCCAGTCAAACTCAGCAAAGATCTTGTTTAATATTACTAAATTAGCCAAAATTATTGTCATCATTTACTTAGATTAAATTGAAACATGACAAAAAACAGATCAGAACTCCACAAATTCACCGAGACTGTTTACATTTAAATTATGACCAATACATATTCACATGTGTCACATGGGGGAAAATAAAGATTAAATTAAAAAACAGGCAAACAGGCATGTGAACCCACCACACAGTGAAGCAAAACAACTACAAAAATAAAAAAAACACTTAAAATGAACACGTTGTGTTGATCGCAATACACAAACAGACACACTCACTCACACACACACAGTTGAGTTGAAAAAAGTACCTTTGCTAGCAGCAGGAGGAGCAGGCCAGTGGGTGTGTATAGCAGGTCAGGATGCAGTGTAAGTACTACTGTGCACAGAACACACACACACTGTACATGCAACAAGCCCGGTGGGAGGTTATGATGGGTCTCGGTTCCAGAAATGTAGATAAGAGTGGTGATGTCAAATGTGCAAGAAGAGCCGCTTGTTAATGTATTAAAGCAAGAAGGCGATCCCCAGTTTGTTAGCTGTGAGAAAAGATGTGGTGACTAAAGTTTAGTCAGCACAAACTTAAAGCCAGAATCGAGAGTTGAAATGCTGCCTGTCAATGAAAGTTCGTTGGTTTTACGAGCTAGTTTGGCACTTGAAGGCTAATTAAAAGCTTCTTCAAATGGTGTTTCGTAAAAGTTTCATCATGTCACACCAAAGCCTTCAGGGAAAAAACGAACAGAAACAATAAAAATATCCAGCTGAATAAATTTATTTAATACTTTGTAAGAGTAGAAATTCACCATACATTTGAGGTCATCAGTGTTACACTTTTTGGTGCCCCCAAAGCATGCACATACATAAATTCTCTATACAATATTTAGATGTTTTCCTTGTAACTCTTTTACAACAAAACCCCTCACAATCAGAGCACGTCAGTGAATGCTGGCGTTATTAGCCACAGGTGATTGGTGTGCTATCTCTGCAGCGATGTCAGCCATACCTTGGACTATTTTAGTGGAGAAAGAAGAAACACTGGCAGCTTCCAGTCGTTTGCACTCGACTTTTGTCTCTAAATTCATCAAAACAGAGATGAAAAAAGACGGGGGGGTTGGCAAAGCTAAGGGGGGAAGACGAGTGTTAGGTGACAGACAAACGGAGAGGAGAAGAAGAGAGCACAGAGACAACAGACATGTGCAGCAAGGAGAACATTTCTACAGTGCAAAAAAGGTCTGTGTTAGGTCTCAGGCAGAGTCTGGAAATATTTTTCTGTCTATAAGTGGCAGATCAGAAAAGCAGCACTTGAAAGTTGGTTTTTTTTTTATGCATGTGCCTTACTTTATCACATACTTGCAAAAAAATATATTGCAAGACTCTTCAAACAATTTCCCTCATTAACAATTTAGTAAAAGCATTTTTTGCAGTGTAGGAGGAATGGGAGAGATGCACAGTTTCATTTTTAACCTCCTCTCTTTGGTGAAGAAAGCACTCAGTCAGAAGCCGAAACTACGTCTCAGCGGGCTAGCTCGTGGACACCAGATGTCAACAAAGGGACAGCGGTTAGCACAGACAGGCACTAACTGGGCCGACATACAGACAAGCACACCGGTATTTTTATTGAGCACACAAAGGATCAGACAAACAGTTCTCTTGACATTCTTTACTCACTGAGGTTTGGAGAAAAAAACGAATCAGGCTTTTAATCGCAGAGACAGCAGTACAAGAAGGCTGAATGAGGCTTCAACCACAAATGAATTCCTCTCCCCTTCAAAGCTGCAGGCGGCTGTGCCTTCAGTCTGTACTTTGGCTGAATGCAGCACAGTATAATCACCACTCTGTAGCCAGTGTAGTTTTTTTTCTATTAATCACAATACCGCTGATGGTTCATGTGAAGTCTTAAGTTCCCATAAAACGACATTAATCACAGAAGTTAACCGACAGCAGAAGCACCACATGTGAATATTTTTGAAAGTAGAAACGGATTTTGAATCTTTTAAATGAACTTTATGCCTATTTTTTATTTATGATAAAAAAAACTTTTTTAATGGTTTCACGTGTACCGAGCAGCGCCGCAATACCAGTTGTCTTTTCTTTCATGCATGAACCAGAGTTTGCCTCCAACTCTAATCATTTTTATGAGCAATTAATTGATCCTTTCTTTTTTAACTGGTGATGTCAAAGTGATATCCTTCTAATGAGCTCAAAACCCAAATATATTTAATTTGCAGTCATATAAAAACAGAGAAAAGCAGCAAATGTCTGTATTTGAGAACCCGAAGCCAACAAATATTTGGCATTTAAGCCTGATAAGTTATTTCAAACACTTAATCGGCACAACACATCAGTTAACTGACTAACGAACAAACAGTTTCAGCACTAAACTCGGCTCAGAGCCTCGCGTAAGTTAGTTGACCCCATTCAGCCTTGGCACAATATTCAGGCACCACAACAGACAGTCAAAGGACCCCGAGAGTGGTGTGTTTGTGTGTCCATCCGAGCGCAGAGGCTCACACTGAGAACGTTACAGTAAGTTTGTTTACACACAGTCAGAAATATAGACTATTACTTCCATAAGGTGCATTTTTTTATAAACTGATCATAGATACTGCATGACAAGCACTTCTGTATGGCACATTTATGTACAGTAAACATTCCCGTCACATTTTTTTTCCCCCACGTTTCATGTGTGAAAACATTTACATGAGCTGTTCACTACTCGCGATACATGGCCTCTTATGTCAGAGGAATACAAAACCTCACAGCATGAAAAGGTAGAATTATTGTTAAATACTGAAAGATCCAGTAAAAGCATTGATTGCAATGTCATTTTTACATAATATAAAAATCCTCTTTGGGATCAACCACTTTAGGATTACACCCTGATTTACATATCATTCTTTACACTGTCTTTCTAACTGAGAGCACTGACATTAGTGAAAATCAGGTTCCTTCGTTGGGAAAATATAACTCCCAGCAATATATAAAAGAAATGTACATGCATGAAAGACAAGCAAAGGTTACATTTTCCTCACAGAAAATGTCCATCACACTGATTTTGAATATGCGGATGGCACAGAGTCCACTTTGTTCTGGTTTTGGCTTGGCTCTGCACCAAAGCTCCACCAGCGGCCCAGTGTGGCTACTGGCCAGTTAGACAGCACAGGGCAGGACTGAAGGACGAAGGGAGGGAGATCAGAGGGAGAAAAAGAAAGACACCCAAGCGTCTTCCTCGAACTGACCGGCTTGGGGTGAGTTTATTGTCGTGAGAAGGAGGTAGGGAGGCGGGAAAGAGGGTGGGTTAAGGATGACAGATGGGCAGCGAGGTGCATGTCCTATCGTGTGGCTGAGTCTGTGCCTGTTTGTCTGTCTGTCCTCACACTGTCGAAATCAATTTGCCCTCTGTGGAACTGTGGACACAGAGAGGGAGAGGCTTCCAGGTGGGCTGGCTCAGGAGAAACAACAGCAAACACAAAACCAGGACACACGCAGACGCAGAAACCTCGTCTACCCTCTGACATGACAAGCATAACCTACAAGTTTAACTGGATCTGAGCCTCATTTTAAAGCAAAATGTGGATGTGGTTTTAACGAGCAGGGATTGAGTGAGTGCAGTTAGCAGACAGAAGGAGCTGCATGGAGCGTGGGGGGCGGTGGCGTGACGGGAAGGTGCCGTGGAGTCAAAGCATGATTTTCTTTCTTAACTTAATGAACAAAAGGAAACTTAAAACGACTTACACTTAAATTAATCAACTATTTCTCTTCCTGAGGTCTAATTAACTGCCACTTTGTCAGGTGCCTCCTGTGACTCCCCATTTCATGCACAATGTCCTCTGGACTCAGGAATACTGGCTTTTTGGAGCCCACAAGCAGGTCTATCAGTTAAGGATCCTAGTTTGGGCCCAGATCGAGACTGCATAACAGTCCCCACTTTTTTACTTTCACTTTGACTCGTCAGGTTTACGCACCAAAAACTGCTGGCTTGGGATTAGCCATTAAAAACTACTTGGTTTAGGTGTCTAAAGTATGATTTGTGTTAAAACAGCAGCACTTCTAAACACCAGAGGACTCACTGGGCATGGACGAGCCACACGGTGGCTTTGACAAAACAGCACTAAGAGATGATTAATGTAATCTAGTTTTACAGAGAGAAACAATTGTTACTAATGGATGACTTAAAGATAAAGCCAGCCTTCTTTAAAACCATTATGCGGTCAGAACTGCACCATCTTATCACCTATGGATTCCTATCACGCTGCTGCAAACAGAGGAGAACTAAGAAAAACAACACAAAGAGTGTGGTGTGTCCTGCTGGTTGTCTGTTTGTGGGTCTGAACTTGGCATGCACCAGGATCTGTCCCAATCCCTCATCTCTCCATCTTCAGCTGTTTGGTAAACTAACTCTCACTGATGCCTCAGATTCCAGCCCTCGAGCCAACGGGACAGAATTCCACTTTGGCTTCCCACCCACAAACACTGCCGAGTGCATTTGAAATGACTGAACTGGAACTGAGTTGAAGCTGATTCCTGGCACACACAAAAAACACACTGACTGAATCAAGCTGAGTGGTTCTTACCTTGTGGGGAAGCGGGGCTCATACTCTTCGACTCCCTGCTGCAAAGACATAATCAAAGAAGAAAGAAACGTTTAGTTTGTGCACTTTAAATATGAACTCTGAAATAAAGCATGAAAACCACATTAACTGTCACTCATACCAGTATGATGAGATAATATAAGCTAATAAGATAATAAGGTAAAGACAGTGCTTAACAATTTCAACTGTTTATTAAAAACAAGAAGACACAAATGTAAAAGATCTGTAAAAATAAATTGTTATTTATTGAGCAAATAAATATTAATTAATAATATTTATTATTAATAAATTTATTTTTTTTAATTTACTTTTTAAATTTTACTGCATTCTCTCTTAAAGGCACATTTTACAAAATGTGCTCTTAACAAAAATAATTTTTGTTAACCAAAATAAAAAATTGAGTTTAGTTGAGCCTGGTTCTGAAACGTCGTGAACTGTTGCAATGACAAAAGCAGTCAGAAGGTGGCGACAAAGAAACATAAAGAAGAAGATGCAGCATCATCAAACGAAAACTGGAGATGTTAAAGAAGCTGTATGGTAGGAAAATACACTACAATATACATCAGCCCCTCTCCTGGTTATCATCTCATTATTCTTTCACTGACTGGTTGAAATTGATGACTTAAAAGTGAAACAGTGTAAAATATATTTAACATATTTTCCATTTTCATGTTCATATTAAACAAACAAAATTTTGTGCTTTATTAAAGATCAAATCAGAAGTGAATGACCGAATAACTTCCACGCATACATATCCTTGACCAAAATTACAAAACACATTTTTCCTTAAATGTCAGCAGAGATGTTTCAAAGCTTGATGTTACATGACTGCTGAGCAATTAGGCATCGCCCACATGTAATGTTCCAGGTGAGGCGTAGGAGGGAAGGTGGGCCAGTAGTGAAGTTTACCGTTGCGTAAGGCTACTTTTGATTTTTCCTTCTGAAAAATTAAGCTGCCTCCATCACCACAGCTGCCTTCTCTTTAGCCTGGCTGAACGCCGACTCTGTTATCAGCTGATGCCTGTCAGAAGCACTTCCTTCAGCGACAGCGGTAGACCTCTGCAATCTGAGCTGTGCCTCATCTTACACTCGACCCTCTGTGACCAGGAATGTGAAGCGAGGCAGAGCTGATTTGTGCGTTTATGTAAGCTAAGAGAGAGCGAGTCAAAGCGAAGCATCTCCGGCTGGCAGCACGTAGGGGGAAGCTACCTCCAAACTTTCTGAGACAGACGAGATCTTTGCCAGGTTTCGTGAGACTGCTCGTGTGTCATGTGTGAACCCATGTGGGTGGATGAGAGTTTGCATGTGTTTGTGTGCTTGTTTTGCAGGCCCCCCACCTGTGAGAAGCCTGGCACCGCCACACTGTAGGGGCGTTGTTGTCTGCCGTGCAGCGCAGCAGCGCTCTGTGCTGCCATACGGGAGTGGATGCCATAATCAGGGACGGGGAGAGCCATGTCTTCTCTCTCTAGAAGGTTGCCCGTGCTGCTGCTTTTGCCATGGTGGAGACTAGAAACACAAAGAAGTACACAGAAAAGGAGGAAACTGTAAATCATGTGATCCCCCATCGGGCAATTCCTCCTGGGCCAATCAGGCGCTAACATTTGATGTCTCTAGGTAGGGAAGGTATATGGGCGAGTCATCAGGGGACTGATTTTGATTTTGGAAGTACTTTCATGATTGGTTTACTTTTGCTGCAAGGTACAATATCATTTTGAGTGCTGGGGCAGTGCAATCACATTATATTTATGCAATGTAATACAATAACATGCATTACTGTTCCCAGTATGAGTACGTCATATCGCAGTGTTATTTTGAGGCAGTATAGCCTAGAGTCTGATATTTGTATATAGAGTTTGTTACGTTTGTTTGTGTGTGTGTGTGTGTTCCTGTCTAGCTATCTTTGTGAGGACTGAAAACTGCTTGTGAGGACACACAACCTGGTCCTCACAAAGGCATTTAAAGCCATTTTTGAGGCTCAAAATGTGGTTTTAGTGTCAGGGTTACAATTAGGTTATGGTTAGGTTTAGGGTAAGGGGCTAGGGAAAGCATTATGTCAATGAAGGTCCTCACTAGGATAGCTGAACGGGGTTGTGTGTGTGTGTGTGTGTGAGACCACCTCCCTCCCCTCCTCGCTCATTGCTTCATCGATGTGTGACTACGTTCAGCAGACAGAGGCTTTCACCAGCTCCTAAGTGCATTTTTTGTGTGTGGGATGCTTCGTCTTCGGTGGGGTTTGTGTCATCCTTCACACAGCATCAAATCCCAACCAAAGCATTTCAGAAGATTTTAGCCAGG
Organism: Rhamphochromis sp. 'chilingali'; assembly: GCF_963969265.1. Classification (NCBI taxonomy): domain Eukaryota; kingdom Metazoa; phylum Chordata; class Actinopteri; order Cichliformes; family Cichlidae; genus Rhamphochromis; species Rhamphochromis sp. 'chilingali'. The sequence continues at coordinate 28,514,289 of NC_137950.1, forward strand.
GTCTTTTATTTTGAAAATTGATCAGCTTCCTAATGCTTTTCCTGCCCATTTCATCTGTTCTGTGCAGTTTGACATGACTTTGGCCAAAATACACTCGCTGTGCATTTTGTGCCGCACAGAACAGAGAGCCGTTTCTGGGATGCTTCTGAAAAATGCTTCAGTGCATTTGATGGACTCACAAGCACTGTACATGTGCACAATTACATCATTGCTGTAATACAACGCAGCTCCACCCCGCTGCCCGAGTAAGGAGTAACATCTCACATTAATATTTATGTAAAAACCCCAACTCTACTGGTAAAGGAGATCTGGCAGGTTAACCAACAAAATCATTAAGTTTCTGTGAATAATATTAATATTTAACTTAATAACATTCAGTTTGATTATGCATTCAAAACAATGAAGTCTGCAAAGTGCAAACACCCACTTGTGTACTCGAAGTTGCCGCATAGAGTCTCCTTCAGTGATCACCCGTGTGTAGGAGAAGGGAAACCAGCCACGCCTGCAGAAGGAGGACATCAAATATAAACAACACAAAAATCAAATGCACAGCATTGGCTGACCTGTTCACCTACAGTCTGCAGTTGCCGCTGCAACCCACTTTGCAACCCTTCTTCGCCCCAGCTCCTCCACTTCATGCTGATCATGCCATTTCTGACTTATTTAACATTATGTCTGTTTGTCGCAGATTCCTCTATTCTGTCACTCCTCTCTCCAAGTGGGCCGAATATAAATCACTGCAGGTGGAAATAACGACTCAGCTTTGACTACAGTGATCCTGACAGAACTGCATTTGTCGCTTTTTTTGCTGCATTTCATTTTGCACTCACATCCTTGTCTTCTCATTCTCTCCATAGTGCCAGCCATCACGGGCCTCGGGTACCAGCAGGGTAATCACGTCGCCCTCAGCGAAGCTAAGCAGCGTGCTGTTGTCACCGGCAGCATGGGAGAAGACGGCCTGGACACGAGTTCTTCCGTTTTTCTCCAGACCTGCTGCCATGGAGCTGGACCGGGGCAGCGTGCGGGTCTCTGCTGTGGAGATGAGGAGGAGGAGGAAGAGAGTTGTTATCACACTGCCATAAACTTCAGTTTTTGCTACAAAGCCCTTAACGATGCTTGAAACATACAGAATGTCTACAGGGATTTTATTCAATGTAGATTTTTATATTATTCACATTTTTGTGAAATATTCTCCTCTGAATCTATTTTTACTCAGAAATGTACCGTCTTACTTTGGTTTTATTATCACATCTCCTTCTATTCCCACTTGCTTTGGCCTCTTTCTTATTAAAACGGCACCGAGCATGTGTGTGGCAGCCGGGTCATCTCATTAGCTTTTTCTATATCTGAGATGCAGTAATTCTTTTCTGGAAATATACCTTCCAGTACATTCACTGTGATTAAAAGCACGCTGAATGCCAAGTTAAATTTGCTTTTCGAGATATTTTCATTTTGCCACTAAACAGCAGAACAACTCCACAACAAGCTGGCAAACTCACCGCCCTGAAATAACACTGGCTCACAATATTCTGCCAAGCAAACGATGGTCTTTTCATATATCCAGCTGCCGGAAACAAAGAGAACCATTTATTTGGAGTGCCGTTTTCTATCCTCTTGAATATTACTGCTGTAATTATGTTGTTTTTTCCTCAGACTTTGCTCTTTTGTGTTTTCACCTATATCTGACTGCTTTATATGTGACTGCTAGAGGTTCCTTTCTTCTTGAAGCTAAGTCTCGTCGTCACTTTGCTGTTTATTGCTGTGCAGAGAGACACTGTGGAGCTTTCTTTGTGAAACGAGCTGCTAGTGTCATGGTCCTGGGCCGTGTTGGCCCAGTATTCTTAGTTCTCTTGTATTTTTGTATTCAGTTCCCTGTTTAGGTTCTGTTTCCTGAGTTGCCCTGTTATGTGGTTCCCTGTGTGCTTTCCCTTTGTGACTCTCACCCCCTGTGTGCCCCTCTATGTATTCATGAGCCCTTGTCCCCTTTCGTGTTTTATTCCATGTTTTCCCCAGCCTGTTATGTCTGTGTTCTCCCCGTGCTCTCTCCTCCTGTCTGAACCTCTGTACTTCCTGTTTTACTTTGACAGTCTCTCGTCAGTATGCGTCATGTTGTGTTCACTCCTGCCCTGTCTCGTTATGATTATCTGTGTCAGCTGTGTTCCCCGTGTGCTCCCACTTCCCTCGTTAACCCTCTGTGTATTTATGTCTGCGTCTCCCTCAGTTCTGTGTCGTAGTCTCCCTCATAGCTGCGTGGATTTCCCTGTGTCTCTCTGCAAGTATTAGTTATTGTTCCCGGTTTAAGTTTTGTATTTCTTGTGATCTGCCTTCCAGCATTAAAGCTGTGATTTTGAGTTTATCCCCTGAGTCCGTGAGTTTGCATTTTGGGTCCTCATCCTGCCTGCCACACAGCTATCATGACAGATAGAGCTGGGGCTGAAATAAGGCTGATAAGACTGAACCAAACTGCAAATGTTCTCTAAAACTAAAACAGCCATGCAGGACTGGAGAAAGTGTCTGCCACTTTTATATTACATATAGTCTTTTGAGCCTTTCTTAATTTTAAAATACATTTAGGATTATGAAGTCAGTTAACGAGTCCTTTCATCAGCATCCTTGCTCAGCAGAAAAGTGCAGCGTTAGTGTGATTATTGCCAGGACATGTTAGATTAAACACCACGACAGAATAAATGTAGCCCACAGTGTGTGTCCTTACTCAGTGTGGTCTTGCTCTTGGCTGGGGCGGCCTTGCGCACAGGTAGGGTGTTGGAGTACACCTCGCCTCCGTGCCGCTGAGTCTGCGGTGAGGCTTTGCCCTGGGCGATTTTGCCCTCCATCCACTGCTGGTAGTCTTCTCCTCCATGAACGCCGGCCGTACCATTCATCACAGGCATCCCTCCTTCCACACCTCCCATCAGCCTCTGCATGCAGGCAATTAAAATGCAAACATTTTTTCTCGTTACGTCACAAAAGGCTGTTACGCAACATCTTGAAGCTCATTAGTGATAATGAAGGAGGAGAGCAGATCTGGGTCATGAAATTGTGATTAGTGAAAACACTATTTGAGTTCACGCTGATTTGAAGATAAGCTTAAGGAGTAGCTGGGAGACGGCAAAAAGAATTTCAAAGTATATTTAGTCTGCCGTTATAAAACTCTACTAATCTGCACCACCGTAATTAAAATGATGAAGTCTTTGAATCTTGAAAGTCTGTGTTCATTTTTGAGCCTGCAGGAGGAGAAGGAAGGGGGCAGGGTGCCAAAGAGCCTGAGGATATAAGGACCAAATGATTTCATTTCCCTTGACCCAGATTTTGTGAGGATGTGTTGAGGGATTCCCCGATGCAGTTGACCGCTCATTCTCAAACCTCAAGAGTTAGAAAGTGTCCATAACCGAAAACTCTTTAAAAAAAGACTGACATAGCTTCTGGGTGCATTTTTTCTAACTGCCTGCAGGGGGCGACTCTTTGAACTGTGCTGTTTTCCAATGGCTAGAAACAGTGAAAACAGCAGAAGACTTCATGGAAATTCACTAACCAGTGAGTGACATCATGGTGGCTACACCCATCTTTTACATACAGTCTATTGTACATTGTAGTCTAAGCTTGAATCTCTATCACAACAAGCCCACAGCGAGCTCACTGGAACACAATAGTAACAGATGTTTATTTCTAACACGTAAGTGAGCGTGAAGAAACAAAGCACACGGGTGTACCAGTGTTTGGCAAACTAAATGAGGCCAGAAGAAGAACTCACCTGCTGTCCCATGCCACCGCTGGCCCTGAGGGCTGCCAGCTCTGGAGGCACTGGCAGGGGTTTAGCACCAGGAATAGGCTCAGAGATGGGAAGGCCGGGGTGATGAGCACCAGGAGGCATGGTGCCCGTTGCACCACTCATCTGCTGGGCCAGAAACATGGCACGGTCTGGCAGTTTGTTGGGCTCAGCACAAGCCTGCTGCCACAGTGGGATCTTCTGAGTTAAAAGGTCCTTCCCCTGAAAGAAAGAGATGAGAAATACTTGGTAGTCAAAATAATGTGTAAGTTTTAAATCATTTGAATCTGTAGCTGAAAGGAAATGAGAGGGTACTAGCAGAGCGCAGCGGATCCGCCAAAGTCACTACTCACTTTACAACTTCTTCTGCACATGCGCCGTATGCCACTTAAGCAGTTATGTAATATTCCAGAAAGAAATAAAATATTTCTTATTTGTAAGAAAAAACCTGGCTGACAAAAAGAGGAAAAAAGCTCACAGATGTGCTGTGAATATCACTTTTTTGTGGCGCAATAAACAGGTAAAGCTGGAGCTCCACAGCGTGAGTTGTTAATTTTTCTGTTTTTTTGGGAGCAGCGCTTGCCCCTGTTTGCTGTGGGTGTACATATATTTCTCTAGTTTGTTTACCTTCTGAAATAAAGCCGCTTCTGTAAGTGTTTTTCCCCTGTAGGCATCAATATAACAACACTTTTTTTTTTTTACATAATCCGAGCAGACAAAAAGGTGATGCAAGGAAAAGGGAAAAGGAAAAAGGAGAAAGAACATGCAGTCAGCGCAGGCCACGAGGGATGAGAAGCCATACATTATACAGTAGTTCAGTTACATAAAGATACTTCTCATTTGCATTTGTCATCAGTGAATAAATGATGAAGTTCTGAGTTTTCATGAATAAAGAAAGACGGCGAGCAGAATCTGCTCTGCAAACAGCTTTTAACCATGCCAGGCTGGTGTGGAGGATAAACACAGCGTGGTTCCAAGGTTGTCTGGCCCCGCTGAGTGCATGTGGGCCACAGTGTCAGGTGTCTGCGTGTGGGTTGGATGATCAAACAAACTCACACATACACAAAGGGAAAAAAAGTGCAGCAAGAACTAATTCGCACTGATAAAGTGACATCATGTAAGTGGCGATTCAAACTTGTTCTCTACGGAGAGTTTGGTCGTCGGGCTCAGAGACGGCCGTGTCAGCTCACGCCACCTGTGGCTATAAGGCTGTGAGTACACAACATACGTAGATTATCCACAGTTAATGCAGCTTTTGTTGTTTCAGGGGACTTAAATTATCACTGAACAAAGCAGGTCAGAAGGAAACACTGTTAGCGCTTCCTTTTTGTACCTGCATCAGTGAAATTGCGATGAATGAAGTATGACCCACGCAAAACTTTGTGTTTTCATAAAAATCTCTCTCGGTTCATGTGGATGTTGGCGAAAAAGATGAGTCATAACAATCTAAGCTTTTCACATAGTTAAGGTGGAGCGTAGGTGGGCAGAGCTTTAGCAGTGATGACAGAAATCGACAAGGAGAAGGCGGCTCTGTTTTCTTTCATTCTTTCTTTTCGGCTGATTGACAACAGCACGAGAGAGCCGCTCGCCTACAGTAACTAATAAAACACGAGATTTCCCAAAGTAACAGAGAGCTTCAGAAGTCATCTCACAGTACATGTACTCCTGAGGGTAACTAAGAAGTACCGGACCTGCAGGGTTTCAACAGTTCAGTGGAGCGAAGCAGCAATAACTTAGGATTACATTTCATTTCTAATACTCTTACAACCAAAGAAACGGCGACATAGTGATACCTCAGCTGCTTCCCTGAGTCTGAAGCAACTACCTGGTCCTGAGCTTCACAACCACCCAAAAATACATTTATATAAATCTAAATAAATAGGGTGACTACAAATGATTATTATCATCACCACATGAGTTTAATTCAACTATCAGAGTCTTTCAGAGCCTCACATCCACTGATAAAGCTGAAAGTGGGAACCGTTTTTTCAAAAATAAGTATTAATGTGAACTCCTCTAAGACAATTTTTTTAAGGCTGTTTTATCATCACAGCAGCAGTTTGTGTTCTGTGCTTCCTCCCTCTGTCTATCAATCACCCATTCAGACACTTCACACCCACACACAGTGAGTCTGAACCAAGTGTTCTTGCAGAAGTAGGTCACTCTCCCTCCCACCGACCTCCACACTCCCTCCCATCCTCCTCTTCTACATCCTCTCGCACTTCCCTTTGCTACTTTTTTTTTTAAAAATAATTGACATTTTACATTTGTACAAAACAGACAAAACAGGAAACGGACATTTTCACATTTTACCATTTGTGAGGGAGTGCGATACAGGAGTCGTGATTGGCTGATGCATCTGAGGCGTCTTTAGGGTTTTTCATGGAATTAATACATGAAAAATGCAGAAGGTCACCGCGATTGGTAAAGGAAGACGATAAAGCGGCACACGTCTCCTATCACAGCTTGTACGGTATGTGCGGTAAAAGTGGCAGAAAACATGATCATTCATTTGGAGTGAAATATTGGATTTTAGTGCTTTAGTGCTTGTACTGCGTAAGGGTGCAGAATGGCTCCTCCCCACCAAACAAGTGGGAACATACATTCATACTTTCGCCGAGGCTCTGAAGCCAAACAATAAGGTTGAAGCTGGGTGGTCCTAAAGTTGTAACAACTTAAAGGTAAACATCTTTTTTAAGATGATGAAGATAAACTGAGGGGCTGCATAAAGACTCACTATGAGATAAGTAATGATTATTTTGATCTGCGCATCATCATTTGTTTCCAGGAATACAAATATAAAGCTGATAAAGCCCCAAAGCTCAATTTTATTTATTTTTATTTATATACAGTAGCGCCAAATCACATCAACAGTTGCCTCAAGGCGATTTACATTGGAAGTTAAAGACCCTACAATAACACAAACCTGTTACACAACTGGAAGTCCTAAAACAGCATTTTAGCCTGCTACCCTTATTGGGAAATGCCTCAGTTACCAGTGAGCTATGAATGTGGTCCTACCACGACCAACAGTCAGTGAGAAGACCAATCGTGTTGTTGTGATGTCACAGCCTTGTGACTGTAAAAACAAAGATAACTAAAAAAAACTAAAACTTTTAAAACCTATAAAAGTTCTTGTTTTTTCAGGTTTTGGAACAACATAAATGATGGTGTTGTAGGAGCAACAGCAATTCAAACATATCAAATATCTTCTCACCTTGTTGTGGTAGACGCTGCTGTTTTTGGCCACAGCACACTGACGGTCCACCAGGAAGCAGTACCTCCTCCTCTCCTCAGACAGAGCGTTCTTGTAGCCCTCAGCGATGTAGTTATCCAGCTCACTCTGCTTATTACTGATGGCCTCCACATACTAGGAGCAAAAAGAAAGCACATGAAACAAAAACATGGAGGACAATCTTAATCCAGACACTCGACTGATAATACAAGTTTCAAGGAAAAAGTAGGACGCCATAAACTGGACTGGAAATGCGCAACATCTACTCCGGTGATTAATAAACTGATACACTCTGGAGTAAGTTTTTAAGAACAAAATCTCTTTCCAGAAATGTATTTTTACAGAAGTTCAGAGATGCGGTGTCTTGATTATTCTCAAAACCCCCGAAAACTGTTATGTGAAGTGGGTGAATCAACCGTTTAACAATCAAAGCTTTAAATGACTTCAGATAATGGACAGAATTTCGATGGCTCAGGCATCATACATCACAATCATGACATATAAAAAGCAGACAAATTGGGCTTTCGTGTGCCGCCTTGAAAATTAAATCGAAAATGTCACAGCACATCAGACCTGAAAACCGTGAATTAGACAGAAAGAAGTCAGGCCCCTCAGGCTGTCTGATCACATATCTATTATGTGATCACAGTGACTGGTGCTCTAAATTTCCCGCAGATTAGTTGAAATCCGCTCTTTCCGAGCTATATCGAGCTTTTAAACTCATTCAACTTCCTTCACCGGCTCAGCCCACTGAGTCCATTTAGTGCTTGTACTGCGTAAGGGTGCAGAATGGCTCCTCTCCACCAAACAAGTGGAGCCACTCGTCCACATCCACAATCACCTTGAGGCACACAAAGGCAAAATTAGAATGAACGCAGGCTCGCTTACGTAAGTGAAAACATTCAGATTCCCACGGTGTCACATAATGTGAAACAACATTCTCTGAGTGCCAGACAGCAAGGAGCTCCTGGATGAGGCGTTAATGACCGCGGCTCGGTGGTTTGCAGGGAAACTTAGAAGCCTACGCACTGTCATGTGCAACTGGCTGTTTGAACTAGCACCAGTGCTGTGGATGGCAGACTGGAGCTTTTAAAAAAGAGAAAGCAGCACTTAAATGACCTAACACTGTGCTATAACCACCATCACACACTAAGCAGCACCAGATGTACTAATTAGTCCTTTAATGAAGCATAATCATGTGTTCTTTAGAAAATATTCCTGCCTCACCATCAACATCACACTTACCGACAACATGGGAAACTGAATGTATAAAAAGAAATCATCTGAAGTATTTTATGCAAAGCTGAAATTTACTGGACTGCTTGAATTCTTTGTTATCAGGTTGCCCTAAAAGCTCCCCGAAAAGCCTTCAGTTGATCTGGAACGCTGTAGCGAGAGTACCAGAGCGCATATTTCTCCCATATTAGCTTCTCTTTATTGGCTTTCTATTAAATTCAGAATTTAATTTAAAAGCCTTCTGCTCACATGCAAGGCCTTGAATGATCAGGCCTCAGTATATCTTAAAGACTTCATAGTGCTATATTATCCCAACAGAGCACTTTGCTCTCAGACTGCGGGCTGGTTTGGGGTTCTTCGAGTTTCTAACAGTAGAATGGGAGGCGGAGCCTTCAGCTCAGACCCGTCTCCTATGGAACCGGTTTGGGATCACCAAACAAACACCCTCTTCTCCAGATTAGCCTCAAAACGTTCCTTCTGGATAAATCTTATAATTAGGGCTGGATCAGGTCACCCTAAACCATCCCTTAGTTGTGCTGCTATAAGCTCGCGTAACCTTCTCACAGCAACCTGAGCCCCGTTTAGGTACTATTAATTCACGTCATTACCTGACCCTCGACCACTTTTGTCCATAGTTTGTGTTTTCACAGCTCTTTAAACTGGTTCACTCCAGTTAAACTGATTTTACACACTGTAGATGTATTTTATTGACATGATATTCATTTTTGTTTTATCTGTGCCAAAAATCCCTTTTGGGGTTGTGTCAGGAAGAGCGTCTGGTGTAAAACACACGTGGAGCTACTCTCTGTGGCAACAACCTCGTGACAAAGGGGAAAGCTGACTCTTTTCTGACTCTTTAAAAAAGCTTCTTCAGACTTTTTCTGTATATAATTGAATAGAAATAAGAATTTGCTGAATTATTAAAGAAAATCTAAATTTTAAAAGCAAAACTGAACAATATCGTCACAGTAAGCTTGTGTTCATGTAAAGCTTTAGCTCATCCTTTAAATAGTAAGTGCTCCAATTAAAATGTAGCCATAGCGCTCTGCCGGCTGAGAGATTTAATTAAAAATCATCTGTGGAAATAAATGTGCAGGCACCAAAATAACACTATCACGCAATCTAATGCACAGAGATCAACATTAAAACAGGAAGGCTTTCACTTCCACTCGTCCTTATTGAGAAAATTGGCCGTGAAGACATTATTGTGAAATAAGCAGTGGTGGATTTTCTATCTGCTGATGTTACATTTAGGAGTTAAGTGAGGGCTTTTGCAGAGAGTGGTTCATCATGCATTTAATTGTTTAGGCTTGTAGTTCTCTATGGAACCGACTAACTCTAGAAATATTTATTTTTCCTGCTTTTTAACCAATAACACTCTCATAGCCACGCAGTGTTTATTACAGTGTAATACTGTGCCGAACCTTAACTACATATGCTCGTTAGCTTTACGATAATCCTTCACTGGGGGTCATTTACACACTTTATCACTGCGAGTGCTTTAAAACTCTGTCGAGATTATGACTGTAATAAAAGTAGGAATAAATAAGAGTATGGTATGATTATTTGATCTATGTCATCTCCACTCCTTACTGAACCTGTGTCTTCATACAGACGGTCACTGGTCTTCAGGAAGAAGACACATTCACAGCGATCGGCTGTCTGTGCTGGTGTTGGTGTTTAATGAGTCTAATAGACCCCGACTGACAGGTAAGATGTGGCAACAGCTGCAGACAACCAGCAATTAATCTCATCCTTTCACTCTTCACTACAAAGTGATTACAGTTGGAAGCACAGAGCCCCATTTGTGCCGGAGACTAGGTTGAGTGCAGTCATGAAAAATATGCATATAATCTATTCCTGTGACATATTTGACAGTTGATATTACAAAGATTTTGGACATCTGAACTATTTAAATTCTGGTTGGGGGTTTAAATCCTACCACACGAAGAGACACAAGCTCGGTTTTCTTTTGCATTTTAATCAAAGTTCAGCCAACTTTTTGTTTGTTCTTCTACGTCTAAGTTTTATGTTAATTATCACCAATTTCCGGTTAAAATGAAAACAAAATATTAGTAAAAGAGCATCCGTTACTTTGGAGACAAAGTTAGAGCGGGATGGCTGAGATGGTCTGGGCATTTGCAGAGGAGGAAGGGTGGATATACTGGACAAAACGTGTTAAAGATGGAAAAGAGGAAGACCTCAGAGAAGACTCATGGATGTAATGAAGGGAGACATGTCGAGGGTTTGTGTGACAGGATGAAATGAAGAGAGATGATCCACTGTGGCTTAAAAGTTGACAAAAATAAAGCAACTCTTTTGTTAAAAACTGGATACTATGTAAGATACTGTCTACAAGTATCTATAGTTTAACCAAAGACAGAAAGCATGACTGCTCATGCTAAAATCATCCTTTTTTCCAAAAGTGAAACATATACCCATTAATTATGAGCCTTTTTCACCACCCAGTTTCTGTGATGGGGTGAATAATGTGCTCTGTGCACTCCTCATAGGCAGGTGGTAAAACTCAGTGCTACACAATAAAGACATTCATGTGGCTGAATCTGGTTATTTAGCAGAAAAGAGCAATCTCTTAGAACTAAACAAAGTTGTTTATGTAGGCGAACAAAGGCTGAACATGCACCAATCACCCACACTGGAATAATAAATGGTGACAAAAAAGTGGCAGCAGCAGAGGAAGATGAAGGCCATTCATGAGTCATAAAAACAGCGGAGGTGGAGCCGCTTGCAGGTATCGCATTCCGACCGTCGCGAGGTTAGAGCAGCCAGAAGGGTGCAGTCAATCACCGGGAAGTGACTGACGGAGCGGTTTCCCCCTCCGTCAGCTCTCTGCCTGATTTCCTGAGAATTTTACTCTTTAAGAGTTACAGGAAATAAATCTGCGGTTTACCGAGGAGGTCACTTGTTTATTTACTGAATTCCTCGTGATTATGTCATCTTCCTAGAATGCCATGTGAACTCAAAAGGAAACCGAAAAACGTAAAAGGAGACATTTAATTAGCAGAAGCTGCCAAACCGGTCTCCTCTATCTGAAGCCTAAAGCCTTCCTCCTCTAAGATCCTTTACTCACAGCATGTAGACATAAAGGGCTGCAAGCTTAGACTAAACTGTAGTCCCTGAATGTGTTTTGGGGCATAACTCATTTTCTTTATTCTATTTAGGATTTATTGCAGACGTACTGCGTTATAACGGGTCTGGTATTAAAACCTAGTTTAAAAAGCCATACTGTACTTACACATGGTTGATCTATCTAAAGAGACTGTATAAGGAAGGGGGGAAATATTTGGCAACAGCAGCTTTTTGGTTTATCATCATCATAATAATATTGCATAATGTAATAATAATTACATTTAAGTAGGCTGAAACAATGACAAGTAGAAAAATCAAGTGTAGCTACAGTAGAAGAATCAAAATAAAACTTTAACCTCCTCGAAAAGACCAAAAACTTGAATAAACGAGGAGTATGTCAATGTAATCTCTCAGATCATGAATTCTGTTATATCTTAAATAATCCTTATGCTGCCATTGCATATGCATGAGAAAGGAACGTATATGGAATATAGGATGCAAATGTTTATAAAAGCATCCCTGGATAATTGATATACTGCACATCCAAGTGCATTTCTTCACCACAGCTCCTTCTCCATTATTCATGCAGCTTCACTACATTAAGCCTGATCACCCTCAGGTATGGAGCCCTAATTAGATTCCTACTTGCTTTTCATGTTACTGCCAATCAGCCACTCTTCACCCAAAAGCTCCGCCTTTACACAAATATAAATCTGGCCAAACACTGCTTCTGGTTTCTGCTGACAGTGAGCCCGATCAGCATTTAAGGCCTGTGCACAGAGGGAGATGGTGTCCAAGTAATCACCGAGTTTTCACATTAAAGATGGTCTAAATCACTGGTGCAAAAACTCTGCTGAGTATGAAACATGTCTGTCTGTGGTGGAAACGGCCATTCAAAAAGCTTATCGGTACCGTTTGCAGCGTTTTCTTCAAAATGACACCGAGCTGCGCAGAGGGATGTTAAGCAGTGTACGGCTGTAGGTAAATTCATTCATTACATGGAGAGGTTAAAGACTACCTCCACATCCAGCTCTTACAGCTAAAGCTTTCTGTGTCTCACTGAGAGGAAAGTAAACGCAAACTGCCAAAAGGGCGAAAGTAATAACAGACTATTGTGTTAACTCCCTCCAGAGGAGCCTGCCAGCCATAAAAATAAAATGAAATTGATTTTGATGTCTCAGCGCTGATCCTAGTCATAAGAAACCCAAATAGTAAGGTCCCATCTTCATGAGTAGAAGGCCTACAGCATATGTGTTTCAAATAAAACCTGGTTATCAGATACATGTGGCAGACTTCTAACAACAACAACAACATAATAATAATAACAATAATAAAATCCCCAAAAGGGAGTTGATCCTATAGACGGTACATAAAAGATGGACCTAGCCACAAGCAATGTTTTTTTATTTTTTTTAAGTTAGAAATCATCCAAATATAATTCCCTCGAAGTCAGCAGGTGTAAATTTATAGCTGAAAACAGAAAGGGTGACATCGTGGTTGCTATGCCCATCGTTTATATACCGTTTATGCTGTAATTTTGGATATTAGCAGGATAGTTTTGAACTCGGATATCAGAAAGTAGCGTATGATATCTAACAAGCAGGGTTCAGAGTTATTAAACTATAATTACATTTACAGTATATAACCTATTTGTATTTCATGCTATATTTGGTGTCTGTTTTACAGCTGATCAGAAATCAGTATTGTAATGTGAGCAAAGGGTGCGATTCTATTCTTTGCATCTGAAATGATCACAACAAAAAAGCGTCGGCACATAAATGTAGAAACAACCGCATCTCTTTCCATTCGTAACATTTCCATTAAAGCGACTTATCAACTGAGCCTGGTTATGTAACGCAGAAATGTGTCTGATGGAGCCAGCTAAGTGTGTTTACACGTGAAGAACAAGAGCACACAAGCGGCAGAGGGAGATCATTAATCACAGCCAAGCTGGCTACGAGCTGACTTCCTCTTATCTTCAACAAGACGCCCATAAAAAAATAAACACACACAGAAACAAAGAAAAAGGTTTTAACTATGCACAGTTCTCACTTACCTCTCATCAGCCTCGCATTCCTCTCATGATGAGATTGTAGTTTTGATTGGTGTTACTGCTGATTAATGTGAATATCTGTGACATCGTTGCTCAATATGCAGAAATATGCATTAAACAAGTGTCTGCAGATATGTTCTGTCCCTTTATGAAACACACGAACGATCTGTGTCCTAAGCGTGGTCATCTCACAGTTTCTGTAAGCTGCACATAAAATGGACGAGCTGAAATCAGTGTGGGAAGATTCAGAGTTGGCCCCGAACAGAAGAGATCTCAGAAAGACGAGACTTTCTTCAGAAAAGTGTGGAAAAGCATGCTGGTGTATTTTTCTCAGTAGGACATCGATGATTTAGGAGACCGCAGTGAGTCGAACAAGCGTATAAAGGGAAATGGCTCTGCGCTGATGAGAGACCACCGACGAGACTTCATTCAAGTGCCAGTGCGACTCGATTACGGCTAATTATAATGCAAATTCATCAAATACTTTTATTACTAGTACTGTCTCTAAAAGTAGTAAAAGGCCATGTCAGTCTTGTTTTGTAAAAACTAGCATAAAAAGCACAGAGTATATTTATTTACAATAATCTAAAATAAAAACAACTCACTAACGCTCATATTTGACAGGATGACGATACAACTATTGCTAAATTACTGAAGATTATTCAGTTATGTTGTTTTATATTCAGTGTTTTCCTGAGTTTAGAGTTCATGAATATCAAAGGAGAAGAAAATGGTTTCTTTTTTATTCTATTCAGCTTTTTTAAAAAACATTTTATTTCTCTTCTTATCATCCTGGGATTCTGCAAATGTACTGACCTTGTAACTCTTGCAGCATTAATCATAATGTGAAGTACTGATGTTGATATTCTTTCCATTGAAACATGATAATGTTAAACTGGAGGATGAATAAAACTGTTCTAATGAGCATAACCTAAACCTAGAGTCCAAATAACAAACACATCAGACTGTGTGCTGTGCTTAAAGAGAAGTTTTGCTGCCCCTGAGAACTGCCCGCTTTAATATTAACATCAGTCTTGAGCTGGAGGAACGAGCGGCAGTTACTTTAATCTGTGTTTTCTCTTCCTCGCTGCTCTAGAAGGCACCGGTGAGCTGTGCCATCATTTAATTAAAAGTTAGACAGTGGAGGATGCTGTAGTGATGGCCTCATTTCATGGAAGGAAGTAAGCAAACTTTCAAGCTTGCTGCTGCCAGAAAACACCCAGATCCTTGCTGTATGCCATGCTACAAAAAGGCAGATCTGTGTTTCACCTAGAGCTGGGCGATATGAGATTTTTTCATATCACGATATGTTTTTTTCATTTCAGGCGATAACGATATCTATCACGATATAAGCCAAATAACTATATTTGTAAGATTTAAATGTGCCGTTGCTCACAAGTAAAATGTGAAATAATCAGCAGCTTGTTTTGATTTAAATATTTATTTCCCATAATAAGTTCAACAGGGTAGATGTACTTAAGGAACATGAGACTTTTTCAGATAAATAAAGGCAAATATTGCAAACTACACAAAAGGCAGCCGCTAAAGCGTTTAAGTTTCAAAATAGAACAAACGAAACAGACTAAACTGTCAATTCCACTTAGAAACAAAATATTAATTCTAAAAATAAATCTTAGTTTGTTTTACAGAAGAACAGACAAAACTGACTAACTTTTGTCAATATCAAATAAACTGAGAACTAAAAGGAAATTCTCAATCTCTCCTTGTTGTATAGCTGAGCTTTTCAAACAGTTTTAACAGTTACTTTAGTCTGACAAAAGCCGAATGACGAATTAGCGCTTCCAGTCAGAGACTGAGGCTACGTCCACACGTACACGGGTATTTTTGAAAACGGAGATTTTCCGTTTTCGTTTTAAAAAATAATCCCGTCCACACATAAAGGCAGAAATGAAGGAAAACGCTGCTATGAACATGCCAAAGCAGCAGGTGGCGCTAGATTCCTAACCGTGCCTAAATGTTGGCCAATCAGAGGTCTAGAAGCCTCGGTGGGAAAAAGTAAACAAAGCTGGGGCATAGAAGCAGAACCGAGTCGTAAGTGTGGAGGGACAGTAACTGTGTGTATATGTAAGCATTTAAACACTGCAGAGAGTAGAATTAACAGTATTGTAGAAATTAATTTCACCGAAACAATAACGTGGCGCACAGTGTGACGCATGCACCAGTTTATTGTATTTCCAGACTTGCTTTCGGCACATTTACAGTGCACGCTACTCTGTTTTTTGTCAGACTTGAAATAGCCGAAATACCTTCACACTACGGAACTTCTATGGCTCTTCCGTTCGACAATCTCTCCGGCGTTGAAACCATCATCTGTTTTCTCTTCGGTCACGCTCGGTTGATTTTTCTAGTCGGCACACTCATTTCCTCCATTACCCGCTGGCTGCTTCCCAAACAAACACACGTGCGGCTTGGCACTTGTGCTGTATGTAACAAGTCACGCGACGTGACGCTGCGGCTGTGATTGGTTCGGCTCTGCGCTACTTAATTTGGATTGGCTGACCTTTTTTTTTTTTTTTTTTTTTTTTTGAGGACAAGAGCGGCGAGGTCTATCGCGATAGCTTAATTTGAGTAAAAGTTATATCGCGATACATATCGTTATCGTTCTATCGCCCAGCTCTAGTTTCACCTTTGCCTGGTGTCACTTGTTCCTGCCAAGACCTGATTCCCACGAGAGCCCTTATGATGCACAACAAGAATCTGGCTTTTTAAACATGCTGTTGCCCTCTGACTGTGCTAAGGCTAGTCAGGAGGTCCACAGTACATGCTAGCATACTCAAAAGGTGAAGACGTGGCTGCTCTTGCTCGGAGCTTTCACACCCAATAATACATTAAGGCCCAGAGGGAATGACAGACCCTGTGCTGGTGTTCCTCATGCTGCAGCTGAACCCCCCCCACCCAGCCCCCCGTATCGATTTTTGGAACGACCGACTTGGCCGCCCCCTTCATGCTCCAGCAGCCATCCACTGCGGCAACACTAACAACTAAACAATAATTACCTCCCCTGCTGCTCCCACAGAGCAGCACAGGGCGACTTCTTCAGCCTTTATATGTGCTGCACAATTAGCTTTTTAGCCTCTGATCCCTGTTTTCTTTGCAGTATAACAATAAGTTAAAACCACATTGTGTATGACTTCATGATATATGATGACCTCTCTTTCTGTAAATTTTTGTAAGTTGGACCAGAACTGATCTCTAAATAGTATCAAGTCAGCTAACAATGACCGTAATACATTTCAGGGGAAGGGAACTTACAATACATACTTTGGACCAGTGCTCTGTTCAAACAGCAATAGCTGATGTGACAGAGAAATTACCTCTAAAGAGACGTGTGAACCTCTGTTTTTACCCAGTGCAGCTGCAGGTGAGTACTTGTTTTGTGCTTGACAGGCTGTCAGCAGATGAAGCCCCATATTCCCCTTTACACTGAGTTTAATTTGATATCGTAAGTGCTGACAACACATATAAGCTTCAGAGGTCCATCAATCATACATTCAGCATATTGCTAACACCCAAATATACAAACATAAACAAGTGTGTGTGACATTTGAGTAAGCAGACAGCCAGCTGTGGAGACAGCAAAATCTGCCTGAAACTGACTTTATGACGCTGCAGCTGTAACAAAAGCGATTTCCGGATTGAAGCCAATTAAGGCTAACCTATATAAGGCTGCATACGTGTGCAAACGTTAACTAAGAAGCATAAGAACATAAAAGGATATCATCTTCCTTCCCTTTGCATCCTCACTCTCTATCAGCCTGTCAGATCACAGCAGCATCTCCTGTGCAGGTTGTATAAGAGGGCACGCCCACCATGTGTCACTGCAACACCTACAGATGAGAGCGCAGAGACTTGCACCGTCTAATCACGCCTCCGCTCAAGCAGTTACCGGGACACGAGAGAAATATGCCTCACTCAACCCATTCACCTGGCCTAGATACTGTCAACAAATATTATGCAACGCCGATAAGTGCAGCAACTAATGACACAGATAAATTATTAAAAGTTGTGGGAGTGCATTGAACAGTTACCAAATAGATGTAGTCAAGCTCCTTTTATCATAATGCTTGGTTTTTTCTTAAACTGGTGCAACACCGGCGATCATAGCCATGTTAGCTTTGGTTAACATGGCTCATATTATATTGGTGCTATATAAATAAAACTGAATTTAATTTACAGAAATTTAAATCTAGCAGGACATAAGCAATTTTTATGCATCAGCATCTATTTTGCTTCTGTTGCTTTGTCAGATCTTTTCTTTAGGTGCAACATCTCTACAGATTCTTTGATTTATTAGTATAATATATAAGAGTTTCATCACTTTTTTCCCATAGACTTTTTATTTGGGTTCTTAAGGTATTTTATACACATTTTAGAGGCAACATTTAAACAGCATGTACAGGATAATGCTCGTTACCCAAATCATCAGTCTGGTAGGTCTAAAACCCACATGGCTTTATTTTGTCTACTCTATTGGGGAGTAGACTAAATATTACTATGTCTGTTGGCATCTACTGTTTTATGATCTACACTAAAACTCCAGTCTCAATTAAAATTTGTGTGTTGTTGTCTGAGTGGTAACATTCGCTATCTCCACTTCCCCTCAGAGACCGGGTACACAAAGCACGAATGCACGGTCGGGGGCCACATCCCATTCAGCTCAGCACGTCCTATCCCATCAGCACCGGCAGCAGTCACGGATTACTAGGCGCACTGAGGCTCAAATCCCATCAGGAGGAGGGAAAGCATCTGTGAGCCAGGAGGAGCCGAGTGTGTGGTAGACTGAAAAGTCAGCACGAGTTCACTAAAAGTCTCTGTTGGCGTTTCGAATTTTGACACTGCTGAAATAAAGATGGAGTGAATTATGTGAAACAGACATTTTCAGCAGAAGCTGACTGGCAGGTTGTCTGCGCCACATGCTGGCCTGAAGCCAGCCGGATCACATTTTTTTGGCACTGGCATTTGTAGCCATGCTGCCATGCATTTTTTTAAAAGAGGTCCTGCAGATAGCCATACGGATACTGGTGATCCATAGACATCTGCTTTTTTCTTTATTGATCCACTGAAGAAGCTGCACACATTTACATTGACCGACACACACACTCACACACTGACCTGCATCTCCTTGTCCCCATATTTGGACGGGTGCTTGCTGCCCTGGCTCTTCCGGCGCAGTTTCTTTAGCTCTGCCTGGCACTTCTCCAAACTCTCCCCTTTGCTCTTGTGCTCCATCTGGTACTTCTTCAGTGCAGCCTGGGGGGGAAGGGGGGCAGCACAAAGTCAGCAGGGGCACAGCAGAGCTGCTCGCACGTGTCAGCATCAGCAGATGATGTTTCACACTGACAGAGGCAGACATTTATTTGACAAGTGGTCAGCTTCTGCATCACTGAGACAGGAGAACTGAGGTCACTTATTTCTCCTCCTCACTCCCAATATTTTGTTTCCTGATCGGATGTTTTTCTTTTCTTTGTGTATCACATGTATGTATCACAACATCAACTGTAGCGTGTTCATGTCAATAGTATGCATTATATAATATGTTCCTAACAACTTAAAGGAACATGCAAATCAAATTAAAGCATTCTTTTGAAAACATATTTGAGTGACATTCATCCAAAAGCCCTCCAAGAGTGCTTAGAAACCCTTTGTTTAGCATTACATAACGCTCTGGGGGCTGATTCCAAACACAGATCACCCCAAATAAATTCCTCCACTTAATTTTGTTCTTTTTGTGCAAAACTCCTCAGTTTCCCAGAATTTCTCACTATTCACGGGACAGAATAGGATGTGATTTATGTAACTTGCTGCAGTGGTTTGGATGAAAGCCGGTGGAAAATTAAGGAGTGCATTTTGACTCCGAGCCAGTGATTTTATGAGAATGTGGTTCTTACTGTATTCCACATAAATTCACTCCCATGAGAGGTCCAACAGGATGTTTTATTCAAGCTCGTGGTGGGGCAGGTGTCCTGTTACATAATGAATCTGAATATTATGCCATCAGAATCTCCTCAAGCAGTAATTCTTATCACAAGTGGTTTTCATAAAATTCATGCAATTAAGCCGGGATCTTTTTTTCCTTAAAATGAAACATGAAGAAGTACCCAACGAATGTCCATGAAATGCTTCAGGAAAGCACAAGGTAGACGTAACTAAACGGTATCATTGTCTATGAACGTCTACAACATTTTAGAGATGAATGAAATTGACTGAATCAAGTAAAGGCTAGCTAGTGTCCATCAGTTAGTCTTCTTTTAGCGCTGCTTTGGTCTCCACCAGTTTCTCCAGGTGGTTTCTAAACCAGTCTGCAGCTTTTATTCCAACAGCACACAGCAAGTATTTTTCAAAGTGATGCGTTTGAACTAAACAGCAACAGTGTAGCCAAACCAAAACAATAAGAGGCTGAAAGGCCCATCAGAGCGGCACAGTTTAGTGACTTGTGAAGAAGGGAATCTCACATTCAGATATCGCGCGTCCAGCTCGACCTTCTTCTCCAGCTCTGTGAGCAGCTCGTTGTGGAACGACTTTAACTGCAAGACACAGAAAAGCCTCAAACACAATGCAAGAAACAACAAAATGCACTGAAACCTCAAGCAGTCACATGATCAACCACAGCAGATTATTTTTAAAACAGGAACGTCACTCATGAGTTAGTGTTGGTGCAGAGGAATGCCGTGAAGTGTGAGACTTTTCCAGTTACAATGCAAATAAAGGAGGGTGTCTGGCAGTGTGCACCGAGTTTGCTGCCTGTGTGCACGTATAAGCTGAGAGAACACAGGACAGTATAGACTGGATTCTGCACATAATATACTGTGACCTTCCTTCTCTCCTTTGGATATGTTCATATAACCCAAGTTCTATTTAACTTGCTGAGAGTCAGCACCGAATGAAATATTTGCATAAAAATGTAATATTTGCTCAGTTTCTAATCTGCATCTTGTACCACTGCACAAAAAAATATCATTATTACCTTGAATCTTTGACACCTATTATCCAAAAGATCAAGGATTCCAGTTGCAAAATACCCTTTAACACAATTTGCATAAACATTAAAGACAGGATGCTCCTCGCTGTTTCTTTTTGTTGACTGAGCGTTTCCTTCTAATGTTGCCACAATTGGCCAATTTACTCTTTGCTGGATTCAAATAAAGACCTTTTGGAGAAGTGAAATGAGAATGTTTTCAGTCTGTAATGACTGTAATTTACATATCAGAGTATCAGTAAACAAACCATAGCAAATAAAGAGAGTTGCTGCCATTAGAAACTGGATTTACAGTAGAAGCTACTCGTGTACAGTAGGGAGTGTGTCCTGCTGGGTATTAAATGTTAAAATATATCGTGTGACTCCAAAGCAACCATCCCACAATCCGTCTGGCTCGAGGCTTAAGAACTGCTGATTTTAGCAACACCACCACATGCTCACCATCTCCTCAAGCTGGATCTGGATCTGTCTGTGCACTTCAGCCATCTGAAAGAGCACATCCCCTGGAGAGAGAAGACAAAGAAAGACAATAAACAAAAAGAGAGAAGGGAGGGGAGGGAGAGAGGGAAAAAAGATAGCGATATTAAATCATTCAAACTCTGTGTGAGAGCAACACACATCGTGCAAAAAGAGAGACCATGCAGCTGCGCAAAACAGATGAGAGACAGGTGTACGGTGTCGAGGGAAGAGGACAAAATGAGACAGCTCGTGATATCGACGAAGCAGACGAAACTCAAAACAGTGACAAAAATTAAAAGTGCACTCGAGAAATATGCGCTAATGAATGAAAAATAAGAGTGTTAACCAAGAAACCTACTGAAAGTATGTGGATTTCCCTTTTACCAAGAGCTTACAACACTACTGCTAAGAAACACACAGGAACAGCATGGTAAAAGAAAAAATCTTTAGTATTTCATCCTTGCAATAAGACATATGTATTACTACAACATAACAGGGGGAAACACCAAGAAGCAGACCCCAGAAAGAAATCAAAGCTAAAAATAGAGAACGAAACAAAACACAAAAAACTAAGTAGAAAGTAAAGGATGATTCATGCAGCCAGGGAGGTGCGCATTGTTTTAAGATACCTACATGCTGCCTCTTCTGAATACGCAATGCATTGTAAAAAAAACAAAAAACAAAAAAAGGAACAAAAAGATCTAGTTTGAGCAAAGAACAGAGGGATAGAGACCTGAAGAGACAGTGACAGATCAAACTACCCCAGGAAAAATGAGACACACAACAAGATTTCACACAGAAAAACACTCAGACAGGCAGTTAGTCTGACCCTGCCCTTACAAACCATCTACGTGCTCTCCGCATCACCAGAGCTCAGACGGACACTGGATTTTTCATGCAGATGTTAGGACTGACTAAAAACTGGGGTATTAATTTGGTCGTGAAATGTATTATTTAAATGTTCGTGTCGGCTTCTTGTTTGTCAACGAAATACTGTCCAGCGTATGGAAATCAACACACGTAAATAGGGGAAAACTGATATACTGGCAATTTTGTTTTTTTGATATTCATCAATAATTTTGGATTGGCTACATTTTAAAAAATTGTGAAATTACAAATTTCTTTTTAAACATATTTTTATCTGAATCCAAGCACTTTTTAAAACATCAGCCCAGATCAGTGCATCCCTACTTGTATGCTTTGTAAATTCTCAAATTTCAGTATCTGCCTCAAAAACCCAGCATCAGTGAAGCTCTACAAACAAGGTAATATACTTTAATACTAAAAAGTAATGTACTAGTAACATTATATATAACCTATAAATGAAAGGAAACCTAATATTCTCACATGCCTTAAGAAAATAATAGTTAATCATCTATAAAAACAAACACATCTCATAGAACATCCTGTACATGTACTGCAGTTTCTTATTGCACATCTACCATAATATTTGGAAATACAGAAGTTTTTCCCTTTTCTTAGACAATATAAGAATATAATATTAATAATATAAGACACTAAGTAAACCGCTCTTGGTATTTTATGAAAAAGCCTAAATTAAAGTACATCTTACAGCTGCAGCGGCACCATAAAGCACCCGATTTATTCCAAATGAACCCACTAATATATATTAATGTCACTCATCTGCCTCCTGCATAATGCATGCTGACATTAGATAATGTACGCCGCTGCAGCGCTGACTTGAAGTGAGTCTGAGCGAAGGGTGTATGCGAGTGTGTTGGTAGACCTGTGAACACCGGACAGTGGACAGTCAGAGGGGACACAGAGAGTGGGCTGCCTGGACAGGATTAATGGGCTTAATGGAAGTGCTGTGTTCATGCAGATGAGATAGAGGGGATTTAGGAAAGGTCGGAGCAGGAGGAGGTGGGGGCAGAGGTGGAAGGAAAAGAAGTTTATATTTACTTAAGGGGACTGGATTTAAGTCTGCATCCAAGCTTCTGCTAAATAACTTGAGTATTTCAGATAGATGTATAGCAGCTGAGGTCAATACCAGCCTTTTTTCTTGCCGTCATTCTTCCCTACTTTCCCCTATTTGCTTCATTTGCAACAGCTTCTGCCTGTCACTGTCAGTATAATAAGGTAATCTTATTAGTCCTACAAAACACACAAAGTAAATGGTTTCTGTTTTCTTGCTAATAGCTATCAGAGCCGTGCAGCACATCCCTCTTTTGTAAATTTGCTGTCACCAGTTTCTCAGTACAAGATTTTAACTTCTGCAAGATGTCATCCTGGCTGCCCTTTAACCTCACACAAAACTCCAATGTCACACACGAGGCAAACCTGACTCATGCATGCAGAACAGAAAGCCACACAGGGGAGTTGAGCCCACAGCCCTTCTCATCCAACGCACCAGCTTACTTTAAAGCCTCCTGCTTCCTTATGAAAATGCACCGAAAGGCTATAACGCTGTGGAAGTGTCTGACTGCCGGCGAATAGGGCGTTGGGGCCAGCGAGGCAGATAAATGCACTGATGTGTACTTTCAAAACTCTCCTTTGATTCTTGGAGGACACCCAACGCACATTCCCATCCCATCCATTAATAAACAGCCGCTGGCCATCGACAAGCGACGGCGACCGGGCTGAACTCAAGCACCTCTATCACACACAACTGCACCAATGTTGATTTCAGCCAGAGGGGGGTAGCAGAATACTGAAGAGAGGGCGCAATTAAAGGGGCATTCATTTCTAGAATATAACAAAATATCAGATTCTTGGGGAGGATTCAACTTCCTTGTTAATTTATTTCTATTATTCTCATTTCTGGCCATTTTCCTTTATATTTCCCTCTGAGAAAATATTCAGAATTTCTCACCATATATTAGCAGAAAATGTCCAAATAGAGAGAAACGAGTGTGTTAAATCACACAGGTAGCCCTCAGACATTAGTTTCCATACTTCCTCCCTCACTGCCAACAAAACTGCCTCTCAGCTGGTAATAACATTTAAAGAACTGGCCTTGGTCATATTTCTGGGTTTTTAAATATGTACCTGCAGGCTAATTTACGTTGTTCTTCATTGTCCCTGAGGAGGAAGACTTCTCTCTCTGATTCTCATCCCCTTGCAGGCCAGAGTTCAGTCTCCACATCAACATACTGAGAGCATCTCACTTTAACTTTAGAGACATTCACTTCACTTTAAACTTTAGAGCAGCAGATGGTGACCGAAAGGTCGCCCTGCCACCAGCTGCTGAAGCATATAAAAATAAATAAATCCTCGTTTGAGCTTTTATGCCTCCAAGGGCAGTTCTGACTGATAACAAGCTGGCATGGGAGCATAACTATCACCACAATGTCTGCAATTTAGTAAGAGACAAGCAGCTGAACAATGAAGCAACGCATATGTGCCAAAAACTGCAATACCTCTAATGACCACTTGAGGCAGGCTCTAAAAGTGAGACGGTTACGTTTAAATATTCAACTTTACAGCAGAAATAAGCAAGTTTGCAGCCTGCTACCAAAAACTGAACCACACAGCTTAACTACATTTGTGCTGTTATTGCCTTTATTGGCACTTTTGTCAAATTATCTGATAAATACCTTACCCTTCATTCTAATTTGTGTTGTACAGTTATTTCATTTTTAAACCTTAATTTATATTTTATTCCTTCCTAGTTAAATTTACCCTTTTTAATTTTTCATATTTATTTCCTATCTTATTCATAGCCTTTTCCTTTTTGTTTTCTTTAGGTCACGAGCAGTTGTCCAAGCATTTCACTACATATCGTACTGTGTATGACTGTGTACGTGACAAATAAAATTTGAATTTGAATTTGAATTTAAATATGCTCTACTGAGAGGTAGACCTTCAGTTACGGTGGTGTTCTGGTGTTTTATTTGTCAAGCAGCACAATAATAAACAGCAATACACTATACAGTGCAAAGCCAACAGCAGATCTCAGTATGGCTGCACCGATCTTCTATAAATAAGTAAAATTTGAAAGGCATCTCCTGATCCATTTGCCAAAGTTCAATACTATTACAGCCAATGGGAACAAGGGTCAAAAAATTAAAACCAACTTGTAATAAAGAAAAAAACTGTTAAAGAGCCAACAGGTCTCACAGTGCTCCTCTGTGGCTTTGACCCACAGGCTTTTATCACCTGGAAAATCCCCAAATTCCTGGATGTTCTTGTTTAATTGCACCCATCTAATCCAAAATCTCTCCACCTTGCATTGTGAAATATCGGACTTCTACCCGGCAGAAGTAAGCTGCTTACTGTTAATCAGAGCCGATCACAACATCTGAGGCTTAAAAGGGAGTAAAGCACTCAGCACACGCAGGTCCAGATCAATTAAAGATTAAATACACAATCGCTGCTTTTGTCTGCAAAATGTTCTCACAAACCAAGACTCAAGCAGGCCACACTCTCACAGTTAGTCGCATTGTCTTCCACCTAGGATGACATTGTTCCTTCATGCTGTTCTTGGAAAAATTAACACAAAAAGGACACATCTAGCTAACAAATGAAAACCTAATGCTCAAAAGCAATTAAGTGAGATTCAAAGGTTTACAGCACACATGAGAAAAACACAACAGCTCAACATAGATGGGCTGAGAAATAATGACTCATAAATGCTGAGAAACCAAAAGTGGAGTAAAGTTGATTTTAAAAGAAAAAAAGCAGCAATCACAGTTCGCTCAACACTCCAGTGACTCAACTGCCAAACCACACTCTGTCAGTGGATATGTACAGTAAGAGCAGTTCAGACTGCAGGGTGGGAACAAGCCCATTACTCATTTGGGCAACCAAAGGGCAGCGCTAACATCTGGGTTTATTACCCCAGCTACTTTTCCATGCAGCTCCTGGGCTTTAAAGAGTGAGAAGGAGGGAGTGAGCCACAGTTAATGGCCATATGAAGGAAAGTGTTTTATGTAGTGTGCATCTCTGCAGGGACTGTATTATAGAAGGCTGAAAGCAAACAAGCAGCTCTAATCCCCAGAAAGCTGCAGTGAAGGGAGTACAAGGTGCTGCGGGGAGATTTGTCCTCCACAATGCCGCATGATTGACACCGTTATTGTTGTGCTCTTCTGGGTCTTTAATTTTGCTAAACACCGGCTGCATCAGGGTGCATATAAACACCCCCGAGAACATGTGCAAATTTCCCCAGAAGTAGTAACAATGCTTGATTTAGCATTCAGATTTTAAGTATCCACTTGACAACAAAGTAATAACAAGTTTTTTTGTTGTACTCTCAGTTAATCAGCATAACTTTTGGTGCATCTGTAGTCCAGCTATAATCCTGCACTCCACCGGCAGTAAAAACCCAAGCTGACATGTTAAAAGCTGTCACTGCGTTTCATCTTATAAATTACAATAAGGGCACAAATCCCGCTGAAGTGAGTGTAAACATGTCATCTTAGATCTGGGCTGTTTGACGTCTTCGCTTCTGCAGTTTATCGGAAAGAAAAATGAATCTTTTAAAAGCGCGATCGAGCTACAGGAGATCGATAGGAATGACTGGCTATACATAATCATTACGTGGTGGCTGATGGGGTGCTAAATGAAGAGTGATCATCTGTGGCAGAAGATGCAAGCTGCTACAAAGACGCAGGCACAGAGTGGTGGATGGGATTTCGACAAATCAACAGAGACCCAGGCAGGTAAACACAATTTGTGTCATCTTAAATCATTACTTCTGACCTCTAATCGTTTCTCACAGTGAGAAATGTACAAATAAAGAAAAAGAAGATATATTTGCTCTGTGTGCTTGTATAGAGTTAGCACACTGAGGCACAGGCGACAGTGGGAATCAGGGTATAATGTGGATTTCAAGCCTATAAACATCTCTTCTTCCACTAAATGGGGCATTGCTTTAAAAAGGCATGACAGAGGAGAATTCATTGACAGCTTCACGCTACAGCTTGGTGACAATAAGTTAATAATGAGCTGACAAGTGCCACTATGTTCGGTTTTTGAAATGGATAAATACGCAGAAAGAGAAAATCCCACAAGCCTGGGAGGAGACAGGCATCAACAGCCTAACAACAGCTTCCTGTGCGAAACGACTCGCATGTATGAAAAGTGTCTCAGATCAGAGTCTCTATTATCAGCATCATTAAGTCACCATTTGGCCGACTACCCACATCAAGGACAATGCGACAGCTCAAGGACATTTTATAGTCCAACACATTATTAAAGCCACATTACCATCCCATTAGAGACATTTGCTAAATTAATCACTACACAATCCCTCGCTGATCTCTTTTTTGTCAGTTGACTGACACCCAAAAAGACGTCCAGCTCACTGTTGACAAGACAGCTTGTTTTAAAGTGCTGATGAATTGCAGTGGGTTGTATTAATGAAGGGCAGGTGGAGGTGATCAAAGTGCCGGCGCTCAGGCCTTTGTGCTCACTCGGCAGTTTGGTTTTGATTTGCCAAGAGACTGGGTGGAAGCTGCTAACGAGCCGGGAGCACATCGCTTCCTGTCTCGCCTTCCTTGCTCTTTCTTCTGCATCTCTCTCTTCACCATGTCTCTTGTTTCTTCCTCTTTTTGTTTCTCTGCATCCTCCCTCTCCACCTGGGGTGACATGAGGACAAAGGCAGGAGCAGTAAAGGGAAGTTAAATTAGCAGGGCAGCTCTGCTCTGGTGATGTCCGGGCAGAGGAAGGATAGTTTGGTACCCAGTCGCAGATTAGCCACTTGGGTTTTCGGTTACATCACCAGTTAGGGAAAAAAAGCTGACAAAAACTGTATCTTAAGCCCTTTTGGAACACTGCGTGCTTTGGTTCTGTCCTAATTTAGTCCGATTGATTGAGGAAGTGAAAACAAAGCCAAACAAAGTGTAAATCATGAAGCTACCAGACAGGACACAAACAGCAGTCTCCTGACTGACAAACCTGTGCATTTCTAACGACTGGCAATGACGACAAGAGGGTAGCTCCAAAATATTTATATAGTATATATTTTGGAATATATATCAAATATTATTTTTTTTAATCACACATAAGTTTGGATTTTGGTAAGGCTTAAAAGTTGGTGGCACAGCTGTGCTGGCAGGTAAGCATTTAAGCCTCGCCCGCCTTGATCTGCAGTCACGGGTTTTGGGTAGTGAATGAAAGAATGGGATCACAAATACAAGCGGTGGAAATGAGCTTTCTCCAAAGGACAGCTTCCAACTAACTTAGCGACAGGGTGAGGAGTTCAGTCACTCTGAGTAATCAGAGTAAAGTTGCTACTCCTCCACATCAAAAGGAGTCAGTTGACGCGGTTCAGGACCCTGACAAAGATTCCTCCTGGGCGAGGTGTGCTAGACATGCCCATCTGGGAGGTGGCCTCGGTGTAGACCCAGGACATGCTGGAGAGTATGCACCTTCAGCTCCTCTGAATAAGCTGGACGAGGTGACTGGAGAGAAGGAAGTCTGCACTTCTCTGCTTACGTTGCTGCCCCTATGACCCGTCCCCAGGTTCCAGCAGCAGCTAAAATGCTAAAGTTAATTCTTCAAAATGTGGAAATTTCAGTGACTATGTCCATCGTTTATGTGCAGTGTAGAGCATTACTCGACCACGTCCCCTACCACCCGGCTCTTTGCACTCTTTAGAGTTTTAAAAGAGGACTGAAAGACTAAATTGCTGCATCCGGTTCATTAAAGTGCCAAAGTATACCTTAATGCATCTCTGCAACATCAGTAGTATCTAAAGGACATCTAAAGGGCAGTAGCAGACACCCTGGGATGAGATGGGATGTACTTACTTCATTATGTACTAAGACCTTCAGGAGAAAAAAAATTATAACTCTCCACAGAAAAAGGAAAACTGTCCTCGCTTCGGCATGAAAGCAAACACTAACCGATTTATCATCCTGTGCTGTGTCCCTCATCATTCCAGTTGAGTGTAAACTCCAGTAATATCCTTTCGTTTTGACTTTGCACGTCAAGCGATGGTTCAAAATGCTGCAATCAATGATTTTTAAAGTTATACACGGTCATTTGCTCCTGCTGCATTTTCTCCCCTCTATGCAGAATGAATGTTGGCTGAATTCAGATTGGAGCTGAAGCTCAGGGGAAATTCTGCCTTTGCTGGATCAGAAAAATGAGGGTTACACTGGGGTCAACAGCTTTTTTTTCCCTAAAGCTGAGCAGCATGAGATTTCAAGCAAGACACATTTGGAGGGACACCAGTTGTGCATATTATGGAAGAATTTCCCTAAGCGATGGCCTTAGAATGTCACAAATGATGTTTTCATGTCCCTCTTTACGAGCCTTTATTATTGCTTTCATCTTGTTTTCTCTACCTCTGCTTCAAAGAGCGAGTGCTCATATTTCTGCTGCCGCCATCCAGCTGTGCAGCATGAGAGGCGATTCAAACCACTTCCCTCTGCAACACCAGCTAATTATTTGAGAGACAAATGAGGGGAAAATTATACAGTGAAATTTGCTGATGAATATTGAACCACAGGAAGGAATTTTTTTGTCTTTCTGACCCGTCAGAATTACATTCTCCCCCACCGTTGCCTAATTGAGTCACTGATTGCATCTAGCCCTGTTCCCATTTGTGAAAGCGTGCTATCCTTTAACAGTATGTTGGCTGAAGTGGAGAAATATGCCTTAAAGGTCGACACAGTTCTCTAATATGTGTTGCAATGAATTAATCATCCAAAGGGTAATTGTTTCCTGGACCTTAAATTTGGCCATCTAAATTAACCTTAAATTGATTTAATGAGATGGATGTTATGCTACAGAGTGCTCAGCCCACGGCAATGAGAAGACACGGGATAGATTTTAATTTGATGAATAGGAACAAAATGAGAGCATAAAATATGCGGATACACCACGATAATTTGCTCACACGCATCCCAAGTGAGCTGGAATTCTGGTGGAAGATAGTCAGGAATCATGAGGTCTTTGTGCTTACTATGGAATTAAACAATAATTAATATATTTCATGAATAACAGACACAGAAATATAAAAATCTACCTAAGAGCTGATGTATAGTGAAAGCGCTATAAATCAGTGCTTTAGAAAATAATGTCCTAATCTAATTGTAAAAAAGACAGAATGGGGGATGATGCTGCTCTGTTGGCCTCATCGGAACATTACCATGAGAAGACTGTGAGAAACCCGGGATCAGAATCTATGCTGGAGAACAGTTTGTGGCTCTGTCTGAGCTGAGGGAAGACTTCTTAACCGGTGAAGTTCAGTTATCTCAAGGTCTTACACGGGAGTGATGAAAAGATGGAGCGTGAGCTGAACCGGTGCGGCATCAGCGGTGATGTAAATGTACCAGAGAATCCAAGCGAAGACAGAGCTGAGCCAGAAGGCAAAGCTTCTTTTAATATGTGCTATATAAATAAATTTTGATTTGATTTTGATTTGATTTTGATCTACCAGTCGATTTACAGTTGAACCCTCACATATGAAGCTGCATCTTTGCCACTGGCTGTCCTCAGCCTTAAAGACAGACATCCAGAGGAGGCTTGAAGCTCCTGCTCTTTCACATCAGGAGGCGACAGCTGAGGTAGTTTGAACATCTGAATAGGATGTCTTTTTGGATCTCATCTCCATTTGCTGCCACCCCAAGCAGACTTTGTATGAGCAGAACAGTTTTAATGAGGTCATCTTTTATAAGGCTCATGATATTAATCCTGTTTTGTTGAACAATCCTGCTCCATGTTCTACCTGCGGTAAGACATACGTGAAAAGCCTGAGTAATGACGAGATTTTAAAGTAGATTTTAATGAATGCGGGTTTGGATGTACAGTCTGCTGATTTTAAATTAGCTGTACTGCAGGAAACGATAAGAAAAGCCAAAGGGCTGTTTTTCCTCATGCTTCCAGCAGGTTTTGTGTCTGAGCACAGACCTGAGTGAGTACAATCCCTGCCTAACGCTGCATTTGAATGGCAGAGACCTTATATGGACAAAGGGGAACCGGAACTGCAGGAGCCTCCTATTTTTTTTGCTCACAACCATGCCCATATTTAGTATACGGAAGAAGGATAATGTCATTTTCATCGATACTGACATCACCGGCGAACCATGTTTGGGCTGCGGCTCGCGCGCCGAGCTCCTCTCTCCTCCTGCTTTGAAGCAGCTCCAGTCGCTGCGTTTCACTTAATCTATTTTTAGAAATGTGTGCAGAGTCGGCGTGTTCTCCCAGGGCTGCCTGAGCTCCCACATCAAAGCGGGGGCGTTCGCAGACACAGAGCGTAGTGAAAGCGGAGAGGATGAGTGGGATGACACTCCACTCTGCAGTCATGGAGTATCTCGTCTCTCCTCACAGGGAGTCATGCAGCAGAGCAGTTGTTCAAACTCTGACAGCATCGCGTAAATTAAGAACAAGTGAATGAAGCACAGCGGTGCATCATTTCCTCTTCCTGTCACAGTTTCTCAAGTGTTGTTTAGCATGTATGACACCACACGGTCCATCTCTGTCCCCGTGTGGAGATGTGTGTCAGTTTATTTTAAGGCTGCAGGAGTGGATAATAATCATGTAATGCTTTCTTGCTTTTTAGTCAGTTTGATTATGGCCTGCTCTGGCATGTGAGGGTGTTTGCTTGTACAATAAGTCTATTTATGAGTATGTGTTTGTGTGTCGGCAGCTCAAGTCTACTATTAAACTGTTCCCATGTCTCCACAGCTGCTTCTTAAGTGACACACAAAGCTGCCAGAGTGTTTAGTTTAAAAACACCGTGGTGAGCATCTCTGTGTTAGAACTTCTTTTGCAGTTTGACACATTCATAAACCTCTGCTGTTAATAACTGGTGCTGAAAATGGGTTGAAAAGCAGATTGAGGCTTTATTATGAAACATGCATTAGTCCTTATTACATTTCTTTTGTAACGCTATTCACGGGTAAAGGCTGGATTAGTTCAGCGACTCACGCTCAAATAGTAGAGGCGGTCTCCCACTGATCGCAGCTTCAGCTTCTCACTGAGACATCGAAGCTTCACTCAGCATATTGAACCCACGATCACTTCTGATGCATCCATCAGTGTGTGAACATCCATATACTCCATATATAATGCTGTATGTGAAGGATAAACGCCTTGTATGAATGAATGAACATGTTTTTTGGTGTAAAATGCTCAAAGTGGCCAGTAAGGAGAAGAAATCCACAACACTATTTTACCGCTGGTGTCACCAGAAATCCTTAAGTCAACCTTTTTTGCTGTATGCTTATATTTCAAGGCTTACATTTTGCTTTTTTTACGAGTCATTGTTTGGTGATAGTGCCAGAAACAGAACAGCAAACCCATGTAGAAGTCCTCAGAGCTTGAAAAAAACCACAGCTGGACTTCTTCAGGTTTTTAAGCTGTTCCGCCTCTCATCTAAGAGGCTTCTTAAGCTCTGAAGAGGTAAAACATCTTTTCAGGATCTACAGGTTACCATGAAATGGATAACTGGGAATATACACAGACAGAAGTTTCAGTTAGGAACTAGTTCCTTCGCCACACTGAAGCCAGGCTGTCCACACGGTCCTACAGCAACTTATGGTACTGGTCGAAGGTTGCTGCCACCTGGGGTAAGGTGCAGGGTGCCTTTTAAATCAAACCACTAAATTTCACCAAATAAGTAACTTTCAATGCCTTAATCTAACCAAGTGGTTTTTATGGTTGACTTACCTGTGACTTAGCCCACCTCCACCCTTTCAGCCTCCTCAAGTGGACTCTGCAGACCAACTTAGGACAGGCAACCAGTATTGACCAGGTGCCACTGCTATAAAATGCCTTGTGCTTAATGATTAGGCACAAACGCCATCTGACAAAGTGGATTTCACCATTTACAATTACAGGACAAGAAAAACTATCACAGACTCAAACTGCAAACGTCAGCCTCAAAGATTCATTCACGATTTCATTAAAACATCAGATCTTCCACAAACAGGACACTTATTGTAACTTAAAGCTGTTCAATAATGTCTAATATGATCAACTTTCGCGCCATCTTTTATTTAAGAGGAACGGCAGTGATCCATTTAGCCTGGATAAGATCAGAGCTGCTAATGTGTGAGCTAATTCATCAACAGTCCAGTGCTTTTTCCATCCCACATTAAATTTTTCTCTTTGACCATCAAGGTCAATTTCTCAGCCCGACTTCACTCCCCTCCTCATTTCACCCTGTCACATGCAACTCTCCATCCTCTGCTCATGTGCTAATGCCATTAGCTGCTGTTCATCTTAATGCGCTGTGATTAATTACATTGTTTCAGAGAGTACAGTCGGAGGTGGCGGAGCCTTTCTGCCAGATTTCACTTTGAGAGTTGAAGCAGTCTGTAGTTCGGCCCTGTTACTTCAGCTCCACGGCGCCAACACATTTTCTCCTCAACAAAACCCAATTAAAGGAACAATTACAAGTTGGACGATTTTACAAATCTGCCTTCATTCCTCATTAATTATGAAGTTTGTGGTAAAGGCCTGGATGAGTGATTATCCCCAGCAAACACGCACACAAACTCACACACACAGTTTTGCTTATCTGGGATTCTGTGCTCGTGGCTCCGGTCACAGCTACAGACATGTGCCAGCTGAGGAAATTTAGTTCAGTCACACACACAAAACCAAACGCACAACCCTTGTTATCTGTTAATTAATAAGCTGGCAGGCTTGGGAGTTTTTCCACATTATGCAGCAACAATGGTGCTCAGTGTTTCCTCCGGCTTCTTCTGGAGCAAAACCGGCAAAACTGGCAAAAGGAGGCTGTTTACTTTATAACGTATCATTGAATTGGTCTAATGAGAAAAATTGGATAATTATCTCTCATCGCCTGCTCATGTATTTTTAATAATTCAGTATCTCCAGAAAACGTTCATATTTGTCTACTACTATTGCAGAAAAGAAAATCCCACTGAGACACTGTCATCTATGGATTAACTGGGAGAACTTTGATATAAATTGCACACTTCATACCGAGTGACTGCAGAATCATCCACAAACTACATTTTTCTTCTGTTTTCATCAGGTAATTCAGTGAAGCCGTGAGGCTTAACACCAGTAATGGAATATGCTAAAGAATCCACAAAAGCAATAACCGCCGTCAGAAGGGCTCCCCCTCCGCTCTGCACAGACCACAGCCGCTCTGAGCGCTGCTGATATGCAGAGACGGCATCAATCCATTTTGCTCAGCCTAGTCTGTCATTTCACTGGAGGCGGAGGGAAGTTCTGCTGAGTTGTTAAAGGGCTGCTGAGTCATGGTTAGGCTGCTAGAAAAAGAAACTGAAAAAGAAACACAAACATGCAGACAAAAAGACTACAGAAGCACAGTCGTGGAGGACAGAGAGCATGAAAGGCAAACAGAAGAGCAACCAAGCTGATGGAAATGGGGATGCAGAGATGGATGATGGGATGTCCTGTTAAGGAGTTTGCACACAAAGTCAAAAATTTGCATTTTTTAAAAAGAATCATCTCTAATGTATGAAAAGCGTTCATGTGTAGTGCATATTTGCATATATACACAATAAGTGACTCCTACAAACAGTTGCAAAACACTGTGACGGACATTTTGGGAGAAATATTTACTCATGATGAAAATAGTCTTGGTGTGCAAAGGCCTTTCCTCCTACTTTTAAGTGGCTTTAATGATTTATATTTAAAGTTAGTCACCGGCTTGGATGTTTAAACATTCAACCCTAAAACAGTGTGATATGAAAATGATTCAAACTACATAAAAAAATCATGGAGGCGAAACCGAATAGATAAAGAAAAGAGCTTTTCATATTGGAGCTCTACCCGGTATTTGCTCAAAGAGAGAAAGGGAGGAAAAGCGAAAAGATGTAGCTCCAGAAGAAATGCGAGGAAGCCCCCAAAAAAGGTCCTCACATGAATAATGGATGCAGCTTTTATATCCTCCTCAGTCACCTCAGATATGTCTGTTTCACACTCCTCTAACCATCTCTCCATCCTTTCTTCCTCCTCTCCTCTGCTGATTCAGGACACGCCTGCTATCTTACATCCCATCAAGGTGAAGGAAAGAAGAAGCCTCCACAATCCCGGACTAACAAAGACTCTGCACACGCCCCGGCATGTGACCTGGTCTACAATTATAACAGTGCTGTCCTGCTTCATACAACAGCTATCAGCTAGTTCTCATCAACACCAGTTATCACTATAGCTGCGTCTATACCAAACAGAACCAGAGCTGATCCAACCGAAACCAGACGACACGCTGCGTGAGAGCAAAGGGAGCTGGGAAATTTTTATCCTGACAACTTGCTGGAAGCGCCATTCAAAACAGGAAGATTTTTCATTAGCACTGTAAATATATTGAGGGCTTATTATGAATAGAAAGCAAATCCACCTCGCCATGTGCGCTCTTGTGAATACCAAATGCCAAACAAATTTGTAAATTTATTACTCGCTCACAGCGGTGCAATAAAAAAGTGACTGGAAAGCCTTTATCTTTCCGGAATGTGAGGAAACAAGGGATTAACCAAATGGGCAAGCTGTGACAATCATGCAGAATTAATTCTTCTCGAACCAGAATGTGTTTCACTGTATGAATTGGAGGTGATAATGTATCAAATAAGCTCTGAAGTGCAGGAAAAGACAGGCTAACGCTCATCTTTAAGATTTACACAACGTTCTGAAGCACTTAAGTGCTAGAAAAACATCTGTGAGTGTGTGTTTGGGTGTGTGTGTCCAATTTCAGGTTGGTCATCAGCTGCTTCTGCCCTACAGTACGATCCCATCCACCATCTGCTTGTGTAACCCCCCTGTACCCCATCAAGGGTGCTACTGCCACTACAAGGACTCACCAACATCCTTAGAGCCTTGACTTTCGCTGGCCATCTCGCCCATCCGCACCAGAGCGTCGAAGTAGCCCTTTGCAGCATATGTGACACCTGGAAACATGGAAGCATTGGGCATCAGATCAAGGGTGCGGAGTTGAAATGATGTCTTCTTCAGCTCTGCAACCATCCCCTACAACCCTCCCCTCCCCCAGAGAGGTAAGGTTGGGAGATCGACAGGCGGAAATGGAGACCAGGCGGGAAAAGAAAAAGCTCTATGGAGGCAACTACAGGAAACAGAAATCTCAAGACTGCCAGGTTAAAAAGCAAAGCACAACCTTTCACCACAAACTACTTTGGAAAAATCTATTTTAAAGGATTAGTTTATCCAAATTACAGGAAAATTAAAAAAACAAACATGTTATTTGTTCATCTTCCCTGTTCTAATCAGTTTTAAAGGATTTCTTTTTTGGTCAGATTCTGGGTCAACAGAGAAAATGTAATATGTTTTTTGTTTTCTTGCAAAGTGAATACCATCCAGGTAACAGGTTTCCTATATTCAGCAGAATCACTCAGTAAATTTCCAAATTTGAAATGTGGGCATTTTGAAACCAACAGACTCTCTTCTTCTTAATTGACTTTTTTATTTCCTATTTACCTCGTTTATTATTACTTTCCTTATTTATAATTTACCAGGAGAAACATTTTTAATGCTTAAAAAAAGTAATTTTGTTGTAAGTTGCACAAAGGTTCTTTTTCAGGTCATAAAGGGAAAAAAAAGGTTTCTCTATTCTGGGCTATATATTGACAATGAGTTTGTTTCTTAGTTTCCTCCCATCATACAGTAATCTTATGTCTAAAATGTGAAAACAATGCAGTTTTCAAGTAGACATCACATTGAAGTAAACCGACAACCCGACAAATCCTGCATTTCACTGATCTAAATTTTAGGTTTATACGTTTTTAATCATCATCATCTGATACATTCTCTGATTGGAGTAGGCAGCACTCAGAAAATAGAGGAAATAGAGTCATGTGACGGAGCACACACAGAGCGTGACGGAGAGAGCAGGAACTGAGGGGAGGGGAAAGAGCTCGGGTTTTTGGTATGGAGAGATCACAGAATCATTTTATGTCTGCTACTTTTGTTTATTTGATCTTTTTTCTGGATACAGTTCCAAAATTAAATCATCCATCAGTTACCCTGACCTGTCATCAGTTATAGATCTGCATCACATTAAGTCGAAATATCAACTCCCATTTAAACTGGTCTAGTTTATCAGAGTCTGGTGATATTTAGTCTCTGGCTGCACAACATTGTAGTGATGAAGACTTTGAAGATCTGTCCCTTGGTTATTCACTCAGCCAGGGTCACATGAGTTAGTCTAGGCTCAGTGAGAAAAGCCTCTCGGCTCCAGGAACCATCGTGAGAAGGATCTTATTCCATTCTTTGAAACTGATGATGACTTTGTCTGTTGTGTTGATGTTGAAACTTTTATTTTATTTTATCGTTTATTTGTGGGTTGTGAGTGTGATACAGATGAGTGGAGGAGGAAAACTCAGCCTGAAATCAGTCGTACTGCATAAAGGCACTTTGCATCCATCCCAAAAGGTAATTCTGTATATTTAAAAAATAATAATTATGAAACTATAACAGCCTCTTTGGAGAAGTGGAAATACAATGAGAAGAAATGAAACATGAAAAATATAAAATATGAATATTTGTATTGTTTTTTTGTTTTGTTTTTTTATTCAGTGCCATGTAATACGAATAACGTGAGGGCATTTTAAACATTGTTTACCCTCATGGATCCAAAACCTGTTTGAATCTGCTCAATAATGCTGTAACGAACTACAAATGGAATAAAGAAAGCTAATGGCACTTGTAACTTATATGCAGCTGCTTGAGATTAATCTTAAAACCGATTTCCTCATTGTCTTGATAAAGGTATGAGGCACCAAACTTCAGGGCGATTATCAGTGTGTGAAGTTATGATTTTATGTGACGTGTCGCCCTCGCTTGTCCAAGACAAATTTCTCCCAAGGGAGACAATAAGGACTAATCTAATCTAATCTCATCTAATTTAATCTAGACCAGCAGAGTAATGTTTCTTCTCTAGTTTAATAAACTAGCTGATTGAGTTAAATTTCTTTTGGTGGTTTAAAACTCCAAGTTTGTCCTTCATATACAGGTTATAAATGTTTTAGTCTAATCAAATTAGTTATGAACCTGGACCCTCAGATTTTGGACTAAATTAAACACAGATGCTGTAGAGGTTCTGAAATATAAGCAAAAACACCAAGTAGGTGAACAATATGTTTGCTTTTTTGAATATGTGCCACTTGGTGCACTTGAAATTTACATTATGACAGACAATAAAAATGATTTGCATGGCATAAGCAGAAAAAATAAGTATTCTCGTAATTTGGATGAACTAAAGCTTTAAAATCCTAATGGCACCTCACATCTTTACAGCCCCATACATAATAATATGCTGACAAACCCTTTCACAGCAGTGATGTGTAAGCACTCTACAATTCAAATACTGTCGACCATTATTCTCTGCGGTGTATCGCCACAGAAGCCGGGGACACGAGCCGAGACACGGCGGTGACTCAGGGCTTAGAAATGAGGGCAAGACAGCCTCAGGCAGCGGTGACGGTGAATTAAAGCAGGTCAGGGGTCAGCTACACGGGGAGTGAAAGTCATGATGACAGAGGACACATGCCCAGTCAGGATATACATATGGATGAGCGCTGAGTTTATTACAGGGCCGTCATGTTGATGAGTGTGTTTTGAACTGCCAGAGAAGGTTCATGCAGAATCCCACAGAGAGAGCAGGAAAATGACAAGTATTCATATCCCCGCATGGAAAACAATGAAAATCTATTCACATCTAGAAGTCCGCGGAGACACTGAGCTATGCAAGTTATTGTTCTGTAAATTAAGACAGCGTCTGGCTTCTCAGTCTGCACAAGCACTTAACAATTTCATTTCTCCAGTAAGACGATTTTGTGAGGACTCTTTTATGAAAACCAGGAATAAAAAGCCACAAAAGTCTTTACACAGCAGTGCAACCCTCCTCCGTAAGCTATGACAGTGACAGGCCAAGACCCTTTTCCGGCTTCTCTGAAGCCTGGCTTGAGTTAAGCTTAGGTAGGATATGAGTGGATGCGAAAGCAAGGGGATGGAGGTAAGGCTAAGATGGCTGGGTGAACAAGGCTAATTTAATCGATGTGCAGAGAAATCTCAGCTGGGAGGAGAGCAGGTCCAGGTGAAGCCGGATTAGCTCCAGGGAATGCTTTGCTTGTCTGTCAGCTGGAAAGTGACAGAGAGGCACAGAAGCAGGAGAAAAAATAAAGAAGAAGAAGAGAAGAAGAAGAAGAAGGCAGAGGACGAGGAAAAGGAGGACCTGCCTGTAAAGAGGATTAGAACAGTGATATAAAGCCAATACAGAGCAGAGCAGATGAAACATAAACAAGGTTTAAATCAGCTGAGGTTGGTGACACGTGACTCATGTTAATGTCATCAATTTCAAAATCAAGCTTTCCACAACCTCAATCAAGCCTCCTCTCACATTCCTCCACAGAAAGCAGACAAATCTGATTCAGCTCAAAACCCGAATGTCTCGTTTATAAATGGGCTAAATTTGGAAAAAGACAGCTCCTGATTACAGCTTCAAATATTCTCCTGTTTTATGGTAACTGAACCAAACAAGCAGATTAAAGATAAACTAAAGTTACTAGTTTTTAATTAACTGCTTTTGAAGAAAAGGTTGGCCATTACTAAATCACAGAGCCATCAGTAGACACATCTTTGTACTCTTGTAAGCTTAAAGGTTCCACTGAGACCAAGGATTTTTCAGTGATGTCACCAAACAAGACAGAAATCTCAGTCTCAGCTGAACAGCCCAGTTTTGACATCTTCCTTTTATTTGATTTCACATGTGTTCTCCTCTTTCTCCACAAGCACAGCATGTTCCAGCCGCACAGCTCCCACGTTTCTGCTGCAGCCCTGCACCACGCTGCAATTAAGATTTTAATAAAGAGAGAGTTTGGCTGAGCGCTACATCCCAAACCACACTGTGCTCATCGAGCCCAGAAAGCAGGCTCCTTCCTGCATCATTCTGGTCCTCTCAGTCCGCTGAGATGTCAAGCTGCCGCCCCACTTCTAGTACGAGGAGGGGCTGCACTGGCATTTTTCCTATGACAATAGATGCTTGCTGGGTGCCCAGCCCCACTCTAAACTCTGCCTCTGTGCCGCTGCTTGGCATTGATGAAGTGTAATCCCCACTCAGAGAGTCGCAGGGCTATTTTTAGCCTTATCTATCAGACTAGAGTGAGGCCTTCTTTATTGTTCTTGCAGGCTGCCGAGTCTTCCCTGCATTTCCTCTCCGAGCACACAAAGGAGAGCCCGGTTCGAAACCGCACGCAGCATACCAAGCAAGTCTGCACCATCACTGAATATATGATACGACCCCGATAACCTCCTCTTCCTCCTCCTCATCCTCCTCCCTCCACAGAGTGACATCTAAGAGCAGAGCTGGAAGGTTTTCTTATCAATAAATGAGCTCAACATGGTTGGAGGCGTGTGTTATCTAAATACATATACTGTACAAGGCATCAGTACAAGCATTATCGGCCTGACCCAGAGGCATGAAATCACGTTATCCATGCTGACTGCGTAGCTTTAGTTAATCAGAGTTTGTGAAGTTAAAGAATAAGCCACTGGACATTCTCCAGGATTCCAATAACTGCTGAGAATTTTGGAATTTCTGTTTTTGTGAACATTTGTCTCGCAGTCTTTTCCTTCTACCTTCTCCTTTTTTCAAAACATTTTTTTATCCTGTCTTGTCCTGAATACCGGCTCTGCTCGTTCTCATTTCTTGGGCCTCATGGGGTAGGGGTACCGTTATTCTCACGACTCTCCCTGTTCCACTTTGCATTGGCTAATGCTCCACTTAGCTCCCTCTGGATATTTCCTGTGTTTTGTCTTTGACCTTGACTGAGTGTATACCTCAGTTTCCCACACCTCCCTACTCTTTGCCCCCCACGCACACACAATCACACCAATTCAAACCTCAAAAAGCAATGACAAAGGATAAAAAGGTAGAGACAGACGTTAATGAGAATGATGAGAGGAACTGCTGGTGGACAGAAAGGAGGAAGACATCACAGCGGAACAATCACAGGACATCACAGCACAATACCGAACGTGTGAATAAGATCTAGGCACAAACTAGTGTGTGTAGTTTAAAAGCTTCTGATGGGGATTGTAAGCTTGGCATCAACAATGCTCTTAACGTGAATATCTGAGCCATCGTCACCCTAAAGCTAACCAGTCTCCAGGTAAATCAAGACGATACAGAAGCAGCGCCAAGTGTCGGGTGAGCTGGCCCTCTGCCTGGACGACTGGAGGAACGAGAGAACGACGAAGACAGACGGTAAACAAGAAATGGTTGGTGTACTCACTGGTGAGCGCCTTCTCATAGCTTTTTGCCATGGCTATGAAGTTCCGTAAGCACGGGTTAAACTGCTCCATGATGGACTGGAAAAGGAGAGAGAAAAAAGAGAAGGTATGCTTGGTTAGAAGCAGGAAAGATACGATACAAACACCGACATGAGCTACAGTGACAGAGCTCTGCTCTTTACTGGGGCATGAGCACACACACACACACACACACACACACACACACACACACACACACACACACACACACACACACACACACACACACACACACACACACACACACACACACACACAGTCGTAGACAGAGTCAACTGAGCCAACCATGAGGAAAAGGAGAGCAGAGGATTCATTTCAAGACTCCGAGCCTGACGATGAGGATGGTTGGATGAAATAGAGGGAAAGAGTCACTGAGGGAGGGCTTATATTTGTATGTTTGTGTGGTGCTTTGTCCCCTCAGCTCCCCTGCTGTATGAATTAAAAATAAAATCTGGTTTTGGCCGCTGAATCCTTCAGCTCAGCAGCAGACCTGGACCCAGTGCCATTTCCCTCTGTCTCCCTAACACTTGAACTCTGGCACACTGCTCCTGCTAATTGCTTTTGTGGCCAAAAATAACACAAAATTTGCCTTTTCACCGGCGGTCATCGAGTCTCAGAGGTCAGTACCAGAAATTCAGACAAATGAAATCAAGACGATCATCGTTGGACCCAAAAAGCCCCACTCATACATAGCGGAAGTGAACTTAAACAAGCTTATACCATCTACAGCTTGCAGGACATCAATAATACTTTTTCAAATAAAATATTTATTAAAACTACAAAGAAAGTTTGCTAAAATAAAATAAATACAAACAAATGATTCCTTATGGTGTCTTATACACCCAGCAACATTTTTTTCCACTTAAATATTTACTCACTAACTTTCAGTTTAACCTGTTAAAATCTACGGTGTCAACTCTCCTAGGGTTCGGGTTGGGTTTTATTTAGCCACATACCAAATAGGAAAACTTTCACAAGCTAGAAGATGTTAACTCCTAAATGAAGTCTCACACATAAACAATGTTTCCAAGCAAACAAATGAAAACAGTAGTGGCCGTTAACCTAACCCAAACCCTAGAGGGTCAGTGTTGGATATTAAGAGGTTAATGTCCAGTACTTTAGCTGCTCTTTGTGTTCCGCGTTAATCATCCTGATCACATACGGAACGGCGGGTTTACCAAAGCTTCTTTAGCTGGAAGAAGGTGCCTGCTGCTGGAAATGAGATTGATGAGAGCGGTGATAGTGAACCAGAACAGTAAAATTGCTTAACGCTTCGCAGCTCTGAGGCACTGCGGGGCAAGGTGATAACTCTCACATTACAAATCGCTTTTTCCATCATTAATACAAAATACAGAGAACACTAACACCGAAACTAAGCACCCCAATCTTTGCTTATATGTTCTTGTACAGCACAGCACTTCATTTTTTATTCAGTGAAGCATTAAACAGAATAGGCAATTCCGAAAAGTCAGATTCTGTAGATATCTGCTAAACGGAGTGGGGGAGATTAAGTCAAACATCAAGAACAGCAAAGTGGGTGAAGACAGATCACGTGTTTAGATGAATTTGCTGATTATTGCCTGTGAAACATTCAGCAACATAACACGCTGCTCTGGGAGATTGGCAGCAGAGAGAAAACGTCACAGCTGGAGCTGCAATAATAGAGAAGACTGGCAAAATACTGCAACAAGCTGGTAATACGATGAGTAAAAATGAGCAACGCTGTGACTTAAAGCACAGGGAAAAACTGCCAATATCAAGTTCAGACTACTCCCCAACAGATATACACATAAAACAGTGCACGAATCCAAATCTCCTTCCTTCATGACAGATGGCCAAGCATTGGTCAGCAGCGCACAAGCAGTGGAGTGCATCCACAACGAGAACAAACAAACAGAGGCCTGAGGCCTTGTTAGGAAGTGAAGAAAAAGTCAAGAACAAATGCGTAATGAGTTTTACTGTCTGTCTCTGCAGTGACTCAGCCTCCCCCTCAATCCAAGCTGCCCTTTCACTCTCGCTGCATCTCCGGCCAAACCCAGCAATTTAAAAAGCAGAAATCTTCTCTCTGCAACTTTCTTTTCAAACTTGCCAGAGAGGCAGCACGGATGGAAGCAGAGGGAAGGTAAAGGGAGTGAGGGATGAGCAGCATCTAACAAACAGCCTTAATCTAAGCCATCATGACTATGATCCAAATCCTAGAAAGTGCAAAAAGGCGCTTAAATCAGTTATGGCACACTGACTAATGAGGTGAATAGAACATCACTCATGTCTTAACAATCAAAGCCTGTTGGAAGTTAAGTAAACAGTTTCTAAAGTCAGCGTGTTCAATGGAAATGGTGATAGAGAATGTATGTATTGTATGTATGTATGTATGTATTGGAATTTCAGGAGCAGGACCACGCCTCCCAACACGCTCCTTCCGGTTCTCATCTATATAGGTTCCCCCAGCTCTGCAAGCTGTTCATTCTCGTTTACGTGCCCCTCCCTCCCTCCTTGTTCTCAATCCTTTAACTTTTTCATTTCTATTCAGTACACGGGGATCTGCCAGGCCCGGGAGCCGTCGCCAGTCCCCTTCGAGGCCTTCCCCAAACCGCAGCTCAATTCATGTCAAAGCATCACTTTTACCTAGTAAAACGCTGTCAAACCTAAAATGAGGACGTGGGCCCAGCTAGTGAAATACAAAAGGCCCACGCTAATTTTGGTATTTTCAGATAGTAGAAACATTTTTGTAGTTCTCTAGTCGTTCAAGGACGCGTCCCAGACTTTCCATGTGAGCACTGCAGGAACTACAAACTGCAAAAACTTCCTGGAGTATACATAGGTCCCCTTAGACCATTAAAGTGGGCTCTTATTTCCATGTAAGTACCCCAAAACTAGTAAGACACAAGGCCAAAGTTTGCAGGGTTTCTAGTGTGCTTGAAGTATCTGAAAAGGTCCTCTGCAAACATCAATTTGCCAGATACCACAGGGCACCTTGGTCTTGTAGAGTGCAAGGACCAACAGATTCTGAGAACAGCGTATTTAATCAGTGAATTTAGAAGCATATCACTGTTTGATATTGGCTTACGACTTCAGTTGAGGCAGTAAGGATGCTTGTGTTCTTTTCAAAGTGCCTGAAGGAAGAAGCACAAAGGGACAGAGCAGACAGAATAATGAGTATTCTGCAAAGAAAGAGTAGGGTACGTTTAAATTTGATGGATGCCTTTTTTTCCAAGTCAGCCTGCTACACGGGACGCCTGCTCATGCCCACCGGCTGACGCAGAATAGTCACCTTGGTTCACAAACCTCTCCATGATTTCAAAGAAATGGAAGCGGGAAGTAGGACAGGACGACACAGGGGTGCAAGGAAAATAGGCTGACTGCCCGGTGAGTGAGATGAGCTTCAAGGTGCACAAATGAGATGAGGTTGGTTTAGTTTGGCACCAAGGAAGAGTTAGAGGAGTGGGACATGCAGGGAAATGGACTGAAACTAAATGCATAAAAGTATTTTCGGCTTTGCAAGGTTCTGGGTCCAAAACTGGTTTTGCATGTGATCAGAAGCACCCTGCTGTGGATACTGACATTGCTGCATTGCTACAATATGATGTCATAAATGCTTTGTGTGTGTGCACACACACATAAAGAAAAAAGGCCATTGGTGGTGTTTCTTTGTGGCTTTCCTGGCAAAAACAAACCTAATTATATCCAGATCCCCTCTCTCCCATCTCTGGGTGCATTTTCTGTTATGCAAGGCGTCAGCTGCTGAACAAACCC
This sequence comes from Rhamphochromis sp. 'chilingali', assembly GCF_963969265.1. Lineage (NCBI taxonomy): Eukaryota > Metazoa > Chordata > Actinopteri > Cichliformes > Cichlidae > Rhamphochromis > Rhamphochromis sp. 'chilingali'. The sequence continues at coordinate 28,559,068 of NC_137950.1, forward strand.
AGTACGGAGGAACACTCCTAGCAGCAGTAATCATCACCATGGCTGTACCACCAGTTGGCAGGAAGAAAGGAACGATCAACAAAAGAATATAAATAGATGATGGAAAGCGGCCTGGATCTCATGTCTAAATAAACAGAGCGAGGAACGGGGAACGACTGTGTGAAGAAGTGTGTGTCTGTGTATGCGTTTGCGTGAGTGTCACTGTGTGAGCTGCGTTATGTAATCACTGTCAGACAGGTCCAGCTTCATGTGTTGCATTCCTGATTCTTGATGTGATGCTTCCTATTAAAATACCTTAACTATTTCATATGCGCTACTTACTGACACATTCAGCTGCACACTAGAAACAGTCATTGTGACCACTGTGTTCACTGTAAGCACGGAGAAATTATAAAACAGAAACATTGCAAAGGAAAAGCTCTTTGCTTTGATGGGTCAAATTATTTTATATATTTTCTCTCCTCAGTTTCTCTCTCGTCTGAAGCGAGCAGTTTAAGAGCTAAAAAACTGTCCGAAACCAAGCAGTTTTTATATATGTGGCACTAAACTCTAACTCAGGTCTGATTCTCAGCAGTGTGATATCAGTCAAGTCTGAATTCATGCAAGATTTCTGTCACCCACCTGACCTAAGTGCCTTTCTGCCAGAGTGAGCGCCTGAGTGATTTCGACAGATGTAGTGTAGTTACAAGTGGCCCTTCACATGCTGAAATTCAGCATCCTGATCCAACCACCTCGGCTTCAACTGCACACCCACCAAAAACCTCTATACACAACAGAATACACTCAAATAGATATGCCAGAAATCCTGACTTTAAGTAATCTGATTACACCTAAATGTTTTATGTAATGTTGTTACTTAACCACAGTGTAGAAAATTAACTCCATGGAATCTGGTCACATTAAATTTACTTGATTTAATGGTTTAATTATATGAAGTAAGTAAGTAAAATTTTATTTTGCCTTTCTAGATAAAAAGATCTCAAAGTGCTTCACAAAAAAAACAAAAACAGACAGAAGGTAACAAAATGCAATTCGAAAAAGATGTTTTTAGTTGTTTTTTTAAAAGAGAATAGAATAGAATAGAATAGAATTCAACTTTATTGTCATTGCACATGCACAGGTACAGGGCAACGAAATGCAGTTTGCATCCATCCAGAAGTGCTTTAGTGATATAGATATATTACAATAAATATAGATATGTAAATATATTACAGAAATGGGTCTATTATGGTATGTTATAATGTACATGGTATGAAGTATGTTGTGAATATTCTATAACTATAAGTATGTACAGGCTGTAGTGAGTACAAGCTATGTACAGGCTATGAACAGGATATAAATATGAAAAACTATACAGAATATGAAATAAATAACTTTACAGAATCTGAGATATACAGCTATACAGAACTATGCAAGTTGTAAACAGTTGTAGGATTAAAGATTATCGTATGTACAGAATGATTATTACAGAGCTATACAGTAGTGCAGAGACTACTGAGTCCACAGATCTTAAGCTCAGTGGGAGAGAGTTCCAATAACTAAACCGTCAGTTTTATATATTTTAGTTGCATTTTACTCCAAGAATCTTTTTTTGTGCGTATTGCATTGGGTGCATTTTTCATTTTAATGAAAGTTGCTGACTGCAGTCTTGAAGTCAAACATCTGTGCAGAGGAACAGCAGCATACTTCACTGAATACCAATTCACCACCAATTTTAAGTTCTTGACATTTTCCAAGTTCAGTTGGGTCCATGCTGGAGTTCTACAACTTTGCCCTTCACACACACAAACAAACCAGGTAACAACTGTGAATAATGTAAAGACTCTCAGCCGGCACCAAACAGTCAATCATTATCAATGCAATAAACATGCCATAATTCACGGGTTCTCCCCTGGTCACGACATGCTCATGCGGTTTAGGGGATAATCTAATAGGATCATTAATTTGCCCGGTCCTTGCTTAATCCACACTCAATCAGTCGAGATTGTTCCTTCAGCAACAGGGGCTGAGGCTGATTAGCATTCCACTGAATGAAAGACCATATTTAACTGACTGCATGGGAAATGAGAAGGATTACAGAGCAAACGTTGCTTTGTCTCACTTTGCCCGTTTGCTCCAGTCACGTGTTCTAATTGACTCACTAATCACTCTTACCAATTAAGCATCAAACCTCCACAACAATACAGGGATTGTCTTATCACGTTGCAGCTTTGGGGGAACACGAGTGAATGTTATCTGGAGGGAAATTATAAGCATATCTTCAAGAAAAAGTTGAAAAATTGTCATCAAGACACAAGTGATGACAAAGATACTCTGATTTCTGCTCTTTTTAGATCACGAGTTTTTAATCAATCATTAATGGACTTTGAGTGTCACTGAGGCCGCAGTTTTTTTAATGTGACAAGCGCAGACTAAATGCCAAAGAGGAGATAATCTACCGTGAAGCACATCGCTGATCCCAGAGTGAAGATAGAAACGATAAGCAAATAATTAGCTGACTAAAGAGCAAAATGGAATTAACCTTTGGGAGGGCAAAGTCTGGCCAAGAGATAGTAACTGTAGCAACATGAGGCATATTTAAGAAAGAAACAAATGTTCATATAATTATTTAGTAAAAAAGAGAGAAAATTAAACTTTGCCGAGTGCACAGCAACCATCTACGAGAAATAAGATGCATTAATAGATCAAATGAATTATCAATCCAATAGACAGACAGAGTACTGGAAGCATGTGAGCATCCTCATGCAGTCTCACACAGACTACGCACATGACTTTAGAGCAGTACGATCCATCTCCCTGACATGTTATCGGTCTGTTCGGTGAAATATTTATCTTCCTCCACATCTCACCAGCACTTGGCCAGACAGATGTTCATCCTGGAAGCATCCGAGCGTGGCAGAATGACTGTTTGTGTGCGTGCGCAAAAGCACAACTCTGGAACAACCTTCTGTTTGCAGCACTTTAATGGTCCTGTGTGTGTGTGTGTGTGTGTGTGTGTGTGTGTGTGTGTGTGTGTGTGTGTGTGTGTGTGTGTGTGTGTGTGTGTGTGTGTGTGTGTGTGTGTGTGTGTGTTCACAGAGCACTGTGCTGGCAGGAAGGACTGGCTGTTTGCAATTTCTGCAAGGGAAATGAGGATTTGGGCCTGTGAGTGTTTTTGTTAAGGTTTTTTTTTCCGTGTGTGTGTGTGTGTGTGTGTGTGTGTGTATGTGTGTGTGTGTGTGTGTGTGTATTGTTTGCAGTTTGTGAACACCTGACAATTAATCCATTTATCTCATCCTCTGAGGTTTGACAGAGAGCCGCACCAGGCATTCATAACTAAACAAAGTGTGGGTCTATCTGCTAACTAAGGATCGCATTTTCTGTCCTGACAGCTTTATGATTAAGCTCCGGTTGTGGTTAGGACAGTAAAAATAATTGGCAACCACCGGAAAAACATGTTGGCTTAAAGAAACCAAGATCAAATGTTGGTATGAGTTGGGATGAAAACTGCAAAACAGCCAATGTGGTTATTGGAGACTCGGTTTAGTTTTTCTCCACCACAAAAATGAGCTCACGAGAGGCCAAGCATATTTACCTGACATTACCTCAAGAGCTGAAGAGCAAACGTAATTTAAAATAAAAGGAAAACAGTACAGAATCAGGAGTCTTCCACTTTGAGCTTGCTGAAATGATCAGCTGTTTCAGGTGATAAACGATGAGTCTGAAACCAAAGTCAGCTGATTTCACTGCATTTTTGGCTCCAGCTTCCCTGCCAACCTGAACTGGAGGAGCAGCTAAGAAGAGTTCTCAAATCCTGCATTATCATTTTATTTTGTTTTTGTGTAGTTGGAAACAAAACGTGTGTAGTAAACACCACCTTGGCCACAGGTACACTGAGATTTTTGGCGTACCTTGTTTTCAATTTAACATCTTGTTTGAAAGGTGTGATTTGCAGCTTCATCCTGTTAAAGACACTGGCCCTGTTAATTAAAAGGAAAGAAAATATAACAAATGTTGAACTGATAATGAAAAGAGCTGCCTTTGTAAGCTGGAAAGGTTCTTCAAAGTTCTCCTTCGCAGTTTTAAACAAGAATCTATCCAAAAATCCCACAACCTAAATCCACTGATATTTTACTTACTGCTGCCATGGCCATAACAGATTGCTAGTATGATGAGAAGGAGATTGAATAGGTAGCAGCTAGCCCTCAAAGCCAAGGTTAATAGATCCATCAGAGCAACATCGCAGGGCACAGACACCACGTCCCATGACAGATGAGTGATTTGGAAAAGAGGCAGAGGTTATACAAGCTATTAATAACAGAACTGGTGTTACACTGCAGCGTTCGTGACAAGTTAAAGTGTACTCAAACACACTGAAGAATTATATACACAAACACTTAGAGCCCACACATGCATAAACCTTTGTGAGTCCTTATCCCAAGTTAATTTTGGTGGTAACAACCCAAAGCTCTGTCCGTGGTAAATGCTTTAAAATCAATTTAATTTGTTAAGATTTTGTTTCTTTTGATCACTCAAGGAAGGAAGGCAACAAAGCAGGAAAGAAACAAGAGAAGAACAGAACAAGGTCAAAATAAATAAAGGAGAAAAGAATCTACGAAGAGAAGCAGAGAAACAGAAACCTAAAAAAGAACATCTAGGTAGTGAACCTACTTCAAAAGACCTACTATCTGATACATGCCTCCCACCCAGGTATGGATGGGGGAAACACTTGAGAGAACAAAGGAAAGAAAACAAGCAGCGTTAAGAACATTGTGACCTAGCTGCCTTCATCAGCGATGGTGTAGAGAAGCCAGTCTATATGTGTGTGTGTGAGCATATATGTGTGTGTTAGCATGTGTCATTTGGTGGCAGGAGACGAGAACGTGGGGTGAGTCAGAGCCTACATAAACAGCAGCAGGTTCATATCATGTCGTGGCGTAAATTACTGTAAAGCCAAGACAGCCATGTGGCACCATTAGAACCTGCTGCGGCGCTGGCTGCCAAACAGATTAACCAGCGAGAGGAGATCTGGCAACCCCAACGAGGACGGAGAGGCAGGGACGCACCAGGTGGAGACCGAAACAGACAGTCTACAAAAAAAATGCAAAAATAAATGAGTGAAAGCCACCAGCCTCAAGTTATTTACTGTTAGTATTTAATGAAAATAGATGTTCTTTCTTCTGGTTGGCTGATCAGGAACTCCCAAAACTTCATCGTTCTTTAAAAAAAATAAAAATGTTTGCAAGATGGGCCAGCAGACTGGACTGGCACCTCCTTCCTTTGAAGAAGAAAGAAAAAGAGGTCCATATCTGATGTGCAGCTTGTGAGTGGGGGGGGGGACTTTCCTCGATGTATTTGTAATATTTTAAAACACCATTATGTTTTTTTTATTGCTTATTTTAATGACCTTGACTTTTTCCACCCATTCTACCTTACAAAGAAAATAGCACTAACATCATATTTTGACCACAACTAAAGCAGAGATGGAACAGTACGCAGGTTGGTTTAATAAAAATATATAAATATTTACTATAAATACAGGACATTTACCATAAAAATATTATCTTAAAGAAAACTTTTGTTTCTCTGTCACGTGACAAAAGTTTCAACTGTGTTTCTGAATGAGAAAGCTCCTGGATAACAACCACAAAAACACCAAACTGTCAACAGTTGATAAGGAAAGTTTCCACTTTGTTCTCCCGTCTGGGTGGGATACAAAATGTAACCAGATTAAACACACACAGGAAAGGTCATCTGCTCTATGTGGTTGCCACGGAAATGGGGAGGGCTCATGCGGCGCTGGTGTGTATTTGACTACAGTCACATGTCAAGGTGACCTCCTGTCATCAAGTTTTACTGTGCGTGTGTGCGCATGAGCGTGACTTATCTTCATATACTGCTGTTTGTCGTGGCATCAGCTGGTGTAGAAACATTCCCAGACATGGTACAGACGGGGGTTTGTTGTCACCACATGACATTTTTAGCATAGGTACCATGGTCATTGTGTTTGTTCACATATTAGGTCTCCGTTTGTGTGCTGGTAATGACTCAGACATTTCTTTGGTAGAAGCTGCTTTCTACCAATCTGGCTGTTCTGTTTTTTGTGTGCTTTCTCACAAAGTCCCACCGATAACGACAGAGAGGTCTTTATTCTCACGGAGGAAACGTTCCAATCAGCAGGAATCGGATTAAAATGGATGCTGGCATCACCTCAGGTGCTTTAGTGTCTCTTGTGAACATTTGAACAAATCGCCAAGCGCTCTTTAATGAGGAGACAACAATTTCAAGGCCACTTGCTCCTAATGTGAAAGTTCAAACTGAAGTAGTAAAAATGATGAGAACTTGGGTCCAATTCAGCTGCATGTTTCACCTGGACGCTTATTACCTGTACCAAGGATGTTCAGCTTGTCTGTTTCCCTGTTTGTCTGAAGGATTACTCAGACAGGTATAAATGGATTTGCATGATAATATTACCAGAAGCCGGGCTTTGCCCAACACAGCAGGGACTGTTTTAGTGTCAAAATCAGATCTGCATTTGTCTAGGAATTTTTACTATGAAGACACGAGAATTGATCGGACAATTCACATTACATCTTCACAAACACATCAATTTAAATAAGAAAAACAGCCCTCATCTCTTTCTGGATCCAGTGACTCAGTTCATGCATGGTGTGGAGGGAATGCTCAGCCTTGGCGGAGGTTATTGAATGCTGCTCGTACAGATGCCTGCAGGCAGCCCTTGAGCAGATTGTGGAGACAGAGAAACCAACAAATATCACCCCCAAAGGGTAAAACTAACAAAGAACAGTACGGTTAGAGAATACACCTTACTGCATTCACTGTATTTTGTCATTTTCAAGGGTTGGATGGAGAAGTGCGGCCATGGTTTCAGTCTTGTTTGTTTGTTTGTCCGTGTGTAAGCCCACAAGACATTCAGAAGGAAAAATTAGTAATACATTTTAATTAAATCTGGTGGAGTGTTGGAACACAGGCCAAAACACAAGTGATGAGTTTTTAGTTTCAGATCCAGGAACCACTGAAGTATTTTTTTCAAATTATGAATTAGATCATATTCTTATATTTCTGTTTTTCCCGCCTCCAGATACAAAGATGGATTCTGGTATGTTATTAATCGTTTAGTTAGCAGTAATTAGCAGGTGTCTGTTCAGCTGTATATGTACGTTGCATCCAAGTTTTCTGACCTTAGCGGATAAGTTAGCTCTCCAACCTCTCATCCAGCGGTTCTCCCAGCAGTCTGGCCGGCCGAGCACAAAGGAAATTTTACCACCTTCTTAAACAAAATCTAGGAATCTGTTAAATTTCCTTTCCACTGATATGTAGAAAAAGGCTACCTGTGATTTTGAGCTCTCTCGTGAGTATAGCTTACATTAGTGTTATGGCTTCACACTGAGAAGCCTTCTCACTGAAGACCGTGCTGCTGATCATCCATCACATATCAACAAACACATATACAGAGGGGTTTTTAGAGCTCCCAGTCACCAAAGCTTTAAAGCATGTGACGCACCGCACAAAAGAAGCAGTGCATAACATTGCTGCTAATGTGAAGAAAGCAATTAGCAGTCCCGTACTGCATTATATACAGTATGTGGGAGTGATGAGCTGAGATATATGCACCGTTATGTACCGTTAGTGCTTTGCTGCTGTCCCTTATTATTTGTTTCCAGAAAATGGATGTTATTTGCCTCTGCTCAGCCAGTGTGACAATCACGGCGCTAAAGACGCCCTGCTTCAACGCCCTCAGGAGACGGGAATACAGCGCCGATATGCCGTGTGTGTGCACGCATGTGCACGTGCATGTGAATGTGTGTGAAGTCAGCCAATTTCCCTTTCAGATGAGCTCTTATCTGTGTGCAGGCAAGCAGCAGGAGAGTCAGCGCCCCCTATTCCACAGATGCAGCTTTGGAAGGAGTGAGGGAGGGGTGAACTTCCGGCAGCCATATATGGAAGTGCTGGAATCTCCCCCCTTCCGTGACAGGGCAACCCATTTTTTTATTCACCTCACGTTCAGCTCATACCACAGGAAAGCTGACGGGGTGGTAGGAGAGGCGAGAACGAGGACGTGAGGGAGGAAGGGGGGGTAATGGAAAGAGAGGGAGTCTCCACGGCTGCCGTGTTGAAGGAAGAAGATCATCATCGTCATCGCCTCACAGTGACGCATCTGATTCAGCCGGTGCACCAGTTGTTCTCAGATTTACACGTGAACGAATGCATGTTCACGCGATCACATATGTTCCCACAAAGTATTCATGAACACCGTAAACGAGGTCAGGTTTTAAATCTGAAAATGACGGGAGAAGATTCATCTTGGCACCGCTTTCTCCGCAAGGGTACAACATATGAAAGCGTATCAGCACATGTGTGATGCCAAGATGTGCCGTTTATCTCAAAGGAGGCTCTGTGTGTGTATGTTAGTAACGAAAGGATCAGATAATGACACATTTCTGCTTTTTAAACCCCTCTAAGCACATCTTCATCCCCTCTATTCTTCTCTCAACCTCAAATTTCACTTTAAAAGCCACTCCAGAGCAACATCTCCAATTGAACAAGCACACATACATACATACAGCAATCTTCCATAAACACCTGCTTTTTCTTCACCCCTCAGGCCTTTCCCCTTTAATTACAGTCTAATTAGTGTAAGAAAAGAAAAGAGCAGAACAGGGGATCCACACCCTTGTCTCTTCACACTCTTTCTATTGAGATCCAATCCCTGCAACTTTCCTTTCATCCTCTGCCAAGCCCCTGCTCCCTGGCAGCCTCCATCTCTCCTTATCTATCTCCCTCCAGCTCAAGTTAGATAACTTACCGATGTGCTAAAGGCTGCTGACATGCTGCAAACACACAGCAGACGCCGGCAGTTATGTTGTATGACAGCTATGGAAGCTGTGTCGTAACAGAGCAGTTGGTGAAATCTAAATAATACAGAGTGCAACTCCATGCACTGTGCACCTGCACTGAGCTGATGCCTTCTGGATGTTGATTTAGGGTCCAGTTTGTGTAGTCTATGTAAAGAAATGTAAAACAGCACAAAGGATGCTCACAGCTCACTGATATTTCTAAGAATTTTAAGTCCACACATTTAAGAGGTAAAATGGCTGAAACACAAAAAGCATCTCGTTTTTCTGGGTACATTTTGTTCTTTGTGGGTGTTCTTCTTACTCCCACAGATGACTAGCCAAACATGCACAATATTAACAAAGTAAAATGCTTAGCTACAGCTGCTAGCCATCTTAAACATCATCTGCCCTGTGAGGAAAAGAGGAAGGTCTTCTTTCGACACTCAGTACTGAGCCGGGGTTAAACAGGCAGAGCTGAAAATTGAAGAAAAAACTGAGTTTGCAGCTGTAAAATTATTACCGTTATTAACAAACACTCACTACCTTCTTGAGCTCAACCGGTCACTTTATTAGGTACACGTTGCTGGATATCCGTTTACCTCCAGAAGACCTTTAACTCTCCATAGCACAGATTAAACAAGGTGCTGGAAACATCCTCACAGATTTTTAACCTTACTGATGTGACTGCATCACACAGCTGCTGCAGATTTATGAGCTGCACACGTGATGCCAATCTTCCATTCTACCACATCCCAAAGGTGCTCTATTGGATTGAGATCTGCTGACTGTGGAGGTCATTTGAACTCACCGTCATGTTCAAGAAAGCAGTTTGAGATGATCTGAGCTTTGATGTGTTATCCTGCTGGAAGCAGCCAACAGAAGCCCCACCCCTGGATCTTCTATTGTCCAATTTTGGTGAGCCCCTGTGAACTGTAGCCTCAGTTTCCTGTTCTTAACTGACAGAAGTGACACCTACTGTGTTCTTCTGCTGCTGTAGCCCGCTGGCCTCCAACAACAATGTTCTACACATTCAGAGATGATCATCTGCATATTTTGGTTGTCATGAGTGCTTATTTGAGTTACTGTTGCCTTTTTATCAGCTCAAAGCAGTCTGTTCATTATCCAAAACTACTGCTCACTTTTTGAGAGTGTTTTCTGTAAATTACAGCAGTTTCTGAAAATACTCCAAATGTATTCAAATTCACTTAAATTCAGTTTCTTTCTCATGCTCAGTTTAAACTTCACCAAGTTTCCTTGACCATGTCTACATGTGTGAATGCATTGAGTTGCTGGCATGTGATTGGCTGATTAGATATTTGTGTTAACAAGCAGTAGAACACGTGTGTTCTTGTGTGAAATCATCTTGTATGGGATTTCTCGCAAAAACGAAGAAAGTAGATGTACATAAATAACAATAAACAGCAACAGATGCATTAAGCATCATAAGTGAAGCATTAGGGTACATTACTGTTGGTTTCATGCTCGAAGTGTTTTTTAAACCACTAAAGCTAAGAAATACTGTCCTGAAGTACTGTAAGCTGCAGTTGCACCAAACTGCTGATGCAAATTTAATAAAAGCAATGACTATTTGACAGAAACTGAAATTGTACCATCATATTAATACCTGCGAGATCTGTGTAAATAGAGAAACTGTGGAAATTTAGGATCAGCAAATTCTTGGCATCTGGCACTCTTGTGAGCTGCATGCTAACTGTAAGCATGCTTTTTAAGCAATCCTCTTTAGCTCTGCATTTTTATTTTTTTGGCTTTTTGCACACTATTTTTCAAAAAGTTTTGCAGCCCTACAACTAGGTTGTTTGTCCAGTGCTCATATGCACATAAGCATCAGACACTTTAGCTGCTCCACTTTCATGAAGATGTACTATACATTAAATCAGTCAATGCACAACAAATAAAAGCGCCACAGAGTGTTAGCCGTGACTCTGAAAACATAAATTAAATTAACTTTTATATCAAACATGTGCATAACTGCATCCCCTTCTACCTGCACCGCTCCCATCTTACATAACACCATCACACACCCCACAACGCTGTCAGAGACCGTCACTGTGACGCTCACAAACACGACTGCTGCCCAACGATCAGTGACAAGACACACAAAGCTAGAACAAACCCTGAAGCTTGAGGAGGCACAGTTTTCTGCAGGGACTGAAGCACAAAGCCTGCGATATAACGCTGAACAGAGACAAAAGAGCTGAAAGCACTGTGACTAATCAGAGAAGAAAATCACTGGTTTGAAACAATTACACTGGAGTAATCTGGCCTAAGCAAAGCATCTGGATTCAATAGGTTTTTATGCACATGAGCAAAGAGGCCGGAGGCTTGTTTTCACCTCAGACAACCTTTCAAATGTGAACAAAAGGAAAAATGACCAGACTGGTTTAATCTACCCGATCAGTACAGAGGTGGGACTCGACCCAGAAATATCCTTTTGTGGTGTGAAAGAAGGAGGAGGTGGAAATCCTGCTGAGAGGTCTCTGCCAAAAACCCTTCACTTCCTCAGTCAATCCACTGCTAACCTTTAAGGTTCAATTTCCTGGCAGATGTCCTGCTTCTCACCTGTGGTGCTTATGAGCTGAGGTGAGAACTCTAATAAGAAAGCAATGAACTAATAAAACAAAAAGAGGTTGTGGTACAAAGAACAGAAGTTCTAAAAATAACCAGAAACGATTAATGTTGATAGCAGTTCTCTGCTTATTCGTCCACTTGGCTAAACTGAAAAGTCTGTGTTCATAGAGAAAAAAACCTGAACAGATTGTACGTGTGACAGTGGGGATAAAGTGTTCGGTAGTATTACTCACAACACTCCCAAAACACGCACACGCGACAAAAAATCCTCCCTGGAGAACAAATACTTTGGGCTTAGTAGGAGGACTGCCTTATGTCTTTCGGAAGTTGGACCTGATAGTACGACAGTATTTTACGGAGGATTTATGACTCCAATCGGTTGATAACATTCTCTGGTGACAGTCAGGCAATACAAAAACTAACATAGCATCTTAAGGAGAGATTGATGCTGCAATTGAGACACTTTGAAAGCTTCTGTCAATAACAGGAGAATCAGAGGTGGGATGGTTTCTTTCATCACCTGTATATCTCACAGGGAAGCAAACAAGCGCCTGTCTACATTTCAATCCTGTCTTTTGACAACTGCCTCAAATAATAATTTCTCCTCAGAAAATCATTCACTGCAGTTCTGCTTTAAGCAACAAAACAAGGCATGAAGTTATCACATATTTTTATCAATGAATCTATGATTTTTCTTTTGTTAACTGAAAAACAGAATCTTTTGATTCCTGGTATGGCTCAACCAACAGTCCAAATCCAAACACTTACAGAAGCAGGACTCTGTATATGTTCCAGCTTGTTCACTATAAAAAGCAGTGAACAACATATAGATATTAATAATTACTTTGTACAGCGTTTCGTTGAGATCGGTCCATCGGTGCCAAATGACCATAACAGTCGCTTTTATATTGTCCAAACCTCAAACAACCCCCCCATGAGCGAGTCCTCGTTCTATTCTAGCGTCTTTACCTTACAATATAAAGCACCTTGAGGCAACTGTTGTTGTGATTTGCCAGTTGATTGGGGGTTGATGGGAGGCAGATAGGACAAAAGGCAAACTACATGAGAGAGAGCCAGAGTTTAATAATTGCTAATGATTAAATGCAGAGTGAAGCATAAACACAGAGGGGAAAGAGAAACACCAAGTGCATCATGGGAATCCCCCAGCAGCAGGGTCACCTGATCCAGCCTATATGCTTTATCAAAAAGGAAAGTTTTAAGCCTAATCTTAAAAGTAGAGATAGTGTCTGCCTCTGAAATCCGAATTGGGAGCTGATCTCACAGAAGAAGGGCCTGAAAGCTGAAGGCTCTGCCTCCCATTCTACTTTGAAATAATCTAGGAACCACAAATAAGGCCGCAATCTGAGAGCAAAGTGCTCTAACGCATTGATAAGGTATTATGTGGTCTTTCAAACACACAACTTGTGCTGTGTGGCCAGTAGAAAAACTTTAAAATGGCTCAATGCATATACAAATACCACAAACACACCACAAAAAAACATCAACTGACCTACTGATCTCCCTTTAGTCCACTCTCACCATCAAACACCTGAAACAATCGAGGCAGCCTCGCCCTGACACTCGAGCTTCATTCAACAACCTGAGCCTGCAGTACTCCTGGGATTACAATGCTTGGCTGAATACACTCCTGATCAAACATACAGATGGCATTTGTTCAGCAACCACAACAACCCGAGGAAACACAGTGTACACACACTGTCAGTGGGTAGCAAACGCGTCTCCGTGTAGTATCTACACACAGTCCTCTGGGACTTTTTTCTTGACATTTCAATCCACACAGACCGATAACTTCACTTCATAGTTTGGCTCTGTGATGATGTGCAATCTCACATCAGAAAAAAACAAAACGCACAGTGCCAGCCACTCTCGCAGTACAGTACGGGAGCTGACAAACAAGTGAAACACACACATATAGTCATGAGGCACTACTGCCCACACACACTCACTCGCATCCACTGATGTGAGTCATCCAAAAATTAGATTCAGCATCTTGCATTTCAGCAGCAGAGCAGAGAGGTTAAGACTTTGGTCTTCTGCTGTTGAGTCCAACTTATTTTGCTCCGGCAGCTAACAGTCAGGCAAACAAAGAAAACAACAGGAGGCAGAGAAAACAAAACCAGCGTTCATCCACCAAAGGGTCATTGTGTGCTAGAAACACAAAGGATTAAAAACAACCATCGTATTTACCACATAATACTCTTGGAGGTGTGTTAACAGCTTCACAATGACATCTGTAATTTAATTACAGTTTTCAACCCTATAAAAGAACAACATCAAATTACTAGCAGACAGTCCTCAAAGTTGTATTTTCAAAGTTCAGCCGCTGCTAAAGAGCATCTTGGACTGCAGCAGCTTATCACACTTGTTGTTCTGCGAGCTGCAGAGCAAAACCATTACTGTCACTCCTCAAGTCAACTAGATGGAGATGATGAATGCTTTATTGTTATTCCAAAAGAGCATACACAGGTTATTTTCTTATTACTTTCTTAAAGCACTCACCTGCCATGGATGTCTTCTGGGGGAAGAGGGATTCTCTTCATAACTGCTTGTTACCAAGTATGATGCACAATGGAGGAACATAAACTTTCTAAATAAACACTCACGTTTTAGTCTTTGGCCACCATTGAGCAGAATAATGGGTGACCTTTCTCCACTCATAATTAAATCCACCTCCATGTGGCAATTAAAGGCAGCCGCTCACCAACACTGACACATTAAAACAAAAAGAAGTATTTTTTGCCCCAAAGTACAAATAACACCTTTCTCGGACTGTTTTCTGTTCTATAAATTGTATCCACTTCATATCAATAACTAATAAAGCTTTTTCAAACACACTTAGATAAAACATGCAAATACTCAGTCTGAGGAAAAGGTGGAATAACCTGGACATAACCAGAACATGATAAGATTCAATCAGCCTCTCAGCTAATCGTCTATGAATGTGCATCACTGAATTGGTGTAGCCGAACTAATGTTTTCAATCATTAAAGGCAAGTCAAAGTCTAATTTAAACTGGGGACTTTACACAGAGGCATGCCCTCTGTGGGTACATGCTGTTAGACACTTTACCGCAATATCATGTTCTGTAAGAGATGATCACCATCCTAACACCACAGGAGTGCATTCCTGTCATCCTGTCTGCATCTTCTTTCCTCGGTGGAGAAACAGACGTGAGCGTTGAAGCGAGCACCTTCAGGCCTTTTCATCTTCCACGCTTATAATGAATTAATAAAGACCTGTTAGTTTCTTTAGCAGTCCCACACAAAGCTCATTGGACCAGCAATAGGCCTGCCATTACACTACCAACTGCCACACCAGTGAGCATCAGCCTCCTACAATCAGGGGTCAGACTGGCAGCAGCGCTCTGCTTCAGCCTGCTGATGACAGGAAGAAAACCCAGAGCTGCATTTCTGCAGGTTGGCATTTTCATACCCGACCCCTGAGCAGGGCGTTCTTTGGACAAGACAAAACCGCATCCTAACACAGATTTTCACAGAAGCTGAAACTGATGGTCACATTTTTTCTTTTTCATCTTTTTAATCCAACATAAGTTTACTTGTGATAAACATTTGGCAGTTTATCTGACATTTCTTATGACCAAAGGGTCAGCGGCACATTCGGTTTGCCTGACTTATCCAACAAAAACTTCTTTTAAAAACGGAGTCAATCAACGGAGCTGTCCAGTCACATCAGGTCAGTTCTGTTTTTACTACGACACACCTCAGCAGGAGCGAGAGTGTGGGGAAAGGGAACAGCAAAGAGTCAGCAGTTTGGAGGCGTTTCATTTCCTTGTCTGCTCCACTCCGTGTGTGAGGAGGTGCAATCACAGAGGAAGGAGAGACTAAAATGGCTGCAATTAACATCACCATGCTGTACATGTCTTTCCAATGGTGTAGTGGGGGGTATCAAACATAAGGCCTGCTCCAATCTGGCCTACTGGACCACTTCGCAGATAAAGAAGACCACCCCCATCACCATTAAGCAAAGATTTAAGCCCAAAGAAATGTGCTGACAGATTTACTACAGCGGCATTTCTTTATTATGTAGGAAAACTGAGATGTTCTGTTGCAAGTGCACTTCTTTTTCATATTATTAAGATATTCTGGGGATTAACTGTGCAGATAAACCTCTTTACACTGACAGAAAGGGCAGTTTTACTGCTTCACCCCAGTAAAAACTAAATAAAGGGGGCTGCATGTGGCCTTGATGCAAAATGAAACATCCCTGGTTTAGCGGTTAACACATTCGCCACAGACACAAATTCCCTTTGGGGTTGCATCAGGAAGAGTATTTGACATTAAACTCTTCTGTTGTAAACATGCGGCGTAATCTCTTGTGGCTTTCTAGGCAGTAAAGACTCTCACACTGAGCTAAAAACAAACTAGTGCAAAACACTTTTTAAAATCTTTACTAAGTTGTCTTTCATTATTTTGCTTTTAAATATGAATGAATATATTTAACAATATGCATTGATTTGGTGTGTTTGAAGTCACAAAGCTAGGCTCTGGAGGGACAGCTTGTTAATGTAACCCCGGGATCAGATTAGTAGAAGGTATCAGTATCACATCAGAAATGCAATTTAAAGTATTGTATTTATAGTATTTATAGTAAGATAATTTGTCATCAACTGACTAATAAACCTATCACAAGACTGCCCACTTCTCCATCACGCAACCACCATTTTTTTTACCTATCCTCCTTCATCATCTTCCACCTCCTCCTCCTCCTCCTCTCTGCAGTTTTCTATCCAGCTCAGGCTATAGAACCCACCCACAGGTCGCAACATAAGGCAGCTAGCCTCCTGCTTGTGCCCCTCTGATCCCTTGTTAGAGTCTTTTGAGGGTTTGTGTATCTGTGTGTTGGCTGAAGTCAGCCCCAGTCTGAAAAAATTCCTATAATTTCCTTGGCAGCCTAAATGGTAATGTCATGTTACACCATCCCGCCTCTGTCACACAAGGAACCATGAACTCTCGCTGAACCAAACCCCTCTTCAAGTACACCTTTGGCTCAGTAAGCACACATGCCCTTCTCCTCCTGCATCCACCAAGTCGTGTCCTGCACGAAGAAGCTTTTAGGCACTCCGACTCTTCTCTCTGAGCATTTTTGTGGAGGCGTATGGAACGGTGACAAGTCTCCTCACATAAAAGGAAAGCCCTTGTCGTACTTCCATTGCTGAAATCTACCTCGCCTGGAAAGCTGCCCTGAGTGCAGTGAAAGTCAAGAGTAACACTTCTCCACCTCCACCACAGACACTGCTGAAAAGGGGCTTTGTTGTGGAAATAAAAATGGAGGACATAATCATTTGCCACGTTTTGCCTCTCATCTTTCAACAAGTGCAGGGTGGTCTGCTCAGCGCATGCTGAGATATTTAAGAAACCTCTGACACCGAGAAGCAGTTTGTTTTCTTTTCTGCAGAGCAAAACCTTGAGCATGACTTTTCCAACCAGCATTTCAGATCCCAAATTGAATGCCAATTTGGGGCATCCAGAGTGCAAAATTACAGTTGACTTTTACAAATACCACCATGCTGATAATGACTCTGTCCTTTCTCTCTGAAGTGATCCAACTATCAACAGCACAGACACCTTAAGAAAAAAAGCCCAAATGTGAAGACTGCTGGGACCAACGGGGACCCCTTTTAGGATGCGCAGACTCCATAAATTAATGATCAGTCTCACTGAGGCAGATAATGTCAAGTTCACCTGCTCACAGCAGGATTTACCACTGAGGCTGACAGCTTCTGCTCTGCATAGTGTTGAAATAAATCACCCCAGGGCAAACTGTCAGTTTGCAGCATTTACATAACTGGCTCCCTCATCATTATTGCAAATGTAGCATTGTAGCATTGGGCACAGTTCAACCCTTTCCCTCAACCCTAAGGCAAATCAAATACTCCGTGCCAAGCAATTTAAATCAATTACACCTCGAGTCATTGATTATCTACCTGGAATTTGTTACTCCTAACATTATTAATCGCTGTAATGTGACTTTGCTGATTTGACTGGTCTGACTCTGATTTATTATCACTTATAACACGTTATAGGCTAAAACAGGACAAATTATTCACCTGTAAGAATTTTGAGACTAAAATCCGTCTCCAACAGTTCAAACTCAGAGCATCAGCTGTAGGAAAACGATGAATAAACTTGAGCTGTTCAGGACGCATTTCCTTTATCAGTAAATTCCTTCACAGCATATATAAACCGGCACTTCTATTACTACAGTGGTAAGACACAGTGCAGGTCAGCTGAGACAAAGTTATCCGCTGTCTCTCCTCTGAGCGCGTCCTCTAAACGCCGCGGTTCACCGGTGCAGCAGGTGTCTCCGAGCGGCAGAAGGACGCACGGTCGGCGGATCCGAAACAAACTACCAAAGAGCCCGGCTTACCTTGTAGACATTCTCCGTTATACGGTGCACCTCGTCGGTCCGGGACATCCTTGTAGGCGTGTCAGTCAGAACCATAGACTAAGATTTCCTTTCGGATGAGGCTGGGAGGGTTTTCCGAACTGTAACAAGGGGAATGAAACAGCTGTTCGCGGGAAAGAGCGGCTCCTGTCTGCCGTTCACTGAGAGAGAAGAGCGCGTCTGGACGTGGGATCCCTGCTTTTATAGGAAAGTCCTCCGCTGCGCCCACACCGGCTCCCCACGCAGCCAGTCAGTCAGTCGGTGCCTCTCGGTTGGAGCGCAGAGGCGGACTCACTCTGAGAGGGGCGGTGCTGCTTTCAAGGGCGGTGGGAAATAGAGTAACTTGCGACCTAAATTACAACAGTACATAAGGATGAAGCGGCAGGAGCCATCATTCTCCAGCGTATCACATTGAAGCCTGGGGGAAGGATAAAACGGATGTTAGCCTAACAATAAGCAGACATTAATTTAATTTAAAAATAAGAAATACGCTCTGTTAAAAAATCTCAAAACTGGATTTTGGCATGTGGATCTAAAAGAGAACAAAGCAAGGACGGAGCCAAAATGGAGTCCAGGGGTGGCACTGGCCTCCGTAAAATTTGCTTGGACCCCCAAACCTGTGCTACCCCAAAACGGCAGAGGAGGTATGGAGAAAAGGTGTGGTCCTCCTAAATACAGTTAATCAGTGTCCCCCAAATCTGGGTTGGTTCCTCTCTGGTAGTCCAGCTTCATCCTTCCAAAGACGTGCATTAGGTTAACTGGGGACTTGGGTGTAGGTGTGAATGTGTGAGGGTGAACGGTTTCCTGTCTCTCTGTGTTAATCCTGCCATATATTGGCAGCCTGTCTGGGCTGTATCCTGCCTCTTGTCCTATGACAGCTGGGATGGGCTCTGGCCCAGCTGCAACCACGAACTGGATACACAAAGAAAATGGATGGGCCCCACATAAAAAAAAATCACGTAAACATCCCTGAAAGAACCCACCCTAAAATCGTCATCATGACATCAATCAGTTGGTCCTTATATTCTGATTTAGCTGGATACAGCAGAGCCCCTGACAGTGCGGCAGCTTGTCCAAGCTGTACTCCACACCTTATTCTATGATAGCTGGGATAAGTCTCCAGCCCCCCAAAAACCTGAATTAGATAAGTGGAGGTGAATAGATGGATGTATGGATAGATTTAGCAGTAAAATACAGTTTTTAATTAAATTAGCACAGACACTTTGACACGCTTTCTTTCATGGCTTTAGAAGCTGCTTTTCCCTGTTGGTAATCTGACAGGTGGTTTCACTGCTGAGTTCCTCCTACTAAAAAGCACTAATCTCATTTAAAATGTAAAGGCTGGTTTGTACTGTTTGACAGACTTTATAGGAATCACCTTTTTTTCTTTTTGGGAGTATAGACAGCTTGTTTGACATTAAAGACTTGAAGTCGGGTGATTTTTTTTGTTTCAGTTATCAGTAATCAGGCATCTTTTTTTCATGATAATTGTAATAAAACCTGATTCCTTCGCCCTCTAGCCAATAATTTGTGTTATTATTATTAATATTGTAAGTCATCATGACTGAAACCACCAGGCAGTGTGCTCTTGTGTTATGATGCTTTGCACTGAGTCTAGAAATGCAGCACGGCTTTTAAAGAAGCCACACCTGCTCTGCTGTGTCAGCCACCCCACGCCTCCTCTGCTACAACCATTCACAAGACCTGACTGAGCAGCTCCATACAGAAACTGCAACAATCTTCATCCATTTAGTCGGTACAAATATTACATTTTCCAGTATCCCTATTCTTATAGTGATTTATTCAGTCTGTGTTTATTATTTCAGTCATTTAGACCCTCCGGCTCAGTCTTCCCTCTACATAAAAGGGGCTGTAAGATAATGGAAAGGGTTTTTTTGTGTGTTTGTTTTGTGAAAATGTAAGTTTTAATAAACCCACAACAGAGAAAGATTTTACCGTGGCCCCATATGTGTGCCTGCTCTATATTTGTGTGGCGGTTGGGTGAGTGGGCTCTGGTTGGTATGAGTGGGATGGAGCCACATTTACTTGGATTTGTAAGCCCTGGATTGTGGGCCGGGAAATCCCACACATCACGATCTGAGAGCTGCTGAATGGGGATGTATTTAAATAAAAGAGACAGAAGCAGAAGATAACAGAAGATAAGTGCGAAAGAGGACAGTCATGCCTTTTTCTTTTCTGCAACACTTTTTTTTCTCTCGTTTAGTGAGATAGAGCAGATATTTAAGAGCAGCTTGTAGACCAGATAATAAAGTGGCACCGTGGATCTCTACCAGAACAGACTTATTTTGTTTTGTTCATCACATCCGATTAGAGCGAGTCCCGAGGAAACCAAACTGCAGACAGTTAGTGGAAATCAATCAGGCATGTTTGGTCTTCACTGGAGCAAACAGCAGCCTTCCCACTGTCAGCGAGGCTATTGATTTAGTCCTCTGTGAATATTCAATCCCCACAATTAGTTTCCGTAATTGAATGTGAGCTGCCATTATGTTTGCTGACATCCAACCTATTCTGAAGTATAATTGTACACAAATTATTTAAGACATTGATTATTAATTATGGGTAGTTTGAGAAATAAACAAAGCTGGAGGCTTAAGACTGAACTCAGGCGTGAAGTGGCAAAAATGATGACCTGAAACTAATAAAATGACAACAACAACAACACAAAGCATTTAACCATTAAACTTATCCAGTCTTTTGATGCCCCTGATACAAATTTCTGGCATTTAATCCAAAATGAGCATATAGATTGGTATTATTCTAAATATATAACATATGAAACCGCTTATGAGCTGTCTTATGAGATCAATGCAGATTCTGGATCTGAAAATGAAGGCCATTTAACCATGCAGTCTTGATAAAAACCAGCGTGGAGCAACACATCTGGTTGCAAATGGGAGGCCTGATTGTATGGAAGTAAACAGTCGTTGGCTCCTTTGGTCTGTGATCTCATGAATTTACAGGCTGACGATTTTCCAGACAAATTTATGGGTTTTTTTTTACACAGCATGATCTTTATATGTCAGCTATGATCTCTGTCAGTGTCAAACAGGTAAATAAAACAGGGAACAAATTAGGGTGGGCTCACTTTATAACAGATGACCTGTTACTGCATGAGGATGTAGTGTCAGTTTACATATTTATGTCAGATTTAACACATTTTCATGACCTCTGGTTTCAAAAAAGCTAAGATTGGACTGTGATGACACTCAGAGTGGTATATCCATGGTCTATTATATGAAGCTGTATCCACGTGGCTTCAATCAGCATACCTGAAGGCACCAGCCCAGAAGTAATGTCTTTCCAATGTATTTTTGTCCATTTTAAGCATTTAAAACATTTTAGTGAGCTAATTAGTGATTTAGAGACATTTTATTCATAAATCTGGGGCTTTTCATCCTTTTATTAGACAGCCAAAAATGGAGAGATGATAGGAAGTGAACGGGCAACTGAAAGGGGAACACAGGAAACAGTGTAAAAATTAAGTGACTTGTCAGAATTTGGAAACAAAGTACTTAAAATTGTCCTTTAGGACTGGGGCCTTTAAATAAACTTGTTGAAAATGACATTTCACTTCAGTAAAGTTCTGCATGTGTGTATATTCAGTACAGTGGGGGTGTAATCAGGTAGGCAAGACTCCGGGTGGGCAGGTTACACATACACACCTACATACCTGAAGCATTTATTCAGCAGCGTTTCATGTGAAGCCTACTCATCATCGTCCTCTCAGGCTTTTTCTCTCAGCTTTAGATCCACGTCTGTGATTCATCAGCAAGCGCGGCGCTCTGACATTCAGTCTGTGCGCCGCCCACTCCCACACACCTCCGAAAAGGCTTGTAGTGCACAGTCAGAGTGGATTCAGTCCATTCAAAAAAAAAAAAAAAAAAAAAAAAAAACAGTGTGAAGTGAACAAAAGCAATTCGGGCTATTTCAGACTCGTCAATACATCGGCTTTGTCGGAGAGAATGGTTCAAGGTTAGAGATGGGAACATTTAATGTCTCCCTATCTATCTGATGCTTTGTCCTTAGCTGAATGAGCTTCGATCACCTTCAGAACAATAGCAGAGCAAGGTCATGGTGGGCCTGTACTTTTCATACATGCTAGTCATACATGCTAGAAGCCACAGAATGGGGGGGTAACAGATTCATTATGTGTGTTTTTTTGTTTGTTTTTTTAATATTAAGACTTTAAAGGCCTTTAATCTTTAATATTGATTCAAAAATATGACAAATCAGGTTGCAAACCATAAAACAGACCAATCATTGAGATTTATAATAACACAGATCATTAAACTTGTGCCTCCTACTCTGATGAAATTAAAGAGGATGGTGAGGGCTCGTCAACAGTCTCCCCTTCTTTTATAGCACTGATGAAATGCCAATCGTTACTTTAAAGATAAATCATGCAATTTTATAGAATTCGGTAAAGCACCACACCTCTGTACCCCCATTAGCACCACACTGTGCTATTAAAGTTTTCAATATCTTCACATTTAAATTAAATAAATTGACATAAGGCTAAAACAATGTGGGTAAGCAAATGATTGGATTACAACCCTCAATTTTTCACTGTCAGCAGAGCCTTTTTCATTCCAGATGGACACAAAAGCATTACTGTCATTTAATCGTTAAAGTGATCTGTGCAGGACATTCAAGCTCCTCCACACCAAAGCAGGAAACAAATTTCTTTGTATGCCATCATCTGACCCATTTCCCCTTGTGTGATGTGGGAAATAGGTTAAACATACACCGATCAGACGTAAAATGATGACCGCTGACAGGTGAAGTGAATACCTATCATATTCACTGATGGATATTCATGGAGGGAGGGGTTATATAAAGGAGCAAGTTAACATTTTGTCCTCAGGGTCAGGGCATCTCCAGTAGAGTGTTCCTCTATCAACAGTGGTCCAAGGAAGGAACAGAAGGCACATGGGGAATGAAGGCTGGCCCATGTGGTCCAATCCAACAGATGGATCTACTGAAATTCCTGAAAAACTTCATGCTGGTTCTGACAGAAAGGTGTCATAGTACAGAGTGAATCACAGTTTGCTGTGTATGGGGATGCAGAGCTGCAGACCAGTCCGGCTGCCTGTGCTGACCCCTGTCCACTGTTAAAAGCACTAACCATGTGCACGCAAGCATGAACTGGACCACAGACCAGTGCAGGAAGGTGGCCTCGTCTGGTGAATTCCATTTTCTTCCACATCACGTGGATGGCTGGGTGCATGGATATTGCTCACCTGGGGAAAACCTGGCACCAGCACGTCACCATGGAAAGAAGACAAGTCGGTGGAGGCAATGTGATTCTTTTGAGCAATGTTCTGCTGGGAAACCTTGAGATGCTACTTTGACATGTAGCTTCTACCTAAGCATGGTTGGAAACCATGTACCTTCTTTCAGAGGAACAGCATTCCCTGATGGCCCCTTTCAGCATGATAATCCACCCTGCCACAAAAACTGGTTCAGGAATGGTTTGAGGAGCACAACAAGTTTGAAGTGTTGACTTGACCTCCGTATTTCCCAGATCTTAATCCAATTGGGCATCTCTGGGATGTGCTGGACCCCAGCACACCTTCAGGCATCTAGTTAAGTCCATGCCTTGACAGGTTAGGGCTGTTTGGGGAGCAAATGGGGGACCAACACAATGCTATGCCTGATTGGTATAGATTTAGAAAAATAAGGCGGCCCAAAATATTACATTTTAGCTACAAGATAACTTTCATCTGGATATGAGAGGGAAGCCCCACAGTAAACTGTGTACCTAATTCAGTTTTATTTACACAGCACCAGTTCAAAACAGTCATCTCAAGGTCCTTATGTAAGGACCCTACAAAATTAGAGACAGAAGCTCAGTGATGAAAGAATCCCTTATAAGAAGCATTTGGAGATAGTGGAGAGAAGGACTCTCATTTATTCCAACACATAGAGACCACCTGCCTTGGTCAGTTGTGAAGTGAGGAGAGAGAAAACTGGAGACCAGCAGCTTCAAAACTGAGTCATCTGCTGCCACCTTGTGTTCACTCACTGAATAACAATCGGAACAGTGATTTACAGGCAGTGAGATAACGAACGGCAATAAAAAAACACTTTTATTGTAAAAAGAATATATAGAGGTACAATATCTGAGGCCATTTTAAGACAAGTAGTTTGCAGCAGGACTGGCGAATCGCAGACTGTCAGTATTAGTCATCAGTGTTTCTGTCTGTGAGATTAACTGATTTACAGATTAGTTAGCTGGATCTTCAAAGATGCACAAGCTTTAAGCCTTCTGGATCTAGGCCACCCTTCTTGCACCACTTTAACATGAATATGTAAGAAAATCTAAAGCATCATACGCAAACACTGAAATAATTAGTTTTGATCATACTTGATGGGTAAAGCCCCAGGTTCTGTCAAGTTATTACCTTGAAGAGATTACCAGCTGTTGTCTGGGCGTCAGAGGTAAGCCCACAGACGATATGATTAGCCCTTTCTCCAATGACACTGAACTAATCCACAAGGGGAGCAAGGAATTAGATTAGTTAAGCTGCTTGAAAAGGGGTCAGACTGAGAGAATATTCTGCGAATCTGATGCAAATAGTTTTTTTTGTTTTGTTTTTTGGGGGGTACTTTAGGGTGGGTTGAGTAACTCAGAAAGCAAAGCCAGATGAAGAGAAGGCCTTTACGGTAAGAGAAAGACACCAAAGACTTTACAGAGAAAATGTTATGTTTCTGTTATACCTGCTTTAAAGGATCAGTTCACTCAAATCACAAGAAAAACAACGTACCCCTCCATCCTGTTGCTAAATGCAAATGTTTTATAAGCAAAGATTTTTAAAAACTAGCAGAAATGAGATCTAATCATCCCTTTTTGCAATCACAAATAAGTTAATACATGGAAGAAAAATGTCTCTATGTGAACTTGTCAGAGACCAATGATGGTTCCCAGGCTTGTTTCTCTGTTATTACATTCACCGATCCATCATCTATGTTACTATGTTTGCAGAGATGCTTGTTTTGCGCTCCTCAAGTTTTTGTTTCACCAGATGTGTGCGTTTGTTGCAGGGAGGCTGAGTGGGAGATTTTACACAGATAAAAACAGGCTGAGTGCATTAGTAGAACGACATATATCAAAGAAAGTAAAGAGCCAGGCAAATGTTAGGGTGAACAATTTATCGCCATATGTGAAGGAGGCTCTGTTCATGGTGAAAGTTGGAAATTAACTCCTCCATCATTTTGTTCTATGTGTTTAGGTCACAAAGTCTACAAT
Source organism: Rhamphochromis sp. 'chilingali' (assembly GCF_963969265.1). Taxonomy (NCBI): domain Eukaryota; kingdom Metazoa; phylum Chordata; class Actinopteri; order Cichliformes; family Cichlidae; genus Rhamphochromis; species Rhamphochromis sp. 'chilingali'. Next base: position 28,584,190 of record NC_137950.1, read on the forward strand.
AAGGGTAGATAGGGCTAACTCCATTTACTCCAACTTGCTGTACAGGTATCAGTTACTGGTGAGCACACAGAGGGCAAACAAGATGACAGGAAGGTGGATCAGATCGCCAGAGCACAGCACCATCATAATGTCTCTTCTGCATTTTTACCCCTCCCTCACAGGACAAACGACAGAACAGATATATGTATTCTACAGCAGGAAAAAAGCAATTTAATCTCAGCTGGACTTACTGCAGCTGTAAAGCAAAAAAACTAAAAACTAAAAAAAAAAAAAATCACCACAATCTGAGAAAGCATGGCAGCACAGACCTGGATGCACAGAGCTAAATGTGTGTTTCTGTAATTTGGGTGAACTGGCTCTTTAAAAACATTACCCATCAGGCGAAGATATTTTGAGGGAGGAATTAAAATGACATACACACATGGCTTTAGGTCACTGTATGTCAAATGACTGATGGTAAACACAGAGAACTAATCAAACAAAGGTTAGGCACGATAATCTGATCTCACAGGTCTTCATGGTTCAATCAGCATTTGTGACTGCGGTGAACCGGTCCTGACTCGCTTCACGTGTGAACCTGCAGCCCATGAGGAGAAACAGCCGCTGGATGGGGTGGAGGAGGCCCGGTTATCTGAGACTGGCTGCTGTCTTTGGGTCTTTGAGCAACCAGCTGCTGTCGGCTGAAGATCCTCAGTCGTGCTCCTACAAAGCGAGCGCCTCTCGCTGCGGTTTCTTCTTGGGACGCTCCCGCTCTGAAACAAAGAGATTGACAGAGAAAGAAGCAGGATGAGGGGCCGTAGAGTCGTGACATGCTAAATCTTTATAGGTAATGTTACAGTATTTTACAGCATTTTAGTATGCTTCAGTGCTTGCTATTGTTTGCATACCATGTACACCAGTTATCTTCCTGAAGTTTTTCAAGTTTGGTTAACCAATGTATTATTTTATGCTCCAAGCTTTTTCCTCTGCTGAGACTAGTTTACTTTATTGAACTTTACTTACCAAAATTGTTTTATTCTGTATTGTTTTATTTGATCTCACTGCAGTGAACTCATTTTTATGCAAAAATAAAACCCAAGTTCATTTTTCTTGAAGCCTGACCTGACAGCAGACACAACATCACCTTCATCTTGTCCAATAACATAAAACACACAACCTGGACCTGCTGTGAGATCACAGATCAAGTGCAGAAAACTCACAGATCCAACAATGCAGAAACAAAACTGAGGTTTCAGCCACAGGGGCCTAGAGACGGGTCAGCGAACATATGGCAACAAGTGGTTGCTAAGGAAAAATTTGTATTTTTTGAATGGTTGACGAGGATTTGCTGGACATTTGCCGTCGGTAGAGTGAAACTGGATGCAAAGAAGCACACGGTGCTGCCCCCAAAAACCCCTTATGGCCTCTTGTCAACCATTTAAGGAATTACAAACTTCTCTGTAGCGACCAGATGTTGGGTGTCACTGCCCAGGCCTAATACAGATTATACATGTATAAAGTATCTACTGAGTACTAATCATGCTACAGTGACCATAGAGTATGTAATCTTGAAGAAACTCTGCCTATGAACTACCAAGGCTACCAAGACTCTTCACATATATACTCGGATTGATTAAAACATTTACTTCAAATAAAGAGTACTTTTACCTTTTATGTGTATAGAAAGTGCATGTATGTAGGTCATTTTTAGTAAATCCAATGTAGCATTTTCACGCTTATATGCATGTTACACACACAATTTAACGGTCCCCAGAGTGATTAAGCGTCAACAATTGACAGCCTTTTACTTCCTATCAGGTGTGCCTCTACCATTCCTCACCATTAACTGAGAGTCAAAGATCACAAAGATGGCAATGAGACGGGAATCTTTCCAGACGTTTTGATTCAGCAGCGAAAGAACAATGATCGACACAAAAATCTGCAAGTAGTGGCTGCAAACAGCTGCAGGGCAGGTTTTTGCCATTTATTTGAATAAAAACGTGATGTTAATAGATGTAATAACCTCGCTTTCTGAGGACCTCTCTCTTCTGAGCTTTGCATTTAAGCATCTAATAAAGCGCCAACGTGACAAGAAGACACCTCATTAAAGACCTTTTTAAAGACGTGAGACAGCAGCGAGATTTAAGCTTCATCACACTGCATGTTTTAGTTTTAAACAGAGTGATAAGGTCACCGGGGCCCACGGTGACTCAGCACAGCCTTTTAATAAAAGCATTCTATTTATTGACTCCTCTAAAATTACTTTCTGGTGGTGAAGTGTTTACAGTCGTGGAAAGAAGATATTATTGAGGTTTCAGCACAGCCTCTGCGATATGAAACACGATGGGAGGATGGCTGTTGGATTTTTTCTATGAAGTGTCATGCACATATTCTAAAAGTCATTAGTAATAATACTAATAATAATAACATATTTATTAACAGGTGCCTTTAAAGGTCACCTTACATTAGTACAACAAAATAAAACGTATGGAGAGGATCAGATAAATATGGAGGAGCGAGGTTATAAAGTAAGAAGTGGGATCTTCAAATTTACAGGGAGGTGAATGGGAACCCAATGGAGCTGTTTAAGAACAGCTGTTACATGTTCAGTGGATCTAATTCTGGATATAATATGAGCAGCTATATTTTGAACTAAGTGCAGTTTGTGGAGAGATTTCTGAGATAGACCACAGAGAAGAGAATTACAGTAATCTAAACGAAATATGACAAGTGCATTGACAAGTATGACGGTACTGTTTGGAGTGAGCGAAGGATGAAGGCGGTTAATATGAAGATTGAAAAAAAAGAAGAAGACTGAGTGATATTATTAATATGTACTGTGAAGGAAAGAGTGCTGTCAAGGATAAAACCAAGACTCTTAACCTGAGGAGGTGTGACAACAGAGTTATCAATGGATAATGAAAGACTTCTGGTTGGAACTTTAGTCAGTCTTGCTTTTTGAACAGGACTGTGCAGCAGTGTGAACCTGGGATAGGAAAAACATGAGACAACAAACCTGGTTGCTCCTCCGCGGCCTCTGGAACGTCTGGCAGTTTGTCTGAAGGGACCTCAGGAAGCTCGACATCTCCCTGAGAGAAAGTTCAAAATCCGACAGGTCAGAACTCAGAATCAAAATGAAGAGCAGGGTGCTGCTTGCTAAAAGTGCGATCTAATCTTTTCTTTTTCTTTCTTTTAAAGCTGATTAAACTAACCTGAGTTATTGCCTCCAGTTCAGCCAGCACAGCATCTTCATCCTCCTGAGATAAGGAGCCGGCCAGCATGTCGTCAATTTGCTGCAGAGAGACGACAAGTTTTTAAAAAGTGAAATGACTGTGGATACGAACCAATTTTACATCTGTGAAATTTAATCTACAGAGATTTGAGAAATCCTTTTAAATTTTCACTCTCTCCACATCTACTTGCAGAATGAAGTAAAAGAGGCTAAAATAATAAATGAACCCGATTACCAGCTGAAAGGACCTACCCTTTGGTACTCAATGGCATCTTGAGTTTCATCCATAATCCGTTCTACTTCTTCAATAGACATCACCTGCAGCGAAAAAGAGTTGATAACAGCTCATGAATAACAGGTGATGAATTTTAAAAGCATCTGCAGGCCACATGTCATCACCTACCTCATGCATTTTCTTCAGGCATTCATTTCCAACTTTCAATCCATCGATGACTTTCCTTTCGATCTGGGCGAATTCCAGGTCTTGAACCTGAAACGAGGAGCACAGGGAGGAGCTGTGAGCGCCACCTAAACGCTGCTGAGTGTCAGTGCAGTTCGCCGATCGCTCACCATGCGCTCCAGGTTGCTTATCTGGTTCTCTGTCTTGTCCAAGAGTTGATCTTGATAGCGTTTCTTCTTCAGTAAGAGAAGAGCTTTCCTGTTCAAATAAACACGTTAAAGCTTGTAGTAAGGAGGGAGAAATGTAAGAGATGATTGACAATAAAAAAAAAAGCGCTGCACAAAATGTCTCGTCTTCCCAAATTCTTTTTGCAACAGTAAAAAAAACCTCTCTTCTTTCCCATCTCCCATCCCATTTGCTTTCTTGCCACTATTAACTGGCTTTGGATTTACGTTTAGTTTCTGATTCTCTGTCCAAGCACCCTGAGCACATGCACCAACACTGTACATGTGCTCACAGTCAGCTGCAGTAGATAACCCAGAGAAAACAAAAGGAAGGTTGATAAAGAAGTTTGGAGAGAAGGTGATTTTCATCCAGTTCAGCCCTCTGTTAAACTGAATTTGGTGACAGTGAAAGGAAATATTTTGGATTCTTCACAGCTGCTCAAACAAGCAAAACAACTGAAGACGTCAGCTTGATTTGTGTTTTTCGCTATTTATTATTTTTTAAGGATTCTGCCTGAAATAAGCTTTAGAGACATCAATTAGAACAACATTTCAGAACTGCAGATTTCAAAACTTTATTTTTCTTAATTTTAATTTTATATTAATGAACTCTGGGAAGTCAGCTGCAAGAACAGTTGCAGGGAAGCTGTCCTTTCTGTCCTGAGTATTACGCTCCCTATTGAGCAGTATTTATATATTTCGTGCTGAGAACATATATGCCTTTACTCTCCTTTCAATCATTACTATGGTTTCATTGATTATACTGTACTCACTCTTTTTTGCCATCCTTCAGCAGCTGTTTGGCCAGAAGCCTCTCCTTCTCCAGCTGCACATTGATCTTCTTTTGATACTGCCTGAGCTTATCTCTTTGCTGTTTGAGTTGCTGAAATGAGGAAATAGAGACATGAACGAACCAAACACCTGCACTGCACTCAGATACGCTTCAAACTAATTCAGCCATACCAACTTCTTGTTGATCCAGGTTTAGAAATTGTAGCAGTCTGCACAAACTACAGCAGCTATAATCTGATTATTACTGGCTGCGCTTACGTTAAGGTCCTCCGGTAATACCGGCATAGAAAAATAAGTACACTACAGTGTTAGAATTTGAATGACTTACAGTGTTTGCTTAAAGGACACTTTAAAGAACGAATCGAAGAGGATTAAGCGGTTAAGTACGTTAAGACAGAAGAGTAGACCCTGAATAATAATAACATTTAGATGTTTTGCTTTATAAAATATTGCTGAGGGCTACTCGATAACCGAAGTTGTTAAATTAGCACACAAGAGCTCGCTCTGTTTTACAGCACAGAATTCCAGGCTAACACTTGAGCTAGCTGCGTGACACTTACCAAAATCGCTTTGTCTTGTTCTGTCACTCGGGTTTGTTTCTTTTTTCCAAAAAGATTTCCCATCCTGGCACAGCATGCCAGCTAAAAGTCTCAACCAAAAAGCAAAAAAGGAGGGCAAACTACTTAAATGTAAAGCTAAATTCAAGAGACAGACTTGTGAAGATTCTCCTCCATTATTTGTGTAGTCATCTGTGTCCACACCCACACCAGGAAGGACGGTGTCCCGGCAGGGACAGACACTTCTGGTATGACATTTGGTTAAAGCGCCCATTTAGAGCAAACTTATGACAGACCTGCCGTTATTTAACATGAAAATACTTTAAAATCACAGCTGTTTCGAGGGTAGAGCCGAGTAATCGTAAACACAGTTTAAAATAAAGAGATCCACCAGTTTCCACTGCCCTCCAGTGGTCAGACACAGAAACTACAGTGTGAACGTACAAAACTTCCGGTGTGGACTTTCAAAGTAGAGTGACAATACAAACAGTCAGAGTAACCTGTGATAAAGGATTGGAAATTTGCATGTTAATTAATTTAACTTCCACAGATTGAGTATTTGGAGTGTGTTAGATTTGTGTGTTTTGTTTTTTTGTTCTTTTACAAAAGTTTGAATTTAATTTAATCTTCATAATTTAAAAAATTTCCCAATGAAAATGAAAAAAGCAAATTAATTCTAGATGATTTTACCGTTCTCAAACAAATTTTTCTAGCACAGTTCTCTGCACCCACTGTTACACTCACATTAATTATTAATAATTCAAACTCACATTTTTATAATTACGTTTTCACTCTAACATCTTCCTGATTTATTCTAAGTCCAAACATTCAGTCACGAGCTATTTAAAAGTGGCCACGTTTACTTTTTAAAAAAACTAGGTGTGAAAGTATGGGTACAGAGTGCAGAAAATATGGATCAAATCAGGGTTCGGGAGTAATACACTGAAAAAAAAGGAACAAGACACAACCACTGAACTACTGTTCCCGGGTCTTTTTTTGTCAAAGCCCCTGAATACTTGAAATACTACCAAGATAAACAGCAGAAAATGACTAACTAGGATGGGGCTATGGTGAACGACAAACACGGCAAGACAAAAAACAAGAAACGAGTTCAATCTATGGCTGAGATGGACACTGTAGAAAGTGAAGTTAATGACGAGGGAGACATTTTGGCTAGCGCTGGGGCTAATGCTAGCAAAAATGATGAAATGGATGAGGACAACAAAGTTAAACTGAGGGCAAAAAAGGAAACTGTACATATCCTGTTATGTGAAGCACTTAGGTAAACCTCTAAACATCAGTTCTTCTTTGAACACAAGCCCAGAAACAACTTCTGTAGATTCAGCAACTGTGGCACTCTTCAACAGAAGGGAGTGACACAACTAATGTTCCTGTAGTCTTCCATGGAGCCAGGTGTCTTTAACCCACCTCCTCCATCCCTGTCTACATCTCTCACACAAGACTCAATAGAGAAGATTATGGAAGGCATCTTAGAAAAGCAGCAGCAGCCTGAGGGAAAAAGGCAGACAAAGAGTAACCTTGCCTGTAGTTAGCCCGAGTCCCAATATGAGACAGTTGGAGCCTCCATCCACTATAATATTTCTATTGTTCAAAGAAGGTGCATCAAAGTTAAACTGCTAAGGGAATGATAACCCTAAAATACCCCTTTGTTCAGACAGAGGGAACTGGATGCTACCAAGAAGAGGGTGGAGAAAAAGAGGAAAAGGCCAGAATCCCAACAAACAGGCCGCCTCTGCAGATGGACCTGGAACAGGGACCAAATAGCCCACACATTCATATGGGCTTCCCTGAAGTGGCAGGGAAATACATCTACTGCCCTTCAAAAGTGTACTCTCTATACAGAGATAAAGGCATGGCCAAGGAGATGGCCTGGAAGAATTTGAGGAGTCTCTCGTCTATGAAGCAGAGAGACATAAATGGGTGGAAGAAAAAAGGAAATGAGGAAGAAACGGTTGATACTGTACATGAGAAAATTTTGTCCTAGTTGTGTTTCTTTTGTTTATAGAAATAAAAACAGATTGTAAATATAAAACCAAATATTTAATCAATCTCTGTTTCCCTCTCTAGAGAAAACATAACATTTGGTTTTGTTTTACAAGATAAGAATGATGTGTTGTAACATTATTTTGTGTATCAGCAAATTTTTTCATACACACAAAAAATGACAATCCCCTAAGTAAGTTATTTTCTTTTACAAAGTTAAAATCTTAATGCTGGTTAATACTTTAACTTGTATTTTGAACGTACCCACCGGAAGTGTCAGTACGTCTCGTTATGTTGTGATGCACTTCTTGAGATCGGCCGTTAGAGGCCAGTAAACCATCGTGATAAAACGCACATGTAAACCCTGGTCCGTTTTATTTTTAATAGCCTGAATTACTTCGTGTGCTCTTGTGTTTTAAAGGTTTCATGGTTTTCGAGGTGAGTGGATGACAACGTGGGTAAACTGCGTGAATGCAGCGCGAATAAAAGCCGGTGGAGATGCTGTGTGGAATGAAGAGGGAAGCTGTCCGTGCAGATGCCTGTTCAAAACACAGCAGACATCAATAATTCGTTTCCAAAATAATTCAGAAGAGCACGATCCCCCTTTGAGTACTTGAACACGTTCATGGATCAAAGCGAGACAGACAAATGTAACCAGGGCGTGTTTCACTGTGATCGGCGGTGATCGATTCTGCACAGGCCTGGTTCGTGTCACACAAGCCTGCAGTTTATTTTAAAGAGGAGTCGACACCATGAATGAAGTGGATTATCTTGATCATAACAGAGCTGAGAGTCTGCAGTTTGAAGAAAAGCCGGACATTAAACCTCCAGATGTTGAACAGCTGCAGGACGCTGATATAAACCAAACCGCTGGTAAGAATAAACACAGCTGGAATGCGAAGAAATCTGCTAACAGCTGATTCGCTGTGGGGCTGGGTGGAGATCACGATCGCACATCTTCTCACGATCTGCTAATCTCAATTTGTAAAAATAACAAAAGTATTTGCTATCAATGACTTTTTGTGTTCTCGGAGTTAAAAAGGCGGAACTCATCTGGGCATCGTGTAGCACCCGGCCGCTTTACACCGCGCACATATGCAAGAAATCTTGTAGTTTTTAAAGTAATTCCTTTTTAAAAACTACCTTTGAGCAAAGAAAAAAAATCTATATAACTTTCAAATGATATAAGGGGCAAACAAGAGATAAATGAAAAAAATAAATACATATATACAAATAAACGTATCTGTTTTAAGGCTTATTGGGTTTTTATGCATTTCACTCCTTCCTTAAAATGTCTGACATTAATCTAAATGGTTTGTTTGGTTACATTAATTAGCAGATATACGCTCATTGGCCACTTTGTTAGGTACAGCTGTTTAATCACTCATTTATACAAATTTTTAATCAGTCAGTCACATGGCAGCATCTCAGTGGTCAAGGCGACCTGCTGTTGAGACTGAGCATCAGAATGAAGGCGAAAGTTGATTTTGGTGACTTTAAACGTGGCATTTTGTAATCGTCGCTCTGACTGAAACATTTTTCAGACCTCCAGTTTTTTGGTTTCCTAAAAGCTCAAAGAAAAAGTACAACCAAATAAAAAAAATGTTCTAAGCATTCAACTCTTTTTTTATTTTTATTTTTTTCTAGGAATTTCATTATAAAAAATAAATATTATTTGTCACCCGTAAAGGAGCTTCTTCAGCTTTTGAATGTTCTTATATAATTTTTCATGATTTTTGCTTTTAGATAGAAAAATATGGACGGTGCTCTCCCTAAAGTTAAGTTTAGTTCATGAAACAAAGATATTTGTGGTATGAAAACATCACAGAGCAACATGCCTTCCCTATGTTTATCATTACATATGGGATTATGGGATAACCACTTTGTGTCTGTACACTTTAACATTCCAAGATTTCATCCTGGATCATGTAATGCAAAGCACCTCTCGCCACTTAATAACAGTAATGATCAGATTTCCCTTTAAACAATAAATGTCCTTCTGCATGCTCATAAATCTGTTTGCAGTGTATCAGGATCTGCTGAGCAAATTAGGTGAGCTGTTACAACATTTTCCAGTTCCAATAGAATATCAGTGTTTACGTTATGCTTCGGATTTATCTCCTGATGGGCTGATACATTCTTGGAGGAAAGTCTTGTGATGGGTACATCACAATTATAGGAGCTAATATATTACTTTTAATTTTGTGTAAAATTTGTAGTCAGGAGTATTTCATGTTTTTGTTGAGGGTCACCAGTTTATTTAAAGGCTACTAAAAAAGTATTAATTTAATTGAGATTTGCTTCTATATGATAATCACAAACATGTCAGCCTATTGCTGAACAAACACTCTGCTGCATATTAAAACAATCAAACTGTCAAAACATTTTATGTTTTTACTTAAATACCCATTCAATCCCACTGGCAACAACTGCCGTTTTAACTGCCTATGACATTTAATTCAACATATTGTGTGTAGGGGAAGTCTAAGGAGTAAAATGCATTCACTCATTTTGCAGGGAAACATTTGGGATTAAATGGGTTAAGTAAATACTTTATATACTGAAAATCAGTGTATTATTTTATCACAGTATAAACATGAAACTGAATGTCTTATACGGCTTCCTTTAGCTTACAGAACTGCAGAACTATTGCTATTCAGTTTGACACGAAGTCATCGGGTATGAAATCAAAGGCTGGCCTGCAGGCATCCCAAAGCTGCTCCAGCTTCTTGGGTTTCCTCCTCCATATTTCCATCTTTGTCCTCAGATGTACTCAATAATATTCACATCAAGAGACTGCTGGCTAAGCCCAAAGAACTTTGAGCTTTTTCACTTTGAGAAACTTCAAAATGGAACCCGAAGTGTAGCAAGGAGCTCCGTCTTGCTGAGAAATTTGACCAAATCATTTTGACCCACGTTCCCCCTGACATCTCCATACTGGATGGCATGCTGAACCACAATCTTTTCATTGTGAAAGCATTGTTGTAACTGAATCATGATGGCATGCGCTTATATCAGATCTTATGCAAAGAAAGAAAGAAAAGGTTTTGGTGTCACAGGTGTGAAAGACCTCCAGGCAGTCTATTAAGCCATCATTATTTTGTCTCTAGCCATTTGAGGTTTTTGTTTTTGCTTCCTTTACTGCTTCATAAGTAATTATATCTAAGCTTTATTTTTACCACATCCCCAAGATAAAGATCTGTGGTTTACCAAAATTTCAATTCAAAAAATGTTATTTATACAGCATCAAATCACAACAACAGTCGCCTCAAGGTGCTTTATATTGTACAATATAAAGCAATAATACATAGAGAAAAACCCAACAACCATATGAATCCCTATGAACAAGGACTTTGGTGACAGTGGGAAGGAAAAACTCCCTTTTAACCGCCGCAACCGGTTGGGGTGAGAGGAGGAAAACAGGACAAAGACATGCTGTGGAAGAGAGCCAGAGATTAATAACAAGTATGATTCAGTGCAGAGAGGTCTATTAACACATAATGAGTTAGAAAGGTGACTGAAGAAGAAACACCCAGTGCATCATGGGAATCCCCCAGCAGCCTACACTTACTGCAGCATAACTAAGGGAGGATTCAGGGATAAGATAAGTTTGAAGCCTAATCTTAAAAGTAAAGATTAAGTCCATCTCCTGAATCCAAACTGGAATCTGGTTCTACAGAAGAGGGGAAAATGAAATTGATAAATGTTTGGTCCAAAGCTTCCATCCACTCATCATGGCCATGAAGTGTCATAGTGAATTTGGTCATTTAACAATTTGTTTGAATACTTCTTTTTCCAGGTAGGTTAGAATTACCATACAGCATACATCTTTAATGATTAAAAAACAACAACAATTATGTGCACAACTTTGAATTTATTTTGGATTTTCTAAGCCACACAGGGTCATACAAGTTGAAATATGTACATTAATATTTGGTTAAATGTCCCTTAGCTAACTGCACCTTGACCAGACTTGTTATCCATCAACAAGCTTCTCACATAATTCAGGCTGGATTTTGACCACTCTTGACCACTCTTCTCAGCAGAATTGTTAGCGTTTATTTAAAATTGTTTGGTTTCCTGGCACAGATCCGAGTGTAAGCATAGTTCACAAAGTTTCAAGTGGATGGATCTCTGGGCTTTGCCCATTCCAGAACCTTAATGTCAGCCTGGTTTATTCATCCCGATGCCAGTTTTGATGTGTTTCAGCCCATTATCCTGTTAGAACGTTAACTGTGTCCCAATTTCAACCATCTAGCTGTTGATTTGAGGTGAAGTTGAAGAATTTGGAGGTAGTCTTCCTTCATTATTCCATTCTGTTGGTGGAATTTAGCACAGGCAGTAAAACAGCCTGATGACAATGAAACTGTCACGCATGAATCACCATGCATGACAGTTGGTACAGTGTTTCTGCAATGCCGTCTATAAATTAAATTAATTCAAATAAATGAAATAAAATTAAACTGTGAACTCTGTTGTTGTTGGGTTTTTTTTTTTTTACTTTTAAAAGAACAGCTCAAAGAAATTAAAAATTAAAAGCCCAAAATTACCATGACATTCACACCCATGAGAAGTGGATTTAAACTTCTTACCATTACTGTAATTGTTAGGGTGACTGGTGATGGATAGTGTTTCATTTTTGGTCTCAAAATAATCCCCACTGTAACTTGAATTTCAGATTACATTAACAGCTACTGAAATCAAGGTGAACATATAGAAGCCTACAGTCAGTGATGTACATGTATGTTTCAGTATTCCCCGCAGATGTCCAGCAGATGTTGGTGATTAAAGAAGAGCTACCCTGGACCCCCAGTCTGGACCAGCAGAATCTAGACCACCTCCACATAAAGGAGGAGCATGAGGAGCTGTGGATCGATACAGGGGGAGCGCATCTTGCTGTTAGCACTAAGTGCACATTGTCTTCTATTTCCATGAAGTGTGAAGATGAAAGAGAAGAAAAACCTCAGATTGTACAGCTTCATCAAAGTCAGACTGAAGACAATGCAGAAGCAGAAGCTACAAACAGCAGCTCAGCTACAAATATCAACAATGAAATTGATGAAAAGGATTGTAGAGGACCAGAAATCGCTGGGAACTCTAATCCAAATTTCCATTTCCAACTAAATGCTGTTGAGAAGGCCCCAGACTCTTCTGAAACAGACATTAGTGATGGAGATGATTGGCAGGAGCCTTTGTCTGATGCTGGACCTGCAAACGAAGATGGTGACAGTGGTTGCCCTATACCTAAATCAAACTTGAAAACTCTGAAATCACTGAAAAGCAAGTGTTCTTTTCAGAGAAGGAAGACATGTCATTCATTCAAAAGGCCTTATGGCTGTTTGGCTAATGAGAAATTTAACAGAGTGAAACAAAGTGAATTTTCAAAGATGATAGTCAACACAGGAGAAAAAACATTTACCTGTGGTGTTTGTGCAAAAAGATTTAAACAGAAACAAAATCTGAAGACACATATGAGAGTCCACACAGGTGATAAACCATATACCTGTGATTTTTGTGGAAAAGACTTTAGACATCACTATAGTTTTAAAGTACACATCAGAATCCATACTGGGGAAAAACCGTTTGTTTGTGGCATTTGTGGTGAAAAATTTAGAAAAAAGCAAAATCTCAAACGCCACATGAGGGTTCACACAGGAGAGAAACCATTCAGCTGTGTTGTCTGCGCAAAACGATTTACACAGCAGGGCGTTCTGAAGAGACATATGAGAGTTCACACGAGAGAGAAACCATTTGGCTGCAATCTGTGTAATAAAATGTTTACACAGCAGGGGGTTCTGAAGAGGCACATGAGGGTACACACAGGAGAGAAACCATTCAGCTGTGGTGCATGTGGGAAAAAGTTTGTGCATCAACATGACCTCAAAATACACATCAGAGTCCACACTGGAGAGAAACAGTTCAGCTGTCCTGCATGTGAAAAGCGATTTACTCAGCAGGGAAGCCTCAAGAGACACATGAGGGTGCACACTGGAGAGAAACCATTTGGTTGTAATGTGTGTGGGAAAACTTTTACTCAACAGGGAAGTCTAAATAGGCACACGAGAAGCCACACACAGTAGAAATTGTACTGGGTCTTAGTGCTATTTGAAACAGTTTTAACCAACCAATCTGTGTTCGTTAAACCTGAGATGAGATAAACTTGAGGATTTCTGATTCACAAAGAAAGTTAACTTAAACTGAGTGAGACTCTGTACACTAAACCTACTCACTGACAAGTTTTCTTTAACAAACTGACTCATTTCCTTATTCCAAAAGTTGCTATCAAACCACTTGGTGGAGCAAATGAATTTAGACAAGTTTACATTTTATAAACACTAAAATGCTGATTAGGTGTCAATTCACTATCTTTTTATTTACCATGTTGGCTTTTTAATTTTTCAGTGGTCAATTTGTATGAGTGAAGAAAGTGAATATCTCACTTATTTATTATCAGCTAAGAATTATAATGGCTTGCAAAAGTATTCGCCCCCCTTGAACTTCCCCACGTTTTGTCACATTACAGCCACAAACATGAATCAATTTCATTGGAATTCCACGTGAAAGACCAACACAAAGTGGTGCACACGTGAGACGCGGAACGAAAATCATACATGATTCCAAACATTTTTTTACAAATAAATAACTGAAAAGTGGGGTGTGCGTAATTATTCAGCCCCCTGAGTCAATACTTTGTAGAACCACCTTTTGCTGCAATTATAGCTCTTCTTTGCAAAACAACTCCAGCTCAGTCAGATTAGATCAGCGGTCTCCAACCTTTTTGGCGCCACGGACCAGTTTATGCCCGACAATATTTTCACGGACCGGCCTTTAAGGTGTCGCGGATAAATACAACAAAATAAAACCAGTACCGGTACCGAAAAAAAGAAGATTTATTCATAACACACTTGAAAAGACCCAGGAAAACAGAGTTAACGATAAAAACGATAACAAAATAACGCTGAAAACCGATAAAAACCCTGAAAACCATACATTTCACACCTGAGCCTCAACTCTCGCGGCCCGGTACCAAACGACTCACGGCCCGGGGGTTGGGGACCGCTGGATTAGATGGACAGCGTTTGTGAACAGCAGTTTTCGGATCTTGCCACAGATTCTCGATTGGATTTAGATCTGGACTTTGACTGGGCCATTCTAACACATGGATATGTTTTGTTTTAAACCATTCCATTGTTGCCCTGGCTTTATGTTTAGGGTCGATGTCCTGCTGGAGGTGAACCTCTGCCCCAGGATTCCAAGATTGCCCTGTATTTGGCTCCATCCATCTTCCCATCAACTCTGACCAGCTTCCCTGTCCCTGCTGAAGAGAAGCACCCCCAGAGCATGATGCTACCACCACCATATTTGACAGTGGGGATGGTGTGTTCAGAGTGATGTGCAGTGTTAGTTTTCCACCACACATAGTGTTTTGCATGTTGGTCTCATCTGACCAGAGCAGCTTCTTCCACATGTTTGCTGTGTCCCCCACATGGCTTGTGGCAAACTGCAAACTGGACTTCTTATGGTTTTCTGTTAACAATGGCTTTCTTTTTGCCACTCTTCCATAAAGGCCAACTTTGTGCAGTGCACGACTAATAGTTGTCCTATGGACAGATTCCCCCACCTGAGCTGTAGATCTCTGCAGCTCGTCCAGAGTCACCATGGGCCTCTTGGCTGCATTTCTGATCAGCGCTCTCCTTGTTCGGCCTTTGAGTTTAGATGGATGGCCTTGTCTTGGTAGGTTTACAGTTGTGCCATACTCCTTCAATTTCTGAGTGTCCCACAGTGCTCCATGGGATGTTCAAGGCTTGGGAAATCTTTTTGTAGCCTAAGCCTAAATTTCTCAATAACTTTATCCCTGACCTGTCTGGTGTGTTCTTTGGATTTCATGGTGTTGTTGCTCCCAATATTCTCTTAGACAATCTCTGAGGCCGTCACAGAGCAGCTGTATTTGTACTGACATTAGATTACACACAGGTGCACTCTATTTAGTCATTAGCACTCATCAGGCAACGTCTATGGGCAACTGACTGCACTCAGACCAAAGGGGGCTGAATAATTACGCACACTCCACTTTGCAGTTATTTATTTGTAAAAAATGTTTGGAATCATGTATGATTTTCATTCCACTTCTCACTTTTACACCACTTTGTTTTGGTCTTTCACATGGAATTCCAATAAAATTGATTCATGTTTGTGGCTGTAATGTGACAAAATGTGGGAAAGTTCAAGGGGGCCGAATACTTTTGCAAGCCACTGTAAATCCATCTTTCTAACTGTGAGAGTCTTTGAATATTAATGCAGGTATCAGACTGTCAGCCAGTTAGTTAAATTAGACTGGAAACAGTGTACATTACTATAGAATCACTGTTTACATCAAAATCACCTGTATAAAGTTTCAAAGTGTTGTCACGTGTACAGAAGAAATAGCATTTCTCTGTGCAATGAAATTCTTCCTTTGCTGTCCACACACCAATGCCAAGTTAGGTAGGGTTGAAGGAGCAAGATAAATAAGGATACAAATAAGACAAGATATTAAGATAAATAACATAAAAAAATAAGGATAAAAAAATAGTGAAAGATAAATAAGTACAAACAAAATAAGTGAAGACAAGTAAGGTATGCAGATGTCAATGTAAATGGATGTACAAAGGAGCTTAATGTGCAAAATGAACTTAGTGTGCAAAGTGTCCTGATGTGCAAATTGCAGTTGAGGTAGGTCAGATGTTCAGGAATCTGATAGGAGAAGGAGTTGTTGAATCGGGATGTTCTGGATTTCACACTTCTAAACCTTGGTATTGAGAGCAGAAGTGTGAACAGTCCGTGTTGAGGCTGTGTGGGGTCTTTGAGGATGGAGGCAGCTCTCCTCTGGACTCTGTGATGGTAGATGCTCTGCAGAGAGGGCGATCTTCTCTGCAGTTGTTATCACTCTCTGCAGGCGTTTGCAGTCCATAGCAGTACTGCTGCCGTACCACGCAGTAATGCAGCTTGATGGTGTGTTCTCCACAGTGCAGCTGTAGAAGCTGCTGAGGATCTTGGCCAACAAATTAAATTTCCTCAGCCTCCTCAGGAAATACAGCCGCTGCTGAGCCTTCTTGACCAGCTGTGTGGTGTTCAGTGTCCAGGTGAGGTCCTCACTGATGTTTACTGTGTTGTAATCAATCATACTGTTGGAAAGATGTCTGTCACAGCTAGATCTTGGAGAAAATCTCAGTGAACATGAGACTGAAATGACTTAAAACTGTAAAACTGAACAAAATGTGTTGTTAAAGTGACTTTTAAAATCCAGCTGCAAACAGTCTGATTGTAATCTAATTACATTTCATATTGAAGTGTGTCCACAGGTTGGAATTCAGTCATTAATTGACGTAAAATACCAGTTTAAAGTTTCATTATCTGAAATTCAGAGTCGGACCCACCAAGACTGTTGACCCAGAACCAGAACTAGATCAGCAGATCATTTCCCAGTCAGACTATGTTTTTATGGCAGGATGGATCCAAAATGGATCGGGGATTCAGACTGGATGACACCTGGATCTGGTTTGGCTCCGGTCATTGCCTAGCTCATCCCGTCCAGATCTGTTTTTGATTAGTTATCTTGTCAAAAAGTCAATGCAGCTAGCAGCCTGGGCCATGCCTTGTCATGTTTAACTTCTTTGATGGATTTCTTGTTTTCTTTTAATTAAACCTGTACATTGTAAGTTAATAGTTCTTAGTGTGTAAGATGTCTGTGGTGATAAAAATAAAGATGTATTTTTTCAAGCAACATAGCTACAGTTGTCTTTGTTGTTGTTGTTTACAAAGAATACAGAATCAAAAAATGAAAGTCTTAGGTTCAGGTTTTTGACATTTTTATGGTAATTAAATTATTTCCCTTTTTGTTACGGATTAGGTGACTTGAAGTTGAGAGAAAGAATATAATTTTACTAAACAGCACCTGAAACTCTCAAGTTACTTTCTTTTTGTATGTGGATTTAGTCTTTTTGTTTTCTGCTGACAGTAGTCACTAACAAGTTTACTGGTTATCGAGGCGAGCTGCTGGAAATACGCTCTGGTCAGTTGGAGATACTTTTATGTTGCTATATGTATTTTTATCTTTCACACTGCCACCAACCTAATGACCCACATCTTTTCACAATAACCATAGCCAGGCCTGGAGCTAATTGAATAAGAAATAATTTGGTCTTGTTATTGGAAAAAAGTAAATATTCAAAGAGAAAAAAAAGATTTTTTTTTTTTTTAAATGGACTACTCTTTTGTTTCAGTTTTAGAAATTGCATAATTTTTTGATAACTGCTTGTCAAAAGAACTAAACCCTTTCAGTTCTTTAAAAATTTTTTTTAAAGAAAACATATTCTTCAGTCCAGAAATAAACAAATAACAAATACAGTAGAAGCATGTGCCGTTTCCATAGTGTAGTGGTTATCACGTTCACCTAAGATGTGAAAAGTCCCTGGTCTGAAACCGGGCAGAAACATGCTTCTTTGCTTATGCGTCCTGATACAAAAGTGTCTGACTGCAGGTACTGCTTTATCTTGTGGGGTTGTACTGTTGTTGGGAAACAAAGAAGAGAAAGTAAGTTTGCTTGCGACATTTGTGGTAAAGTACTCAAATCTGGTACAGGGCTTTGGTGTTTTTTGCCTTTGGAAGCTCTTTAAGAATGGAAAAGCACTTTTAGTATTTGGCATTTGGAAGTTAATGACAAACACTAATAGTGCTTTCACAGCTGGAAATAATCATATTTGTTGCAGGTCATGTAGTTATATGTTGAATTTGGAAGGCTTGATTTAAAAAAAAAGTGTTAATTTATTTTCACATTAGATTCTTGTTCAAGCACTTTATGATACAGCAGTTAGCATCAGTGTGCACCATCACCATGTATACAAATTCTTCTGTTGACCACAAGAATATGGAGTCACTGTTGTCCCGTGTCTGTTTTTGTGTTCTCTGCAGATGTCCAACAGCTGCTGGTGATCAAAGAAGAGGTTTCCCATGAATGGAGCAACAGTCCGGACCAGAAGGGCCCAGAGCTTCTCTTTAAAAAGGAGGAACAAGATGAACTCAGTAACAGTGAGGTGGGAGAGCCGCTTAATGATCTAACAAAGGCTGATATCATCAGGCTCCAACTCACTGCTGGTCCTGTGAAGACTGAAAACGATGAAGAGAAGCCTAACTCTTTACTTCTCCTTCAGAATCAAATGGGAGAGGCAGAGCCTCCACTTTGCAGCTTAGCTAAACAGATAAAAACAGAAAGTGATGGAGAGGACCGTGAAAGACCTGGACCTGGACTATGGAACCCAGATCCAAATACTGATGAGAAGGCTTCAGACTCTTCTGCGACTGACGTCTCAGATGATGATGATGATGATAGTGACGATGGTGGTGGTGATTGGCAGGAACCTTTGTCAGATTCTGGACCTCCAAATGATGACGGTGAAAATAATCAGGGAGCTCCTACATCAAGTGCAAATGGACTCAAATCTCCAAAAAGCAAGAGGCCTGTTCAGAGGCTCATGACAAGCCATTTAATGGAAACTTCCTCCAGGCATTTGGGAAATGTAGATTCACCCAGACAAGACAGACAATTTATCTGTGGTATTTGCGGAAAACGATTTACACAAAAACAAAATCTTAAGACACATATCCGAATTCACACTGGTGAAAAACCATTTCATTGTGATTTTTGTGGAAAGCGTTTTCGACATCTCTATAGTTTCAAGGCGCACATCAGAATCCACACAGGAGAGAAACCGTTTGTATGTGACATCTGTGGTGAAAGGTTTACACAACAGCAAAATATCAAGAGGCACATCAGGGTTCACACAGGTGAGAAACCATTCGGTTGTGGGGTTTGCACAAAAAGATTTACACAACAGGTGGACCTGAAGAGACATATGAGAGTTCACACAAGAGAAAAACCATTTGGTTGTGATCTTTGCAGTAAAAGATATAACCGGAAAACACAATTAAGTGCACACATGAGAGTTCACACAGGAGAAAAACAGTTTGCTTGCGACATTTGTGGTAAAAGGTTTAACCGGATGGCGCTTGTTAAAGCACACACAAGGGTTCACACAGGAGAGAAACCATATGGCTGTGATATTTGTGGCAAAAGATTTAACAGGAAATCACATCTCAAAGCCCACACAAGAGGCCACACAGGAGAGAAACCACATGGTTGCGATGTCTGTGGCAAAAACTTTGTACATCAGCGCGATCTCAAGATCCACATCAGAGTTCACACCGGAGAGAAACAGTTTAGCTGCACTGTATGTGGGAAGAGATTCACCCATCAGGGAACTCTGACGAGACACATGAGAGTCCACACTGGAGAGAAGCCATTTAGCTGTGGTGTTTGTGGTAAAACGTTTACTCAGAAGGGAAATCTAAACAGACACGTGAAAACCCACACGGAGTAACAGCTTTGAAGGTTCTGTGAATGCACTTACCTGCTAATGAATAAGTTGGACGGATCTTTTTTGTTTGTTTGGTCATTAATTATGTCTGTTCATGCTATTGGGTGCTTTGAAGGATGCCCTGTACTGTATGAAAAAAAATAGAGACTATGGCTGGTGACATTTATAGTAGGGGTGGTACCATGTGCTCAAAGTGATGCAAGCTATATTGTAATTGGGAAATATATTACTTGAATTCCAGATAGCATTTATTTATACATTTTCTATATCCAAGGTACATAACCATGTTTAGTCATAATATTTTTAATAATAATCTATGCTTGAGCATTTTGTTTTTCTGTATAAACCAGAACTCGGTGGGTGGGTGGGTGTGCACCAAAATAAGTTTGGATCAGCATACCACAGTCAAACAGCAGCTATGTGGTGTTGGATAACACAGAACCAGATGGACACATCTACTCCTGATTGCTTTTCTGGTATGGAGTATATCAACTAATGTTATTTAGGTTTTAATTTTGCATTTAATTTCAACTCCTTATTGTATTTAGATTTTGTATTTAATCACTTTCTTTTTTGGTTGCTCTAACAGTAACTTGCCAACTTCTTGATTAATAAAATATTTATTCTTTTTATTCTTCCTCTTGAGCTTTTTACTTGAAGCATGATGTCATCAATTATCATCATTTTTCACAATGCTTATAACCTGTGGCATTGTTGGATAAGCCACATTTACCCAATCTCACAAGCACTTTACCCAAGCTTGGTACTGTTTCCTAACTACATTCATACTCCGATGGATGCATCAGAGCGACTTAGGGTTAAGTATCTTACCCAAGGATACTTGGCATGCAGACTGGAGAAGCCAAAGATTGAACCACCAACCTTCCGATAGGTAGGTGACCTGCTCTACCTCCTGAGCTACAGCCACACCAGTGGTATGGTTCCTGTAAATTTCAAATATGCAGTAGTGTAGCCACTGGCCTTGATTGCACGTTATTATATACATATTTAAACACACACACACACACACACACACACACACACACACACACACACACATGTAGATATACACATATACATATATATGGACGGCGTCAACACGGGCTGGACGGCGTCAACACGTTAACGAGCAAACTGTGCTAATGCAGTAGTTCCCACCAATTGAGCATTGCGTGGCACATCCGACATAGTTTTACTTTTGTCCATGACGCGCTTACCTTCAGGGTCATGCTTCACAAGAAGACCAAAATAGTTCCAAAGGCCAGATCTGAATGAGGGTGGAGGAGGTTCAATTTGCCATGTTGCGACAAGCTTAGCTTCTGTCTTGCTAGCTTGCGCTGCGCTCAGTGGATCTGCGCTCGACAGTGCAACCTAGGCGGAGTAGTCGAACGCAGATCCACTGAGTGCTCAACACAGACAGCATCGTCAGAAGAAAAGTTGATAAAATAAATTAAAAATTTTGTATTGTTCGATACATATGCGTACCGTACCGAAAGCACTGTATCGAATGGTTCAATATCGATATGAGTATTGTTGCACCCCTAATAAAAATATATACATACATACATGAGAAGCAGGATTATAAATTCAGTTCTGGATTTAACAGGGAACCAATAAAGGGAAGCCAATATGCTCCCTCTTTCTAGTCCCTGTCAGTACTCTTGCTGCAACATTTTGGATCAACTGAAGGCTTTTCAGGGAGTTTTAGGACATCCTAATGATAACAAATTACACTAGTCGAGCCTAGAATAAATGGTTTAGCTACTTCAGCATCAGTCTGAGACTGTATGTTTCTAATTTTAGAGATGTTGCACAAACGGAAGAAAGCAGTGTTGGTGTGTGTTATCTGGCTTCATGGATAGATAAAGTTGCGTGTCATCTGTGTAGCAGTGAAAATGTATGCTTTGCCTTCTAATGTTACTACCTAGCTTAAGCATGTATAATGTAAACAGAATCTGTCCTAGCCTGGGTCTTCTGGAATCTGCCTATAGTTGGTGATGCTGTGGGATGCAGGTCCAGCCCTAAATGGCTCGAATTGGAGCTTAGCACTGCTATCGAGCACACTGGAGCATCCTTGCCAGCTATCTTATTTTCAAAATCGGTTATTAAAAGTGCATGTGATGACTTTATTCTTTGCAACTCCGTAAAAATATTGAATCAAATTAAGAGAATCTTGAACCTCCCGGTAGTGTCAACTTTTGCCCCGATCTGCCACAATCCTAGCTTTACGCCTAGTACAATGGATGCTGCTTTCAAACAATGGCCTGTCAAAGGGTTAATTGCTATAAAGGATCTTTATATTGACAATCATTTTGCCTCTTTTGCTCAGCTTCAGACAAAGTACAATCTCCCTACAAGTCATTTTTTTCGGTACTTACAAATTAGGAATTATGTCAAGCAAGCATTCTCAAATTTGGATACCATCCCCATACAGCATGTCTTTTACAATATGATGAACGAACCTCCCACCTCAAAACACTTAATTTCTCGGCTTGTCAACCTTTTTTCTTCGGCAGCCCCCTCTTGCCATATTAAAGAGGCTTGGACAAGGGACACTGGTTTGGTTATCTCTGACGATCTATGGGCTGAAGTGTTAAGTCGGATAAAACTATGCTCTGTTAACACCCGGCTTCAGTTAATTCAATTTAAGGTTGTCCATAGACTGCACTATTCCAAAACCAAATTGAACAAGATTTTTCCTAACGTTTCCCCCAAATGTGATAAATGTAAACTTGTGGACGGTACTCTTGGGCATCTTTTTTGGTCCTGTTCTACGCTTACAGCCTTTTGGACTAGTATTTTTAGTTTCTATAGCACTGTTTATGATAGGCAACTGTATCCTGACTGTCTTATGGTGATCCTGGGCTGCTCCGGCGACTCCTTGGCACTTCCCTTTGCTGTTCAACAGGCCCTCATGTTTGGTATGGTGATTGCCAAACGTTTGATTCTGGGGGAGTGGAAATCTGCCTCCCCTCCCTGCTTCAAGAGGTGGCTCGAGGAGATGGTCTCCTGTCTATACCTGGAAGAAATTCGGTTCTCTACGTCTGATTCCATGGAGAAGTTCAGGAAGATATGGGGGCCCTTTATAGACCACATTAAGAAGGACAGTCCACGCCCTGGGTCCTGACCACATTGTTTTAACTGCTTTCATTCTGAGCTGTTGCCCATAACTGTTTTTGCATGATTGTTATCAGCTCCTCCTAGCGATCTTTGGATTTGATCTTGTGGATTGGACTCACTAGATTGTGAGTTGTTTGACATGTATACCACTTGCTTTGTTTGCTTCTCTGCTGTTTTTAATAAGTGCTGGCCTTGTACCCTGTTGTGTGGTTTGTTGCTCTGTTTTTTTTTTGTTTGTTTCTTTGTTTTTTTTGGTTGTTATTGTCTTTATTGTCTGTGTTCTTCTGTCCCGCTGTTTGTGAATGTGTAAAAAAATCTTGAAACTTGCATAAATAAATACATAAAAAAAAAAAAGAATCTGTCCTAGCACTGAACCCTGTGGAATTCCATAATTAACCTTAATTAGAGGACTGTTAGGATTAAAATGATTAAATAAAGCTGTTTTTATGATTTCCTATAAACACACTGCGATGTGCTCATTAAAGTGTTGGTGCTCCATGTTATGAAGGTCAGAAGCTTCATTCAGCGCCATGACTAGGGATGGGTATCGAAAACCGGTTCTTGTTGAGAACCGGTTCCCACTGTTTCAATTCCTTGGAATTGTTTGCCATTTTTGCAAACGATTCCCTTATCGATTCCAGTCGCCCTGAATGACGTCACCACGTTGCGGAGCGTCATTTACCTGGCTGGAAACATGGCGGCTCAAACGCTCAAAAGTTTGGTTATATTTTACAAGAACGGAAGACAACAGGGCAACTTGCAATACTTGCAAAGTAGATATTTCATTTAAGGGAGGAAACACTACGAATATGCAAAAGCATTTGCTCACAAAACACGCGATGACCTTAAATGAATGTCGTGTTTTTAATTCCGCTCTGGACTCGTGAATCTCAACCCAGCAGCAGCGGTAACGTTTGCACGTCCTCTCCCGTTAATGCGGCAGGTAAATAATCAACTAACAGTGCATATTATGTTAGCGCGATCTGCCTTATCTGCCATTACTGTGCGTTTAGATGACCATGATGAGAGAGACAGAGTCTGGCTGGCGCTCGCTGGCAGTTCTCGCTGCAGTCTACCGGTAGCGTCTCCTTTCAAGCCAGGATAGACTAATGTTACCGAGCAGAGACTAAGTTTGTGGTCAAAGGCTTGCACCCATTTGCCACAGCAGATGCCCCCGATAAGAGAATCGATAAAGAATCGAATCGTTAAACAGAATCGAAAATGGAATCGGAATCGTGAAAATCTTATCAATACCCATCCCTAGCCATGACTGAATTCAAATATTGCGATTGACGTAGAGTGACTTTTCTTTGCAACATACATACACATCACGCCGGTTAACAGTCAAGATGATATTTTCTGGGCCAAGGGAGTCTTAATAGAATGTCTCAAACTTGGATATTAAATGGAATCAGTAGGATAATATTAATAATCAAGGTTAAGCAGGGAGGTGGTTTCTTTTTTTCTGTCTTTGTTATCCCAGGAAGAGGAGCAATATGAGGCAAGGTTGGACATGAACAGAGAGAAGACTCGTAGGGAGACAGCAGGACTGCCACGTCGCTTCTGTAAGAAGTATGTCATAATAACACTTGTTATTATTGGGGTATAAAATTGTATGGCCCGATCCAGGGTCGGCAGTTGAAATTAAATCTTTTTAAACGACAGACATTTCTCCTGTACTTTCTTCTGAAAAAACTGAACACATCAGGACTCTCCAAGTACACCTGTTTTCTGTAGTGTGATGAGCTCTGAAACCTGACTGAAACTCAAATAAACCATTCCTTTGCAGCTGATCAGTTAGCTGTTTTACAACTAATCTTTTAAATATATGTTTTTTCTTTTTCTTTTTTTTCTTCACAAAGGGAAGGTTGGAGATTAGCTACAAAAACGTGGTCAAATCACAGTTTAATGACTTCCACCTTAAAGGTCAATTCAAAGTGTACCCACTTCTCTTGATTTCTAACATCTGGGATAGGCTCCAGTAAAGAAAAAGCATGGAGGCAGTTTCTCAGTGTGCTTTATTGAGGTTACCTTAGCCATCATAACAAAAATGGTTTAAATCAGATTACTGCCACTAATAATTACCAAAAGACCATGTACACAGCATCATCTGGAATTATTCCCTTGTACTGATCAACTAACTATTCAGCAATTTAGAAACATGAATTTGATAAGATAACCCCTTGTTCAAATTTCCTACTCTGCCGTGCATGCTAGAAAGCCATCAGAAACACCAATGACCATAACACTAAAAATGTATAATTAATCATGTCATGCCATCAGTCATGTGGCTGCCGACGCTACAACTAAATGGTCTCTCTCTCGGCCCCATGTGAACCCCTACGTCTGACACTTTAACCTTATTATTATTATTATTGTCATCATTTTTTTTTTTTTATAAAAGCTGCAAACTGTTTGTCCTGTCCTATGAGTCTTAAGTAATCTGTTTTAGTTTATTAAAATATTTTACTTGTTTTACGTCTAATTTTACAACGAAAAGGTTTCTCTGGTGTGTGAAATCGCTTTTTTCCATTTGCACCACTGTTTACAAGTTTAGGTTCAGAGTTTAACAACGGTTTCCGCCATTTACCATTATCTTCATTGATGCTGCCTTCAGTTTCAGATCCAGATTCTGATGAAGGTCTGTGCAAATTATAATTATCAACGCTGCTGGTGCTTGTGCTGGTGCTGCTGCTGCTGCTGCTACTACTTTCCGTTTCAGATCCAGATTCTGATGAAGGTCCATGCAAGTTATAATTATCAATGCTGCTGCTGCTTTCCGTTTCAGATCCAGATTCTGATGAAGATTCGTGCAAGTTATAATTATCAATGCTGCTGTCTTCAGTTTCAGAGCCAGATTCTGATGAAGATCCGTGCAAGTTATAATTATCAATGCTGCTGTCTTCAGTTTCAGAGCCAGATTCTGATGAAGATCTGTGCAAGTTATAATTATCAATGCTGCTGTCTTCAGTTTCAGATCCAGATTCTGACAGAGACTGATGCAGGTTAGAATTTTTACTCTTGCCATCTTCAGTTTCAGGTTCAGAAGCAGACAATGGCTCCTGCCAATAATTATCACCATCCACAGTACCATCTTTAGTCTCGGTGAAGTCTGAAGCCTGTAAATTAGTATTCTGTGGTAAACAGCTACTGTGATAAGAGTTCCTAGCCTTTTTGCTTCCTTCATCGTCCTCAGTTTCTGTTTTCATTTGTTTACCTGATCGTCTGGTTTGTGTCTGCGCTTCCATGTTTTTGAGAGGCGGGCCTTGATGAGGTTGTGGGGACTGCGGTTTCTTTTCATCATTTTCACTCTTCACATGAACAGAAGTGAGCAGGAACCCGGTGATATCAGCCTCCTTTATCCCATTAAGATTCACTTCAACCTCTTCGCTATTTATGTGATGTTCCTCCTGCTCCTCCTTTATTTGGCGTTCTTTGTGTTCGTCTTTTAAGTGGCATTCTTCCTGCTCCTCCTTTTCAATGCGCTCCTGCTGATTTATTATACGACGCTCCTCCAGATCCATCTCTATATGACGCTCCTCCAGCTCCGTCTCTATACGACGCTCCTCCACCTCGATCTTTATACGATGCTCTTCCAGCTCCATCTTTATACAACACTCCTCCTGCTCCTCCTCTATATGACGCTCCTCCAGCTCCATCTTTATACAACGCTCCTCCAGCTCCATCTTTGTGGGCCCTTCTTCCTGTTTTTTCTTTAGCTGGAGATGATCTATGACCCGCTGTTTCAGACCAGCATTTAATTGAGGTGGAGCATCTTGGGCATCTGCATTGAACACAGATGTGGATAACGGATGAGTGTGTGTCTACAGTTTTAATATTATTTTGAAAATAAAAGGACACA
Source organism: Rhamphochromis sp. 'chilingali' (assembly GCF_963969265.1). NCBI lineage: Eukaryota > Metazoa > Chordata > Actinopteri > Cichliformes > Cichlidae > Rhamphochromis > Rhamphochromis sp. 'chilingali'. The sequence continues at coordinate 28,610,773 of NC_137950.1, forward strand.
TTTCTATTTTTGGAAAGATTTTCAAATTACAAATTATCCAAGAACAGCATTTATTTTTATTAAAACTGGTGAAAAGGTCTCAGTTCCACTTCACAGCTGATGGACCCATTTGACAGTTGTTGTATTATTTACCTTTCTTTAGTTTAAATCACAAAGTAGAGAGCAGTTGCAACAGTCAATTGTAGTAATTTATGGATAAAATAATGCCCAGCCATGTGTAAGTTAGTGCCATCAAATATTAAGTTATTGTGCCATCTAATAGTTTTTACATAATTCTGTGGGAATAATGGTAATTTAATAGGCTACAATAAAATTAAAAATAATTTAATACTTACTTCTCCTGACTTGTGTTAACACTGATGTTGCTCGTGGAGGTACAAATACAACCATTTTGAGAATTCTGGGGTCAGGTGGTTGAAGGTTAGTCACTGGACGCATCCCCACTCCGTTTGGCAATCTTGGATACGGAAATCTGAAAAACAATAAGCCATCGAGATATTCAGAGTTATACCCCACAACGCGTGAGACTAATGGTTCTTATAAATACTAATTTTGTGTTTGCGCATGGTTCTGTTTTCTGTTGGGCTCAACTGATCCAAAAACAGATACTAGCCATGGAATTTAATCTTTAAAATGTATACATGACTATATACAAAAACATACAAATTTGGACGAGGAAAGACTTACCTGTTTGCTCCACTCAAAGTGGCGCCAAAGGCAGCTGGACCTATGACTTGTAACGGTTTTTCCTTTGTAGCCAATGATGTCATCACAACTCTCTCATAGCTGGAGGAAACAACAGAAACATCAAAATGTTAAATTCTACATGACAAGTGCTGGTGGCATTAACGATGAGGAGCATATCAACAGATGGTTTATTTTAAACCTACAACAATGAACGGCACAAATATAAATATGTTTCATTTCATGCCATTGGTTGTGTGTACAGACGCTGGAAGAAAAAGTCCAAACTGACTGTATCAAAGTTTGTTAGTTCTGAGCCAGTGGCAACAAAATGCAGCATTACATTTATCTTAAAACCAAACTAGCAGCCTGAATATATGCAAAACATTTATAAATTTAGACATGGAAGGACTTGCCTGTTGAAAGAACGAGGTGTATCAGTGGTAGCTGGGGCTGGGACTTGTGAAGGCTTTTCCTTTGTGGGTGCTGATGTCATCACAACTCTCTCATAGCTGGAGGAAACAACAGAAACATCAAAATGTTAAATTCTACATGACAAGTGCTGGTGGCATTAACGATGAGGAGCATATCAACAGATGGTTTATTTTAAACCTACAACAATGAACGGCACAAATATAAATATGTTTCATTTCATGCCATTGGTTGTGTGTACAGACGCTGGAAGAAAAAGTCCAAACTGACTGTATCAAAGTTTGTTAGTTCTGAGCCAGTGGCAACAAAATGCAGCATTACATTTATCTTAAAACCAAACTAGCAGCCTGAATATATGCAAAACATTTATAAATTTAGACATGGAAGGACTTGCCTGTTGAAAGAACGAGGTGTATCAGTGGTAGCTGGGGCTGGGACTTGTGAAGGCTTTTCCTTTGTGGGTGCTGATGTCATCACAACTCTCTCATAGCTGGAGGAAACAACAGAAACATCAAAATGTTAAATTCTACATGACACAACTGCTGGCGGCATTAACCTTCCTCTCTGACTGTTCCTATCATATGAATCGATCAAATGAAACAACATTTAACCCACAACTAACACTGTTGTACAGATCAAACATCAAAGCACACATTAATTTGTGAAGCTTGAACCCTTTTTAACATTGATAAATACACATTTTTAAAATTACACCGCTGAACAGCACAGTTAATAATGTGTTTTTTCATTTCACACCATTTGTCTTAGAATGAAGTTGGTTTGGAAACATATTCAGCGATGCTTCATCTCCTGCTTTGCGTTTGTGTGGGCGCCCCATGCTAGCAGTTTCCAAGCATTTTTTCCCCCCTTTTCATTGAGGGGGGGGGGGGGCACACTTTGGGAAGCTCTGACATAATCACAGAGTCTGGAGTACACAACGATGTTCTCATTGTAAGTGATTATAAATTCCCTTTCACATCTTTCCTTCACCTACATACTGAAGACATCAAATATATGAAGCAAGATGTATGTAATTGTGTAGCAAAGTAAAAATTGATAAATAATCCCAAATATATCTTATATTTTACATTCCTGAAAGTAGCCACCCTTTGCTTTGTAGACAGCGCTGCAAATCCTTGGCCTTCTCTTAATGAGCTTCATGATATAGTCACCTGAAATGGTTTTCACTTTACAGGTGTGCCTGCCAGGGTTCATTTGTGGAATTTCTTGCTTTCTAAATGTGGTTGGGACTACCAGTTGTGTTGTGCAGAAATCAAGTTGGTACACAGCTGACAGCCCTATTTGACAACTGTTAGAATTCATATTATGACAAAAACTATCAGCTAAGTAAAGAGAAACAACAGTCCATCATTACTTTAAGAACAGAAGGTCAGTCAGTCCAGAAAACTGCAAAAACTTTGAATGTGTTCCCAGGTGCAGTCACAAAGACCATCAAGCGCAACGAGAAAACTGGCTCGCATGAGGACCGCCCCAGGAAAGGAAGAGTCACCTCTGCTGCTGAGGATAAATTCATCCGAGTGACGAGCCTCAGAAATCACAAGTTAACTACACCCCAGGAAAATGCCACACAGAGCTCCAGTAACAGACACGTCTCTACATCAACAGTTCAGATGACACAGTGTGAATCAGGCCTTTATGGTCAAATAGCTGCTAAGAAACTACCACTAAGGAAAAGCAACAAACAGAAGAGATTTGTTTGGGCCAAGAAACACAAGGAATGGACATTAGACCAGTGTAAATCTGTGTTTTGGTCTGATTAGTCCAAATTTGAGATCTTTGGTTCCACCTGCCGTGTCTTTGTGTGATGCAGAAAAGGGGAACGAATGGTCTCTACATGCATGGTTCCCAATGTGGAGCATGGAGGAGGTGGTGTGACGGTGTGAGGGTGCTTTGCTGGTGACACTATTGGGGACTTATTCAAAATTGAAGGCACACCGAACCAGCTTGGTTACCACAGCATCCTACTGTGACATGCCATCCCATCCGGTTTGTGTTTAGTTAGACTACCAATTATTTTTCAAAAGGACAAACACACCTCCAGGCTGTGCAAGGGCTATTTAACCAAGAAGGAGAGTGATGGAGTGCTGCGCCAGATGCCCTGGCCTCCACAGTCACCTGACCTAAACCCAATCAAAATGGTTTGGGATGAGATGGACCGCAGACTGAAGGCAAAAGGGCCAACAAGTGTTCAGCATCTCTAAGAACTCCTTCAAGGCTGCTGGAAAACCATTTCAGGTAACAACCTAAAGAAGCAAAGGTGCCTATTTTGAAGAATCTAAAATATAAACCATGTTTTAAGTTATTTCACACTTTTTCAATTATTACATAACTCCAAATGTGTTCATTCCTGGTTTTGATGCTTTCAGTGAGAATCTACAATGTAAAGAGTCATAAAAATAAAGAAAAAAAAACATTAAATGAGAAGGTGTGTCCAAACTTTAAACTGGTAGTGTACATATACATGAACATGTATTCATTCGTATTCAAAACATATGGAATTTCTTGACATGGAAGGACTTGCCTGTTGGCTCCATTAAAAGAATGACTGGTGCCAAAGGTAGCTGGAGCTGGGACTTGTGAAGGCTTTTCCTTTGTGGGCGCTGATGTCATCACAACTCTCTCATAGCTGGAGGAAACAACAGAAACATCAAAATGTTAAATTCTACATGACAACTGCTGGTGGCATTAACCTTCCTCTCTGACTGTTCCTATCACATGAATCGATCAAATGAAACAACATTTAACCCACAACTAACACTGTTGTACAGATCAAGCATCAAAACACACATTCATTTGTGAAACTCGAACCCTTTTTAACATTGATAAATACACATTTTTAAAATTACACCGCTGAACAGCACAAAGTTAATGTGTTTTTTCATTTCACACCATTGTTTCTGAGACCAGCTGTAACAATGCAGTAAAAACATGAAGTAAGATGTGCATTTTGTAGTCCATCTTCTGGAAATTGTAGTTGAAACAGTGTCAAATTATTATGCCATGCACATCAACGCAAGAGGGATGATAACCACCAAGATAAATGGGAAGGGAGACTAGCTGGGAGGAAATCAGAAGTGTTGTCTTTGAAAATGTAGTGATTTCCTTAATTTAACTGAAAAACTGCCCCAAGTATCCTTGCTGGCTACAGGTAAGCCAATAACTGTTCTTTGTGACAGTGCCGTTACTCGCACAGTTATCCAAAAGGAAGCTGGTGGTCATGTACTTCCATCTAACATACAAGTAAGCAGTTGCAATGGCCTTGCTGACTGTTTGCGAATGCTGCTGCGTTCCCTCTCTGAGAAGGTTGATCCAGAGACTGATCGAAACTGCTCTAACCAAGGTGTCTGTAAAGGTTCTCAGTCATCCAGGTCATCGTAGTCAAAGGAGGGCTTATATCTGGGACTCTCCACCATTTGACCTTAGAACTGAAGAAGCGTCTCAGATGAGAGGTGAAACGTCTTCAAGTAACTTAAAGAAGTCCAGACGCTTTTCTTTGCAAGCTCCTTTGACTGCTCTAACCAAGACCATCATGTATCACCAAATAGGGCAGAAGGTGGACGACTGCACAGATGACCTATGATGACACTGCAGACAGCACTGGGGTGTATTTAGGGCTGCCACGATCAGTCGACAAGTCACGATTACATCGACTAATTTAATAGCCGACGCGTTGTTTGAAGCTTTGTAAGATCCTGAAAGATGCAGGAATAAGTAGTAGGATTTCAGAGTGTAAGAACGGCCTGAAACAGAAGGTTGGAGCAATGCATGTACAAGGAGAAGAAGGCGGCGGCTCCGGTATTGTAGCCGTGTACAAATTCAGGAGCCGCATCTTTCGGTGGCTGCATTTGTAGGCTCATTACGCTATTGCGACGCAACGAAGGCTGTCCAAATTCGTAGACACATAGCACGGCCCAGCCAATTCCAATTTCCAACAATGGCAGCAGCTATTTAGTTTTAATATTACTAAACTTTTAGCATATTTTCAAGCAAGAATGTAGCTGTGTAACCTTCAAATATCTGCTCGGTTTATCAAGACATCACATTTTTGCATAAGTGCTCCGACGTTTTCGGAGACGTCCGTTACCCACCAGCTCGATAGCTAGCCGGGGGACTCAAGGCTCACTAGAGCTGGTGAGAACCGCAAACCCCCTGTGGTCTTTCACTACTCAGGTTAAACATGATATATAAGTCACTTAGATAACAAAAATGTTACTGTTTGGCTTTCTTCAGTGTTTTATTTGTTCCTGAGTAAATCAGTTTGGCTGAGATTAAAGTTACAGTTTTCACACAGCTGAATAAACATCAAACAGAAAACTGATTAAACAAATGTGAGAATTTATTCCAGTGTCCTATTATATTTTAGTGAGCAAGGAGCAGACGGCTGAGTTTATTAAACACCACTGAGACAATCTGCAAATTCCATTAAAAGTTTAATAAACTATCATCTTATCTTTTTTTTAGTTAGCACATACCTTAGACACTTAAAGCTGTAAGCTAATGATAGTTATATAAGAGCAGATGCATGCTGGTGCAATAAGCTGTACGCTTTATGTCCAGTGGATGCATAATCTGATTAGTCGACTAATTGCAAAAATAATCGGTGAATAGTCGACTATCAAAATAATCGTTTGAGGCAGCCCTAGGTGTAACGCAATAATGATGGTGGAAAATACTAAGACGCTACAGTGCCACAGCTCGGAGTTAAGCCCTTTTTTAACTAATACCTAGTCAGATTGCCTCAGCACGGTTTTCAGGGTTTTCCATTAGAACATATTACTTGGTAGCAAGTACTTTTTAGTACCTGCTCTCCCGGGGTTTTGAGAAACCATCCTACTCTGACAAATCATCCTACCCGTATTATAATTTGACGGTGGCTTGTGACTAAACCCTAACCATACCCCTAACCTAACATAACCTGAAGAAGTATTCCGAATGGGTGAGAGAAAAAGAAGTTAATGGTAAATAAATGGTAAATGGCCTGTATTTGTATAGCGCTTTACTAGTCCCTAAGGACCCCAAAGCGCTTTACACAACCAGTCATCCACCCATTCACACACACATTCACACACTGGTGATGGCAAGCTACACTTAATGTGAGTTTGGTGTTGTGCGCATGCGCCGTGTCTGCGCAGAAACATTGGGTAGGATGTTTTTTGAGGTAGGATGGATTCCCAGAACACATGGGTTTGTCACTACCCGATCCGTACCGGAAACCCGATCGGTACCCCGCATGCGCAAATCTTACGTCACTTCCTCTCTTTGCCAACATTCAATATATTTGAATGATACGGTTAGCGCCCAGTTAGCTCCTAGCATTTCTCAGCAGCTCTGCCTCCTTTTCGACTACCGGGACATTTAAACAATGAATAATCCGTATCCGCAACAAATTTTTGCTTTTTTCCTCAACAGAGAGCGTCCACCGATTGAACAACAGCGCTGTAAAATAAGAAGAATGGTGCCTAATGACAGAGTTAATAATACAGACTTTATAATATGTCACGTGAAGTAGAGCAGGGCGATATGGCCAAAAATATTTATCACGATATATATTTGAAAATTTGCGATAACGATATAACCGACGATATAATTGATGCGAGACAAAATACAACTCCACAACATTACTAGCGCAAAAAGACAACCTTCCATTTATTTTCACTTAAACAAGAAGCTGGTTTTTATGTACATTAAAGCTTTATAAAAATGTAACAGTGCAAATGCAAATTCCTTGCTGAAAGTTTAACCAAAAGGCATTTCCAGTAGAAATGGGCTGACATATCCTGAGCATAACCATGTATAATATCCACTGAAGTTAAAAAGAGGTGCTTTGCAACATTAAACTGCAGTGTGCATTACGCATTTTTCGGACCATAAGGTGCACGGGATTATAAGGCACATTAAGCGAAACAAAGCAGTCAGATAAATCAAACTTTATTAAACTCATTCTTCTTGCTTCCTCCACTTCTGTACCATTGATTCATTAATGTTGAATTCTCTGGCAGCTGCTCTATTCCCATGTTGCTGCAGTATATTAATGACTAACCTCGTATTGTGGATGGATTATCTCAGTTGTTCTCCTGACTGAAGTTTGGTCCGTTTACAGCATCCTGCCATGCGATTGCATTTGTCTCTAACCATGAAGAACCTTCACGTTAACTTTTATAAGTGGAAAAGTGTTAGTGTTCGTCCTCCAGCTTCACTGTTTATGTTATGCTAACATAGCTGTGTCGCTAGCGATCACGTAGCACATCATTATATACCAGCTAGCCCAACTTCAGTAACCCTGCAAACGTCGCTGCTGTTTAGTTTCCTGTCTTCATTTATGTTGGAAGTGATAGCAGAGCTGTACGTTTGATTTTTTTCAGAAATCTCTCAGTCAGAACATGCAATATCATGCTTAGGTAACTAGCGAAACTAGCGAGCTAACTTCCGCTAGCTTCCTGCTAACTTCTAACTCCGTTAAATGTAATAACTTTTGTTTTCATGGATGCCTGGAAGTTAAACTATAGTTACACCTGGTAAAGCAGCAATGCTGATCGTTTTATTAAAGATGAAAGAATTTAGACAGTTTTTAACTCTAAGTGATGCGCTGCAGTGTTGTTTGACCTGAAGCATACGGAGTTTAGGACCCAGATTACTCCCAGATTTAAGAGCATCTTAGTCCGACAAATATGACAATAACAACGGCTGCTTGCATGTTCTGCAAAAAAATGTGCTTTGTTGTGTATCTGATGGACAAACACCAAACCAGTTCCACATAACGGAAGTTGCACCATTTTTACAAACCAATTCTGGTTCATCTGTTTCACTCAACAATCGGCCATGTGCGTATGAAAACAAAGGCACTGCGCATGCGCGTTTTACTCCCATTCTATCGCGATATTTCATTTTCCTATCGTTGCCTAACATTATACCGGTATTACCGTGAACGGTATAATATGGCCCAGCCCTAACGTGAAGATTCAGCAGCCAGATGAAGTGTTTACTGGCAATTGACAGTAATAGTGGACATCATCACTATTCCAACAATCCTCTCCTCACAGACAAGCATAAACACACTCAATTATCACTAAATCAAATTTAACACACGTTTGTAATTCAGTTTACAATAGGGTTCATTCGCTAAGTCAGCAGGTGGCGGTATCCTCGTACACTGGGGAGTACACTGCCATTAAACGAACAGAAGAAGAAGAAAACCCCTGCACATGCGCGGTACGGATCGGGTAGACCCGATTTGTACGGTCCGACTTTGCACATGCGCAGTAACGATCTGTCACTATCTTTTTATTTTTGTCTACATTATATTAAATGTTTCATTATCGGAAACATTTTAAGAGATACTTGTTATTCTTAACATCTTAACAGATACTCTGACCTGTAACTATCGTAAAATGCTTCGACCGGAAGTAGACACCTTTCGCGCATGCAGGGTACGGATCGGGTAGTGACTGTCACTACCCGATCCGTACCAGAAACCCGATCGGTACCCCGCATGCGCAAATCATACGTCACTTCCTCTCTTTGCCAACATTGCGACATTCAATATATTTGAATGATACGGTTAGCGCCCAGTTAGCTCCTAGCATTTCTCAACAGCTCTGCCTCCTTTTCGACTACCGGGACATTTAAACAATGGATCATCCGTATACAAACAAATTCACGCTTCTCTCCTCAACAGAGAGCGTTCCCCGATTGAACAACAGCGCCGTAAAATAAGAAGAATGGCGCTTAATTACAGAGTTAATAATACAGACTTTGTAATATGTCACGTGTAGATTCATCAGCCAGATGAAGTGTTTACTGACAATTGACAGTGTAAGCGGACATCATCATCACTATTCCAATCAATCTTCTCCACACATGCAAGCATAAACACACTCGACTATCACTAAATCAAATTTAACAGATGTTTGTAATTACGCTAATTCAGTTTACAATAGGGTTCATTCGCTTGGTCAGCAGGTGGCAGTATCCTCTTATACTGGGGAGTAAACTGCCATTAAACGAACAGAAGAAGAAGAAGAAAATCCCTGCACATGCGCGGTACGGATCGGGTAGACCCAATTTGTACGGTCCGACTTTGCACATGCGCAGTAAGGATCGGGGAGTCCTGATCCGTAACTATCTTTTTATTTTTCATTTTTGTCTACATTATATTGAAATGCTTCATTATTGGAAACATGTTAAGAGATACTTATTATTCTTAACAGATACTCTGACCCGTAACTATCGTAAAACGCTTCGACCGGAAGTAGACACCTTTCGCGCATGCGGGGTACCGATCGGGTTTCCGGTACGGATCGGGTAGTGACAGTGACAGCTTTTTTTTTTTTTTTATTAACAATTGGAACAATACAGTCACAAACAAAATAATACATTATAGTGCAAATGAACTCTCGTGGAGGATAAAAAAAAAAGAACATAGTCAATACAACAAAACTAACAGCAAGGATATGGGGGGAGGGGGCTAGACAAAAGATCCACAGTATTAATGGGGAAGAAATTAAAAGGAGCACAGGTTGATACACAATATAGGTAATAATCAAAACAGTAGCAAATGGGAAATGTCATCATAGATTGCGGCAAATCTGCTTGACTTCAGTTTTTTAAGTGACATGAAATAATGTTTAAAGTCATTGATGAACCAAGTAAAGGATGGTTTTCTATTCCTCCATTTACAACAATGTATATGGTATTTACCTAACAGGATGACAATGTTAATCACAGTAGAGACAGATGGATGTTGTTTAGCCATATAGAAAATAATATCAGAAATACTAAACTGGGGAATATCGTTGATCTTGAGGGATAACCAGCTGTGTAGTTCTAACCAAAAGGCAGCTGACACAGGACATGAGAAAAACAAATGGTGTAATGTTTCACAGGCTGAATCACAAAATGCACACTGGTTAACCTCAAATTTAAACCTCCTCTTTAAAAATTCAGACACAGGATATATATTATTAATTATCTTGAAATGAGTTTCTTTTACTTTTGGGGAGACAGGCCACTGAATGAATTTTGAGAACGCCTTTTCCATGAGTGACTGGTCCCCATGAAGGGCCTGCAAATATCTACCTGAGTTAAACCCCTGGAAAAGAATAGATTTAAAATTCACACTGATAAATTTATTGTTACATTTACTATCATTTAGGATGCAGTTACCAATTTTTAGGTTTGGCAGCGCTGGATTGACCTCAGAGTGTAGCATTGTGTTGCGTATCAGCTGCCTTAGGGCCAAAGGGATAGCACAGCAAACTTTTCTGTATTCTGTTAATGGACAATTAAAGTTGTGTCTCTTTGAGAAAGACACGTAATCCAATAGAGCACCACTCAAATCCAGCAAGTCAGTTACAAACAAGATACCACTCTCAAACCAGTTCCTGATAAATAATGTCTTTTTGTTAGCAGTTATCACTCTATTGTTCCATAGGGTCGACATATGAGAAAAGTTGTGTGTAAACATCATTTTCCAAAAATGAAGAATCTGTTTGTGAAAATTAGAGAGTGTAACAGGTATTTTACTAGTCTCAAAGTCACATTTTAATAGAAAATCAATTCCTCCTAGTTCCTTAAATAAAGATCTGGGTATATGAAACCACATGGAATCAGACTGAGATAAGCAAGCTCTGAGCCAGTTGATCTTAAAAGTTCCGATCATTGATTCAAAGTCTAAGGCTCTGACACCACCCTTCTCATAATCTTTAACCAACTGTGATCTCTTAATATAGTGGGTTTTGTTTTTCCATAGGAATTGAAAAATAATTGAGTTGGCTTTCCTAATATTTTGGGGAGAAACATAAAGAGAATGACATGGGTAAATTAATTTAGAGATACCTTCAGCTTTGGAAAGGATGACTCTGCCAAATATAGTGATATCCCTGGTCAACCAACGACTAAGGGATTTCTTCATGTCGACGATACGATTGCAGATGTTGTTGTCTTCTCTTCGGGACATATTTTTAGAAATCACTATACCTAAATATTTAACTTCCAGTTCAACTCTTATAGAAGCTATATTAGAATCAGAACACGTGTGAATAGGTAACAATTCACATTTGTTAATATTCAGACATAGTCCTGACGCCTGGGAGAATAATGAGATAGTGTTAAGCGCTTTAGCTACCATGGATTTATCTCTTAAAAACAGTGCAGTATCGTCAGCAAACTGGCTTATTTTGAATTCCTTGTCAAAAATGTTAATACCATACAAATCAGGGTCTTTTTGGATGATAAGTGCCAGCAGTTGAGTGGTTAATATGAACAATTTGGGGGAAATAGGGCATCCCTGACGGATACCTCTCTGCACTTCAAACCTAGGTGTCATTCCAGGGTTAAGCGAGACAGAGCTAGAAATGTTACTGTAAAACATTTTGATCACATTACAAAAGTTATCCCCAAAACCTAGGAAATTCAAGGCTTTAAGCAGGAAGGGATGTTCAACCGTGTCAAAAGCCTTATAAAAGTCCAAAAACAACACTAAGCTTTCTGTCTTTATATACTGGCGATAATCAAGCATATCAAAAATCAATCTAATGTGATTGTGTATATGTCTTCCTTTTATAAACGCCGACTGACATTCATCCACTAAATGTGTTAAACAATCATTTAAGCGGTTCGCATATACATGAGCCAGTAATTTATAATCATTACACAGAAGGGTTATGGGTCTCCAATTATCCAGAAGTAGTTTGTCTTTGTTGGGTTTTGGAATTAAAGTGATTAAACCTTGTTTCATTGTAGGTGAAAGATTAGTTGATGAGATACATTCTAAGTAAGCACTGTAAAGAGTTAATCTAATGTCATGCCAGAAAAAGGAGTAAAATTCCACTGTTAGCCCATCAATACCTGGTGATTTGCCCCTGGGCATTTGTCCGATTGCCTTGTCCAGCTCTTCGATTGCAAGTTTACTCTCCATACGAACCTTTATATCCACATCCAATGTCCCATTAAGGCCTCTAAGACTTTCCAGAAACACAGTGCCATTCTCCGTTGAATAGGTTGACTTGTAAAGGTTACTGTAAAAATGAAGTATTTCCACGTTTATTTTGTCATGGTCCTCAGTCAAAACCCCCTTGATATTCAGTGATTGAATCTTCTTATTTGATTGTCTGTATTTTTCTAAATTAAAAAAGTAGGAAGAGTTTTTCTCACCCTCCTCAATCCACCGGGCTCTTGAACGAACATAGGCACCATTGGCTTTCTCTAAGAACATTTTGTCTAGTTGAGATTGAAAAGTGTTTAGTTGTATATGTTCGTCCAGAGATAAATCCTGTTTGCAGCATAGCCTGTTAATTCTTTCAATAATGCTTTGTTGCTCCTGTCTTTTCTGTTTAGCAATGGATTTGCTAATTTGAATTGCTACCTGTTTAACTTGGAATTTAAACCATTCCCATTTGCTCACATGTGACATATCTAGTTTATCAATTTCCACAATTAAATTTCTCACTTCAAGGCAGAAGTTGTCATTATGCAGAAGGTTGTTGTTGAATTTCCAAATAAGGGATTGATGTTTCATCTTGGTTAATGAGATGAATAAGGAAATCAAACAGTGATCAGTTAGAGGGGAAGCGGAGATTTCACACTTAGAAATGTTGTTGATCAAATTGTTAGAGACTAACCAGTAATCAATCCTGGAACACTGACCATTATTAGATGAATTAAACCAAGTAAATTGAGATACAGATGGATTTTTCAGCCTCCAAGCGTCACAGAGACTAACTTTGTTGACCAAATTAAGGATACTTTCATCGTAACTGTGGCATGAGGTCCTGGATGGAAGACGATCTACAGAGGGATCAGGAGCTATGTTAAAGTCTCCCCCCACAACAACTTTGTCAACAAGATAGCTCAATTTCCATTGCTCTAACTGTTCACAAAGGAAGGTTAGAAGTTTCTTATTCTGAGCTCTATTAGTATAACCATATACACACAGCAGAATGTATTTTGAACCATTAATCTCTGACACTATCATCAGCCAATGACCATCAGAATCACTTTTACAGTCTATGACATTTCCCGGAAACCTATTAAATAAAATCATCACTCCAGCTGAGTGAGACGTACCATGACTAAAGAAAACAGATTCACCCCACTGTGTTTTCCAGAACTTTGTGTCTGCCTCTGCCGAATGGGTCTCTTGTAGAAAGACACAGTTAGCCTGTTGCTCCTTGCAAAAAAGAAAGATAGCCTTACGCTTCACAATGTTTCTTAGCCCCCTGACGTTCAAGGAAATAACAGATAACATATAACACTATTACAAAAGTATTGGGGAAAAGAAAAAGAAACTTAAGAAGACACGCAGGAACGAGCAGCCGTGTCCTGTATAAAATAACTATTCAGTGCAATAACCCTTAACAACCGGGAAATTTTAAATTAAATGACATGCTAAGCAATAGGCTTAATCAACAGCAGCATACCTGAGAGGTGTAAAAGGTCACACAAAAGAAAATCAGTTCGGGTCCACTCTTTGGTTATCAATCAGAGCGTAGCCGTCCTTCAAAAACGCTCCCTTTCCCTTACTCCTGGCATCCTGGACCAGCGGCCACAGCTTAACTCGAGCCTCCCGATCTTCCTTGGAGAAGTCTTCCTTGAAGTGGATGTTCATCTCCTTGCAAACCCTCGCATGCCTCGATTTCTTCCAGACGTCGTCCCGGACCGTTCTCATGCCAAACTGGATAATTATGGCTCTCGGGGACCCGGAAGATGCAGCGTTCCCCTTCTTTCCCAGCCGATGAACAGTATCAACAGTCTCTCTCAGTTTATCCACAGACAAGGGCACAACTCTGGTGAGAATCCCGATAACTGACTCTCTCGTGTTTTCATCATCTTTCTCAGGAAGACAAGTCAGCCTTAGGTTCCATCTCCTCTTATATCGAGCATGTTCCTCACAGGAGCTGCGCAGGGATTTGTTTTCTTTCTGCAGCTCACCAACTTTCTCCTGGAGTTCTACTATACTTTCTTTATTTTTTCTTATTTCCGCCGTGTTCATGTCAATGCGCTTTTCAAACTTACGCAGCAATGCCGTCTGTTCATCCATCTTTTGCGTTAACACATTGACTGCTTGCAAGATTGCTGCAGCGGTGTCCTCCTCCTCCAGCGGCTGCGCTCGCACCCCTCTTGCTTTCTTCGGGTTAGGGCTTTTCGTCGGAGTGTGAGCCCAGTTGATTCTGGAGTCCTTGGAAGTCATGTCAGTGATCTCCAAATCTTGAATATCCTCCTCGTCACACGCCTCCCTCAATACCGAAACGTTGTAGTCATGATCCATCGTGATCATAGGACAAGTATCAAAATTAACCCCGGACAAATTACAAATTAAAGCTGGTTTACAGTTAGTTCTCCAGTGGCTGGTTGAAGTGCACAAAAAGCGCAAAAAACGGGTTATTGCTTTTAATAAATTCAGAGTTTCAGGACAAAAAAAAAGCCAAAAAGTTCGGACGCCTGCAGTAAAGTTGCTGCTCACTCCGCCATCTTGTTTCCTCTCTCGTGACAGTGACAGCGTTCCAAGCGATCTGAACAGGTACTGAAATGTGACGTCATCCGACTGCATGCCACCGATTGGCTGGTCAGTAACCCTACCCACTAGATGAGTAATGCGAGCGTCTCGTTCAATAAAAATAAAGCCGCCATTACTGGGTTGTAGAAAAAGGGGCTTAATAAGCGATTAGATTAGAGAAGACGGCAGGAAGAAAGCGATACGTGTAGAAAATGAAAGGGACCGATACAGACGAGTGCGCCGGAGAAAGCTGTGAAAAACGGAGAAAAAATAAAGAACAAACGTTTTGTGCAAAAAGAAAAGTGGCCATTGAAAACAGAGCAATGCCTCCACACAAAAAAGCCATGCAATTTTCTCCACAGTGAACATGCTCAAAGCTAAATGTCATCCCAGCTCATGAATGGGCACCTCCACATGTAAGCCCGGGTTAAAAAAATAATCCTGAAGGACAAGCTGGAGCTCAATTATTTTAACGAGCAAACAAGTGGGGGAGTTGATTAAAGGAGCGGAAGAAAATGAGCCCCTAAAACTGTTCACAGCAGTCACTTGAACGTGCACAGTTATCACGTTTCAATGGTTATAATGTGTGTACGTATAGTTCTATGTTGCTTGACCTCTAAATCCTGGTTGAGTACACCACGTAGCTAACTGTGTTTCCTGTAAAACCGTCTCACACGTTTCTGTTCCCAGCACAGCGTTGGAAAGATAAAGAGGCTCGAAGGGACGTTAACACTGCTTCCTCGCATGCAAATAAACGCAATTGTTACGCTGTGTCTCACTTCGTAATTTTTCTAACAGTAACACCGATTCACGCGTCGCTTTCGGGCACAACTTGAATTACCTGTCCAGCAGAAAGCAGGCCACTTCGGCATCACTCTGAAAACTTTTGTCCCTCTTCAGCGAGGTCCACCTGGAGAAGGCGACGCCTAAGAACACTTTCGTTTCTTCCAGTTTTTCCTCTTCGTGCCCCAGCTTGTTCGACAGCACGTCCTTGATCTTTTCTCCTGAGAAACAATAATTATGATCCTGCATTTTTCCAAATGCGGACACTCAAAGTCCCCACGACACCACAAAAAGTTAAGGCACAAGCGACGATTCTTCCATGAGGACGATAAAAACGACTAGCACATGACCAAAACAGCAGCGTGTCCCTCAGTCCGGACTTTGTTTTGTTCCCCCTTGCAACACACATCCCCCAACAGAAAGTTCCTACCCCTGAATTTTACCCGAAAGCAGTGTCCTTTCTGGGTGTGACCTGGTAAAGGGTGTGTAGCTCACTCAGATAATCTGATATTTATCCAATATCAAATAATTAAAAAAAGAAGGTAGGTTTCCATTTTTAAAAATTTCAAATTGAATAAAAAGAGACCTGTTTACAAAGTTTGAAAGGTGAATAAAATAAGAGCCTCAACGCAAAGTGAGACCAGTTTTCTCTAAAATACCAAAAGTAAGTTAATGCAGAATCTAAAATGGCTTAGTAAAATAGTAATGATTCATTAGAGGGGAAATATGCATAAATGATCTAAATTATTAAGGTAAGAAAGTTATGATAACATATTCTTCACTGATCGCGAGTATAAGGAACGTCGGGAAGCATCCATACACCACCTGGGGCTCTTGTTTTTTTTCATTTGATTAAATGTTTTTTTTAAAGACATCCACTGTTTACTGTCATTAAGGCAGCATAATCAGTCACATTTAAACCACTCATACAGCACCTCAAATCCGCAGCCAAATTAGAATCACTAGTTGTATCAATAAGTACATCTCTGGACTGTGCGAGGAAGCCAGAGTAGGGCTAGGTATTGATTTTGATTTCTGTAATTGATTCAATTCCGATTCACAAGGTCCCAATTCAATTCAATCCGATTCGATTCAACTTTAACTCAGATGGGCAGAAATATTATAATTCTGATCATTTATCAGTACATATCCATATTTTTATATCTATGTGTAAAAACAAAGCTGACGCTTGTGAGACTTCATCAGAGGTGTGAGCAGGGGTGATTTTAGCCCAAAAAGAATCAAAGCACCCCCAAAGATATCTTACTTTTTTGACAATATCTGCTGTTTGTGTGACACACTACTAAAAATATAAAAAGCATACAGTACTTAATTGAGATGGAACACTTTAACAACAAAAGTATAGATAACCCCTCCCCCTGCTCTGGTTCTAGCGCCGTTGCTGCCAGAGCGATAGTGGCTGAGACGCAGCGGAGTTCATCTTCTGGATAATCGGATCTTCCCCACACTGAAAACTGTTATTCAGGTTGCCCTAACAAACCCAGTTAGCAGCTGTAGCTGTGAGAGGTCTTTTAGTGTCTTGAGTCAGCTTCATACCTGGCTGAGAAGGACCATGGGTCAAAGCAGACTCCAGCACCTGGCTGTGATGTCAGTTGAGAAAGATGCTTGAGAGACTTGACCACCAAAATGTGATAGACAGATTTACCAACCTCAAGCTGAGGCGACATAGTTTAAAAGAAAAGAAAAAATCTGCAGAGCCATAGTAGTATCTGCAGTAAAGATCTTTTCATGCATTGTATACATTGTACCATAGGCCAAGGTGTCTCAATGTTTTAATAATATTTTGTACATTTCAAGGACTCTTGTATTTTTGGAGTGTATTTTTATGTATCTGTATTATATTATGCAAACACATTAAAAGTGAATCTCTGTCCAAAAAAATGCACTCAGTTTACTTTTTACTCACTGTAAGCATCATTCATTATTCTCCCGCAGTAATTAAGGTTAGGATATGTTTTCTTTTTTTTTAAATTCCAATCCATTCTTCTTTGGCAGTAGTAGTCTTTAGCAGCATTTAAATAACCTTTATCAGATTTGATGGTTTTGTTACAGACTTTTCAAAAAAGGGTTTTGCTTTTCTTTCACAAATGTGGGGATTAAATTGTGTTAAAATGTACAAAACAGTGATGTCATGTTTTGTGACGAGGACCCAGGTACAGAGAGGCTTGGTGAATTTAAGAATCATATGATTTAATAAAGAAATTTGCAGACTTGCACAGAGAGGGTAGAATTCCGACTGATAATGGAGCTGAAGACAACAGACGATGAGGACAGGGAGGAACAGGGGTTTAAATGCACCAAGGAGACAGTCAGAGGGAACTCGGGACAACTGGAGACATTTAAGGATGCAGGGACTGATAGAGACAGGGAAGAAGTCTCATTGTGACAAGTAAAGTTTACCTTGCCTGGATGGGCAGCTTTCTGGGTGCTCAGCACCCCCAAAGCTCTGATCCTAGAATTGCCCCTGGGTGTGAGCATCACAGCAGATGCCTTTGTGTCAAAGTAATAAAACAGAAAAACATGAAGGAGATTTTCCTGGCCTGGCTTTTTATAGCAGATAAGTGAGATATCCTTAAAAATATTCTACAGTAGAACAAAAACTGAAGAAAACCCTGAATGGCAAATGGCCTGCATTTGTACAGCGCTTTACTAGTCCCTAAGGACCCTGAAGCGCTTCACACATCCAGTCCTCCACCCATTCACGCACACATTCACACACTGGTGATGGCAAGCTACAATGAATCAACATAGGATCATTACCTGATGCTGCTGAAGTGAAACAGAGAAAAGTTACAGCGGTTTCATTAGAGACACAGCTAAGCGTTTTGCAATTTGGCACAATTAAAAAGTTTCAGTTTCTTCAGTACTGAAGAGCAGAAATGAGGCTTTCTTGTCTGAGGTCATTTTTGGAGGAAAAACAAAACAAAACAAAAAAACAGTGGCTGACTGCGCTGTAAACAACGGTAGAGTAGTGTGTAATAAGGAGGCGAATAATACAGAAAATTGCGATTTTTGATGGGAAATTGTTCTTGAAAGTACACTGTAGCTGTGTCCCAAAAACTAGGCTGCATCCTTCGGAGGACGCAGCCTTTGTGCTCTACACGGGCCGGGTCCTTCAAAGACTGAGAAGGCTGGAAGGGCGAGGATGTGAAATGGGACGGTCTAGCCTTCAGAATTGCATCACCAGCTGTCTCGGTGGAGTTTAATAAACTCAGCCATCTGCTCCTCGCTTGCTAATATATAACAGGACATTGGAGTAAATCCTCTACCATTTCACACTTCTGTTTTATCAGTTTTCTGTTTCATGTTTACTCAGCTGTGTGAAAACTATGACTAAAACTATAATCTCAGCCAAAGCGATTTACTCACGAACTTGACTGCATGCTGAAGTGGCAACCCCTAACCCTACACAAGTAAATTTAAGTGTTTGGAAAAATTTCTTTCTAAAAGTACTTTTATTGCACCGTGTTCATTCACTCATGAGCTGCTGTAACATGAATCAAATGGCTGAATAGCAACCTCAGCATTCAGTCAAGTTCTATAGAGTCTTACTAATTGTATTCAGGTGTGTTGCAACAGGGACACATGAAAAAGTTTCAAGACAGTCAGAAAAGATGTAGAGGAAAAAAACAAGAATGACTTCCCCCTGTAAAAACATTCCAGCTTTGGAGGCAGTGCCGCTGTTTCCCCTCTAGTGCATCTATTGTTCATACAGCGCCAAATCACAACAACAGTCGCCTTCACGACACCGGCCCTCGAGGACTGGAGTTCGAGACCCCTGACTTAGGCAGTATCATCAGAAGGAATAGCACCCAAATGTATCTATTCATGAAGCCAGATAACACACAGCAATTAATTAAACTGCAGGAATGTCTTAAAGACATAAAGACCTGGATGGCCGCTAACTTTCTGCTTTTAAATTCAGATCAAACTGAGGTTATTGTACTCGGCCCTGAAAATCTTAGAAATATGGTATCTAACCAGATTCTTACTCTGGATGGCATTACCTTGGCCTCCAGTAACGCTGTGAGGAACCTTGGAGTCATTGTTCACCAGGACATGTCCTTCAATGCACATATTACAAAAATATGTAAGACTGCTTTGTTCAATTTGTGCAATATCTCTAAAATTAAAAATATCCTGTGTTTGAGTGATACTGAAAAACTAGTTCATGGATTTATTACTTCTAGGCTGGACTACTGTAAATCATTATTATCAGGATGTCCTAAAAACTCCCTGAAAAGCCTTCAGTTAATCCAAAATGCTGCAGCAAGAGTCCTGACAGGGACTAGAAAGAGAGAGCAGATTTCTCCTGTATTGGCTCCCTGTTACATCCAGAATTCAAAATTCTGCTTCTCACATACAAGGTCTCAAATAATCAGGCCCCATCTCATTTTCTTATAGTACCATATCACCCTATTAGAGTACTTCACACTCACACCATTTAAAAGTATTTAAATGTAGAATGGGAGGCAGAGCCTTCAGTTTTCAGGCCCCTCCTCTTTGGAACCAATATCCATCTCTATTTTTAAGATTAGTCTCCAAACTTCCTTTTTGATAAAGCATATATTTAGGGCTGAATCATATGAACTGATGTAGATGCCTGTTGTCTGTTCTAAAACTATAGTCGCAAAAGCACAGACTGTTCAATAATCAGTGCTTTAACTTACATAAGCCCTGTCTTTTCACACAGGCTGACCTGTGGATACATCAGAGACTTTATTCACTGTAGTCTTTTTAATTTTACTTAGAAATGTAAAAATTATTTTTGTAGAGCAGCAGCTGAAATGTTATGAAGAGTACTACGGAGGCTCTATTCAAAATCTGTTAGCCTATTTGGCCACTCAAAACACATTTGAAAAAGAAAATGCCTTTTTAGAATTTCAGACACAAAAAAGCCCTAAAATTTATTTGAGCCCAAATCATTATTTTTTTTCCTAAACCTAACTGATTCTGTAGCCAACAAACTTCCCCCTGTGGTTTAGGGTTAGGAACTTGAACCTAGAAAACTGAAAATATATGAATATAAAGTCAACTGAATCTATAACATGTTAGCACTGAAGGAAGCTGCAGGAAAGGTTTCTGGCAAAAAGAACGTACCCTTCTAACGGCACCTTTACCTGGTTACTTTGTGTGATAAATCATAAAATTTTAATTGCTGAAAGCATTTCTGTCATGCAACAATGACGAAAAGGTCCCAGTCTTTCTTCCATTTCCTTTTTAACACTAAAATTAATTTGAAGTGCCATAAGTCCAAGAACCTGCAAGCAGCACACATGAATCATTTCTTTGAAATGTAGAAACCACAAAAAAGGAAGCACTGTCAGACCAGTTCTCCCCCCAGTTTTATTGTTTAGTATTATATAATTTACAGATTTATAATAAATAACATAATTAGAAATACTGAAAAACCACCATTGCATTATATATGTTTTGTCAACATATATTAAAAAAATATTCATTTAATTACATTATGATTACTGTCATGTAAACTTTTCACCACAATCAAATGGTTCATTCCCTGGCGTCTCATGTGTCTCCTCAGACTTCCCTCTCGCGTGAATCTTTCTCCACAAATGCTACAGTGGAAAGGTTTTTCTCCAGAGTGGACTCTCATGTGTGTCTTCAGATTTGTGCTTTGGTTAAATTTTTGTCCACAAATATCACAACCAAAAGGTTTCTCCCCTGTGTGGACTCTTTTGTGGATTTTCAGATTTCCTTCTCTGTTAAATGTTTTGCCACACAAGTCACAACCAAATGGTCTTTCTCCTGTGTGAACGCTCATGTGAGTTTTGTAATGAATCCTCTGCGTAAATCTTTTACTACAAATGCTACATTTGAATGGTTTCTCACCTGTGTGGACACTCATATGTCTTTTCAGATCCCCAGGCTGTGAAAATCTTTTACTGCAAAGACCACAACCAAATGGTTTCTCCCCCGTGTGAATCCGCATATGCGTCTTGAGATTTGTGTTACGGTTAAATTTTTGTCCACAAACACCACAGCTAAATGGTTTATCTCCCGTGTGGACTCTCATGTGTCTGTTAAGGTTGTATTGATGTCTAAATATTTTTTCACAAATGTTACAGCGGAATGGTTTCTCTCCTGTGTGGATTCTCATGTGGGTCTTTAGATGTGCGTTTTGATTAAATCTTTGTCCACAAGTATCACAGCCAAATGGTTTATCTTCTGTTTGGATTCCTTCTAAATCAGTTCGGTTCACTTTTAAGCATTTCTTATTAGCTAAACAGCATGAAGACCTTCTCCCTGAACTACTGATAACATGTTTCTGAAGAGACCGTTTACACTTTAAACCTGAATCAAGAGCCTTGCTGTCCTTCCCACCATTGCTACTGACTTCAGTTTCTGGTCCAGAGTCTGTCAAAGGCTCCTGCCAATCATCATCATCATCATCATCAATACTGACTTCAGTTTCACAAGAGTCAGAAACTTTTCCATCAGTATTTTGTTTTAAATGACCAGACTGGTTTTTGTCAGGGTCTGGCTCTCCACAGTGCCCTCCATCAGTTTCTGACTTTATTTGTTTGTCTGAGCAGCTGCTTGGAGGCTCGGAATCATTGTTGTCTTGATTAAGTTGCGAGCAGTAAGGTTTCTCTTCATCATCTTCACTTTTCACTCGAATTGCAGTGACTGGAAACCTGGTAATATGTTTCCTGCAGCCCATTAAAGTACTCTCCCTCACGACAGGTGAAGAGTTCCTTCTGTTCTGCCTTTATCTGGTAGAGGTCTGAGTCCTGCTGGTCCACAAAGGGGCTCAAGGGAAACTCCTCTTTAATCAGGAACGTCTGCTGACCATCTGCAGGGAACCCAGAAACACAAATGTCCATAGACTGGAGTATTTAGCATGTGTCGGTTGTTTTATTTTCAATATTTACTGCATTCTCCCTGTCACTCATCTGGCTATTTGCCTGTCCTCCCCAACTGATCTGTACAGCTTGACATGGCTTCAGTTAGAAAAAAAAAAGAAGTCTATTTTAAGCAAATGGAACAGTGTGTCAGTTCTGGGATATTTGTGAAACACATCTGTTGGAACGAGAAGCATCATCCTGGCCGTGTCAGAGCCAGAATGTCATGCAGCTGCAGACAGTGTATTTTTGGAGTAAATCCCCACTATCAGAAAATCCCTAATGCTTTGGAAGAAAGCACAATTACCTGCTATACACTATTGTGAAAATAATGCGTTTTGATAGCCCATACGAGTTATATGTTAATACGCTACAACAAATGCAATTGAATGTGCTTCACTTACCTACTCTGTTCAAGACTTGTGTCTGCACCAGTTCTGAAGCAGCTGATTGTGTCACGAGTGCCATCAAACCAAGACGTCTTGGTTCATCTGGTCGAAGGCTCTTAACTCCTGTGTGGATGCTCCTGTGTCTTTTCAAAATTCCTGGTTGTGAAAATCTTTTATTGCAAATATCACAGCTGTATGGTTTTGCTCCTGTGTGAACTTTCATGTGTGTCTTTAGGTTTCTCTTACAGTTAAATCTTTTACCACAGACATCACAACCAACCAGTCTCTCCCCAGTGTGGACCCTAATATGTCTCTTAAAATGATTCCTCTGTGTAAATTTTTTGCCACACATACTACAGTTAAAGGGTTTCTCTCCTGTGTGGACAATCTTGTGTCTTTTCAGGTCCCACCGTTGTGAAAATGTTTTATTACAAACAGCACAACTAAATGATTTCTTTCCAGTGTGGATTTTCAAATGTCTATAGAGATTATACTGATGTCTAAATTTTTTTTCACAAACGTTACAGCTAAATGGTTTCTCACCTGTGTGAACTCTAATGTGTGTTGTAAGATTTGCTTCTCTCTTAAATTTATGTCCACAGACATCACAATCAAACAGTCTCTCTTCTTTGTGGCCCGCCATCTGTGAATGTGGATTTTGCTTCATTTTAAAACATTTTTTATTTGTCCTTTTTCCCAAATGACTTGTCACATGTCTCTGAAGAGTTTGCCTATAAAGGAAATGTTTACCACAGTCAGAGCAGTTGAAGGATGTGTTGGCACTGTTAAATTCCAGATCTTCATTTTTGCCTGACTCAAGTGTCCTGCTCTTCTTTCTACCATCATAACTGTCTTCAATTTCAGGTTTATGCAATTTATCACCAAAGCTGACTTCCATCTCAAGAGAATCAGGACTCTGTTGTGGGTTTGGGTCAGTGGCTGATCCTGGTCCTCCACAGTCCTCTCCATCAGTTTCTGCTTTCATTTGTTTATCTGAGCAGCTGGTCAGAGGCCTTTGATGAAGCTGCAAGGAGTCAGGTTTCTCATCATCATCTTCACTCTTCACAGGACTAATTGGAAACCTGGTGATATCAGCTTCAACCAGGCCATCAAACTGTTCTCCCTCACGTACCTCATTTTTGTGATGAAGGTCTGTGTCCTGCTGGTCCAGACTGGGACTCCAGCGAACCTCTTCTTTAACTGGCAACAGCTGCTGAAGATCTGAAAATTTTCCATTCATAGCAGACGATGGTGTGGCACTTCTCTCATAGCTAAATAAAGAAAAACAACAGGATATGTCTTAAAGTCACATACCATTTATTTTAATTATGATTTATACTAAAAGGAACAGTGGACTCATGTGTGCAAAAAACAAGAATAAATAACAATCACGGACAGATAAAAAGACACACACTGTGAATGTACAGCATCAGTTTTGTGTCTGATATGAAGGAAAGTCCACACATATAGAAATCTGTGCTTTGTCACTTCAGGACTGTGTCAGTAAAATACAACATGAAACATCTTTTGGGGAAATTGCTTTTTTTTTTTTTGCATGACTCTGAATGTGTTTTTGGAAAAGCTTTTTTTTTTTTCCTAAAGGAGAAGAAGACAGAAAAAAAGTTATTAGTGCAGTGGTTCCCAAACTTTTTTTGCTAGGCCCCCTTTGTTTTACAAGAAAAATGTTCGCCCCCCCGCGTGAGTGCACGCGCGCATGCACACGCACGCACAAACACATCCTCCAACCACACACGCCCATATTTTGCTCCACTGCGGTTTATTTCACACCTCAAACATTTAGTAGAATAGAATTAGAATAGAATAGAATTCAACTTTATTGTCATTGCACATGCACAGGTACAGGGCAACGAAATGCAGTAAACAATTAAGCAAATACAAGTAATGTGCAATAAACTACAGGTAGTAAGAAAATAAACTACTAACTCTTTTACGCTACGTCCACGCCTACACGGGTACTTTTGAAAACGCAGCTGTTTCGTCCACACGTAAACGGCGTGAATCACCGAAAACGGAGATTTTTTAAAACTCCTTTTTTGCGTTTACGTGTGGAGGAGGAATACAGAGTTTGTCACACAACATCAAAGGTATGTGCCTTTTTCACGTCACGCTGTGCGCCACGTTATTGTTTACATGAGTTGAATCACAGAAAGGCAGATAGAGACAAAATACTGTTAATCTGACTATCTGCAGGTTTTACATGCTTACATACACACACAGTTACTGTCCCTCCATTTACAAAGACAGAGGCATCACGGTGTGATTATTTTACTGTAGTTGTTTTTTTCCTGTGTAATAATATTCAACATTGCTATCAATACATTTTTAAAAAATGCCTCTCTGTGCAAAATGGGTTTAAAAACATAAACAGCTGTAGGATACTGTTTGTCCGTGATTTGAACCGGGGGAACAAATCGTGGCAGGATCAGTCTGATATTATTTGTATCCCGCTGTAACTTTACTGTATAAAGAACTGTCATCTCCAAAATGTCACCAGTAGTTAGCCATTACAACAAGTGTTTGTGAAATAAAAATCAAGAATGTGGGATACTGTTTGTCCGTGATTTGAAGAGCCCAGAGCTGCTCCTGACAAAGGGAAAACCAATTCTGCAGGGAGACCGACCTCGGCACTTGTGCAGGTGAAACCAAAGGGAAGATTTGCTTAACCATATTTTCTAGTCTTTGGCTTAGAATGAAGTTGTTTTGGAAACATATTCAGCTTCATCTCTTGCTTTGCATTCCTGTAGGCGCCCCGTGCTAGCAGTGTGCAAGCGTTTTGTCCCCCCCCCCCCCTTTCATACTGCGATGCATGCATCCCTGCCATGGCTCTGCATCCCCCCCCACACACACACACACACTTTGGGAAGGTCTGGGTTAAGGCATCTACCTATCTTTCTCCCACTCCACTTTGCTTTTAGTTATGAACAAGAACCCAAAACACTTAAACCCTACTTTCCTGCTAAATGAAATTATGCTGCTTTTGGACTCCCAACATGTTTGTCTATAAACCTCCTGAGCTGAAAACTGGCCCCAATCAGTCCTTCATATGAAAGTTATTGTCGCAGCTGATGCTGAACAGGCTGAGCACAAAATCTTCAGAGTTAAAAACTGGCTCCAATCTGCCCTTTATACCAGAGTCACTTCACCTCACACTGATACATATACCCGAGAAAAACCGCGGTAAAGTGAGCCGTCATTTGTGAGCCGCGGTCAAGCCAGCCGCCTCGTATCCGCCGCATAAATTTCCTTGCGCTTTTACACCAGTCTTTACGGTAGCGCCTTTACGCTTTATGTGCCGATTGAAAGCCTATACCCGCGCACACGTGCGCGCGCACGAACAGTCGCACGCACATGCGCGCACACAAATTACAATGAAACAGCCCGATACAGTCAATACAATTATGGAAATGTCAGAAATTCATTAAAAATCATCCTGAGTAGTTGAGGTCCAACTTTCAACACATTCCTCCTCCGGGACACCTACTGTACCTGTGTGCCAGGTTTCAGCCAGATTTACTGTAGAATTCCTCAGAAATTAAAGGGTACTTGTATCCACTGCAGTCAGCCAATACAATATAATTATGTCAATTTTCAGAAATTCATTAAAAATCATCCTGAGTAGTTGAGGTCCAACTTTCAACAAATCCCTCCTCCGGGACACCTACTGTACCTGTGTGCCAAGTTTCATCCAGATTTACTGTAGAATTCCTCAGAAATTAAAGGGTACTTGTATCCACTGCAGTCAGCCAATACAATATAATTATGTCAATTTTCAAAAATTCATGAAAAATCATCCTGAGTAGTTGAGGTCCAACTTTCAACAGATTCCTTCTCTGGGACACCTACTGTACCTGTGTGCCAAGTTTCATCCAGATTTACTGTAAAATTCCTCAGAAATTAAAGGAAACGTATATTCAACGCAATCAGCCAATACAATAGAATTATGTCAATTTTCAAAAATTCATTAAAAATCATCCTGAGTAGTTGAGGTCCAACTTTCAACAGATCCCTCCTCTGGGACACCTACTGTACCTGTGTGCCAAGTTTCATCCAGATTTACTGTAGAATTCCTCAGAAATTAAAGGAAACTTATATTCAATTCAATACCATCAATACAATAGAATTATGTCAATTTTCAAAAATTCATTAAAAATCATCCTTTTTTTTTTTTTTTTTCTTTTATTATTTATTTATTTTTTAACATTAATCAGTTCACATGAATTCATCCTCCCGAGGCGAATGGTTTGAAGTTTCCAAGACACGTTAGAGGAGTGGAATCTTTGCGTAGGGAAGGCTGTTGGAAAAAAACAAAACAAACTACAGCCATTCACTGAAAAACAGACTCTATCAGCAAAGAGATATAACATTAGTAAGGTCTGTGGCAAATATGCAGAATTGTTAACTGTTTCACTCTTTAGAGGAACAATTTTCAATCATTAATGAGGCAATCATTCTGTTTTATCAAGGTGGTTACAAGACAGCAGTCAATAATTGTAAAATCTATACTTTTTGTAATTTTTTTTTTTTTTTTTTTTTTTTTTTTGGCCTGTCCCGTTTGGCTCTTTTGCCATCAGAATTGTTGTCTAAAGGCAAAGAAAGATGCCCAACGGATTTACTTTACCAAACTGACCATCCCAGCCTTGCCGTAATGGTCCATTTGATTCACCTTTTATTGTTTATTTTATTTTCACTTACTGAATACGGGACAGACTTGACTGGGGGAAAGAAGGGGAGAAAGAAAGAGGGAAAGAGAAACAGCTGAGAAGAGGGACGGGGGAGAAGGGCAAAAGACAAAAACCAACAGAACGGGCAGAGAAAAAAAAATGCATATATCAATCACCTGGATCACCTGCTGAGAAAGAAAAAAGAAAGCAAGCAGAAGAGAACAAGAGTAATAGAATAAACAACATCACAATGATATATGGGAATATGACAGTAAATACTAAATGTTAAACATTATTGTGCAGCACATAAGATCAACAGAACACAGTGTGCTTTGAGGTAGGAGCCAAAAAGGGTGTAGTTTGTGGGTGTGATCACCCGTGTGTACACCTGTGAGCATGGACGCGCTTGTTTTTTGTTTTTTTAAAAGGTTCCTTCATGTAATAATCTAATAGAGGGTGTGGGGGGGCCACAGCCCCGTCCTCCAGGGCGTGAAGCAGGTGTGGAGGAGATCAAAACTCCAGACATCCAGAGGCCCCCAGAACACAAGAGACCAAGGAAGACCAACAGAGGGGCAGCTGCGCCACTGTCCCGGAAAGAGCTGAGGAGAGTCCCAGATGAGGGCTCACTCAGCAGCCGCGGAGCAGAAGCCAGGGGGAGTTGCAGTGACGCGCCCGTGAGCTCCGCCGGCAGCCAGCTGCGCCTGAGTGACCGAGCCCCAGGCCGAGAGGCCGGGGGCACCCCACCTCCGAAGTGGCCCGAGCGAGCCCCAGGCTCCAGGCCCCGATAAGCAGCCGCCAAGGAGTGAGCCGGTGTGTACCTGGACGCCCATCCCCGGACACAAAGAACCACCAACGCACCGATGTCTGAGGGGGTCCGCCACTGGCAGGGGAAGTGGTGGTAGGGGGAGATAGGCCTCCAAACCTTGGAGGGCCTGAGATGTCCCCAGAGAGGTGGCGCCTGACACCCAACCTGACATATAGACACAGACATACAGGCACACACAGATACAAACATCCATTCCCACCCTCATGCTCTCATATGCACTTACTCCACACTCAACCAACGTGGAGACAGACATAAAGAGACGTTGTACACACGATCACACTCCCCAAGCGTACTCTACAAACCGGGTCTAGGTGCCCCCGCCCCTGGAGGGGGGAACTGCACCCAGACCCAGGTGGTGTTTCCTTTTTCCCTGCGGTGGGGGGAGGCAGACCGCCCCGACTCCGCAGCAGCAGGAAGGCTCCACACTCCAGACCGCAGTCGGACGACCAACTCCTCCTCCTAGTCCTAGCCCCCCTGCTCCAGCAGGTCGCAGAGAACGGGGGTGAGAGAAGACTCCGAACCTCCCTCCACCCGCTCATTGTAATGTTGATGCATGTGTGTTCTAAGGTGCATTTAAAACCCAGGAGGGCTTGGAGCTACCTGCCAGAGAGCAGCAGGTAAGCGCATGGTCCCTCCTGCTAGCCCTCAATGTCTACGTGTATTTAAAATTGAGAGGTGGGCAACGATGCCAGGGGTGGGGTGTACACCCTGATGGTACTTTGGACTCCGTGTATCGTGCCCACCCCCAAGATCCTATATGTATGTGTAATGAGAGTGTGAGTAATGTGAATGTCTAAGTTGTGGGATAAAATTGAGGCAGAGGCAGCCAGAAGGGGACAGAGGGGGGGGGGGGGGGGGGGGGGTAGCCTCCTCTGCACCCTGGTGACATACCCCTACTCCAAGGCCCTGCATGTGTGGGTGGTTGTGGTGGAGCGGGAAGAGGGAGGCAGCTGGAGATGGGGAGGGAAGGAAGGGAGGGGCAAGTGACCCCTCCCTGGGGCCAGCTCCCCCGCTGACCCCAGTAGGCACCCCCATACTCCGCGACCCGCCAGGGAAAGGGGGCCCAGGCCCATCCAGACCGGGCCCAGTGCAGCAGCGCCGCCCGGCCCCACAGAGCCCGGGACAGTCCACCCAACCCCACCACAGAGAAAACTGCACCCACCCCACCATCCACTCATCTTCCAGACTACATAAGACAATAAACACCCAGGCTGAGATCTTCCTCCACCTCTCCTGTATCTCCCCCTCCTGCAGAGGGAGCTCCTGAGGAGAGGAAAGCTCCTGCAAGATGTGACAATCTCCCCCACCAGTTGAAGAGCCCCCCAGGTGGCTCGACGCACCGGCGGCACCCTGCTCCAGGGCTGGGCCCCCATGCACCCACCCGCCCACAACCCCGGCAACACACCAACCAGGACCCAAGCCCCCGAGGCCCGGTCCGGGTCCCAGCCCAGAGACGGAGCGCCCCCAGAACCTCACGCCCATCCCGGACCCACCCAGGGGCAGCCAGGCTACCAGGTCAGTAACCCACGTCCGTCAGCACAGACCCTCCCCTAGCCCCGCTGCACGCAGCCGCGAGGAAACAGTCACCGGAGAGCCAACAGAGCCCCTAACCGGACATGACCGCTACCCCGGGTTGAGCCCCCCAAGGAAGATGCCTCCGGGGAACCCCCCGACGCCCTAAGCCTGTCCCTACCCCCACACCAATCACAACAGTGAAGGCGGGACCAAACTATGACCCCCCACCCCCACTAGGTGATGGAGCTGATCAAAGGAGCCCAGAGCAATTGATCTGATGTGGTGGCAGAGGCTGTATCAAGACTAATGTAATCTAATAGATAATTTCTATATTGGTTAGAATTAAGATTATTTTTATTTTTCCAGTTCATGAGGACTGTTTTCTTGGCTATGCATAGGGCAGTGAAAACCATATGGGCGATATTCTTTTCTGAAGTGACATTATCTAAGCTGCCCAACAAACACACTAAGGGGGAAGTTGGAATGTTACATTTCAGACACTTCGATAAGTCTTCACATATCTCGCGCCAAAACTTCTGAACTGGTGGACAGAACCAAAGAGCGTGGATATAATTGTCCGGTGAATTGGTTTGGCAGTGTGAGCAGTTGTTGGTAGACGTAAAGCCCATCTTGAACATCCGATGACCTGTATAGTGCACTCTATGTAATATTTTGTATTGAATTAATTGAAGACTGGGATTTCTAATTAGATGAAAGGTTTTTAAGCAAATCTGAGACCAGAAGTTTAGGTCTAAGTTAACTGATAAATCCGCTTCCCATTTTGCAATAGGAAGTGATATTGATTCATCTGTTTTAGAAAGCATTCTGTATATTTTGGATAGTAATTTGGGGGGTTTAAGAGTAAGAAATTGAACCACACTTGGTGGTGTTTGTAGTTCAACTTGACCCGGTTTAAATTTCTTTTTTACTATGGATTTAATTTGTTGATATTCTAAAAATCTTTTCTTGTTGATCCCATATTGTGTAACTAGTCCGTCAAATGAAATAAATTATGTTCCTTCTAGTATATGTTCTAAATATTTGATTCCTTTATCACTCCAATCTGAAAAGTTTATCATATTATTGTTTTGTAATATGTCAGGGTTGTTCCAGATAGGTGTACGTTTGCATGGGATTAATGAAGACACCGTCAATTTTAGAAACTCCCACCATGCTGTCAGAGAAGAGCTGATGTTGATGCTTTTAAAGCATTCATGTCGTTGGATGTTTGAGCTGATAAATGGTAGGTCTGAGATCTCTAGATTATTGCAGAGTGCTTGTTCTACATCTAGCCAAGGTTCATCTAAGAGGGTGTGTTTTAGCCATCCTGAGATAAACTGAAGCCTGTTGGCTAAGAAGTAGTGCTGAAAGTTAGGCAGTTCTAGTCTAGTATTTTAGTATTTATTTATTTATTGTCATTGTCAAGAACAATGAAATTGCGTTTGGGGCTTCCATACAACCCAAAAAAAAAGAAGAAAATAATAAATACCCCTTAAAACCCAAGTGTACATATTTAACCCAGTGTGACTCCAATGCAATAAGACAATCCTTAGCAATAATGTTCGTAGAAATTCAGACAAAGACCTGAGAAACATGACAAAATACAACAATGCAACCCATTCAATATTATTGTACTGTGAGATATGATATCAGATATGATAGTTATCTATTTAAGAAAGAGGGGGGGGGGGGGGGGGGCAGGAGGGGGAAGAGAATAAAGATATGATGCACCAATGCAGACCAGTTCATTGCTATTAAGAAGTTGGATATGGTTATTGTCCGTGAGAGGGGGGCAGAGAGTTCAGGAGCCTCACAGCCTGTGGATACAGGCTGTTGGCCAGTCTGGATGTTCTGGCCTGTATAGACCTGTACCTTCTCCCTGAGGGCAGCAGATGGAAAAGGTGGCGCGCAGGGTGATGTTGGTCCTGCAGGATACTGTGCACCCTCCTCAGACAGCGAGTGGGGAAGATATTACTGATCTCTGGCAGACTTGTTCCAATAATTCTGCCAGCTTCCTTCACCACCCGCTGGAGTGCTTGCTGATCGGCCTTGGTGCAGCTGGGGAACCACACTAGAAATCCATACGTCAGAACGCTGCTGATGGCACAGTTGTAGAAGTTCAACATCAGAGATCTGGGAATGTGTGCGCTCCGCAGTCTCCTCAGGTAGTAGAGGCGCTGTTGGGCCTTCCGTACAACTGAGGTGATATGGTTGCCCCAGGACAGGTCCTCGGTCACAGTTACCCCCAAGAATTTAAAACTGCTCACCCTCTCCACCGCCTCACTGCCAATGAAGAGAGGCAGATGGTTGTTATGACCCCTCTTCCAGAAATCTACAATGATCTCCTTGGTCTTTTTGGTGTTTAAGACCAAGTTATTGTCGTGGCACCATGACTCTAGTTGTTGCACCTCTGTCCTATAGTTTGTCTCATCATTGTTGGAAATAAGTCCGAGCACTGTAGTGTCATCTGCAAACTTAACAATGAGATTGGACGCGCAGGAGGAAATACAGTCATGGGTGAAGAGAGTGTATAGCAGAGGGCTCAGAACACACCCCTGAGGGGCACCGGTGTTGACCACAAGGGTGGAAGAGGTGTTCTTACCCACTCTGACACTCTGTCTACGGTTAGTGAGGAAGTCCACAATCCAGTTGCACAGAGAGGAGTTAAGTCCCAGTTGGTGGAGTTTGGGACGTAGTTTGTATGGCCGGATGGTATTAAAAGCCGAGCTGTAGTCTACAAAGAGGAGCCGTGCATAGGTGTTCCTGTGTTCCAAGTGCTTCAGTAATGTGTGCAGCACTGTGGCGATCGCATCCTCGGTTGACCGGTTCTCCCTGTATGCAAACTGGTGCGAGTCCAGGGATGGTGGAAAAGCAGCTCTGATGTGTTTAATGACCAGTCTCTCCAGGCATTTGGCGGGAATGGGGGTGAGTGCCACAGGTCTGAAATCGTTCAGACATGTGACATTTGACTGTTTTGGGATGGGAACGATGGTTGCTGCTTTGAAACAGGATGGTACCAGTGAACAGGACAACGAGGTGTTATATATAGAGGTGAAGACGTCCGCCAGGTCCGCAGCACAGTCTTTTAGCACCCGGCCCAGCACTCCATCCGGCCCGGCCGCCTTCCTGGTGTTAATGCTCCGGAACACACGCCTCAGCTCATGAGTGCTCAGGACCGGAGCAGGGTCGGTTGAGGGGAGAGGGGACAGGACAGGGTCGGTGTTCTCCCTGTCAAAACGGGCATAAAAGAGATTTAGATCCTCAGCCAGAGTAGAACTGTCGGCTGAGGGTGATGGTGTTCTTCTTTTGTAGTCCGTGATAGCCCTGATGCCCTCCCAGACCTGCCTTGGGTTTGTGTTGTTCTCAAACCTGGCCTCGATACGCCTCCTGTGCTGCTGCTTGGCAGTCTTGATGCCTCTTCTCAGGTTGGCCCTGGCAGCACTGTATGCCTCCTGGTCCCCGGATTTGAAAGCGTTGTTCCTTGTTCGAATAAGTTGTTGAACTCCGTGTGTCATCCAGGGTGGATTATTAGGGAATTAGTCCTCCTTTATCCTTGGTCTTTTGTAGTGTTTTTAAGCTTATACGTGGGGGTTTATTTTTCCAAAGGAATTTGGACATACATGAATCTAGAGATCTGAACCAATCTTGTGGCGGTTTAGTTGGGATCATTGAGAATAAATAATTTATTTTTGGTAAGACCATCATTTTTATAGCGGCAACCCTTCCCATGAGTGATATGGGTAGACATTTCCATCTAGCCAGATCATCTTCTACCTTCTTTAAAAGTGTGATATGGTTTAATTTAGTTAGATCTGCAAGCTTGGGAGAAACATTAATACCTAAATATTTTATATTTCCCGATTGCAGTGGTGTAGAAGAGGAATTATGGAAGGAGCAATTAATCGGTAGGACTGTAGATTTTGACCAGTTAATTGAGTAATCTGATATTCTTGCAAAAGAGTTTATCAATTCAATCACCCCAGAGATATTGGTTTGTGAATTTTGGAGAAAGAGTAACACATCATCCGCATAAAGGCTGATTTTATGTTCCACGTTCTTGCATTTTATGCCCTTAATTACTGAATTCTGTCTAATTGCTGCTGCTAGTGGTTCAATAAAAATTGCAAATAGTGAAGGGGAGAGTGGGCATCCCTGCCTGGTGCCCCTCAAGAGACAGAAGCTGGAGGATGTCTGGTCATTTGTTCTAACACAAGCTGTTGGGGAATTATATAATATTTTTAACCAGTTTATGAAAGAGGATCCAAAACCAAATTTGTGTAAAGTTGCAAATAGAAATTTCCAGTTAACTCTGTCAAATGCTTTTTCTGCGTCTAAAGAGAATATTGTAGTTTCTAGGTTTTTACTGTATGAGTAGTCTATCAAATTAAGTAATCTACGTGTATTTGTTGATGAGTGCCTACCTTTTATGAAACCAGTTTGGTCAGGATGAATTAAGAGGGGGGTTATTTTCTCCAGTCTCTTTGAGAGAGCTTTGCAGATTATTTTAAGGTCTACATTTATAAGGGATATTGGACGATAGCTTGAGGGATATACAGGGTCTTTGCCTGGTTTTAGCAGGAGATTAATGTTTGCAGAATTCATATTTGATGGAAGTCTTCCCTTTTCTTTAATTTCCAACAACGTTCTGTAGAAAACTGGTGCTAGAATCGACCAGAATTCTTTGTAGAATTCTGCAGGAAAGCCATCTGGACCTGGAGCCTTATTATTGTGCATACTTATCAGGGCTTCCTGGAGTTCACCTGGTGTCAGTGGTGAATCCAGTGCCATTGCTTGAGTGTCCAATAATTTTGGAAGAGTTATGTTGTCCAAAAACTGATCAATTTCTTTTTTAGATGGGTTTATTTGTGGTGAATACAACGTTTTATAGAAATCCCTGAAAATGTTGTTTATTTGTATCGGATCATATATTGTGTTCCCAGATGAATCTTGAACAGCACATATAGTTGTTTTTTCTTTATTTATTTTTAGCTGGTTTGCTAGAAATTGACCGGATTTATTACCATGTTCATAATTTTGTAGGCGTAGTCTTTGTACTAAGAATTTTGTTTTTTTTATCAATTATCTCATTTAATTCTAGTTTTGTTTTGCGTATTTTGTTCAATGTTTCCTGATCTTGGTGGGACGCATAGGCTTCTTCTAGTGATTTGATGTTTTTTTCTAATTCCTGAATATTTTTTTCTTTTTTCTTTTTATGTGATGAGAAAGAAATTATTTTACCTCTCATCACAGCTTTCCCTGCTTCCCATAGAACAGAAGCTGATGTTTCGGGAGTGTCATTATAGTTCAAATATGAAGTCCACTCTTTTTTAAAATACAGATTCCTTCTCTGGGACACCTACTGTACCTGTGTGCCAAGTTTCATCCAGATTTACTGTAGAATTCCTCAGAAATTAAAGGGTACTTGTATCCACTGCAGTCAGCCAATACAATAGAATTATGTCAATTTTCAGAAATTCATTAAAAATCATCCTGAGTAGTTGAGGTCCAACTTTCAACACATCCCTCCTCTGGGACACCTACTGTACCTGTGTGCCAAGTTTCAGCCAGATTCACTGTAAAATTACTCAGAAATTAAAGGACATTTATATGCAATTCAATACAGCCAATACACTACAATTATGGAAATTTCAAAAATTCATTAAAAATCATCCATAATAGTTGAGGTCCAACTTTCAACACTTTCTTACTCTGGGCGTCCTACCGTACCTCTGGGCCAAGTTACATCTCAATTCACTGTAATGTTTATCAAAAATTGAAAGAACAATTATATGTCAATGCTGGATGTGTGTCCTTTC
The DNA here is from genome assembly GCF_963969265.1 of Rhamphochromis sp. 'chilingali'. Taxonomy (NCBI): domain Eukaryota; kingdom Metazoa; phylum Chordata; class Actinopteri; order Cichliformes; family Cichlidae; genus Rhamphochromis; species Rhamphochromis sp. 'chilingali'. The sequence continues at coordinate 28,646,300 of NC_137950.1, forward strand.
AAAGTGACACTAAATAACAGAACTCAGGCACATCAGGGAATAATCCAAAAGGCGGATTTATTAAACAAAAACAACATACAAAATATCTCTAACCCATACTACATAACCTAAAAAGAAACAAAGGGACACTTAGAAGCACAAGAAAACAATACTGAAAGGGCAAGAGAGACAGCCCAAACATAATCCACAACTAAAACGCCAAAAGAACAAGTCATCCCACATAGCAGACGGGTCTTGCCTGGATCTGGTGTCAAGCCGGCACTGCTGGATGACTTCTGGCATGGTAAGATGGCACTGTTTATGTGATGGCATGCCACATTTGGCCTGATTGGGTGAATGTGACATGTTGTATAGAGCACTTTGAGTAATATGGGTGAGTAAAAAAGTGCTGTATAAGAATCAGTCCATTCACTGTCTGAACAGAGTTTCGTCATGTTACTTTTGCACAATTATGTTCCAGCACATGTTGTTATTACATGGCTTACATGGCTAAGGTACACATTAGGCTGACATCTGGGGCCAGAGCTGAAACTGTTCTGGGCCAGCACAGGGCCAGCAGTGTGTCTGCAACTGGCCTTGTGCTGGCTCATGTGTGGGCCACCTCTGGTAAACCAGATCTGGGCCACCATAGGGCCGTCATTCTTTGCGGTACGCAGGCCATGTGTAAGCACATTGTGTGGGACAGATCCAGGCCATACCAATTTTGCTATGTGGGAGGAATTATGTAAAAATAGAAACATCATAAAAATGAAAATGAACATAAAGTAAAATGTACTGAAAAGAACATCAGTATGGCCATCATTATTTGCTTGGAAAGTCTAAAGTTCCATGGCTTTGAACAGCCAGAGAACGCAATGCCCAGCTTAGAATGACTAAAAGTAACTTCTTTTAACATTCTGTCATTCTGCTTCTATATCAAACATCCACTAAAAATAGTCATTTGAAAAAAAATATTCGCCACTTTTCATCAGTTTGGGTTCCTCTGTTTATAGCAATTTTTAGAAAAGAACCCAATACCTTTGTCACTATACAGTTGTACAGTGAGATACAGAGCATCTCCTACTCATTGCAAACATGCTGGGAGGGTGGCTCTATCCACCTTAGTGCAGCTGCCGTACCATACTGTGATGCAGTAAGTTAGTAGGCTCTCAATGGGCGAGTGGTGGAAGGGTGAGCTGTAGTCCACAAAGAACATTCTGGCGTAGCTCTGCCGCTGTTCTAGGTGACTCAGCACCGAGTGGAGGGTGATGGCATCTTCTGTGAATCTGTATGCAAACTGGTGGGGGTCGAATTCTGGGGGGAGGTAATTCTTGGTGTGCTGAAGGACTAGTCTCTCAAAGCATTTCATGATTACCGGTGTGAGGGCCACAGGGCAATAATAGTTCAGGCTGGTGATGGGAGACTTCTTTGGTACTGGGATGATTGTGGCTGATTTTAGACAGGATGGGATGGCTGCTTCATCCAGTGAGAGGTTGAAGATTCTGGTGGAGATGAGGGTGAGCTGGTGGGCACATGGTCTTAGCACTTTACCACGTATTCCGTCTGGACCGGCCGCCTTCCTGGGGTTCACTGCTAGGAACACACATCTGACATCGTGCTCCGTTACAGTGAATGGAGCGGTGCAGGAACCAGGTGAGGATGAGGATGGGAGCAGGGCTGAGGCAGATGAATGCTGCTGTTGTGGTGTTTCAAAGCGGGCGAAGAAGCTGTTTATTTCCTCTGCTAGCTGCACACTCAGGTTTTCTGTTTTCACAGTTCTGCCTCTGTGGTTTATGATGTCTATTATTCCATGCCATGTGTTGTTGCTGGACAGGTGGGACCCCTTTTCAGGTCAGCTCGAGCAGACCTGTACAGAGCTCTGTCAACAGACCTACAGGGAGTGCAGAATTATTAGGCAAGTTGTATTTTTGAGGAATAATGTTATTATTGAACAACAACCATGTTATCAATGAACCCAAAAAACTCATTAATATCAAAGCTGAATGTTTTTGGAAGTAGTTTTTAGTTTGTTTTTAGTTTTAGTTATTTTAGGGGGATATCTGTGTGTGCAGGTGACTATTACTGTGCATAATTATTAGGCAACTTAACAAAAAACAAATATATACCCATTTCAATTATTTATTTTTACCAGTGAAACCAATATAACATCTCCACATTCACAAATATACATTTCTGACATTCAAAAACAAAACAAAAACAAATCAGCGCCCAATATAGCCACCTTTCTTTGCAAGAACACTCAAAAGCCTGCCATCCATGGATTCTGTCAGTGTTTTGATCTGTTCACCATCAACATTGCGTGCAGCAGCAACCACAGCCTCCCAGACACTGTTCAGAGAGGTGTACTGTTTTCCCTCCTTTAAATCTCACATTTGATGATGGACCACAGGTTCTCAATGGGGTTCAGATCAGGTGAACAAGGTGGCCATGTCATTAGTTTGTCTTCTTTTATACCCTTTCTTGCCAGCCACGCTGTGGAGTACTTGGACGCGTGTGATGGAGCATTGTCCTGCATGAAAATCATGTTTTTCTTGAAGGATGCAGACTTCTTCCTGTACCACTGCTTGAAGAAGGTGTCTTCCAGAAACTGGCAGTAGGACTGGGAGTTGAGCTTGACTCCATCCTCAACCCGAAAAGGCCCCACAAGCTCATCTTTGATGATACCAGCCCAAACCAGTACTCCACCTCCACCTTGCTGGCGTCTGAGTCGGACTGGAGCTCTCTGCCCTTTACCAATCCAGCCACGGGCCCATCCATCTGGCCCATCAAGACTCACTCTCATTTCATCAGTCCATGAAACCTTAGAAAAACCAGTCTTGAGATATTTCTTGGCCCAGTCTTGATGTTTCAGCTTGTGTGTCTTGTTCAGTGGTGGTCGTCTTTCAGCCTTTCTTGAACTGAACATAAGTTCCCTGCAATTTCTGAAGAATATTACAGTAAATCTGGCTGAAACTTGGCACACAGGTACAGTAGGTGTCCCAGAGGAGGGATGTGTTGAAAGTTGTACCTCATCTACTCAGGATGATTTTTAATGAATTTTTGAAAATTGACATAATTCTATTGTATTGGCTGATTGCGTTGAAAATAAGTTTCCTTTAATTTCTGAGGAATTCTACAGTAAATCTGGATGAAACCTGGCACACAGGTACAGTAGGTGTCCCAGAGAAGGAATCTGTTGAAAGTTGGACCTCAACTACTCAGGATGATTTTTCATGAATTTTTGAGAATTGACATAATTATATTGTATTGGCTGACTGCAGTGGATACAAGTACCCTTTAATTTCTGAGGAATTCTACAGTAAATCTGGATGAAACTTGGCACACAGGTACAGTAGGTGTCCCAGAGGAGGGATGTGTTGAAAGTTGGACCTCAACTACTCAGGATGATTTTTAATGAATTTTTGAAAATTGACATAATTCTATTGTATTGACTGTATTGAATTGAATATAAGTTTCCTTTAATTTCTGAGGAATTCTACAGTAAATCTGGATGAAACTTGGCACACAGGTACAGTAGGTGTCCCAGAGAAGGAATCTGTTGAAAGTTGGACCTCAACTACTCAGGATGATTTTTCATGAATTTCTGACATTTCCATAATTGTATTGACTGTATCGGGCTGTTTCATTGTAATTTGTGTGCGCGCATGTGCGTGCGACTGTTCGCGCGCGCGCACGTGTGCGCGAGTCTAGGCTTTCAATCAGGATATAAAGCGAAAAGGCGCTACCGTAAAGACTGGTGTAAAAGCGCAAGGAAATTTATGCGGCGGATACGAGGCGGCTGGCTTGACCGCGGCTCACAAATGACGGCTCACTTTACCGCGGTCGAGAAAAGCAGCATGACGCATTTACACCTGTTACACCCCAAGTCTGAGTTTAAACTTTTGGAGCATCGTACGTACAATCTGTATCCCAACGGGGTTAAGATATTTCCCCCATAGGTAGCAGAGGTTACCTGTCCAGCAGAAAACACGCAAGTTCAGCGTCAGTCTGGAAACATTTGTCCCTCTTCAGTGCTTTCCACCTGGGGAAGGTAACACCGATGTTCACCCTGCCTTCCTGCGGCAGCCCCTCCACATTTACTTCCGTATCTTCGTGTTTTAGCTTCATTGGCGGCTCAGATTCGCGCTCCAGTGAGTTTATTAAACGCTGAGATCCTCCATTTGTCAGCTTGTGGCTCCTCAAAATTCACAGAACACAACACGGTTCGCAAAAAACATACCGAGGGATGGGCATCGTCTCCATAAGCTACATGCCAGTGAGTCCGATCTTTGTTTTGTTCCCCCCTGAAACTCAGTACAAGAAAACGAAGGTTCCTACACATTCAAGCCTCCTTTTTTCTCTCTAAACTTTAACTTAAGTAAAAGCCGCAATCTTACTGAAATAGATTAAGAGTACTAAAGATTTAGGCAAATATAATTAAAGTATGTGAAGCAATCATACTCATTATACAGAATAATAAACATTATAATCAAAGTTATGGATTAATGATGTTTAATCTTGTAGGTGGAAATAATTTGAAATGCTTAAATATAGCTCAAGATAAGAGATCTGAGTAGCCGACGATATGCCATATGGCTGAGAGCGGCTGGCCCAGGTTCAGGTCTGTTCTGCAGCCCTTTGCTACGTGTCTTCACTATTACTATCCAATAGGGCAAAAGTAAAAAGATTCTGTCGTATCCTCTGCTAACACCTATCCTAGGATGGATCCTCCGAGTTAATTTGTTTTTGTATCTTAAGACATCATTTTCAGTGTTTCTATACAATCTCTCATTGTTGAATCATTTTGGAAATAGTCTAATTAAGTGGAGAAATATCAATGAAGGGTAAGAAAGTAGTTGATAAGTTGATAAGAATACAATTTTTATTACGAACATACATACTGACAAAAAATACTGAAAATAAGCAAATTAAAAATCACTGATAACAAACAGTTATTAGCAAGGAAAAAAAACATGTTTAACCCTAAAGGGGATAGCTACTTAATTAAGCATTACTTTAAATTAACATTACTTTAAATTAACAAAAAGAACACACAGGGACTGTAGACACACAAGCAGGCTGTGATGTGTCATTAAGGATATAAAACTGCTTAAAAACTGGCGGTTTGTAAATTCTTCAAGCAGCTTCATGCATCTGATAAACTGACCTTCTCGCTGTGAGGCAGGCAGGAAATAGGACCGAAATGCAGGATTCATACATGGAGAGGAATGAAACTCAAAACAGCAGCTTTGTTGACGGAGCATACTAACACAGGAAGCGTCGTTTCCGTAGTGTAGTGGTTATCACGTTCGCCTTACACGCGAAAGGTCCCCCGGTCCGAAACCGGGCGGAAACATGCTTCTTCTTTCCTTATGCGTCCTGATATAAAAGTGTCTGACTGCAGGCACTGCTTGAACTTGTGGAGTTCTACTGCTGTTTGGGGGTGGCAAAGGGATTAGAAGTGAGAAGAGTGCAAGAGGAAAAGTTGACTTGAGTCAAGGTGGCTAATGAACGATACAGCAGGAAGCTGAAGTGGAAAGTGCAGCAGAAGAGCATGAGCGAGGTTTGGTGCAGCATGAAGACCATGTGCAGATGAGATCAGCCAACACAAGAGGAGTGGAACTGACTGGGCCACTAACTTGCTCTTTAACTGACTAGATTCTTATGCTAGTGTGTGCTAATGCTAATGTACCTGTGGAGCAAAGTGCTAGAAAGCCAAATGAGGTTCCACTGAGACTTGAACTCAGATCGCTGGATTCAGAGTCCAGAGTGCTAACCATTACACCATGGAACCCTGCCTGAAGCACACAAAAGCTCTGTGTCAAACAGGCATAAAAGTGTAGTTCCTGGTAAACCGATGGGGATTTCTACACGGCCAGCCAAATTTTACCTGTCATACCTGCTGCGAATCGCAGCTTGACGTGACCATTGCACTGCTTCAGAGGTCCTCGTTAGTATAGTGGACAGTATCTCCGCCTGTCACGCGATTCCCCGACGGGGAGTGAGCAGTTTCCTTCTCTGTTCTGCCTTTTACCTGCAATGACCACACACACCTTAATCGCACACCAGATCCTAGTCAATCTAATAATCTAGTCCTATAATGGGCTTGAAGAAACATGAATTCCACCTGTGCGCTCACAAGTCGAAAAGGTCTTCTCAGAAAGAGCTCCCATCAGAAGAGATGCTAGTCCAAGAGAACACTGCTTGTGCAGCGTTTTCTCTGTTTTACGTGCGTCCCTACTGACAAATAAGTTTCTTGGTCTTGTCTTCTGTAGATTGTGTGCTAGCCAAACAAAGGACATCAAAGAGCTTGTCAACCAGAAGATCAGCTCCCATGACAAGAGATGCAATCTTGAGATCACAATTTGCATTGTCAATACAGCCATAAGTGGGGGAGTGCTTGAAGAATGACACAAATGGGAGTTCCCTCCTTCTCAATAGTCCTACATGATCTGTTATAAAAGTCCACAAATGTAAGAAAGCATTGAAATGCTCCTTTAATTACTACGGGGTACGCAAGCTCAGTTTCCGTAGTGTAGTGGTTATCACGTTCGCCTAACACGCGAAAGGTCCCCGGTCCGAAACCGGGCGGAAACATGGGTCTTTTCCTTCTTTGGTCACAAGGGAATTGATGTTCACTCTTTAGACAACTCTGCTTGTCCAGCATTTTCTCTGTTTTACTTGCATTCCTATTGAGAATTAAGTCTCTTGGTTTTGTCTTCTGTAGGTTGTGTGCTAGCCAAACAAAGGACATCAAAGAGCTTGTCAAGAAGAAGATCGGGGCCTTCAGAGGTGGCAAAGGGATTGGAAGTGGGAAGAGTGCAAGAGGAAAAGTTGACTTGAGTCAAGGTGGCTAATGAACGATACAGCAGGAAGCTGAAGTGGAAAGTGCAGCAGAAGAGCATGAGCGAGGTTTGGTGCAGCATGAAGACCATGTGCAGATGAGATCAGCCAACACAAGAGGAGTGGAACTGACTGGGCCACTAACTTGCTCTATAACTGACTAGATTCTTATGCTAGCGTGTGCTAATGCTAATGTACCTGTGGAGCAAAGTGCTAGAAAGCCAAATGAGGTTCCACTGAGACTTGAACTCAGATCGCTGGATTCAGAGTCCAGAGTGCTAACCATTACACCATGGATCCCTGCCTGAAGCACACAAAAGATCTGTGTCAAACAGGCATAAAAGTGTAGTTCCTGGTAAACCGATGGGGATTTCTACACGGCCAGCCAAATTTTACCTGTCATACCTGCTGCGAATCGCAGCTTGACGTGACCATTGCACTGCTTCAGAGGTCCTCGTTAGTATAGTGGACAGTATCTCCGCCTGTCACGCGGAAGACCGGGGTTCGATTCCCCGACGGGGAGTGAGCATTTTCCTTCTCTGTTCTGCCTTTTACCTGCAATGACCACACACACCTTAATCGCACACCAGATCCTAGTCAATCTAATAATCTAGTCCTATAATGGGCTTGAAGAAACATGAATTCCACCTTTGCGCTCACAAGTCGAAAAGGTCTTCTCAGAAAGAGCTCCCATCAGAAGAGATGCTAGTCCAAGAGAACACTGCTTGTGCAGCATTTTCTCTGTTTTACGTGCGTCCCTACTGACAAATAAGTTTCTTGGTCTTGTCTTCTGTAGATTGTGTGCTAGCCAAACAAAGGACATCAAAGAGCTTGTCAACCAGAAGATCAGCTCCCATGACAAGAGATGCAATCTTGAGATCACAATTTGCATTGTCAATACAGCCATAAGTGGGGGAGTGCTTGAAGAATGACACAAATGGGAGTTCCCTCCTTCTCAATAGTCCTACATGATCTGTCATAAAAGTCCACAAATGTAAGAAAGCATTGAAATGCTCCTTTAATTACTACGGGGTACGCAAGCTCAGTTTCCGTAGTGTAGTGGTTATCACGTTCGCCTAACACGCGAAAGGTCCCCGGTCCGAAACCGGGCGGAAGCATGCGTCTTTGCTTATGCGTCCTGATATAAAAGTGTCTGACTGCAGGCACTGCTTGAACTTGTGGGGTTCTACTGCTGTTTGGGACACAGACAAGAGAAAGTACTCAAATCTGGTTCAGGTCTCTGACATCTGTAACCTTTGGATGCTCGTCTTGCTAAAGAGTTTTCTATGGCCCAAATTTCTGCAAACTCCACAGACTTCACACAAATCAACAAATCTCCAGTCGCTATATTTCCTGAAGATGGAGGCACAGACTAAGCTCTTGGAAATGACTGGCTCTAGGTGGCCTGCACAGGACTTGGGCCTATTTTCAGCCAATGCCCAAGGCAATGAAACAAATGGGCGCTTTAGGCAACAGTTCTGCTGCCAGAAGTTCTGGGGTTCTTAGGGCAGCATATGTTGAGCTGTGCTTGCTTTAGTGAACTCCTAAATGTCCAAAGTTTGAGTGAGCCTAACATGGAGACTACAGTTCAGACTCCTTGCTAGAGTGCGTCTGTCTCTTCTCCATGGCTCCTTTTACTTCAAGGCCATGATAGGAACATGTCACCAAATTTGTCAGAGTGCGAGATTACTCAGTGAGACACATTGGAAAGCCAAACAAGCTGTCTTTCGGGGTTTCCGTAGTGTAGTGGTTATCACGTTCGCCTCACACGCGAAAGGTCCCCGGTCCGAAACCGGGCGGAAACATGGGTCTTTTCCTTCTTTGGTTACAAGGGAATTGATATTCACTCTTTAGACAACTCTGCTTGTCCAGCATTTTCTCTGTTTTACTTGCATCCCTATTGAGAATTAAGTCTCTTGGTTTTGTCTTCTGTAGGTTGTGTGCTAGCCAAACAAAGGACATCAAAGAGCTTGTCAAGAAGAAGATCGGGCCCTTCAGAGGTAGCAAAGGGATTGGAAGTGGGAAGAGTGCAAGAGGAAAAGTTGACTTGAGTCAAGGTGGCTAATGAACGATACAGCAGGAAGCTGAAGTGGAAAGTGCAGCAGAAGAGAATGAGCGAGGTTTGGTGCAGCATGAAGACCATGTGCAGATGAGATCAGCCAACACAAGAGGAGTGGAACTGACTGGGCCACTAACTTGCTCTTTAACTGACTAGATTCTTATGCTAGCGTGTGCTAATGCTAATGTACCTGTGGAGCAAAGTGCTAGAAAGCCAAATGAGGTTCCACTGAGACTTGAACTCAGATCGCTGGATTCAGAGTCCAGAGTGCTAACCATTACACCATGGAACCCTGCCTGAAGCACACAAAAGATCTGTGTCAAACAGGCATAAAAGTGTAGTTCCTGGTAAACCGATGGGGATTTCTACACGGCCAGCCAAATTTTACCTGTCATACCTGCTGCGAATCGCAGCTTGACGTGACCATTGCACTGCTTCAGAGGTCCTCGTTAGTATAGTGGACAGTATCTCCGCCTGTCACGCGGAAGACCGGGGTTCGATTCCCCGACGGGGAGTGAGCAGTTTCCTTCTCTGTTCTCCCTTTTACCTGCAATGACCACACACACCTTAATCGCACACCAGATCCTAGTCAATCTAATAATCTAGTCCTATAATGGGCTTGAAGAAACATGAATTCCACCTGTGCGCTCACAAGTCGAAAAGGTCTTCTCAGAAAGAGCTCCCATCAGAAGATATGCTAGTCCAAGAGAACACTGCTTGTGCAGCGTTTTCTCTGTTTTACGTGCGTCCCTACTGACAAATAAGTTTCTTGGTCTTGTCTTCTGTAGATTGTGTGCTAGCCAAACAAAGGACATCAAAGAGCTTGTCAACCAGAAGATCAGCTCCCATGACAAGAGATGCAATCTTGAGATCACAATTTGCATTGTCAATACAGCCATAAGTGGGGGAGTGCTTGAAGAATGACACAAATGGGAGTTCCCGCCTTCTCAATAGTCCTACATGATCTGTTATAAAAGTCCACAAATGTAAGAAAGCATTGAAATGCTCCTTTAATTACTACGGGGTACGCAAGCTCAGTTTCCGTAGTGTAGTGGTTATCACGTTCGCCTAACACGCGAAAGGTCCCCGGTCCGAAACCGGGTGGAAACATGGGTCTTTTCCTTCTTTGGTCACAAGGGAATTGATGTTCACTCTTTAGACAACTCTGCTTGTCCAGCATTTTCTCTGTTTTACTTGCATCCCTATTGAGAATTAAGTCTCTTGGTTTTGTCTTCTGTAGGTTGTGTGCTAGCCAAACAAAGGACATCAAAGAGCTTGTCAAGAAGAAGATCGGGGCCTTCAGAGGTGGCAAAGGGATTGGAAGTGGGAAGAGTGCAAGAGGAAAAGTTGACTTGAGTCAAGGTGGCTAATGAACGATACAGCAGGAAGCTGAAGTGGAAAGTGCAGCAGAAGAGCATGAGCGAGGTTTGGTGCAGCATGAAGACCATGTGCAGATGAGATCAGCCAACACAAGAGGAGTGGAACTGACTGGGCCACTAACTTGCTCTATAACTGACTAGATTCTTATGCTAGCGTGTGCTAATGCTAATGTACCTGTGGAGCAAAGTGCTAGAAAGCCAAATGAGGTTCCACTGAGACTTGAACTCAGATCGCTGGATTCAGAGTCCAGAGTGCTAACCATTACACCATGGAACCCTGCCTGAAGCACACAAAAGATCTGTGTCAAACAGGCATAAAAGTGTAGTTCCTGGTAAACCGATGGGGATTTCTACACGGCCAGCCAAATTTTACCTGTCATACCTGCTGCGAATCGCAGCTTGACGTGACCATTGCACTGCTTCAGAGGTCCTCGTTAGTATAGTGGACAGTATCTCCGCCTGTCACGCGGAAGACCGGGGTTCGATTCCCCGACGGGGAGTGAGCAGTTTCCTTCTCTGTTCTGCCTTTTACCTGCAATGACCACACACACCTTAATCGCACACCAGATCCTAGTCAATCTAATAATCTAGTCCTATAATGGGCTTGAAGAAACATGAATTCCACCTGTGCGCTCACAAGTCGAAAAGGTCTTCTCAGAAAGAGCTCCCATCAGAAGAGATGCTAGTCCAAGAGAACACTGCTTGTGCAGCGTTTTCTCTGTTTTACGTGCGTCCCTACTGACAAATAAGTTTCTTGGTCTTGTCTTCTGTAGATTGTGTGCTAGCCAAACAAAGGACATCAAAGAGCTTGTCAACCAGAAGATCAGCTCCCATGACAAGAGATGCAATCTTGAGATCACAATTTGCATTGTCAATACAGCCATAAGTGGGGGAGTGCTTGAAGAATGACACAAATGGGAGTTCCCTCCTTCTCAATAGTCCTACATGATCTGTCATAAAAGTCCACAAATGTAAGAAAGCATTGAAATGCTCCTTTAATTACTACGGGTTACGCAAGCTCAGTTTCCGTAGTGTAGTGGTTATCACGTTCGCCTAACACGCGAAAGGTCCCCGGTCCGAAACCGGGCGGAAGCATGCGTCTTTGCTTATGCGTCCTGATATAAAAGTGTCTGACTGCAGGCACTGCTTGAACTTGTGGGGTTCTACTGCTGTTTGGGACACAGACAAGAGAAAGTACTCAAATCTGGTTCAGGTCTCTGACATCTGTAACCTTTGGATGCTCGTCTTGCTAAAGAGTTGTCTATGGCCCAAATTTCTGCAAACTCCACAGACTTCACACAAATCAACAAATCTCCAGTCGCTATATTTCCTGAAGATGGAGGCACAGACTAAGCTCTTGGAAATGACTGGCTCTAGGTGGCCTGCACAGGACTTGGGCCTATTTTCAGCCAATGCCCAAGGCAATGAAACAAATGGGCGCTTTAGGCAACAGTTCTGCTGCCAGAGGTTCTGGGGTTCTTAGGGCAGCATATGTTGAGCTGTGCTTGCTTTAGTGAACTCCTAAATGTCCAAAGTTTAAGTGAGCCTAACATGGAGACTACAGTTCAGACTCCTTGCTAGAGTGCGTCTGTCTCTTCTCCATGGCTCCTTTTACTTCAAGGCCATGATAGGAACATGTCACCAAATTTGTCAGAGTGCGAGATTACTCAGTGAGACACATTGGAAAGCCAAACAAGCTGTCTTTCGGGGTTTCCGTAGTGTAGTGGTTATCACGTTCGCCTCACACGCGAAAGGTCCCCGGTCCGAAACCGGGCGGAAACATGGGTCTTTTCCTTCTTTGGTTACAAGGGAATTGATATTCACTCTTTAGACAACTCTGCTTGTCCAGCATTTTCTCTGTTTTACTTGCATCCCTATTGAGAATTAAGTCTCTTGGTTTTGTCTTCTGTAGGTTGTGTGCTAGCCAAACAAAGGACATCAAAGAGCTTGTCAAGAAGAAGATCGGGCCCTTCAGAGGTAGCAAAGGGATTGGAAGTGGGAAGAGTGCAAGAGGAAAAGTTGACTTGAGTCAAGGTGGCTAATGAACGATACAGCAGGAAGCTGAAGTGGAAAGTGCAGCAGAAGAGCATGAGCGAGGTTTGGTGCAGCATGAAGACCATGTGCAGATGAGATCAGCCAACACAAGAGGAGTGGAACTGACTGGGCCACTAACTTGCTCTTTAACTGACTAGATTCTTATGCTAGCGTGTGCTAATGCTAATGTACCTGTGGAGCAAAGTGCTAGAAAGCCAAATGAGGTTCCACTGAGACTTGAACTCAGATCGCTGGATTCAGAGTCCAGAGTGCTAACCATTACACCATGGAACCCTGCCTGAAGCACACAAAAGATCTGTGTCAAACAGGCATAAAAGTGTAGTTCCTGGTAAACCGATGGGGATTTCTACACGGCCAGCCAAATTTTACCTGTCATACCTGCTGCGAATCGCAGCTTGACGTGACCATTGCACTGCTTCAGAGGTCCTCGTTAGTATAGTGGACAGTATCTCCGCCTGTCACGCGGAAGACCGGGGTTCGATTCCCCGACGGGGAGTGAGCAGTTTCCTTCTCTGTTCTCCCTTTTACCTGCAATGACCACACACACCTTAATCGCACACCAGATCCTAGTCAATCTAATAATCTAGTCCTATAATGGGCTTGAAGAAACATGAATTCCACCTGTGCGCTCACAAGTCGAAAAGGTCTTCTCAGAAAGAGCTCCCATCAGAAGATATGCTAGTCCAAGAGAACACTGCTTGTGCAGCGTTTTCTCTGTTTTACGTGCGTCCCTACTGACAAATAAGTTTCTTGGTCTTGTCTTCTGTAGATTGTGTGCTAGCCAAACAAAGGACATCAAAGAGCTTGTCAACCAGAAGATCAGCTCCCATGACAAGAGATGCAATCTTGAGATCACAATTTGCATTGTCAATACAGCCATAAGTGGGGGAGTGCTTGAAGAATGACACAAATGGGAGTTCCCGCCTTCTCAATAGTCCTACATGATCTGTTATAAAAGTCCACAAATGTAAGAAAGCATTGAAATGCTCCTTTAATTACTACGGGGTACGCAAGCTCAGTTTCCGTAGTGTAGTGGTTATCACGTTCGCCTAACACGCGAAAGGTCCCCGGTCCGAAACCGGGTGGAAACATGGGTCTTTTCCTTCTTTGGTCACAAGGGAATTGATGTTCACTCTTTAGACAACTCTGCTTGTCCAGCATTTTCTCTGTTTTACTTGCATCCCTATTGAGAATTAAGTCTCTTGGTTTTGTCTTCTGTAGGTTGTGTGCTAGCCAAACAAAGGACATCAAAGAGCTTGTCAAGAAGAAGATCGGGGCCTTCAGAGGTGGCAAAGGGATTGGAAGTGGGAAGAGTGCAAGAGGAAAAGTTGACTTGAGTCAAGGTGGCTAATGAACGATACAGCAGGAAGCTGAAGTGGAAAGTGCAGCAGAAGAGCATGAGCGAGGTTTGGTGCAGCATGAAGACCATGTGCAGATGAGATCAGCCAACACAAGAGGAGTGGAACTGACTGGGCCACTAACTTGCTCTATAACTGACTAGATTCTTATGCTAGCGTGTGCTAATGCTAATGTACCTGTGGAGCAAAGTGCTAGAAAGCCAAATGAGGTTCCACTGAGACTTGAACTCAGATCGCTGGATTCAGAGTCCAGAGTGCTAACCATTACACCATGGAACCCTGCCTGAAGCACACAAAAGATCTGTGTCAAACAGGCATAAAAATGTAGTTCCTGGTAAACCGATGGGGATTTCTACACGGCCAGCCAAATTTTACCTGTCATACCTGCTGCGAATCGCAGCTTGACGTGACCATTGCACTGCTTCAGAGGTCCTCGTTAGTATAGTGGACAGTATCTCCGCCTGTCACGCGGAAGACCGGGGTTCGATTCCCCGACGGGGAGTGAGCAGTTTCCTTCTCTGTTCTCCCTTTTACCTGCAATGACCACACACACCTTAATCGCACACCAGATCCTAGTCAATCTAATAATCTAGTCCTATAATGGGCTTGAAGAAACATGAATTCCACCTGTGCGCTCACAAGTCGAAAAGGTCTTCTCAGAAAGAGCTCCCATCAGAAGAGATGCTAGTCCAAGAGAACACTGCTTGTGCAGCGTTTTCTCTGTTTTACGTGCGTCCCTACTGACAAATAAGTTTCTTGGTCTTGTCTTCTGTAGATTGTGTGCTAGCCAAACAAAGGACATCAAAGAGCTTGTCAACCAGAAGATCAGCTCCCATGACAAGAGATGCAATCTTGAGATCACAATTTGCATTGTCAATACAGCCATAAGTGGGGGAGTGCTTGAAGAATGACACAAATGGGAGTTCCCTCCTTCTCAATAGTCCTACATGATCTGTCATAAAAGTCCACAAATGTAAGAAAGCATTGAAATGCTCCTTTAATTACTACGGGGTACACAAGCTCAGTTTCCGTAGTGTAGTGGTTATCACGTTCGCCTAACACGCGAAAGGTCCCCGGTCCGAAACCGGGCGGAAGCATGCGTCTTTGCTTATGCGTCCTGATATAAAAGTGTCTGACTGCAGGCACTGCTTGAACTTGTGGGGTTCTACTGCTGTTTGGGACACAGACAAGAGAAAGTACTCAAATCTGGTTCAGGTCTCTGACATCTGTAACCTTTGGATGCTCGTCTTGCTAAAGAGTTTTCTATGGCCCAAATTTCTGCAAACTCCACAGACTTCACACAAATCAACAAATCTCCAGTCGCTATATTTCCTGAAGATGGAGGCACAGACTAAGCTCTTGGAAATGACTGGCTCTAGGTGGCCTGCACAGGACTTGGGCCTATTTTCAGCCAATGCCCAAGGCAATGAAACAAATGGGCGCTTTAGGCAACAGTTCTGCTGCCAGAGGTTCTGGGGTTCTTAGGGCAGCATATGTTGAGCTGTGCTTGCTTTAGTGAACTCCTAAATGTCCAAAGTTTAAGTGAGCCTAACATGGAGACTACAGTTCAGACTCCTTGCTAGAGTGCGTCTGTCTCTTCTCCATGGCTCCTTTTACTTCAAGGCCATGATAGGAACATGTCACCAAATTTGTCAGAGTGCGAGATTACTCAGTGAGACACATTGGAAAGCCAAACAAGCTGTCTTTCGGGGTTTCCGTAGTGTAGTGGTTATCACGTTCGCCTCACACGCGAAAGGTCCCCGGTCCGAAACCGGGCGGAAACATGGGTCTTTTCCTTCTTTGGTTACAAGGGAATTGATATTCACTCTTTAGACAACTCTGCTTGTCCAGCATTTTCTCTGTTTTACTTGCATCCCTATTGAGAATTAAGTCTCTTGGTTTTGTCTTCTGTAGGTTGTGTGCTAGCCAAACAAAGGACATCAAAGAGCTTGTCAAGAAGAAGATCGGGCCCTTCAGAGGTAGCAAAGGGATTGGAAGTGGGAAGAGTGCAAGAGGAAAAGTTGACTTGAGTCAAGGTGGCTAATGAACGATACAGCAGGAAGCTGAAGTGGAAAGTGCAGCAGAAGAGAATGAGCGAGGTTTGGTGCAGCATGAAGACCATGTGCAGATGAGATCAGCCAACACAAGAGGAGTGGAACTGACTGGGCCACTAACTTGCTCTTTAACTGACTAGATTCTTATGCTAGCGTGTGCTAATGCTAATGTACCTGTGGAGCAAAGTGCTAGAAAGCCAAATGAGGTTCCACTGAGACTTGAACTCAGATCGCTGGATTCAGAGTCCAGAGTGCTAACCATTACACCATGGAACCCTGCCTGAAGCACACAAAAGATCTGTGTCAAACAGGCATAAAAGTGTAGTTCCTGGTAAACCGATGGGGATTTCTACACGGCCAGCCAAATTTTACCTGTCATACCTGCTGCGAATCGCAGCTTGACGTGACCATTGCACTGCTTCAGAGGTCCTCGTTAGTATAGTGGACAGTATCTCCGCCTGTCACGCGGAAGACCGGGGTTCGATTCCCCGACGGGGAGTGAGCAGTTTCCTTCTCTGTTCTCCCTTTTACCTGCAATGACCACACACACCTTAATCGCACACCAGATCCTAGTCAATCTAATAATCTAGTCCTATAATGGGCTTGAAGAAACATGAATTCCACCTGTGCGCTCACAAGTCGAAAAGGTCTTCTCAGAAAGAGCTCCCATCAGAAGAGATGCTAGTCCAAGAGAACACTGCTTGTGCAGCGTTTTCTCTGTTTTACGTGCGTCCCTACTGACAAATAAGTTTCTTGGTCTTGTCTTCTGTAGATTGTGTGCTAGCCAAACAAAGGACATCAAAGAGCTTGTCAACCAGAAGATCAGCTCCCATGACAAGAGATGCAATCTTGAGATCACAATTTGCATTGTCAATACAGCCATAAGTGGGGGAGTGCTTGAAGAATGACACAAATGGGAGTTCCCTCCTTCTCAATAGTCCTACATGATCTGTCATAAAAGTCCACAAATGTAAGAAAGCATTGAAATGCTCCTTTAATTACTACGGGGTACACAAGCTCAGTTTCCGTAGTGTAGTGGTTATCACGTTCGCCTAACACGCGAAAGGTCCCCGGTCCGAAACCGGGCGGAAGCATGCGTCTTTGCTTATGCGTCCTGATATAAAAGTGTCTGACTGCAGGCACTGCTTGAACTTGTGGGGTTCTACTGCTGTTTGGGACACAGACAAGAGAAAGTACTCAAATCTGGTTCAGGTCTCTGACATCTGTAACCTTTGGATGCTCGTCTTGCTAAAGAGTTGTCTATGGCCCAAATTTCTGCAAACTCCACAGACTTCACACAAATCAACAAATCTCCAGTCGCTATATTTCCTGAAGATGGAGGCACAGACTAAGCTCTTGGAAATGACTGGCTCTAGGTGGCCTGCACAGGACTTGGGCCTATTTTCAGCCAATGCCCAAGGCAATGAAACAAATGGGCGCTTTAGGCAACAGTTCTGCTGCCAGAGGTTCTGGGGTTCTTAGGGCAGCATATGTTGAGCTGTGCTTGCTTTAGTGAACTCCTAAATGTCCAAAGTTTAAGTGAGCCTAACATGGAGACTACAGTTCAGACTCCTTGCTAGAGTGCGTCTGTCTCTTCTCCATGGCTCCTTTTACTTCAAGGCCATGATAGGAACATGTCACCAAATTTGTCAGAGTGCGAGATTACTCAGTGAGACACATTGGAAAGCCAAACAAGCTGTCTTTCGGGGTTTCCGTAGTGTAGTGGTTATCACGTTCGCCTCACACGCGAAAGGTCCCCGGTCCGAAACCGGGCGGAAACATGGGTCTTTTCCTTCTTTGGTTACAAGGGAATTGATATTCACTCTTTAGACAACTCTGCTTGTCCAGCATTTTCTCTGTTTTACTTGCATCCCTATTGAGAATTAAGTCTCTTGGTTTTGTCTTCTGTAGGTTGTGTGCTAGCCAAACAAAGGACATCAAAGAGCTTGTCAAGAAGAAGATCGGGCCCTTCAGAGGTAGCAAAGGGATTGGAAGTGGGAAGAGTGCAAGAGGAAAAGTTGACTTGAGTCAAGGTGGCTAATGAACGATACAGCAGGAAGCTGAAGTGGAAAGTGCAGCAGAAGAGAATGAGCGAGGTTTGGTGCAGCATGAAGACCATGTGCAGATGAGATCAGCCAACACAAGAGGAGTGGAACTGACTGGGCCACTAACTTGCTCTTTAACTGACTAGATTCTTATGCTAGCGTGTGCTAATGCTAATGTACCTGTGGAGAAAAGTGCTAGAAAGCCAAATGAGGTTCCACTGAGACTTGAACTCAGATCGCTGGATTCAGAGTCCAGAGTGCTAACCATTACACCATGGAACCCTGCCTGAAGCACACAAAAGATCTGTGTCAAACAGGCATAAAAGTGTAGTTCCTGGTAAACCGATGGGGATTTCTACACGGCCAGCCAAATTTTACCTGTCATACCTGCTGCGAATCGCAGCTTGACGTGACCATTGCACTGCTTCAGAGGTCCTCGTTAGTATAGTGGACAGTATCTCCGCCTGTCACGCGGAAGACCGGGGTTCGATTCCCCGACGGGGAGTGAGCAGTTTCCTTCTCTGTTCTCCCTTTTACCTGCAATGACCACACACACCTTAATCGCACACCAGATCCTAGTCAATCTAATAATCTAGTCCTATAATGGGCTTGAAGAAACATGAATTCCACCTGTGCGCTCACAAGTCGAAAAGGTCTTCTCAGAAAGAGCTCCCATCAGAAGATATGCTAGTCCAAGAGAACACTGCTTGTGCAGCGTTTTCTCTGTTTTACGTGCGTCCCTACTGACAAATAAGTTTCTTGGTCTTGTCTTCTGTAGATTGTGTGCTAGCCAAACAAAGGACATCAAAGAGCTTGTCAACCAGAAGATCAGCTCCCATGACAAGAGATGCAATCTTGAGATCACAATTTGCATTGTCAATACAGCCATAAGTGGGGGAGTGCTTGAAGAATGACACAAATGGGAGTTCCCGCCTTCTCAATAGTCCTACATGATCTGTTATAAAAGTCCACAAATGTAAGAAAGCATTGAAATGCTCCTTTAATTACTACGGGGTACGCAAGCTCAGTTTCCGTAGTGTAGTGGTTATCACGTTCGCCTAACACGCGAAAGGTCCCCGGTCCGAAACCGGGTGGAAACATGGGTCTTTTCCTTCTTTGGTCACAAGGGAATTGATGTTCACTCTTTAGACAACTCTGCTTGTCCAGCATTTTCTCTGTTTTACTTGCATCCCTATTGAGAATTAAGTCTCTTGGTTTTGTCTTCTGTAGGTTGTGTGCTAGCCAAACAAAGGACATCAAAGAGCTTGTCAAGAAGAAGATCGGGGCCTTCAGAGGTGGCAAAGGGATTGGAAGTGGGAAGAGTGCAAGAGGAAAAGTTGACTTGAGTCAAGGTGGCTAATGAACGATACAGCAGGAAGCTGAAGTGGAAAGTGCAGCAGAAGAGCATGAGCGAGGTTTGGTGCAGCATGAAGACCATGTGCAGATGAGATCAGCCAACACAAGAGGAGTGGAACTGACTGGGCCACTAACTTGCTCTTCAACTGACTAGATTCTTATGCTAGCGTGTGCTAATGCTAATGTACCTGTGGAGCAAAGTGCTAGAAAGCCAAATGAGGTTCCACTGAGACTTGAACTCAGATCGCTGGATTCAGAGTCCAGAGTGCTAACCATTACACCATGGAACCCTGCCTGACGCACACAAAAGATCTGTGTCAAACAGGCATAAAAGTGTAGTTCCTGGTAAACCGATGGGGATTTCTACACGGCCAGCCAAATTTTACCTGTCATACCTGCTGCGAATCGCAGCTTGACGTGACCATTGCACTACTTCAGAGGTCCTCGTTAGTATAGTGGACAGTATCTCCGCCTGTCACGCGGAAGACCGGGGTTCGATTCCCCGACGGGGAGTGAGCAGTTTCCTTCTCTGTTCTCCCTTTTACCTGCAATGACCACACACACCTTAATCGCACACCAGATCCTAGTCAATCTAATAATCTAGTCCTATAATGGGCTTGAAGAAACATGAATTCCACCTGTGCGCTCACAAGTCGAAAAGGTCTTCTCAGAAAGAGCTCCCATCAGAAGAGATGCTAGTCCAAGAGAACACTGCTTGTGCAGCGTTTTCTCTGTTTTACGTGCGTCCCTACTGACAAATAAGTTTCTTGGTCTTGTCTTCTGTAGATTGTGTGCTAGCCAAACAAAGGACATCAAAGAGCTTGTCAACCAGAAGATCAGCTCCCATGACAAGAGATGCAATCTTGAGATCACAATTTGCATTGTCAATACAGCCATAAGTGGGGGAGTGCTTGAAGAATGACACAAATGGGAGTTCCCTCCTTCTCAATAGTCCTACATGATATGTCATAAAAGTCCACAAATGTAAGAAAGCATTGAAGTGCTCCTTTAATTACTACGGGGTACACAAGCTCAGTTTCCGTAGTGTAGTGGTTATCACGTTCGCCTTACACGCGAAAGGTCCCCGGTCCGAAACCGGGCGGAAGCATGCGTCTTTGCTTATGCGTCCTGATATAAAAGTGTCTGACTGCAGGCACTGCTTGAACTTGTGGGGTTCTACTGCTGTTTGGGACACAGACAAGAGAAAGTACTCAAATCTGGTTCAGGTCTCTGACATCTGTAACCTTTGGATGCTCGTCTTGCTAAAGAGTTGTCTATGGCCCAAATTTCTGCAAACTCCACAGACTTCACACAAATCAACAAATCTCCAGTCGCTATATTTCCTGAAGATGGAGGCACAGACTAAGCTCTTGGAAATGACTGGCTCTAGGTGGCCTGCACAGGACTTGGGCCTATTTTCAGCCAATGCCCAAGGCAATGAAACAAATGGGCGCTTTAGGCAACAGTTCTGCTGCCAGAGGTTCTGGGGTTCTTAGGGCAGCATATGTTGAGCTGTGCTTGCTTTAGTGAACTCCTAAATGTCCAAAGTTTAAGTGAGCCTAACATGGAGACTACAGTTCAGACTCCTTGCTAGAGTGCGTCTGTCTCTTCTCCATGGCTCCTTTTACTTCAAGGCCATGATAGGAACATGTCACCAAATTTGTCAGAGTGCGAGATTACTCAGTGAGACACATTGGAAAGCCAAACAAGCTGTCTTTCGGGGTTTCCGTAGTGTAGTGGTTATCACGTTCGCCTCACACGCGAAAGGTCCCCGGTCCGAAACCGGGTGGAAACATGGGTCTTTTCCTTCTTTGGTTACAAGGGAATTGATATTCACTCTTTAGACAACTCTGCTTGTCCAGCATTTTCTCTGTTTTACTTGCATCCCTATTGAGAATTAAGTCTCTTGGTTTTGTCTTCTGTAGGTTGTGTGCTAGCCAAACAAAGGACATCAAAGAGCTTGTCAAGAAGAAGATCGGGGCCTTCAGAGGTGGCAAAGGGATTGGAAGTGGGAAGAGTGCAAGAGGAAAAGTTGACTTGAGTCAAGGTGGCTAATGAACGATACAGCAGGAAGCTGAAGTGGAAAGTGCAGCAGAAGAGCATGAGCGAGGTTTGGTGCAGCATGAAGACCATGTGCAGATGAGATCAGCCAACACAAGAGGAGTGGAACTGACTGGGCCACTAACTTGCTCTTCAACTGACTAGATTCTTATGCTAGCGTGTGCTAATGCTAATGTACCTGTGGAGCAAAGTGCTAGAAAGCCAAATGAGGTTCCACTGAGACTTGAACTCAGATCGCTGGATTCAGAGTCCAGAGTGCTAACCATTACACCATGGAACCCTGCCTGAAGCACACAAAAGATCTGTGTCAAACAGGCATAAAAGTGTAGTTCCTGGTAAACCGATGGGGATTTCTACACGGCCAGCCAAATTTTACCTGTCATACCTGCTGCGAATCGCAGCTTGACGTGACCATTGCACTGCTTCAGAGGTCCTCGTTAGTATAGTGGACAGTATCTCCGCCTGTCACGCGGCAGACCGGGGTTCGATTCCCCGACGGGGAGTGAGCAGTTTCCTTCTCTGTTCTCCCTTTTACCTGCAATGACCACACACACCTTAATCGCACACCAGATCCTAGTCAATCTAATAATCTAGTCCTATAATGGGCTTGAAGAAACATGAATTCCACCTGTGCGCTCACAAGTCGAAAAGGTCTTCTCAGAAAGAGCTCCCATCAGAAGAGATGCTAGTCCAAGAGAACACTGCTTGTGCAGCGTTTTCTCTGTTTTACGTGCGTCCCTACTGACAAATAAGTTTCTTGGTCTTGTCTTCTGTAGATTGTGTGCTAGCCAAACAAAGGACATCAAAGAGCTTGTCAACCAGAAGATCAGCTCCCATGACAAGAGATGCAATCTTGAGATCACAATTTGCATTGTCAATACAGCCATAAGTGGGGGAGTGCTTGAAGAATGACACAAATGGGAGTTCCCTCCTTCTCAATAGTCCTACATGATATGTCATAAAAGTCCACAAATGTAAGAAAGCATTGAAATGCTCCTTTAATTACTACGGGGTACGCAAGCTCAGTTTCCGTAGTGTAGTGGTTATCACGTTCGCCTTACACGCGAAAGGTCCCCGGTCCGAAACCGGGCGGAAGCATGCGTCTTTGCTTATGCGTCCTGATATAAAAGTGTCTGACTGCAGGCACTGCTTGAACTTGTGGGGTTCTACTGCTGTTTGGGACACAGACAAGAGAAAGTACTCAAATCTGGTTCAGGTCTCTGACATCTGTAACCTTTGGATGCTCGTCTTGCTAAAGAGTTGTCTATGGCCCAAATTTCTGCAAACTCCACAGACTTCACACAAATCAACAAATCTCCAGTCGCTATATTTCCTGAAGATGGAGGCACAGACTAAGCTCTTGGAAATGACTGGCTCTAGGTGGCCTGCACAGGACTTGGGCCTATTTTCAGCCAATGCCCAAGGCAATGAAACAAATGGGCGCTTTAGGCAACAGTTCTGCTGCCAGAGGTTCTGGGGTTCTTAGGGCAGCATATGTTGAGCTGTGCTTGCTTTAGTGAACTCCTAAATGTCCAAAGTTTAAGTGAGCCTAACATGGAGACTACAGTTCAGACTCCTTGCTAGAGTGCGTCTGTCTCTTCTCCATGGCTCCTTTTACTTCAAGGCCATGATAGGAACATGTCACCAAATTTGTCAGAGTGCGAGATTACTCAGTGAGACACATTGGAAAGCCAAACAAGCTGTCTTTCGGGGTTTCCGTAGTGTAGTGGTTATCACGTTCGCCTCACACGCGAAAGGTCCCCGGTCCGAAACCGGGCGGAAACATGGGTCTTTTCCTTCTTTGGTTACAAGGGAATTGATATTCACTCTTTAGACAACTCTGCTTGTCCAGCATTTTCTCTGTTTTACTTGCATCCCTATTGAGAATTAAGTCTCTTGGTTTTGTCTTCTGTAGGTTGTGTGCTAGCCAAACAAAGGACATCAAAGAGCTTGTCAAGAAGAAGATCGGGCCCTTCAGAGGTAGCAAAGGGATTGGAAGTGGGAAGAGTGCAAGAGGAAAAGTTGACTTGAGTCAAGGTGGCTAATGAACGATACAGCAGGAAGCTGAAGTGGAAAGTGCAGCAGAAGAGAATGAGCGAGGTTTGGTGCAGCATGAAGACCATGTGCAGATGAGATCAGCCAACACAAGAGGAGTGGAACTGACTGGGCCACTAACTTGCTCTTTAACTGACTAGATTCTTATGCTAGCGTGTGCTAATGCTAATGTACCTGTGGAGCAAAGTGCTAGAAAGCCAAATGAGGTTCCACTGAGACTTGAACTCAGATCGCTGGATTCAGAGTCCAGAGTGCTAACCATTACACCATGGAACCCTGCCTGAAGCACACAAAAGATCTGTGTCAAACAGGCATAAAAGTGTAGTTCCTGGTAAACCGATGGGGATTTCTACACGGCCAGCCAAATTTTACCTGTCATACCTGCTGCGAATCGCAGCTTGACGTGACCATTGCACTGCTTCAGAGGTCCTCGTTAGTATAGTGGACAGTATCTCCGCCTGTCACGCGGAAGACCGGGGTTCGATTCCCCGACGGGGAGTGAGCAGTTTCCTTCTCTGTTCTCCCTTTTACCTGCAATGACCACACACACCTTAATCGCACACCAGATCCTAGTCAATCTAATAATCTAGTCCTATAATGGGCTTGAAGAAACATGAATTCCACCTGTGCGCTCACAAGTCGAAAAGGTCTTCTCAGAAAGAGCTCCCATCAGAAGATATGCTAGTCCAAGAGAACACTGCTTGTGCAGCGTTTTCTCTGTTTTACGTGCGTCCCTACTGACAAATAAGTTTCTTGGTCTTGTCTTCTGTAGATTGTGTGCTAGCCAAACAAAGGACATCAAAGAGCTTGTCAACCAGAAGATCAGCTCCCATGACAAGAGATGCAATCTTGAGATCACAATTTGCATTGTCAATACAGCCATAAGTGGGGGAGTGCTTGAAGAATGACACAAATGGGAGTTCCCGCCTTCTCAATAGTCCTACATGATCTGTTATAAAAGTCCACAAATGTAAGAAAGCATTGAAGTGCTCCTTTAATTACTACGGGGTACGCAAGCTCAGTTTCCGTAGTGTAGTGGTTATCACGTTCGCCTTACACGCGAAAGGTCCCCGGTCCGAAACCGGGCGGAAGCATGCGTCTTTGCTTATGCGTCCTGATATAAAAGTGTCTGACTGCAGGCACTGCTTGAACTTGTGGGGTTCTACTGCTGTTTGGGACACAGACAAGAGAAAGTACTCAAATCTGGTTCAGGTCTCTGACATCTGTAACCTTTGGATGCTCGTCTTGCTAAAGAGTTGTCTATGGCCCAAATTTCTGCAAACTCCACAGACTTCACACAAATCAACAAATCTCCAGTCGCTATATTTCCTGAAGATGGAGGCACAGACTAAGCTCTTGGAAATGACTGGCTCTAGGTGGCCTGCACAGGACTTGGGCCTATTTTCAGCCAATGCCCAAGGCAATGAAACAAATGGGCGCTTTAGGCAACAGTTCTGCTGCCAGAGGTTCTGGGGTTCTTAGGGCAGCATATGTTGAGCTGTGCTTGCTTTAGTGAACTCCTAAATGTCCAAAGTTTAAGTGAGCCTAACATGGAGACTACAGTTCAGACTCCTTGCTAGAGTGCGTCTGTCTCTTCTCCATGGCTCCTTTTACTTCAAGGCCATGATAGGAACATGTCACCAAATTTGTCAGAGTGCGAGATTACTCAGTGAGACACATTGGAAAGCCAAACAAGCTGTCTTTCGGGGTTTCCGTAGTGTAGTGGTTATCACGTTCGCCTCACACGCGAAAGGTCCCCGGTCCGAAACCGGGCGGAAACATGGGTCTTTTCCTTCTTTGGTTACAAGGGAATTGATATTCACTCTTTAGACAACTCTGCTTGTCCAGCATTTTCTCTGTTTTACTTGCATCCCTATTGAGAATTAAGTCTCTTGGTTTTGTCTTCTGTAGGTTGTGTGCTAGCCAAACAAAGGACATCAAAGAGCTTGTCAAGAAGAAGATCGGGCCCTTCAGAGGTAGCAAAGGGATTGGAAGTGGGAAGAGTGCAAGAGGAAAAGTTGACTTGAGTCAAGGTGGCTAATGAACGATACAGCAGGAAGCTGAAGTGGAAAGTGCAGCAGAAGAGAATGAGCGAGGTTTGGTGCAGCATGAAGACCATGTGCAGATGAGATCAGCCAACACAAGAGGAGTGGAACTGACTGGGCCACTAACTTGCTCTTTAACTGACTAGATTCTTATGCTAGCGTGTGCTAATGCTAATGTACCTGTGGAGCAAAGTGCTAGAAAGCCAAATGAGGTTCCACTGAGACTTGAACTCAGATCGCTGGATTCAGAGTCCAGAGTGCTAACCATTACACCATGGAACCCTGCCTGAAGCACACAAAAGATCTGTGTCAAACAGGCATAAAAGTGTAGTTCCTGGTAAACCGATGGGGATTTCTACACGGCCAGCCAAATTTTACCTGTCATACCTGCTGCGAATCGCAGCTTGACGTGACCATTGCACTGCTTCAGAGGTCCTCGTTAGTATAGTGGACAGTATCTCCGCCTGTCACGCGGAAGACCGGGGTTCGATTCCCCGACGGGGAGTGAGCAGTTTCCTTCTCTGTTCTCCCTTTTACCTGCAATGACCACACACACCTTAATCGCACACCAGATCCTAGTCAATCTAATAATCTAGTCCTATAATGGGCTTGAAGAAACATGAATTCCACCTGTGCGCTCACAAGTCGAAAAGGTCTTCTCAGAAAGAGCTCCCATCAGAAGAGATGCTAGTCCAAGAGAACACTGCTTGTGCAGCGTTTTCTCTGTTTTACGTGCGTCCCTACTGACAAATAAGTTTCTTGGTCTTGTCTTCTGTAGATTGTGTGCTAGCCAAACAAAGGACATCAAAGAGCTTGTCAACCAGAAGATCAGCTCCCATGACAAGAGATGCAATCTTGAGATCACAATTTGCATTGTCAATACAGCCATAAGTGGGGGAGTGCTTGAAGAATGACACAAATGGGAGTTCCCTCCTTCTCAATAGTCCTACATGATCTGTCATAAAAGTCCACAAATGTAAGAAAGCATTGAAATGCTCCTTTAATTACTACGGGGTACGCAAGCTCAGTTTCCGTAGTGTAGTGGTTATCACGTTCGCCTTACACGCGAAAGGTCCCCGGTCCGAAACCGGGCGGAAGCATGCGTCTTTGCTTATGCGTCCTGATATAAAAGTGTCTGACTGCAGGCACTGCTTGAACTTGTGGGGTTCTACTGCTGTTTGGGACACAGACAAGAGAAAGTACTCAAATCTGGTTCAGGTCTCTGACATCTGTAACCTTTGGATGCTCGTCTTGCTAAAGAGTTGTCTATGGCCCAAATTTCTGCAAACTCCACAGACTTCACACAAATCAACAAATCTCCAGTCGCTATATTTCCTGAAGATGGAGGCACAGACTAAGCTCTTGGAAATGACTGGCTCTAGGTGGCCTGCACAGGACTTGGGCCTATTTTCAGCCAATGCCCAAGGCAATGAAACAAATGGGCGCTTTAGGCAACAGTTCTGCTGCCAGAGGTTCTGGGGTTCTTAGGGCAGCATATGTTGAGCTGTGCTTGCTTTAGTGAACTCCTAAATGTCCAAAGTTTAAGTGAGCCTAACATGGAGACTACAGTTCAGACTCCTTGCTAGAGTGCGTCTGTCTCTTCTCCATGGCTCCTTTTACTTCAAGGCCATGATAGGAACATGTCACCAAATTTGTCAGAGTGCGAGATTACTCAGTGAGACACATTGGAAAGCCAAACAAGCTGTCTTTCGGGGTTTCCGTAGTGTAGTGGTTATCACGTTCGCCTCACACGCGAAAGGTCCCCGGTCCGAAACCGGGCGGAAACATGGGTCTTTTCCTTCTTTGGTTACAAGGGAATTGATATTCACTCTTTAGACAACTCTGCTTGTCCAGCATTTTCTCTGTTTTACTTGCATCCCTATTGAGAATTAAGTCTCTTGGTTTTGTCTTCTGTAGGTTGTGTGCTAGCCAAACAAAGGACATCAAAGAGCTTGTCAAGAAGAAGATCGGGGCCTTCAGAGGTGGCAAAGGGATTGGAAGTGGGAAGAGTGCAAGAGGAAAAGTTGACTTGAGTCAAGGTGGCTAATGAACGATACAGCAGGAAGCTGAAGTGGAAAGTGCAGCAGAAGAGCATGAGCGAGGTTTGGTGCAGCATGAAGACCATGTGCAGATGAGATCAGCCAACACAAGAGGAGTGGAACTGACTGGGCCACTAACTTGCTCTTTAACTGACTAGATTCTTATGCTAGCGTGTGCTAATGCTAATGTACCTGTGGAGCAAAGTGCTAGAAAGCCAAATGAGGTTCCACTGAGACTTGAACTCAGATCGCTGGATTCAGAGTCCAGAGTGCTAACCATTACACCATGGAACCCTGCCTGAAGCACACAAAAGATCTGTGTCAAACAGGCATAAAAGTGTAGTTCCTGGTAAACCGATGGGGATTTCTACACGGCCAGCCAAATTTTACCTGTCATACCTGCTGCGAATCGCAGCTTGACGTGACCATTGCACTGCTTCAGAGGTCCTCGTTAGTATAGTGGACAGTATCTCCGCCTGTCACGCGGAAGACCGGGGTTCGATTCCCCGACGGGGAGTGAGCAGTTTCCTTCTCTGTTCTCCCTTTTACCTGCAATGACCACACACACCTTAATCGCACACCAGATCCTAGTCAATCTAATAATCTAGTCCTATAATGGGCTTGAAGAAACATGAATTCCACCTGTGCGCTCACAAGTCGAAAAGGTCTTCTCAGAAAGAGCTCCCATCAGAAGATATGCTAGTCCAAGAGAACACTGCTTGTGCAGCGTTTTCTCTGTTTTACGTGCGTCCCTACTGACAAATAAGTTTCTTGGTCTTGTCTTCTGTAGATTGTGTGCTAGCCAAACAAAGGACATCAAAGAGCTTGTCAACCAGAAGATCAGCTCCCATGACAAGAGATGCAATCTTGAGATCACAATTTGCATTGTCAATACAGCCATAAGTGGGGGAGTGCTTGAAGAATGACACAAATGGGAGTTCCCTCCTTCTCAATAGTCCTACATGATCTGTTATAAAAGTCCACAAATGTAAGAAAGCATTGAAATGCTCCTTTAATTACTACGGGGTATGCAAGCTCAGTTTCCGTAGTGTAGTGGTTATCACGTTCGCCTAACACGCGAAAGGTCCCCGGTCCGAAACCGGGTGGAAACATGGGTCTTTTCCTTCTTTGGTCACAAGGGAATTGATGTTCACTCTTTAGACAACTCTGCTTGTCCAGCATTTTCTCTGTTTTACTTGCATCCCTATTGAGAATTAAGTCTCTTGGTTTTGTCTTCTGTAGGTTGTGTGCTAGCCAAACAAAGGACATCAAAGAGCTTGTCAAGAAGAAGATCGGGGCCTTCAGAGGTGGCAAAGGGATTGGAAGTGGGAAGAGTGCAAGAGGAAAAGTTGACTTGAGTCAAGGTGGCTAATGAACGATACAGCAGGAAGCTGAAGTGGAAAGTGCAGCAGAAGAGAATGAGCGAGGTTTGGTGCAGCATGAAGACCATGTGCAGATGAGATCAGCCAACACAAGAGGAGTGGAACTGACTGGGCCACTAACTTGCTCTATAACTGACTAGATTCTTATGCTAGCGTGTGCTAATGCTAATGTACCTGTGGAGCAAAGTGCTAGAAAGCCAAATGAGGTTCCACTGAGACTTGAACTCAGATCGCTGGATTCAGAGTCCAGAGTGCTAACCATTACACCATGGATCCCTGCCTGAAGCACACAAAAGATCTGTGTCAAACAGGCATAAAAGTGTAGTTCCTGGTAAACCGATGGGGATTTCTACACGGCCAGCCAAATTTTACCTGTCATACCTGCTGCGAATCGCAGCTTGACGTGACCATTGCACTGCTTCAGAGGTCCTCGTTAGTATAGTGGACAGTATCTCCGCCTGTCACGCGGAAGACCGGGGTTCGATTCCCCGACGGGGAGTGAGCAGTTTCCTTCTCTGTTCTCCCTTTTACCTGCAATGACCACACACACCTTAATCGCACACCAGATCCTAGTCAATCTAATAATCTAGTCCTATAATGGGCTTGAAGAAACATGAATTCCACCTGTGCGCTCACAAGTCGAAAAGGTCTTCTCAGAAAGAGCTCCCATCAGAAGAGATGCTAGTCCAAGAGAACACTGCTTGTGCAGCGTTTTCTCTGTTTTACGTGCGTCCCTACTGACAAATAAGTTTCTTGGTCTTGTCTTCTGTAGATTGTGTGCTAGCCAAACAAAGGACATCAAAGAGCTTGTCAACCAGAAGATCAGCTCCCATGACAAGAGATGCAATCTTGAGATCACAATTTGCATTGTCAATACAGCCATAAGTGGGGGAGTGCTTGAAGAATGACACAAATGGGAGTTCCCTCCTTCTCAATAGTCCTACATGATCTGTCATAAAAGTCCACAAATGTAAGAAAGCATTGAAATGCTCCTTTAATTACTACGGGGTACGCAAGCTCAGTTTCCGTAGTGTAGTGGTTATCACGTTCGCCTTACACGCGAAAGGTCCCCGGTCCGAAACCGGGCGGAAGCATGCGTCTTTGCTTATGCGTCCTGATATAAAAGTGTCTGACTGCAGGCACTGCTTGAACTTGTGGGGTTCTACTGCTGTTTGGGACACAGACAAGAGAAAGTACTCAAATCTGGTTCAGGTCTCTGACATCTGTAACCTTTGGATGCTCGTCTTGCTAAAGAGTTGTCTATGGCCCAAATTTCTGCAAACTCCACAGACTTCACACAAATCAACAAATCTCCAGTCGCTATATTTCCTGAAGATGGAGGCACAGACTAAGCTCTTGGAAATGACTGGCTCTAGGTGGCCTGCACAGGACTTGGGCCTATTTTCAGCCAATGCCCAAGGCAATGAAACAAATGGGCGCTTTAGGCAACAGTTCTGCTGCCAGAGGTTCTGGGGTTCTTAGGGCAGCATATGTTGAGCTGTGCTTGCTTTAGTGAACTCCTAAATGTCCAAAGTTTAAGTGAGCCTAACATGGAGACTACAGTTCAGACTCCTTGCTAGAGTGCGTCTGTCTCTTCTCCATGGCTCCTTTTACTTCAAGGCCATGATAGGAACATGTCACCAAATTTGTCAGAGTGCGAGATTACTCAGTGAGACACATTGGAAAGCCAAACAAGCTGTCTTTCGGGGTTTCCGTAGTGTAGTGGTTATCACGTTCGCCTCACACGCGAAAGGTCCCCGGTCCGAAACCGGGCGGAAACATGGGTCTTTTCCTTCTTTGGTTACAAGGGAATTGATATTCACTCTTTAGACAACTCTGCTTGTCCAGCATTTTCTCTGTTTTACTTGCATCCCTATTGAGAATTAAGTCTCTTGGTTTTGTCTTCTGTAGGTTGTGTGCTAGCCAAACAAAGGACATCAAAGAGCTTGTCAAGAAGAAGATCAGCTCCCATGACAAGAGATGCAATCTTGAGATCACAATTTGCATTGTCAATACAGCCATAAGTGGGGGAGTGCTTGAAGAATGACACAAATGGGAGTTCCCTCCTTCTCAATAGTCCTACATGATCTGTCATAAAAGTCCACAAATGTAAGAAAGCATTGAAATGCTCCTTTAATTACTACGGGGTACGCAAGCTCAGTTTCCGTAGTGTAGTGGTTATCACGTTCGCCTTACACGCGAAAGGTCCCCGGTCCGAAACCGGGCGGAAGCATGCGTCTTTGCTTATGCGTCCTGATATAAAAGTGTCTGACTGCAGGCACTGCTTGAACTTGTGGGGTTCTACTGCTGTTTGGGACACAGACAAGAGAAAGTACTCAAATCTGGTTCAGGTCTCTGACATCTGTAACCTTTGGATGCTCGTCTTGCTAAAGAGTTGTCTATGGCCCAAATTTCTGCAAACTCCACAGACTTCACACAAATCAACAAATCTCCAGTCGCTATATTTCCTGAAGATGGAGGCACAGACTAAGCTCTTGGAAATGACTGGCTCTAGGTGGCCTGCACAGGACTTGGGCCTATTTTCAGCCAATGCCCAAGGCAATGAAACAAATGGGCGCTTTAGGCAACAGTTCTGCTGCCAGAGGTTCTGGGGTTCTTAGGGCAGCATATGTTGAGCTGTGCTTGCTTTAGTGAACTCCTAAATGTCCAAAGTTTAAGTGAGCCTAACATGGAGACTACAGTTCAGACTCCTTGCTAGAGTGCGTCTGTCTCTTCTCCATGGCTCCTTTTACTTCAAGGCCATGATAGGAACATGTCACCAAATTTGTCAGAGTGCGAGATTACTCAGTGAGACACATTGGAAAGCCAAACAAGCTGTCTTTCGGGGTTTCCGTAGTGTAGTGGTTATCACGTTCGCCTCACACGCGAAAGGTCCCCGGTCCGAAACCGGGCGGAAACATGGGTCTTTTCCTTCTTTGGTTACAAGGGAATTGATATTCACTCTTTAGACAACTCTGCTTGTCCAGCATTTTCTCTGTTTTACTTGCATCCCTATTGAGAATTAAGTCTCTTGGTTTTGTCTTCTGTAGGTTGTGTGCTAGCCAAACAAAGGACATCAAAGAGCTTGTCAAGAAGAAGATCGGGGCCTTCAGAGGTGGCAAAGGGATTGGAAGTGGGAAGAGTGCAAGAGGAAAAGTTGACTTGAGTCAAGGTGGCTAATGAACGATACAGCAGGAAGCTGAAGTGGAAAGTGCAGCAGAAGAGCATGAGCGAGGTTTGGTGCAGCATGAAGACCATGTGCAGATGAGATCAGCCAACACAAGAGGAGTGGAACTGACTGGGCCACTAACTTGCTCTTCAACTGACTAGATTCTTATGCTAGCGTGTGCTAATGCTAATGTACCTGTGGAGCAAAGTGCTAGAAAGCCAAATGAGGTTCCACTGAGACTTGAACTCAGATCGCTGGATTCAGAGTCCAGAGTGCTAACCATTACACCATGGAACCCTGCCTGAAGCACACAAAAGATCTGTGTCAAACAGGCATAAAAGTGTAGTTCCTGGTAAACCGATGGGGATTTCTACACGGCCAGCCAAATTTTACCTGTCATACCTGCTGCGAATCGCAGCTTGACGTGACCATTGCACTACTTCAGAGGTCCTCGTTAGTATAGTGGACAGTATCTCCGCCTGTCACGCGGAAGACCGGGGTTCGATTCCCCGACGGGGAGTGAGCAGTTTCCTTCTCTGTTCTCCCTTTTACCTGCAATGACCACACACACCTTAATCGCACACCAGATCCTAGTCAATCTAATAATCTAGTCCTATAATGGGCTTGAAGAAACATGAATTCCACCTGTGCGCTCACAAGTCGAAAAGGTCTTCTCAGAAAGAGCTCCCATCAGAAGATATGCTAGTCCAAGAGAACACTGCTTGTGCAGCGTTTTCTCTGTTTTACGTGCGTCCCTACTGACAAATAAGTTTCTTGGTCTTGTCTTCTGTAGATTGTGTGCTAGCCAAACAAAGGACATCAAAGAGCTTGTCAACCAGAAGATCAGCTCCCATGACAAGAGATGCAATCTTGAGATCACAATTTGCATTGTCAATACAGCCATAAGTGGGGGAGTGCTTGAAGAATGACACAAATGGGAGTTCCCTCCTTCTCAATAGTCCTACATGATATGTCATAAAAGTCCACAAATGTAAGAAAGCATTGAAATGCTCCTTTAATTACTACAGGGTACGCAAGCTCAGTTTCCGTAGTGTAGTGGTTATCACGTTCGCCTAACACGCGAAAGGTCCCCGGTCCAAAACTGGGTGGAAACATGGGTCTTTTCCTTCTTTGGTCACAAGGGAATTGATGTTCACTCTTTAGACAACTCTGCTTGTCCAGCATTTTCTCTGTTTTACTTGCATCCCTATTGAGAATTAAGTCTCTTGGTTTTGTCTTCTGTAGGTTGTGTGCTAGCCAAACAAAGGACATCAAAGAGCTTGTCAAGAAGAAGATCGGGGCCTTCAGAGGTGGCAAAGGGATTGGAAGTGGGAAGAGTGCAAGAGGAAAAGTTGACTTGAGTCAAGGTGGCTAATGAACGATACAGCAGGAAGCTGAAGTGGAAAGTGCAGCAGAAGAGCATGAGCGAGGTTTGGTGCAGCATGAAGACCATGTGCAGATGAGATCAGCCAACACAAGAGGAGTGGAACTGACTGGGCCACTAACTTGCTCTATAACTGACTAGATTCTTATGCTAGCGTGTGCTAATGCTAATGTACCTGTGGAGCAAAGTGCTAGAAAGCCAAATGAGGTTCCACTGAGACTTGAACTCAGATCGCTGGATTCAGAGTCCAGAGTGCTAACCATTACACCATGGAACCATGCCTGAAGCACACAAAAGATCTGTGTCAAACAGGCATAAAAGTGTAGTTCCTGGTAAACCGATGGGGATTTCTACACGGCCAGCCAAATTTTACCTGTCATACCTGCTGCGAATCGCAGCTTGACGTGACCATTGCACTGCTTCAGAGGTCCTCGTTAGTATAGTGGACAGTATCTCCGCCTGTCACGCGGAAGACCGGGGTTCGATTCCCCGACGGGGAGTGAGCAGTTTCCTTCTCTGTTCTCCCTTTTACCTGCAATGACCACACACACCTTAATCGCACACCAGATCCTAGTCAATCTAATAATCTAGTCCTATAATGGGCTTGAAGAAACATGAATTCCACCTGTGCGCTCACAAGTCGAAAAGGTCTTCTCAGAAAGAGCTCCCATCAGAAGATATGCTAGTCCAAGAGAACACTGCTTGTGCAGCGTTTTCTCTGTTTTACGTGCGTCCCTACTGACAAATAAGTTTCTTGGTCTTGTCTTCTGTAGATTGTGTGCTAGCCAAACAAAGGACATCAAAGAGCTTGTCAACCAGAAGATCAGCTCCCATGACAAGAGATGCAATCTTGAGATCACAATTTGCATTGTCAATACAGCCATAAGTGGGGGAGTGCTTGAAGAATGACACAAATGGGAGTTCCCTCCTTCTCAATAGTCCTACATGATCTGTTATAAAAGTCCACAAATGTAAGAAAGCATTGAAATGCTCCTTTAATTACTACGGGGTATGCAAGCTCAGTTTCCGTAGTGTAGTGGTTATCACGTTCGCCTAACACGCGAAAGGTCCCCGGTCCGAAACCGGGTGGAAACATGGGTCTTTTCCTTCTTTGGTCACAAGGGAATTGATGTTCACTCTTTAGACAACTCTGCTTGTCCAGCATTTTCTCTGTTTTACTTGCATCCCTATTGAGAATTAAGTCTCTTGGTTTTGTCTTCTGTAGGTTGTGTGCTAGCCAAACAAAGGACATCAAAGAGCTTGTCAAGAAGAAGATCGGGGCCTTCAGAGGTGGCAAAGGGATTGGAAGTGGGAAGAGTGCAAGAGGAAAAGTTGACTTGAGTCAAGGTGGCTAATGAACGATACAGCAGGAAGCTGAAGTGGAAAGTGCAGCAGAAGAGAATGAGCGAGGTTTGGTGCAGCATGAAGACCATGTGCAGATGAGATCAGCCAACACAAGAGGAGTGGAACTGACTGGGCCACTAACTTGCTCTTTAACTGACTAGATTCTTATGCTAGCGTGTGCTAATGCTAATGTACCTGTGGAGCAAAGTGCTAGAAAGCCAAATGAGGTTCCACTGAGACTTGAACTCAGATCGCTGGATTCAGAGTCCAGAGTGCTAACCATTACACCATGGAACCCTGCCTGAAGCACACAAAAGATCTGTGTCAAACAGGCATAAAAGTGTAGTTCCTGGTAAACCGATGGGGATTTCTACACGGCCAGCCAAATTTTACCTGTCATACCTGCTGCGAATCGCAGCTTGACGTGACCATTGCACTGCTTCAGAGGTCCTCGTTAGTATAGTGGACAGTATCTCCGCCTGTCACGCGGAAGACCGGGGTTCGATTCCCCGACGGGGAGTGAGCAGTTTCCTTCTCTGTTCTCCCTTTTACCTGCAATGACCACACACACCTTAATCGCACACCAGATCCTAGTCAATCTAATAATCTAGTCCTATAATGGGCTTGAAGAAACATGAATTCCACCTGTGCGCTCACAAGTCGAAAAGGTCTTCTCAGAAAGAGCTCCCATCAGAAGAGATGCTAGTCCAAGAGAACACTGCTTGTGCAGCGTTTTCTCTGTTTTACGTGCGTCCCTACTGACAAATAAGTTTCTTGGTCTTGTCTTCTGTAGATTGTGTGCTAGCCAAACAAAGGACATCAAAGAGCTTGTCAACCAGAAGATCAGCTCCCATGACAAGAGATGCAATCTTGAGATCACAATTTGCATTGTCAATACAGCCATAAGTGGGGGAGTGCTTGAAGAATGACACAAATGGGAGTTCCCTCCTTCTCAATAGTCCTACATGATCTGTTATAAAAGTCCACAAATGTAAGAAAGCATTGAAATGCTCCTTTAATTACTACGGGGTATGCAAGCTCAGTTTCCGTAGTGTAGTGGTTATCACGTTCGCCTAACACGCGAAAGGTCCCCGGTCCGAAACCGGGTGGAAACATGGGTCTTTTCCTTCTTTGGTCACAAGGGAATTGATGTTCACTCTTTAGACAACTCTGCTTGTCCAGCATTTTCTCTGTTTTACTTGCATCCCTATTGAGAATTAAGTCTCTTGGTTTTGTCTTCTGTAGGTTGTGTGCTAGCCAAACAAAGGACATCAAAGAGCTTGTCAAGAAGAAGATCGGGGCCTTCAGAGGTGGCAAAGGGATTGGAAGTGGGAAGAGTGCAAGAGGAAAAGTTGACTTGAGTCAAGGTGGCTAATGAACGATACAGCAGGAAGCTGAAGTGGAAAGTGCAGCAGAAGAGAATGAGCGAGGTTTGGTGCAGCATGAAGACCATGTGCAGATGAGATCAGCCAACACAAGAGGAGTGGAACTGACTGGGCCACTAACTTGCTCTATAACTGACTAGATTCTTATGCTAGCGTGTGCTAATGCTAATGTACCTGTGGAGCAAAGTGCTAGAAAGCCAAATGAGGTTCCACTGAGACTTGAACTCAGATCGCTGGATTCAGAGTCCAGAGTGCTAACCATTACACCATGGATCCCTGCCTGAAGCACACAAAAGATCTGTGTCAAACAGGCATAAAAGTGTAGTTCCTGGTAAACCGATGGGGATTTCTACACGGCCAGCCAAATTTTACCTGTCATACCTGCTGCGAATCGCAGCTTGACGTGACCATTGCACTGCTTCAGAGGTCCTCGTTAGTATAGTGGACAGTATCTCCGCCTGTCACGCGGAAGACCGGGGTTCGATTCCCCGACGGGGAGTGAGCAGTTTCCTTCTCTGTTCTCCCTTTTACCTGCAATGACCACACACACCTTAATCGCACACCAGATCCTAGTCAATCTAATAATCTAGTCCTATAATGGGCTTGAAGAAACATGAATTCCACCTGTGCGCTCACAAGTCGAAAAGGTCTTCTCAGAAAGAGCTCCCATCAGAAGAGATGCTAGTCCAAGAGAACACTGCTTGTGCAGCGTTTTCTCTGTTTTACGTGCGTCCCTACTGACAAATAAGTTTCTTGGTCTTGTCTTCTGTAGATTGTGTGCTAGCCAAACAAAGGACATCAAAGAGCTTGTCAACCAGAAGATCAGCTCCCATGACAAGAGATGCAATCTTGAGATCACAATTTGCATTGTCAATACAGCCATAAGTGGGGGAGTGCTTGAAGAATGACACAAATGGGAGTTCCCTCCTTCTCAATAGTCCTACATGATCTGTCATAAAAGTCCACAAATGTAAGAAAGCATTGAAATGCTCCTTTAATTACTACGGGGTACGCAAGCTCAGTTTCCGTAGTGTAGTGGTTATCACGTTCGCCTTACACGCGAAAGGTCCCCGGTCCGAAACCGGGCGGAAGCATGCGTCTTTGCTTATGCGTCCTGATATAAAAGTGTCTGACTGCAGGCACTGCTTGAACTTGTGGGGTTCTACTGCTGTTTGGGACACAGACAAGAGAAAGTACTCAAATCTGGTTCAGGTCTCTGACATCTGTAACCTTTGGATGCTCGTCTTGCTAAAGAGTTGTCTATGGCCCAAATTTCTGCAAACTCCACAGACTTCACACAAATCAACAAATCTCCAGTCGCTATATTTCCTGAAGATGGAGGCACAGACTAAGCTCTTGGAAATGACTGGCTCTAGGTGGCCTGCACAGGACTTGGGCCTATTTTCAGCCAATGCCCAAGGCAATGAAACAAATGGGCGCTTTAGGCAACAGTTCTGCTGCCAGAGGTTCTGGGGTTCTTAGGGCAGCATATGTTGAGCTGTGCTTGCTTTAGTGAACTCCTAAATGTCCAAAGTTTAAGTGAGCCTAACATGGAGACTACAGTTCAGACTCCTTGCTAGAGTGCGTCTGTCTCTTCTCCATGGCTCCTTTTACTTCAAGGCCATGATAGGAACATGTCACCAAATTTGTCAGAGTGCGAGATTACTCAGTGAGACACATTGGAAAGCCAAACAAGCTGTCTTTCGGGGTTTCCGTAGTGTAGTGGTTATCACGTTCGCCTCACACGCGAAAGGTCCCCGGTCCGAAACCGGGCGGAAACATGGGTCTTTTCCTTCTTTGGTCACAAGGGAATTGATGTTCACTCTTTAGACAACTCTGCTTGTCCAGCATTTTCTCTGTTTTACTTGCATCCCTATTGAGAATTAAGTCTCTTGGTTTTGTCTTCTGTAGGTTGTGTGCTAGCCAAACAAAGGACATCAAAGAGCTTGTCAAGAAGAAGATCGGGGCCTTCAGAGGTGGCAAAGGGATTGGAAGTGGGAAGAGTGCAAGAGGAAAAGTTGACTTGAGTCAAGGTGGCTAATGAACGATACAGCAGGAAGCTGAAGTGGAAAGTGCAGCAGAAGAGAATGAGCGAGGTTTGGTGCAGCATGAAGACCATGTGCAGATGAGATCAGCCAACACAAGAGGAGTGGAACTGACTGGGCCACTAACTTGCTCTATAACTGACTAGATTCTTATGCTAGCGTGTGCTAATGCTAATGTACCTGTGGAGCAAAGTGCTAGAAAGCCAAATGAGGTTCCACTGAGACTTGAACTCAGATCGCTGGATTCAGAGTCCAGAGTGCTAACCATTACACCATGGATCCCTGCCTGAAGCACACAAAAGATCTGTGTCAAACAGGCATAAAAGTGTAGTTCCTGGTAAACCGATGGGGATTTCTACACGGCCAGCCAAATTTTACCTGTCATACCTGCTGCGAATCGCAGCTTGACGTGACCATTGCACTGCTTCAGAGGTCCTCGTTAGTATAGTGGACAGTATCTCCGCCTGTCACGCGGAAGACCGGGGTTCGATTCCCCGACGGGGAGTGAGCAGTTTCCTTCTCTGTTCTCCCTTTTACCTGCAATGACCACACACACCTTAATCGCACACCAGATCCTAGTCAATCTAATAATCTAGTCCTATAATGGGCTTGAAGAAACATGAATTCCACCTGTGCGCTCACAAGTCGAAAAGGTCTTCTCAGAAAGAGCTCCCATCAGAAGAGATGCTAGTCCAAGAGAACACTGCTTGTGCAGCGTTTTCTCTGTTTTACGTGCGTCCCTACTGACAAATAAGTTTCTTGGTCTTGTCTTCTGTAGATTGTGTGCTAGCCAAACAAAGGACATCAAAGAGCTTGTCAACCAGAAGATCAGCTCCCATGACAAGAGATGCAATCTTGAGATCACAATTTGCATTGTCAATACAGCCATAAGTGGGGGAGTGCTTGAAGAATGACACAAATGGGAGTTCCCTCCTTCTCAATAGTCCTACATGATCTGTCATAAAAGTCCACAAATGTAAGAAAGCATTGAAATGCTCCTTTAATTACTACGGGGTACGCAAGCTCAGTTTCCGTAGTGTAGTGGTTGTCACGTTCGCCTAACACGCGAAAGGTCCCCGGTCCGAAACCGGGCGGAAGCATGCGTCTTTGCTTATGCGTCCTGATATAAAAGTGTCTGACTGCAGGCACTGCTTGAACTTGTGGGGTTCTACTGCT
Organism: Rhamphochromis sp. 'chilingali'; assembly: GCF_963969265.1. NCBI lineage: Eukaryota > Metazoa > Chordata > Actinopteri > Cichliformes > Cichlidae > Rhamphochromis > Rhamphochromis sp. 'chilingali'. Next base: position 28,685,513 of record NC_137950.1, read on the forward strand.
GTTTGGGACACAGACAAGAGAAAGTACTCAAATCTGGTTCAGGTCTCTGACATCTGTAACCTTTGGATGCTCGTCTTGCTAAAGAGTTGTCTATGGCCCAAATTTCTGCAAACTCCACAGACTTCACACAAATCAACAAATCTCCAGTCGCTATATTTCCTGAAGATGGAGGCACAGACTAAGCTCTTGGAAATGACTGGCTCTAGGTGGCCTGCACAGGACTTGGGCCTATTTTCAGCCAATGCCCAAGGCAATGAAACAAATGGGCGCTTTAGGCAACAGTTCTGCTGCCAGAGGTTCTGGGGTTCTTAGGGCAGCATATGTTGAGCTGTGCTTGCTTTAGTGAACTCCTAAATGTCCAAAGTTTAAGTGAGCCTAACATGGAGACTACAGTTCAGACTCCTTGCTAGAGTGCGTCTGTCTCTTCTCCATGGCTCCTTTTACTTCAAGGCCATGATAGGAACATGTCACCAAATTTGTCAGAGTGCGAGATTACTCAGTGAGACACATTGGAAAGCCAAACAAGCTGTCTTTCGGGGTTTCCGTAGTGTAGTGGTTATCACGTTCGCCTCACACGCGAAAGGTCCCCGGTCCGAAACCGGGTGGAAACATGGGTCTTTTCCTTCTTTGGTTACAAGGGAATTGATATTCACTCTTTAGACAACTCTGCTTGTCCAGCATTTTCTCTGTTTTACTTGCATCCCTATTGAGAATTAAGTCTCTTGGTTTTGTCTTCTGTAGGTTGTGTGCTAGCCAAACAAAGGACATCAAAGAGCTTGTCAAGAAGAAGATCGGGGCCTTCAGAGGTGGCAAAGGGATTGGAAGTGGGAAGAGTGCAAGAGGAAAAGTTGACTTGAGTCAAGGTGGCTAATGAACGATACAGCAGGAAGCTGAAGTGGAAAGTGCAGCAGAAGAGCATGAGCGAGGTTTGGTGCAGCATGAAGACCATGTGCAGATGAGATCAGCCAACACAAGAGGAGTGGAACTGACTGGGCCACTAACTTGCTCTTCAACTGACTAGATTCTTATGCTAGCGTGTGCTAATGCTAATGTACCTGTGGAGCAAAGTGCTAGAAAGCCAAATGAGGTTCCACTGAGACTTGAACTCAGATCGCTGGATTCAGAGTCCAGAGTGCTAACCATTACACCATGGAACCCTGCCTGAAGCACACAAAAGATCTGTGTCAAACAGGCATAAAAGTGTAGTTCCTGGTAAACCGATGGGGATTTCTACACGGCCAGCCAAATTTTACCTGTCATACCTGCTGCGAATCGCAGCTTGACGTGACCATTGCACTGCTTCAGAGGTCCTCGTTAGTATAGTGGACAGTATCTCCGCCTGTCACGCGGCAGACCGGGGTTCGATTCCCCGACGGGGAGTGAGCACTTTCCTTCTCTGTTCTCCCTTTTACCTGCAATGACCACACACACCTTAATCGCACACCAGATCCTAGTCAATCTAATAATCTAGTCCTATAATGGGCTTGAAGAAACATGAATTCCACCTGTGCGCTCACAAGTCGAAAAGGTCTTCTCAGAAAGAGCTCCCATCAGAAGAGATGCTAGTCCAAGAGAACACTGCTTGTGCAGCGTTTTCTCTGTTTTACGTGCGTCCCTACTGACAAATAAGTTTCTTGGTCTTGTCTTCTGTAGATTGTGTGCTAGCCAAACAAAGGACATCAAAGAGCTTGTCAACCAGAAGATCAGCTCCCATGACAAGAGATGCAATCTTGAGATCACAATTTGCATTGTCAATACAGCCATAAGTGGGGGAGTGCTTGAAGAATGACACAAATGGGAGTTCCCTCCTTCTCAATAGTCCTACATGATATGTCATAAAAGTCCACAAATGTAAGAAAGCATTGAAATGCTCCTTTAATTACTACGGGGTACGCAAGCTCAGTTTCCGTAGTGTAGTGGTTATCACGTTCGCCTCACACGCGAAAGGTCCCCGGTCCGAAACCGGGCGGAAGCATGCGTCTTTGCTTATGCGTCCTGATATAAAAGTGTCTGACTGCAGGCACTGCTTGAACTTGTGGGGTTCTACTGCTGTTTGGGACACAGACAAGAGAAAGTACTCAAATCTGGTTCAGGTCTCTGACATCTGTAACCTTTGGATGCTCGTCTTGCTAAAGAGTTGTCTATGGCCCAAATTTCTGCAAACTCCACAGACTTCACACAAATCAACAAATCTCCAGTCGCTATATTTCCTGAAGATGGAGGCACAGACTAAGCTCTTGGAAATGACTGGCTCTAGGTGGCCTGCACAGGACTTGGGCCTATTTTCAGCCAATGCCCAAGGCAATGAAACAAATGGGCGCTTTAGGCAACAGTTCTGCTGCCAGAGGTTCTGGGGTTCTTAGGGCAGCATATGTTGAGCTGTGCTTGCTTTAGTGAACTCCTAAATGTCCAAAGTTTAAGTGAGCCTAACATGGAGACTACAGTTCAGACTCCTTGCTAGAGTGCGTCTGTCTCTTCTCCATGGCTCCTTTTACTTCAAGGCCATGATAGGAACATGTCACCAAATTTGTCAGAGTGCGAGATTACTCAGTGAGACACATTGGAAAGCCAAACAAGCTGTCTTTCGGGGTTTCCGTAGTGTAGTGGTTATCACGTTCGCCTCACACGCGAAAGGTCCCCGGTCCGAAACCGGGCGGAAACATGGGTCTTTTCCTTCTTTGGTTACAAGGGAATTGATATTCACTCTTTAGACAACTCTGCTTGTCCAGCATTTTCTCTGTTTTACTTGCATCCCTATTGAGAATTAAGTCTCTTGGTTTTGTCTTCTGTAGGTTGTGTGCTAGCCAAACAAAGGACATCAAAGAGCTTGTCAAGAAGAAGATCGGGCCCTTCAGAGGTAGCAAAGGGATTGGAAGTGGGAAGAGTGCAAGAGGAAAAGTTGACTTGAGTCAAGGTGGCTAATGAACGATACAGCAGGAAGCTGAAGTGGAAAGTGCAGCAGAAGAGAATGAGCGAGGTTTGGTGCAGCATGAAGACCATGTGCAGATGAGATCAGCCAACACAAGAGGAGTGGAACTGACTGGGCCACTAACTTGCTCTTTAACTGACTAGATTCTTATGCTAGCGTGTGCTAATGCTAATGTACCTGTGGAGCAAAGTGCTAGAAAGCCAAATGAGGTTCCACTGAGACTTGAACTCAGATCGCTGGATTCAGAGTCCAGAGTGCTAACCATTACACCATGGAACCCTGCCTGAAGCACACAAAAGATCTGTGTCAAACAGGCATAAAAGTGTAGTTCCTGGTAAACCGATGGGGATTTCTACACGGCCAGCCAAATTTTACCTGTCATACCTGCTGCGAATCGCAGCTTGACGTGACCATTGCACTGCTTCAGAGGTCCTCGTTAGTATAGTGGACAGTATCTCCGCCTGTCACGCGGAAGACCGGGGTTCGATTCCCCGACGGGGAGTGAGCAGTTTCCTTCTCTGTTCTCCCTTTTACCTGCAATGACCACACACACCTTAATCGCACACCAGATCCTAGTCAATCTAATAATCTAGTCCTATAATGGGCTTGAAGAAACATGAATTCCACCTGTGCGCTCACAAGTCGAAAAGGTCTTCTCAGAAAGAGCTCCCATCAGAAGATATGCTAGTCCAAGAGAACACTGCTTGTGCAGCGTTTTCTCTGTTTTACGTGCGTCCCTACTGACAAATAAGTTTCTTGGTCTTGTCTTCTGTAGATTGTGTGCTAGCCAAACAAAGGACATCAAAGAGCTTGTCAACCAGAAGATCAGCTCCCATGACAAGAGATGCAATCTTGAGATCACAATTTGCATTGTCAATACAGCCATAAGTGGGGGAGTGCTTGAAGAATGACACAAATGGGAGTTCCCGCCTTCTCAATAGTCCTACATGATCTGTTATAAAAGTCCACAAATGTAAGAAAGCATTGAAATGCTCCTTTAATTACTACGGGGTACGCAAGCTCAGTTTCCGTAGTGTAGTGGTTATCACGTTCGCCTAACACGCGAAAGGTCCCCGGTCCGAAACCGGGTGGAAACATGGGTCTTTTCCTTCTTTGGTCACAAGGGAATTGATGTTCACTCTTTAGACAACTCTGCTTGTCCAGCATTTTCTCTGTTTTACTTGCATCCCTATTGAGAATTAAGTCTCTTGGTTTTGTCTTCTGTAGGTTGTGTGCTAGCCAAACAAAGGACATCAAAGAGCTTGTCAAGAAGAAGATCGGGGCCTTCAGAGGTGGCAAAGGGATTGGAAGTGGGAAGAGTGCAAGAGGAAAAGTTGACTTGAGTCAAGGTGGCTAATGAACGATACAGCAGGAAGCTGAAGTGGAAAGTGCAGCAGAAGAGCATGAGCGAGGTTTGGTGCAGCATGAAGACCATGTGCAGATGAGATCAGCCAACACAAGAGGAGTGGAACTGACTGGGCCACTAACTTGCTCTATAACTGACTAGATTCTTATGCTAGCGTGTGCTAATGCTAATGTACCTGTGGAGCAAAGTGCTAGAAAGCCAAATGAGGTTCCACTGAGACTTGAACTCAGATCGCTGGATTCAGAGTCCAGAGTGCTAACCATTACACCATGGAACCCTGCCTGAAGCACACAAAAGATCTGTGTCAAACAGGCATAAAAGTGTAGTTCCTGGTAAACCGATGGGGATTTCTACACGGCCAGCCAAATTTTACCTGTCATACCTGCTGCGAATCGCAGCTTGACGTGACCATTGCACTGCTTCAGAGGTCCTCGTTAGTATAGTGGACAGTATCTCCGCCTGTCACGCGGAAGACCGGGGTTCGATTCCCCGACGGGGAGTGAGCAGTTGCCTTCTCTGTTCTGCCTTTTACCTGCAATGACCACACACACCTTAATCGCACACCAGATCCTAGTCAATCTAATAATCTAGTCCTATAATGGGCTTGAAGAAACATGAATTCCACCTGTGCGCTCACAAGTCGAAAAGGTCTTCTCAGAAAGAGCTCCCATCAGAAGAGATGCTAGTCCAAGAGAACACTGCTTGTGCAGCGTTTTCTCTGTTTTACGTGCGTCCCTACTGACAAATAAGTTTCTTGGTCTTGTCTTCTGTAGATTGTGTGCTAGCCAAACAAAGGACATCAAAGAGCTTGTCAACCAGAAGATCAGCTCCCATGACAAGAGATGCAATCTTGAGATCACAATTTGCATTGTCAATACAGCCATAAGTGGGGGAGTGCTTGAAGAATGACACAAATGGGAGTTCCCTCCTTCTCAATAGTCCTACATGATCTGTCATAAAAGTCCACAAATGTAAGAAAGCATTGAAATGCTCCTTTAATTACTACGGGGTACGCAAGCTCAGTTTCCGTAGTGTAGTGGTTATCACGTTCGCCTAACACGCGAAAGGTCCCCGGTCCGAAACCGGGCGGAAGCATGCGTCTTTGCTTATGCGTCCTGATATAAAAGTGTCTGACTGCAGGCACTGCTTGAACTTGTGGGGTTCTACTGCTGTTTGGGACACAGACAAGAGAAAGTACTCAAATCTGGTTCAGGTCTCTGACATCTGTAACCTTTGGATGCTCGTCTTGCTAAAGAGTTGTCTATGGCCCAAATTTCTGCAAACTCCACAGACTTCACACAAATCAACAAATCTCCAGTCGCTATATTTCCTGAAGATGGAGGCACAGACTAAGCTCTTGGAAATGACTGGCTCTAGGTGGCCTGCACAGGACTTGGGCCTATTTTCAGCCAATGCCCAAGGCAATGAAACAAATGGGCGCTTTAGGCAACAGTTCTGCTGCCAGAGGTTCTGGGGTTCTTAGGGCAGCATATGTTGAGCTGTGCTTGCTTTAGTGAACTCCTAAATGTCCAAAGTTTAAGTGAGCCTAACATGGAGACTACAGTTCAGACTCCTTGCTAGAGTGCGTCTGTCTCTTCTCCATGGCTCCTTTTACTTCAAGGCCATGATAGGAACATGTCACCAAATTTGTCAGAGTGCGAGATTACTCAGTGAGACACATTGGAAAGCCAAAGAAGCTGTCTTTCGGGGTTTCCGTAGTGTAGTGGTTATCACGTTCGCCTCACACGCGAAAGGTCCCCGGTCCGAAACCGGGCGGAAACATGGGTCTTTTCCTTCTTTGGTTACAAGGGAATTGATATTCACTCTTTAGACAACTCTGCTTGTCCAGCATTTTCTCTGTTTTACTTGCATCCCTATTGAGAATTAAGTCTCTTGGTTTTGTCTTCTGTAGGTTGTGTGCTAGCCAAACAAAGGACATCAAAGAGCTTGTCAAGAAGAAGATCGGGCCCTTCAGAGGTAGCAAAGGGATTGGAAGTGGGAAGAGTGCAAGAGGAAAAGTTGACTTGAGTCAAGGTGGCTAATGAACGATACAGCAGGAAGCTGAAGTGGAAAGTGCAGCAGAAGAGAATGAGCGAGGTTTGGTGCAGCATGAAGACCATGTGCAGATGAGATCAGCCAACACAAGAGGAGTGGAACTGACTGGGCCACTAACTTGCTCTTTAACTGACTAGATTCTTATGCTAGCGTGTGCTAATGCTAATGTACCTGTGGAGCAAAGTGCTAGAAAGCCAAATGAGGTTCCACTGAGACTTGAACTCAGATCGCTGGATTCAGAGTCCAGAGTGCTAACCATTACACCATGGAACCCTGCCTGAAGCACACAAAAGATCTGTGTCAAACAGGCATAAAAGTGTAGTTCCTGGTAAACCGATGGGGATTTCTACACGGCCAGCCAAATTTTACCTGTCATACCTGCTGCGAATCGCAGCTTGACGTGACCATTGCACTGCTTCAGAGGTCCTCGTTAGTATAGTGGACAGTATCTCCGCCTGTCACGCGGAAGACCGGGGTTCGATTCCCCGACGGGGAGTGAGCAGTTTCCTTCTCTGTTCTCCCTTTTACCTGCAATGACCACACACACCTTAATCGCACACCAGATCCTAGTCAATCTAATAATCTAGTCCTATAATGGGCTTGAAGAAACATGAATTCCACCTGTGCGCTCACAAGTCGAAAAGGTCTTCTCAGAAAGAGCTCCCATCAGAAGATATGCTAGTCCAAGAGAACACTGCTTGTGCAGCGTTTTCTCTGTTTTACGTGCGTCCCTACTGACAAATAAGTTTCTTGGTCTTGTCTTCTGTAGATTGTGTGCTAGCCAAACAAAGGACATCAAAGAGCTTGTCAACCAGAAGATCAGCTCCCATGACAAGAGATGCAATCTTGAGATCACAATTTGCATTGTCAATACAGCCATAAGTGGGGGAGTGCTTGAAGAATGACACAAATGGGAGTTCCCGCCTTCTCAATAGTCCTACATGATCTGTTATAAAAGTCCACAAATGTAAGAAAGCATTGAAATGCTCCTTTAATTACTACGGGGTACGCAAGCTCAGTTTCCGTAGTGTAGTGGTTATCACGTTCGCCTAACACGCGAAAGGTCCCCGGTCCGAAACCGGGTGGAAACATGGGTCTTTTCCTTCTTTGGTCACAAGGGAATTGATGTTCACTCTTTAGACAACTCTGCTTGTCCAGCATTTTCTCTGTTTTACTTGCATCCCTATTGAGAATTAAGTCTCTTGGTTTTGTCTTCTGTAGGTTGTGTGCTAGCCAAACAAAGGACATCAAAGAGCTTGTCAAGAAGAAGATCGGGGCCTTCAGAGGTGGCAAAGGGATTGGAAGTGGGAAGAGTGCAAGAGGAAAAGTTGACTTGAGTCAAGGTGGCTAATGAACGATACAGCAGGAAGCTGAAGTGGAAAGTGCAGCAGAAGAGCATGAGCGAGGTTTGGTGCAGCATGAAGACCATGTGCAGATGAGATCAGCCAACACAAGAGGAGTGGAACTGACTGGGCCACTAACTTGCTCTATAACTGACTAGATTCTTATGCTAGCGTGTGCTAATGCTAATGTACCTGTGGAGCAAAGTGCTAGAAAGCCAAATGAGGTTCCACTGAGACTTGAACTCAGATCGCTGGATTCAGAGTCCAGAGTGCTAACCATTACACCATGGAACCCTGCCTGAAGCACACAAAAGATCTGTGTCAAACAGGCATAAAAGTGTAGTTCCTGGTAAACCGATGGGGATTTCTACACGGCCAGCCAAATTTTACCTGTCATACCTGCTGCGAATCGCAGCTTGACGTGACCATTGCACTGCTTCAGAGGTCCTCGTTAGTATAGTGGACAGTATCTCCGCCTGTCACGCGGAAGACCGGGGTTCGATTCCCCGACGGGGAGTGAGCAGTTGCCTTCTCTGTTCTGCCTTTTACCTGCAATGACCACACACACCTTAATCGCACACCAGATCCTAGTCAATCTAATAATCTAGTCCTATAATGGGCTTGAAGAAACATGAATTCCACCTGTGCGCTCACAAGTCGAAAAGGTCTTCTCAGAAAGAGCTCCCATCAGAAGAGATGCTAGTCCAAGAGAACACTGCTTGTGCAGCGTTTTCTCTGTTTTACGTGCGTCCCTACTGACAAATAAGTTTCTTGGTCTTGTCTTCTGTAGATTGTGTGCTAGCCAAACAAAGGACATCAAAGAGCTTGTCAACCAGAAGATCAGCTCCCATGACAAGAGATGCAATCTTGAGATCACAATTTGCATTGTCAATACAGCCATAAGTGGGGGAGTGCTTGAAGAATGACACAAATGGGAGTTCCCTCCTTCTCAATAGTCCTACATGATCTGTCATAAAAGTCCACAAATGTAAGAAAGCATTGAAATGCTCCTTTAATTACTACGGGGTACGCAAGCTCAGTTTCCGTAGTGTAGTGGTTATCACGTTCGCCTAACACGCGAAAGGTCCCCGGTCCGAAACCGGGCGGAAGCATGCGTCTTTGCTTATGCGTCCTGATATAAAAGTGTCTGACTGCAGGCACTGCTTGAACTTGTGGGGTTCTACTGCTGTTTGGGACACAGACAAGAGAAAGTACTCAAATCTGGTTCAGGTCTCTGACATCTGTAACCTTTGGATGCTCGTCTTGCTAAAGAGTTGTCTATGGCCCAAATTTCTGCAAACTCCACAGACTTCACACAAATCAACAAATCTCCAGTCGCTATATTTCCTGAAGATGGAGGCACAGACTAAGCTCTTGGAAATGACTGGCTCTAGGTGGCCTGCACAGGACTTGGGCCTATTTTCAGCCAATGCCCAAGGCAATGAAACAAATGGGCGCTTTAGGCAACAGTTCTGCTGCCAGAGGTTCTGGGGTTCTTAGGGCAGCATATGTTGAGCTGTGCTTGCTTTAGTGAACTCCTAAATGTCCAAAGTTTAAGTGAGCCTAACATGGAGACTACAGTTCAGACTCCTTGCTAGAGTGCGTCTGTCTCTTCTCCATGGCTCCTTTTACTTCAAGGCCATGATAGGAACATGTCACCAAATTTGTCAGAGTGCGAGATTACTCAGTGAGACACATTGGAAAGCCAAACAAGCTGTCTTTCGGGGTTTCCGTAGTGTAGTGGTTATCACGTTCGCCTCACACGCGAAAGGTCCCCGGTCCGAAACCGGGTGGAAACATGGGTCTTTTCCTTCTTTGGTTACAAGGGAATTGATATTCACTCTTTAGACAACTCTGCTTGTCCAGCATTTTCTCTGTTTTACTTGCATCCCTATTGAGAATTAAGTCTCTTGGTTTTGTCTTCTGTAGGTTGTGTGCTAGCCAAACAAAGGACATCAAACAGCTTGTCAAGAAGAAGATCGGGCCCTTCAGAGGTGGCAAAGGGATTGGAAGTGGGAAGAGTGCAAGAGGAAAAGTTGACTTGAGTCAAGGTGGCTAATGAACGATACAGCAGGAAGCTGAAGTGGAAAGTGCAGCAGAAGAGCATGAGCGAGGTTTGGTGCAGCATGAAGACCATGTGCAGATGAGATCAGCCAACACAAGAGGAGTGGAACTGACTGGGCCACTAACTTGCTCTTTAACTGACTAGATTCTTATGCTAGCGTGTGCTAATGCTAATGTACCTGTGGAGCAAAGTGCTAGAAAGCCAAATGAGGTTCCACTGAGACTTGAACTCAGATCGCTGGATTCAGAGTCCAGAGTGCTAACCATTACACCATGGAACCCTGCCTGAAGCACACAAAAGATCTGTGTCAAACAGGCATAAAAGTGTAGTTCCTGGTAAACCGATGGGGATTTCTACACGGCCAGCCAAATTTTACCTGTCATACCTGCTGCGAATCGCAGCTTGACGTGACCATTGCACTGCTTCAGAGGTCCTCGTTAGTATAGTGGACAGTATCTCCGCCTGTCACGCGGAAGACCGGGGTTCGATTCCCCGACGGGGAGTGAGCAGTTTCCTTCTCTGTTCTCCCTTTTACCTGCAATGACCACACACACCTTAATCGCACACCAGATCCTAGTCAATCTAATAATCTAGTCCTATAATGGGCTTGAAGAAACATGAATTCCACCTGTGCGCTCACAAGTCGAAAAGGTCTTCTCAGAAAGAGCTCCCATCAGAAGATATGCTAGTCCAAGAGAACACTGCTTGTGCAGCGTTTTCTCTGTTTTACGTGCGTCCCTACTGACAAATAAGTTTCTTGGTCTTGTCTTCTGTAGATTGTGTGCTAGCCAAACAAAGGACATCAAAGAGCTTGTCAACCAGAAGATCAGCTCCCATGACAAGAGATGCAATCTTGAGATCACAATTTGCATTGTCAATACAGCCATAAGTGGGGGAGTGCTTGAAGAATGACACAAATGGGAGTTCCCTCCTTCTCAATAGTCCTACATGATCTGTTATAAAAGTCCACAAATGTAAGAAAGCATTGAAATGCTCCTTTAATTACTACGGGGTATGCAAGCTCAGTTTCCGTAGTGTAGTGGTTATCACGTTCGCCTTACACGCGAAAGGTCCCCGGTCCGAAACCGGGCGGAAGCATGCGTCTTTGCTTATGCGTCCTGATATAAAAGTGTCTGACTGCAGGCACTGCTTGAACTTGTGGGGTTCTACTGCTGTTTGGGACACAGACAAGAGAAAGTACTCAAATCTGGTTCAGGTCTCTGACATCTGTAACCTTTGGATGCTCGTCTTGCTAAAGAGTTGTCTATGGCCCAAATTTCTGCAAACTCCACAGACTTCACACAAATCAACAAATCTCCAGTCGCTATATTTCCTGAAGATGGAGGCACAGACTAAGCTCTTGGAAATGACTGGCTCTAGGTGGCCTGCACAGGACTTGGGCCTATTTTCAGCCAATGCCCAAGGCAATGAAACAAATGGGCGCTTTAGGCAACAGTTCTGCTGCCAGAGGTTCTGGGGTTCTTAGGGCAGCATATGTTGAGCTGTGCTTGCTTTAGTGAACTCCTAAATGTCCAAAGTTTAAGTGAGCCTAACATGGAGACTACAGTTCAGACTCCTTGCTAGAGTGCGTCTGTCTCTTCTCCATGGCTCCTTTTACTTCAAGGCCATGATAGGAACATGTCACCAAATTTGTCAGAGTGCGAGATTACTCAGTGAGACACATTGGAAAGCCAAACAAGCTGTCTTTCGGGGTTTCCGTAGTGTAGTGGTTATCACGTTCGCCTCACACGCGAAAGGTCCCCGGTCCGAAACCGGGCGGAAACATGGGTCTTTTCCTTCTTTGGTTACAAGGGAATTGATATTCACTCTTTAGACAACTCTGCTTGTCCAGCATTTTCTCTGTTTTACTTGCATCCCTATTGAGAATTAAGTCTCTTGGTTTTGTCTTCTGTAGGTTGTGTGCTAGCCAAACAAAGGACATCAAAGAGCTTGTCAAGAAGAAGATCGGGGCCTTCAGAGGTGGCAAAGGGATTGGAAGTGGGAAGAGTGCAAGAGGAAAAGTTGACTTGAGTCAAGGTGGCTAATGAACGATACAGCAGGAAGCTGAAGTGGAAAGTGCAGCAGAAGAGCATGAGCGAGGTTTGGTGCAGCATGAAGACCATGTGCAGATGAGATCAGCCAACACAAGAGGAGTGGAACTGACTGGGCCACTAACTTGCTCTTCAACTGACTAGATTCTTATGCTAGCGTGTGCTAATGCTAATGTACCTGTGGAGCAAAGTGCTAGAAAGCCAAATGAGGTTCCACTGAGACTTGAACTCAGATCGCTGGATTCAGAGTCCAGAGTGCTAACCATTACACCATGGAACCCTGCCTGAAGCACACAAAAGATCTGTGTCAAACAGGCATAAAAGTGTAGTTCCTGGTAAACCGATGGGGATTTCTACACGGCCAGCCAAATTTTACCTGTCATACCTGCTGCGAATCGCAGCTTGACGTGACCATTGCACTACTTCAGAGGTCCTCGTTAGTATAGTGGACAGTATCTCCGCCTGTCACGCGGAAGACCGGGGTTCGATTCCCCGACGGGGAGTGAGCAGTTTCCTTCTCTGTTCTCCCTTTTACCTGCAATGACCACACACACCTTAATCGCACACCAGATCCTAGTCAATCTAATAATCTAGTCCTATAATGGGCTTGAAGAAACATGAATTCCACCTGTGCGCTCACAAGTCGAAAAGGTCTTCTCAGAAAGAGCTCCCATCAGAAGAGATGCTAGTCCAAGAGAACACTGCTTGTGCAGCGTTTTCTCTGTTTTACGTGCGTCCCTACTGACAAATAAGTTTCTTGGTCTTGTCTTCTGTAGATTGTGTGCTAGCCAAACAAAGGACATCAAAGAGCTTGTCAACCAGAAGATCAGCTCCCATGACAAGAGATGCAATCTTGAGATCACAATTTGCATTGTCAATACAGCCATAAGTGGGGGAGTGCTTGAAGAATGACACAAATGGGAGTTCCCTCCTTCTCAATAGTCCTACATGATATGTCATAAAAGTCCACAAATGTAAGAAAGCATTGAAATGCTCCTTTAATTACTACGGGGTACGCCAGCTCAGTTTCCGTAGTGTAGTGGTTATCACGTTCGCCTAACACGCGAAAGGTCCCCGGTCCAAAACTGGGTGGAAACATGGGTCTTTTCCTTCTTTGGTCACAAGGGAATTGATGTTCACTCTTTAGACAACTCTGCTTGTCCAGCATTTTCTCTGTTTTACTTGCATCCCTATTGAGAATTAAGTCTCTTGGTTTTGTCTTCTGTAGGTTGTGTGCTAGCCAAACAAAGGACATCAAAGAGCTTGTCAAGAAGAAGATCGGGGCCTTCAGAGGTGGCAAAGGGATTGGAAGTGGGAAGAGTGCAAGAGGAAAAGTTGACTTGAGTCAAGGTGGCTAATGAACGATACAGCAGGAAGCTGAAGTGGAAAGTGCAGCAGAAGAGCATGAGCGAGGTTTGGTGCAGCATGAAGACCATGTGCAGATGAGATCAGCCAACACAAGAGGAGTGGAACTGACTGGGCCACTAACTTGCTCTTTAACTGACTAGATTCTTATGCTAGCGTGTGCTAATGCACCTGTGGAGCAAAGTGCTAGAAAGCCAAATGAGGTTCCACTGAGACTTGAACTCAGATCGCTGGATTCAGAGTCCAGAGTGCTAACCATTACACCATGGAACCCTGCCTGAAGCACACAAAAGATCTGTGTCAAACAGGCATAAAAGTGTAGTTCCTGGTAAACCGATGGGGATTTCTACACGGCCAGCCAAATTTTACCTGTCATACCTGCTGCGAATCGCAGCTTGACGTGACCATTGCACTGCTTCAGAGGTCCTCGTTAGTATAGTGGACAGTATCTCCGCCTGTCACGCGGAAGACCGGGGTTCGATTCCCCGACGGGGAGTGAGCAGTTTCCTTCTCTGTTCTCCCTTTTACCTGCAATGACCACACACACCTTAATCGCACACCAGATCCTAGTCAATCTAATAATCTAGTCCTATAATGGGCTTGAAGAAACATGAATTCCACCTGTGCGCTCACAAGTCGAAAAGGTCTTCTCAGAAAGAGCTCCCATCAGAAGATATGCTAGTCCAAGAGAACACTGCTTGTGCAGCGTTTTCTCTGTTTTACGTGCGTCCCTACTGACAAATAAGTTTCTTGGTCTTGTCTTCTGTAGATTGTGTGCTAGCCAAACAAAGGACATCAAAGAGCTTGTCAACCAGAAGATCAGCTCCCATGACAAGAGATGCAATCTTGAGATCACAATTTGCATTGTCAATACAGCCATAAGTGGGGGAGTGCTTGAAGAATGACACAAATGGGAGTTCCCTCCTTCTCAATAGTCCTACATGATCTGTTATAAAAGTCCACAAATGTAAGAAAGCATTGAAATGCTCCTTTAATTACTACGGGGTATGCAAGCTCAGTTTCCGTAGTGTAGTGGTTATCACGTTCGCCTAACACGCGAAAGGTCCCCGGTCCGAAACCGGGTGGAAACATGGGTCTTTTCCTTCTTTGGTCACAAGGGAATTGATGTTCACTCTTTAGACAACTCTGCTTGTCCAGCATTTTCTCTGTTTTACTTGCATCCCTATTGAGAATTAAGTCTCTTGGTTTTGTCTTCTGTAGGTTGTGTGCTAGCCAAACAAAGGACATCAAAGAGCTTGTCAAGAAGAAGATCGGGGCCTTCAGAGGTGGCAAAGGGATTGGAAGTGGGAAGAGTGCAAGAGGAAAAGTTGACTTGAGTCAAGGTGGCTAATGAACGATACAGCAGGAAGCTGAAGTGGAAAGTGCAGCAGAAGAGAATGAGCGAGGTTTGGTGCAGCATGAAGACCATGTGCAGATGAGATCAGCCAACACAAGAGGAGTGGAACTGACTGGGCCACTAACTTGCTCTTTAACTGACTAGATTCTTATGCTAGCGTGTGCTAATGCACCTGTGGAGCAAAGTGCTAGAAAGCCAAATGAGGTTCCACTGAGACTTGAACTCAGATCGCTGGATTCAGAGTCCAGAGTGCTAACCATTACACCATGGAACCCTGCCTGAAGCACACAAAAGATCTGTGTCAAACAGGCATAAAAGTGTAGTTCCTGGTAAACCGATGGGGATTTCTACACGGCCAGCCAAATTTTACCTGTCATACCTGCTGCGAATCGCAGCTTGACGTGACCATTGCACTGCTTCAGAGGTCCTCGTTAGTATAGTGGACAGTATCTCCGCCTGTCACGCGGAAGACCGGGGTTCGATTCCCCGACGGGGAGTGAGCAGTTTCCTTCTCTGTTCTCCCTTTTACCTGCAATGACCACACACACCTTAATCGCACACCAGATCCTAGTCAATCTAATAATCTAGTCCTATAATGGGCTTGAAGAAACATGAATTCCACCTGTGCGCTCACAAGTCGAAAAGGTCTTCTCAGAAAGAGCTCCCATCAGAAGATATGCTAGTCCAAGAGAACACTGCTTGTGCAGCGTTTTCTCTGTTTTACGTGCGTCCCTACTGACAAATAAGTTTCTTGGTCTTGTCTTCTGTAGATTGTGTGCTAGCCAAACAAAGGACATCAAAGAGCTTGTCAACCAGAAGATCAGCTCCCATGACAAGAGATGCAATCTTGAGATCACAATTTGCATTGTCAATACAGCCATAAGTGGGGGAGTGCTTGAAGAATGACACAAATGGGAGTTCCCTCCTTCTCAATAGTCCTACATGATCTGTTATAAAAGTCCACAAATGTAAGAAAGCATTGAAATGCTCCTTTAATTACTACGGGGTATGCAAGCTCAGTTTCCGTAGTGTAGTGGTTATCACGTTCGCCTAACACGCGAAAGGTCCCCGGTCCGAAACCGGGTGGAAACATGGGTCTTTTCCTTCTTTGGTCACAAGGGAATTGATGTTCACTCTTTAGACAACTCTGCTTGTCCAGCATTTTCTCTGTTTTACTTGCATCCCTATTGAGAATTAAGTCTCTTGGTTTTGTCTTCTGTAGGTTGTGTGCTAGCCAAACAAAGGACATCAAAGAGCTTGTCAAGAAGAAGATCGGGGCCTTCAGAGGTGGCAAAGGGATTGGAAGTGGGAAGAGTGCAAGAGGAAAAGTTGACTTGAGTCAAGGTGGCTAATGAACGATACAGCAGGAAGCTGAAGTGGAAAGTGCAGCAGAAGAGAATGAGCGAGGTTTGGTGCAGCATGAAGACCATGTGCAGATGAGATCAGCCAACACAAGAGGAGTGGAACTGACTGGGCCACTAACTTGCTCTTTAACTGACTAGATTCTTATGCTAGCGTGTGCTAATGCTAATGTACCTGTGGAGCAAAGTGCTAGAAAGCCAAATGAGGTTCCACTGAGACTTGAACTCAGATCGCTGGATTCAGAGTCCAGAGTGCTAACCATTACACCATGGAACCCTGCCTGAAGCACACAAAAGATCTGTGTCAAACAGGCATAAAAGTGTAGTTCCTGGTAAACCGATGGGGATTTCTACACGGCCAGCCAAATTTTACCTGTCATACCTGCTGCGAATCGCAGCTTGACGTGACCATTGCACTGCTTCAGAGGTCCTCGTTAGTATAGTGGACAGTATCTCTGCCTGTCACGCGGAAGACCGGGGTTCGATTCCCCGACGGGGAGTGAGCAGTTTCCTTCTCTGTTCTCCCTTTTACCTGCAATGACCACACACACCTTAATCGCACACCAGATCCTAGTCAATCTAATAATCTAGTCCTATAATGGGCTTGAAGAAACATGAATTCCACCTGTGCGCTCACAAGTCGAAAAGGTCTTCTCAGAAAGAGCTCCCATCAGAAGATATGCTAGTCCAAGAGAACACTGCTTGTGCAGCGTTTTCTCTGTTTTACGTGCGTCCCTACTGACAAATAAGTTTCTTGGTCTTGTCTTCTGTAGATTGTGTGCTAGCCAAACAAAGGACATCAAAGAGCTTGTCAACCAGAAGATCAGCTCCCATGACAAGAGATGCAATCTTGAGATCACAATTTGCATTGTCAATACAGCCATAAGTGGGGGAGTGCTTGAAGAATGACACAAATGGGAGTTCCCTCCTTCTCAATAGTCCTACATGATCTGTTATAAAAGTCCACAAATGTAAGAAAGCATTGAAATGCTCCTTTAATTACTACGGGGTATGCAAGCTCAGTTTCCGTAGTGTAGTGGTTATCACGTTCGCCTAACACGCGAAAGGTCCCCGGTCCGAAACCGGGTGGAAACATGGGTCTTTTCCTTCTTTGGTCACAAGGGAATTGATGTTCACTCTTTAGACAACTCTGCTTGTCCAGCATTTTCTCTGTTTTACTTGCATCCCTATTGAGAATTAAGTCTCTTGGTTTTGTCTTCTGTAGGTTGTGTGCTAGCCAAACAAAGGACATCAAAGAGCTTGTCAAGAAGAAGATCGGGGCCTTCAGAGGTGGCAAAGGGATTGGAAGTGGGAAGAGTGCAAGAGGAAAAGTTGACTTGAGTCAAGGTGGCTAATGAACGATACAGCAGGAAGCTGAAGTGGAAAGTGCAGCAGAAGAGAATGAGCGAGGTTTGGTGCAGCATGAAGACCATGTGCAGATGAGATCAGCCAACACAAGAGGAGTGGAACTGACTGGGCCACTAACTTGCTCTATAACTGACTAGATTCTTATGCTAGCGTGTGCTAATGCTAATGTACCTGTGGAGCAAAGTGCTAGAAAGCCAAATGAGGTTCCACTGAGACTTGAACTCAGATCGCTGGATTCAGAGTCCAGAGTGCTAACCATTACACCATGGATCCCTGCCTGAAGCACACAAAAGATCTGTGTCAAACAGGCATAAAAGTGTAGTTCCTGGTAAACCGATGGGGATTTCTACACGGCCAGCCAAATTTTACCTGTCATACCTGCTGCGAATCGCAGCTTGACGTGACCATTGCACTGCTTCAGAGGTCCTCGTTAGTATAGTGGACAGTATCTCCGCCTGTCACGCGGAAGACCGGGGTTCGATTCCCCGACGGGGAGTGAGCAGTTTCCTTCTCTGTTCTCCCTTTTACCTGCAATGACCACACACACCTTAATCGCACACCAGATCCTAGTCAATCTAATAATCTAGTCCTATAATGGGCTTGAAGAAACATGAATTCCACCTGTGCGCTCACAAGTCGAAAAGGTCTTCTCAGAAAGAGCTCCCATCAGAAGAGATGCTAGTCCAAGAGAACACTGCTTGTGCAGCGTTTTCTCTGTTTTACGTGCGTCCCTACTGACAAATAAGTTTCTTGGTCTTGTCTTCTGTAGATTGTGTGCTAGCCAAACAAAGGACATCAAAGAGCTTGTCAACCAGAAGATCAGCTCCCATGACAAGAGATGCAATCTTGAGATCACAATTTGCATTGTCAATACAGCCATAAGTGGGGGAGTGCTTGAAGAATGACACAAATGGGAGTTCCCTCCTTCTCAATAGTCCTACATGATATGTCATAAAAGTCCACAAATGTAAGAAAGCATTGAAATGCTCCTTTAATTACTACGGGGTACGCAAGCTCAGTTTCCGTAGTGTAGTGGTTATCACGTTCGCCTTACACGCGAAAGGTCCCCGGTCCGAAACCGGGCGGAAGCATGCGTCTTTGCTTATGCGTCCTGATATAAAAGTGTCTGACTGCAGGCACTGCTTGAACTTGTGGGGTTCTACTGCTGTTTGGGACACAGACAAGAGAAAGTACTCAAATCTGGTTCAGGTCTCTGACATCTGTAACCTTTGGATGCTCGTCTTGCTAAAGAGTTGTCTATGGCCCAAATTTCTGCAAACTCCACAGACTTCACACAAATCAACAAATCTCCAGTCGCTATATTTCCTGAAGATGGAGGCACAGACTAAGCTCTTGGAAATGACTGGCTCTAGGTGGCCTGCACAGGACTTGGGCCTATTTTCAGCCAATGCCCAAGGCAATGAAACAAATGGGCGCTTTAGGCAACAGTTCTGCTGCCAGAGGTTCTGGGGTTCTTAGGGCAGCATATGTTGAGCTGTGCTTGCTTTAGTGAACTCCTAAATGTCCAAAGTTTAAGTGAGCCTAACATGGAGACTACAGTTCAGACTCCTTGCTAGAGTGCGTCTGTCTCTTCTCCATGGCTCCTTTTACTTCAAGGCCATGATAGGAACATGTCACCAAATTTGTCAGAGTGCGAGATTACTCAGTGAGACACATTGGAAAGCCAAACAAGCTGTCTTTCGGGGTTTCCGTAGTGTAGTGGTTATCACGTTCGCCTCACACGCGAAAGGTCCCCGGTCCGAAACCGGGCGGAAACATGGGTCTTTTCCTTCTTTGGTTACAAGGGAATTGATATTCACTCTTTAGACAACTCTGCTTGTCCAGCATTTTCTCTGTTTTACTTGCATCCCTATTGAGAATTAAGTCTCTTGGTTTTGTCTTCTGTAGGTTGTGTGCTAGCCAAACAAAGGACATCAAAGAGCTTGTCAAGAAGAAGATCGGGGCCTTCAGAGGTGGCAAAGGGATTGGAAGTGGGAAGAGTGCAAGAGGAAAAGTTGACTTGAGTCAAGGTGGCTAATGAACGATACAGCAGGAAGCTGAAGTGGAAAGTGCAGCAGAAGAGCATGAGCGAGGTTTGGTGCAGCATGAAGACCATGTGCAGATGAGATCAGCCAACACAAGAGGAGTGGAACTGACTGGGCCACTAACTTGCTCTTCAACTGACTAGATTCTTATGCTAGCGTGTGCTAATGCTAATGTACCTGTGGAGCAAAGTGCTAGAAAGCCAAATGAGGTTCCACTGAGACTTGAACTCAGATCGCTGGATTCAGAGTCCAGAGTGCTAACCATTACACCATGGAACCCTGCCTGAAGCACACAAAAGATCTGTGTCAAACAGGCATAAAAGTGTAGTTCCTGGTAAACCGATGGGGATTTCTACACGGCCAGCCAAATTTTACCTGTCATACCTGCTGCGAATCGCAGCTTGACGTGACCATTGCACTACTTCAGAGGTCCTCGTTAGTATAGTGGACAGTATCTCCGCCTGTCACGCGGAAGACCGGGGTTCGATTCCCCGACGGGGAGTGAGCAGTTTCCTTCTCTGTTCTCCCTTTTACCTGCAATGACCACACACACCTTAATCGCACACCAGATCCTAGTCAATCTAATAATCTAGTCCTATAATGGGCTTGAAGAAACATGAATTCCACCTGTGCGCTCACAAGTCGAAAAGGTCTTCTCAGAAAGAGCTCCCATCAGAAGAGATGCTAGTCCAAGAGAACACTGCTTGTGCAGCGTTTTCTCTGTTTTACGTGCGTCCCTACTGACAAATAAGTTTCTTGGTCTTGTCTTCTGTAGATTGTGTGCTAGCCAAACAAAGGACATCAAAGAGCTTGTCAACCAGAAGATCAGCTCCCATGACAAGAGATGCAATCTTGAGATCACAATTTGCATTGTCAATACAGCCATAAGTGGGGGAGTGCTTGAAGAATGACACAAATGGGAGTTCCCTCCTTCTCAATAGTCCTACATGATATGTCATAAAAGTCCACAAATGTAAGAAAGCATTGAAATGCTCCTTTAATTACTACGGGGTACGCAAGCTCAGTTTCCGTAGTGTAGTGGTTATCACGTTCGCCTAACACGCGAAAGGTCCCCGGTCCAAAACTGGGTGGAAACATGGGTCTTTTCCTTCTTTGGTCACAAGGGAATTGATGTTCACTCTTTAGACAACTCTGCTTGTCCAGCATTTTCTCTGTTTTACTTGCATCCCTATTGAGAATTAAGTCTCTTGGTTTTGTCTTCTGTAGGTTGTGTGCTAGCCAAACAAAGGACATCAAAGAGCTTGTCAAGAAGAAGATCGGGGCCTTCAGAGGTGGCAAAGGGATTGGAAGTGGGAAGAGTGCAAGAGGAAAAGTTGACTTGAGTCAAGGTGGCTAATGAACGATACAGCAGGAAGCTGAAGTGGAAAGTGCAGCAGAAGAGCATGAGCGAGGTTTGGTGCAGCATGAAGACCATGTGCAGATGAGATCAGCCAACACAAGAGGAGTGGAACTGACTGGGCCACTAACTTGCTCTATAACTGACTAGATTCTTATGCTAGCGTGTGCTAATGCTAATGTACCTGTGGAGCAAAGTGCTAGAAAGCCAAATGAGGTTCCACTGAGACTTGAACTCAGATCGCTGGATTCAGAGTCCAGAGTGCTAACCATTACACCATGGAACCCTGCCTGAAGCACACAAAAGATCTGTGTCAAACAGGCATAAAAGTGTAGTTCCTGGTAAACCGATGGGGATTTCTACACGGCCAGCCAAATTTTACCTGTCATACCTGCTGCGAATCGCAGCTTGACGTGACCATTGCACTGCTTCAGAGGTCCTCGTTAGTATAGTGGACAGTATCTCCGCCTGTCACGCGGAAGACCGGGGTTCGATTCCCCGACGGGGAGTGAGCACTTTCCTTCTCTGTTCTCCCTTTTACCTGCAATGACCACACACACCTTAATCGCACACCAGATCCTAGTCAATCTAATAATCTAGTCCTATAATGGGCTTGAAGAAACATGAATTCCACCTGTGCGCTCACAAGTCGAAAAGGTCTTCTCAGAAAGAGCTCCCATCAGAAGATATGCTAGTCCAAGAGAACACTGCTTGTGCAGCGTTTTCTCTGTTTTACGTGCGTCCCTACTGACAAATAAGTTTCTTGGTCTTGTCTTCTGTAGATTGTGTGCTAGCCAAACAAAGGACATCAAAGAGCTTGTCAACCAGAAGATCAGCTCCCATGACAAGAGATGCAATCTTGAGATCACAATTTGCATTGTCAATACAGCCATAAGTGGGGGAGTGCTTGAAGAATGACACAAATGGGAGTTCCCTCCTTCTCAATAGTCCTACATGATCTGTTATAAAAGTCCACAAATGTAAGAAAGCATTGAAATGCTCCTTTAATTACTACGGGGTATGCAAGCTCAGTTTCCGTAGTGTAGTGGTTATCACGTTCGCCTAACACGCGAAAGGTCCCCGGTCCGAAACCCGGTGGAAACATGGGTCTTTTCCTTCTTTGGTCACAAGGGAATTGATGTTCACTCTTTAGACAACTCTGCTTGTCCAGCATTTTCTCTGTTTTACTTGCATCCCTATTGAGAATTAAGTCTCTTGGTTTTGTCTTCTGTAGGTTGTGTGCTAGCCAAACAAAGGACATCAAAGAGCTTGTCAAGAAGAAGATCGGGGCCTTCAGAGGTGGCAAAGGGATTGGAAGTGGGAAGAGTGCAAGAGGAAAAGTTGACTTGAGTCAAGGTGGCTAATGAACGATACAGCAGGAAGCTGAAGTGGAAAGTGCAGCAGAAGAGAATGAGCGAGGTTTGGTGCAGCATGAAGACCATGTGCAGATGAGATCAGCCAACACAAGAGGAGTGGAACTGACTGGGCCACTAACTTGCTCTATAACTGACTAGATTCTTATGCTAGCGTGTGCTAATGCTAATGTACCTGTGGAGCAAAGTGCTAGAAAGCC
The DNA here is from genome assembly GCF_963969265.1 of Rhamphochromis sp. 'chilingali'. Taxonomy (NCBI): domain Eukaryota; kingdom Metazoa; phylum Chordata; class Actinopteri; order Cichliformes; family Cichlidae; genus Rhamphochromis; species Rhamphochromis sp. 'chilingali'. Next base: position 28,707,748 of record NC_137950.1, read on the forward strand.
AAATGAGGTTCCACTGAGACTTGAACTCAGATCGCTGGATTCAGAGTCCAGAGTGCTAACCATTACACCATGGATCCCTGCCTGAAGCACACAAAAGATCTGTGTCAAACAGGCATAAAAGTGTAGTTCCTGGTAAACCGATGGGGATTTCTACACGGCCAGCCAAATTTTACCTGTCATACCTGCTGCGAATCGCAGCTTGACGTGACCATTGCACTGCTTCAGAGGTCCTCGTTAGTATAGTGGACAGTATCTCCGCCTGTCACGCGGAAGACCGGGGTTCGATTCCCCGACGGGGAGTGAGCAGTTTCCTTCTCTGTTCTCCCTTTTACCTGCAATGACCACACACACCTTAATCGCACACCAGATCCTAGTCAATCTAATAATCTAGTCCTATAATGGGCTTGAAGAAACATGAATTCCACCTGTGCGCTCACAAGTCGAAAAGGTCTTCTCAGAAAGAGCTCCCATCAGAAGAGATGCTAGTCCAAGAGAACACTGCTTGTGCAGCGTTTTCTCTGTTTTACGTGCGTCCCTACTGACAAATAAGTTTCTTGGTCTTGTCTTCTGTAGATTGTGTGCTAGCCAAACAAAGGACATCAAAGAGCTTGTCAACCAGAAGATCAGCTCCCATGACAAGAGATGCAATCTTGAGATCACAATTTGCATTGTCAATACAGCCATAAGTGGGGGAGTGCTTGAAGAATGACACAAATGGGAGTTCCCTCCTTCTCAATAGTCCTACATGATCTGTCATAAAAGTCCACAAATGTAAGAAAGCATTGAAATGCTCCTTTAATTACTACGGGGTACGCAAGCTCAGTTTCCGTAGTGTAGTGGTTGTCACGTTCGCCTAACACGCGAAAGGTCCCCGGTCCGAAACCGGGCGGAAGCATGCGTCTTTGCTTATGCGTCCTGATATAAAAGTGTCTGACTGCAGGCACTGCTTGAACTTGTGGGGTTCTACTACTGTTTGGGACACAGACAAGAGAAAGTACTCAAATCTGGTTCAGGTCTCTGACATCTGTAACCTTTGGATGCTCGTCTTGCTAAAGAGTTGTCTATGGCCCAAATTTCTGCAAACTCCACAGACTTCACACAAATCAACAAATCTCCAGTCGCTATATTTCCTGAAGATGGAGGCACAGACTAAGCTCTTGGAAATGACTGGCTCTAGGTGGCCTGCACAGGACTTGGGCCTATTTTCAGCCAATGCCCAAGGCAATGAAACAAATGGGCGCTTTAGGCAACAGTTCTGCTGCCAGAGGTTCTGGGGTTCTTAGGGCAGCATATGTTGAGCTGTGCTTGCTTTAGTGAACTCCTAAATGTCCAAAGTTTAAGTGAGCCTAACATGGAGACTACAGTTCAGACTCCTTGCTAGAGTGCGTCTGTCTCTTCTCCATGGCTCCTTTTACTTCAAGGCCATGATAGGAACATGTCACCAAATTTGTCAGAGTGCGAGATTACTCAGTGAGACACATTGGAAAGCCAAACAAGCTGTCTTTCGGGGTTTCCGTAGTGTAGTGGTTATCACGTTCGCCTCACACGCGAAAGGTCCCCGGTCCGAAACCGGGCGGAAACATGGGTCTTTTCCTTCTTTGGTTACAAGGGAATTGATATTCACTCTTTAGACAACTCTGCTTGTCCAGCATTTTCTCTGTTTTACTTGCATCCCTATTGAGAATTAAGTCTCTTGGTTTTGTCTTCTGTAGGTTGTGTGCTAGCCAAACAAAGGACATCAAAGAGCTTGTCAAGAAGAAGATCGGGGCCTTCAGAGGTGGCAAAGGGATTGGAAGTGGGAAGAGTGCAAGAGGAAAAGTTGACTTGAGTCAAGGTGGCTAATGAACGATACAGCAGGAAGCTGAAGTGGAAAGTGCAGCAGAAGAGCATGAGCGAGGTTTGGTGCAGCATGAAGACCATGTGCAGATGAGATCAGCCAACACAAGAGGAGTGGAACTGACTGGGCCACTAACTTGCTCTTCAACTGACTAGATTCTTATGCTAGCGTGTGCTAATGCTAATGTACCTGTGGAGCAAAGTGCTAGAAAGCCAAATGAGGTTCCACTGAGACTTGAACTCAGATCGCTGGATTCAGAGTCCAGAGTGCTAACCATTACACCATGGAACCCTGCCTGAAGCACACAAAAGATCTGTGTCAAACAGGCATAAAAGTGTAGTTCCTGGTAAACCGATGGGGATTTCTACACGGCCAGCCAAATTTTACCTGTCATACCTGCTGCGAATCGCAGCTTGACGTGACCATTGCACTACTTCAGAGGTCCTCGTTAGTATAGTGGACAGTATCTCCGCCTGTCACGCGGAAGACCGGGGTTCGATTCCCCGACGGGGAGTGAGCAGTTTCCTTCTCTGTTCTCCCTTTTACCTGCAATGACCACACACACCTTAATCGCACACCAGATCCTAGTCAATCTAATAATCTAGTCCTATAATGGGCTTGAAGAAACATGAATTCCACCTGTGCGCTCACAAGTCGAAAAGGTCTTCTCAGAAAGAGCTCCCATCAGAAGAGATGCTAGTCCAAGAGAACACTGCTTGTGCAGCGTTTTCTCTGTTTTACGTGCGTCCCTACTGACAAATAAGTTTCTTGGTCTTGTCTTCTGTAGATTGTGTGCTAGCCAAACAAAGGACATCAAAGAGCTTGTCAACCAGAAGATCAGCTCCCATGACAAGAGATGCAATCTTGAGATCACAATTTGCATTGTCAATACAGCCATAAGTGGGGGAGTGCTTGAAGAATGACACAAATGGGAGTTCCCTCCTTCTCAATAGTCCTACATGATATGTCATAAAAGTCCACAAATGTAAGAAAGCATTGAAATGCTCCTTTAATTACTACGGGGTACGCAAGCTGAGTTTCCGTAGTGTAGTGGTTATCACGTTCGCCTAACACGCGAAAGGTCCCCGGTCCAAAACTGGGTGGAAACATGGGTCTTTTCCTTCTTTGGTCACAAGGGAATTGATGTTCACTCTTTAGACAACTCTGCTTGTCCAGCATTTTCTCTGTTTTACTTGCATCCCTATTGAGAATTAAGTCTCTTGGTTTTGTCTTCTGTAGGTTGTGTGCTAGCCAAACAAAGGACATCAAAGAGCTTGTCAAGAAGAAGATCGGGGCCTTCAGAGGTGGCAAAGGGATTGGAAGTGGGAAGAGTGCAAGAGGAAAAGTTGACTTGAGTCAAGGTGGCTAATGAACGATACAGCAGGAAGCTGAAGTGGAAAGTGCAGCAGAAGAGCATGAGCGAGGTTTGGTGCAGCATGAAGACCATGTGCAGATGAGATCAGCCAACACAAGAGGAGTGGAACTGACTGGGCCACTAACTTGCTCTATAACTGACTAGATTCTTATGCTAGCGTGTGCTAATGCTAATGTACCTGTGGAGCAAAGTGCTAGAAAGCCAAATGAGGTTCCACTGAGACTTGAACTCAGATCGCTGGATTCAGAGTCCAGAGTGCTAACCATTACACCATGGAACCCTGCCTGAAGCACACAAAAGATCTGTGTCAAACAGGCATAAAAGTGTAGTTCCTGGTAAACCGATGGGGATTTCTACACGGCCAGCATAATTTTACCTGTCATACCTGCTGCGAATCGCAGCTTGACGTGACCATTGCACTGCTTCAGAGGTCCTCGTTAGTATAGTGGACAGTATCTCCGCCTGTCACGCTAAACACCGGGGTTCGATTCCCCGACGGGGAGTGAGCATTTTCCTTCTCTGTTCTGCCTTTTACCTGCAATGACCACACACACCTTAATCGCACACCAGATCCTAGTCAATCTAATAATCTAGTCCTATAATGGGCTTGAAGAAACATGAATTCCACCTGTGCGCTCACAAGTCGAAAAGGTCTTCTCAGAAAGAGCTCCCATCAGAAGAGATGCTAGTCCAAGAGAACACTGCTTGTGCAGCATTTTCTCTGTTTTACGTGCGTCCCTACTGACAAATAAGTTTCTTGGTCTTGTCTTCTGTAGATTGTGTGCTAGCCAAACAAAGGACATCAAAGAGCTTGTCAACCAGAAGATCAGCTCCCATGACAAGAGATGCAATCTTGAGATCACAATTTGCATTGTCAATACAGCCATAAGTGGGGGAGTGCTTGAAGAATGACACAAATGGGAGTTCCCTCCTTCTCAATAGTCCTACATGATCTGTCATAAAAGTCCACAAATGTAAGAAAGCATTGAAATGCTCCTTTAATTACTACGGGGTACGCAAGCTCAGTTTCCGTAGTGTAGTGGTTATCACGTTCGCCTAACACGCGAAAGGTCCCCGGTCCGAAACCGGGCGGAAGCATGCGTCTTTGCTTATGCGTCCTGATATAAAAGTGTCTGACTGCAGGCACTGCTTGAACTTGTGGGGTTCTACTGCTGTTTGGGACACAGACAAGAGAAAGTACTCAAATCTGGTTCAGGTCTCTGACATCTGTAACCTTTGGATGCTCGTCTTGCTAAAGAGTTGTCTATGGCCCAAATTTCTGCAAACTCCACAGACTTCACACAAATCAACAAATCTCCAGTCGCTATATTTCCTGAAGATGGAGGCACAGACTAAGCTCTTGGAAATGACTGGCTCTAGGTGGCCTGCACAGGACTTGGGCCTATTTTCAGCCAATGCCCAAGGCAATGAAACAAATGGGCGCTTTAGGCAACAGTTCTGCTGCCAGAGGTTCTGGGGTTCTTAGGGCAGCATATGTTGAGCTGTGCTTGCTTTAGTGAACTCCTAAATGTCCAAAGTTTAAGTGAGCCTAACATGGAGACTACAGTTCAGACTTCTTGCTAGAGTGCGTCTGTCTCTTCTCCATGGCTCCTTTTACTTCAAGGCCATGATAGGAACATGTCACCAAATTTGTCAGAGTGCGAGATTACTCAGTGAGACACATTGGAAAGCCAAACAAGCTGTCTTTCGGGGTTTCCGTAGTGTAGTGGTTATCACGTTCACCTCACACGCGAAAGGTCCCCGGTCCGAAACCGGGCGGAAACATGGGTCTTTTCCTTCTTTGGTTACAAGGGAATTGATATTCACTCTTTAGACAACTCTGCTTGTCCAGCATTTTCTCTGTTTTACTTGCATCCCTATTGAGAATTAAGTCTCTTGGTTTTGTCTTCTGTAGGTTGTGTGCTAGCCAAACAAAGGACATCAAAGAGCTTGTCAAGAAGAAGATCGGGCCCTTCAGAGGTAGCAAAGGGATTGGAAGTGGGAAGAGTGCAAGAGGAAAAGTTGACTTGAGTCAAGGTGGCTAATGAACGATACAGCAGGAAGCTGAAGTGGAAAGTGCAGCAGAAGAGAATGAGCGAGGTTTGGTGCAGCATGAAGACCATGTGCAGATGAGATCAGCCAACACAAGAGGAGTGGAACTGACTGGGCCATTAACTTGCTCTATAACTGACTAGATTCTTATGCTAGCGTGTGCTAATGCTAATGTACCTGTGGAGCAAAGTGCTAGAAAGCCAAATGAGGTTCCACTGAGACTTGAACTCAGATCGCTGGATTCAGAGTCCAGAGTGCTAACCATTACACCATGGATCCCTGCCTGAAGCACACAAAAGATCTGTGTCAAACAGGCATAAAAGTGTAGTTCCTGGTAAACCGATGGGGATTTCTACACGGCCAGCCAAATTTTACCTGTCATACCTGCTGCGAATCGCAGCTTGACGTGACCATTGCACTGCTTCAGAGGTCCTCGTTAGTATAGTGGACAGTATCTCCGCCTGTCACGCGGAAGACCGGGGTTCGATTCCCCGACGGGGAGTGAGCATTTTCCTTCTCTGTTCTGCCTTTTACCTGCAATGACCACACACACCTTAATCGCACACCAGATCCTAGTCAATCTAATAATCTAGTCCTATAATGGGCTTGAAGAAACATGAATTCCACCTTTGCGCTCACAAGTCGAAAAGGTCTTCTCAGAAAGAGCTCCCATCAGAAGAGATGCTAGTCCAAGAGAACACTGCTTGTGCAGCATTTTCTCTGTTTTACGTGCGTCCCTACTGACAAATAAGTTTCTTGGTCTTGTCTTCTGTAGATTGTGTGCTAGCCAAACAAAGGACATCAAAGAGCTTGTCAACCAGAAGATCAGCTCCCATGACAAGAGATGCAATCTTGAGATCACAATTTGCATTGTCAATACAGCCATAAGTGGGGGAGTGCTTGAAGAATGACACAAATGGGAGTTCCCTCCTTCTCAATAGTCCTACATGATCTGTCATAAAAGTCCACAAATGTAAGAAAGCATTGAAATGCTCCTTTAATTACTACGGGGTACGCAAGCTCAGTTTCCGTAGTGTAGTGGTTATCACGTTCGCCTAACACGCGAAAGGTCCCCGGTCCGAAACCGGGCGGAAGCATGCGTCTTTGCTTATGCGTCCTGATATAAAAGTGTCTGACTGCAGGCACTGCTTGAACTTGTGGGGTTCTACTGCTGTTTGGGACACAGACAAGAGAAAGTACTCAAATCTGGTTCAGGTCTCTGACATCTGTAACCTTTGGATGCTCGTCTTGCTAAAGAGTTGTCTATGGCCCAAATTTCTGCAAACTCCACAGACTTCACACAAATCAACAAATCTCCAGTCGCTATATTTCCTGAAGATGGAGGCACAGACTAAGCTCTTGGAAATGACTGGCTCTAGGTGGCCTGCACAGGACTTGGGCCTATTTTCAGCCAATGCCCAAGGCAATGAAACAAATGGGCGCTTTAGGCAACAGTTCTGCTGCCAGAGGTTCTGGGGTTCTTAGGGCAGCATATGTTGAGCTGTGCTTGCTTTAGTGAACTCCTAAATGTCCAAAGTTTAAGTGAGCCTAACATGGAGACTACAGTTCAGACTCCTTGCTAGAGTGCGTCTGTCTCTTCTCCATGGCTCCTTTTACTTCAAGGCCATGATAGGAACATGTCACCAAATTTGTCAGAGTGCGAGATTACTCAGTGAGACACATTGGAAAGCCAAACAAGCTGTCTTTCGGGGTTTCCGTAGTGTAGTGGTTATCACGTTCGCCTCACACGCGAAAGGTCCCCGGTCCGAAACCGGGCGGAAACATGGGTCTTTTCCTTCTTTGGTTACAAGGGAATTGATATTCACTCTTTAGACAACTCTGCTTGTCCAGCATTTTCTCTGTTTTACTTGCATCCCTATTGAGAATTAAGTCTCTTGGTTTTGTCTTCTGTAGGTTGTGTGCTAGCCAAACAAAGGACATCAAAGAGCTTGTCAAGAAGAAGATCGGGCCCTTCAGAGGTAGCAAAGGGATTGGAAGTGGGAAGAGTGCAAGAGGAAAAGTTGACTTGAGTCAAGGTGGCTAATGAACGATACAGCAGGAAGCTGAAGTGGAAAGTGCAGCAGAAGAGAATGAGCGAGGTTTGGTGCAGCATGAAGACCATGTGCAGATGAGATCAGCCAACACAAGAGGAGTGGAACTGACTGGGCCACTAACTTGCTCTTTAACTGACTAGATTCTTATGCTAGCGTGTGCTAATGCTAATGTACCTGTGGAGCAAAGTGCTAGAAAGCCAAATGAGGTTCCACTGAGACTTGAACTCAGATCGCTGGATTCAGAGTCCAGAGTGCTAACCATTACACCATGGAACCCTGCCTGAAGCACACAAAAGATCTGTGTCAAACAGGCATAAAAGTGTAGTTCCTGGTAAACCGATGGGGATTTCTACACGGCCAGCCAAATTTTACCTGTCATACCTGCTGCGAATCGCAGCTTGACTTGACCATTGCACTGCTTCAGAGGTCCTCGTTAGTATAGTGGACAGTATCTCCGCCTGTCACGCGGAAGACCGGGGTTCGATTCCCCGATGGGGAGTGAGCAGTTTCCTTCTCTGTTCTCCCTTTTACCTGCAATGACCACACACACCTTAATCGCACACCAGATCCTAGTCAATCTAATAATCTAGTCCTATAATGGGCTTGAAGAAACATGAATTCCACCTGTGCGCTCACAAGTCGAAAAGGTCTTCTCAGAAAGAGCTCCCATCAGAAGATATGCTAGTCCAAGAGAACACTGCTTGTGCAGCGTTTTCTCTGTTTTACGTGCGTCCCTACTGACAAATAAGTTTCTTGGTCTTGTCTTCTGTAGATTGTGTGCTAGCCAAACAAAGGACATCAAAGAGCTTGTCAACCAGAAGATCAGCTCCCATGACAAGAGATGCAATCTTGAGATCACAATTTGCATTGTCAATACAGCCATAAGTGGGGGAGTGCTTGAAGAATGACACAAATGGGAGTTCCCGCCTTCTCAATAGTCCTACATGATCTGTTATAAAAGTCCACAAATGTAAGAAAGCATTGAAATGCTCCTTTAATTACTACGGGGTATGCAAGCTCAGTTTCCGTAGTGTAGTGGTTATCACGTTCGCCTCACATGCGAAAGGTCCCCGGTCCGAAACCGGGTGGAAACATGGGTCTTTTCCTTCTTTGGTCACAAGGGAATTGATGTTCACTCTTTAGACAACTCTGCTTGTCCAGCATTTTCTCTGTTTTACTTGCATCCCTATTGAGAATTAAGTCTCTTGGTTTTGTCTTCTGTAGGTTGTGTGCTAGCCAAACAAAGGACATCAAAGAGCTTGTCAAGAAGAAGATCGGGGCCTTCAGAGGTGGCAAAGGGATTGGAAGTGGGAAGAGTGCAAGAGGAAAAGTTGACTTGAGTCAAGGTGGCTAATGAACGATACAGCAGGAAGCTGAAGTGGAAAGTGCAGCAGAAGAGCATGAGCGAGGTTTGGTGCAGCATGAAGACCATGTGCAGATGAGATCAGCCAACACAAGAGGAGTGGAACTGACTGGGCCACTAACTTGCTCTTCAACTGACTAGATTCTTATGCTAGCGTGTGCTAATGCTAATGTACCTGTGGAGCAAAGTGCTAGAAAGCCAAATGAGGTTCCACTGAGACTTGAACTCAGATCGCTGGATTCAGAGTCCAGAGTGCTAACCATTACACCATGGAACCCTGCCTGAAGCACACAAAAGATCTGTGTCAAACAGGCATAAAAGTGTAGTTCCTGGTAAACCGATGGGGATTTCTACACGGCCAGCCAAATTTTACCTGTCATACCTGCTGCGAATCGCAGCTTGACGTGACCATTGCACTACTTCAGAGGTCCTCGTTAGTATAGTGGACAGTATCTCCACCTGTCACGCGGAAGACCGGGGTTCGATTCCCCGACGGGGAGTGAGCAGTTTCCTTCTCTGTTCTCCCTTTTACCTGCAATGACCACACACACCTTAATCGCACACCAGATCCTAGTCAATCTAATAATCTAGTCCTATAATGGGCTTGAAGAAACATGAATTCCACCTGTGCGCTCACAAGTCGAAAAGGTCTTCTCAGAAAGAGCTCCCATCAGAAGAGATGCTAGTCCAAGAGAACACTGCTTGTGCAGCGTTTTCTCTGTTTTACGTGCGTCCCTACTGACAAATAAGTTTCTTGGTCTTGTCTTCTGTAGATTGTGTGCTAGCCAAACAAAGGACATCAAAGAGCTTGTCAACCAGAAGATCAGCTCCCATGACAAGAGATGCAATCTTGAGATCACAATTTGCATTGTCAATACAGCCATAAGTGGGGGAGTGCTTGAAGAATGACACAAATGGGAGTTCCCTCCTTCTCAATAGTCCTACATGATCTGTCATAAAAGTCCACAAATGTAAGAAAGCATTGAAATGCTCCTTTAATTACTACGGGGTACGCAAGCTCAGTTTCCGTAGTGTAGTGGTTATCACGTTCGCCTTACACGCGAAAGGTCCCCGGTCCGAAACCGGGCGGAAGCATGCGTCTTTGCTTATGCGTCCTGATATAAAAGTGTCTGACTGCAGGCACTGCTTGAACTTGTGGGGTTCTACTGCTGTTTGGGACACAGACAAGAGAAAGTACTCAAATCTGGTTCAGGTCTCTGACATCTGTAACCTTTGGATGCTCGTCTTGCTAAAGAGTTGTCTATGGCCCAAATTTCTGCAAACTCCACAGACTTCACACAAATCAACAAATCTCCAGTCGCTATATTTCCTGAAGATGGAGGCACAGACTAAGCTCTTGGAAATGACTGGCTCTAGGTGGCCTGCACAGGACTTGGGCCTATTTTCAGCCAATGCCCAAGGCAATGAAACAAATGGGCGCTTTAGGCAACAGTTCTGCTGCCAGAGGTTCTGGGGTTCTTAGGGCAGCATATGTTGAGCTGTGCTTGCTTTAGTGAACTCCTAAATGTCCAAAGTTTAAGTGAGCCTAACATGGAGACTACAGTTCAGACTCCTTGCTAGAGTGCGTCTGTCTCTTCTCCATGGCTCCTTTTACTTCAAGGCCATGATAGGAACATGCCACCAGATTTGTCAGTGCGAGATTACTCAGTGAGACACATTGGAAAGCCAAAGAAGCTGTCTTTCGGGGTTTCCGTAGTGTAGTGGTTATCACGTTCGCCTCACATGCGAAAGGTCCCCGGTCCGAAACCGGGTGGAAACATGGGTCTTTTCCTTCTTTGGTCACAAGGGAATTGATGTTCACTCTTTAGACAACTCTGCTTGTCCAGCATTTTCTCTGTTTTACTTGCATCCCTATTGAGAATTAAGTCTCTTGGTTTTGTCTTCTGTAGGTTGTGTGCTAGCCAAACAAAGGACATCAAAGAGCTTGTCAAGAAGAAGATCGGGGCCTTCAGAGGTGGCAACAGGATTAGAAGTGGGAAGAGTGCAAGAGGAAAAGTTGACTTGAGTCAAGGTGGATAATGAACGATACAGCAGGAAGCTGAAGTGGAAAGTGCAGCAGAAGAGCATGAGCGAGGTTTGGTGCAGCATGAAGATGAGGTTTCACTGAGATGATGAGATCAGCCAACACAAGAGGAGTGGAATTGACTGGGCCACTAACTTGCTCTTTAACTTTCTAGACCAGGGTTGGGCAATCTCAGTACACAAGGGCCCTGCAGGTTTTAGATCTCACCTTGGGTCAACACACCTGAATCACATGATTAGTTCGTTATCAGGCCTCTGGAGAACTTCAGGACATTTTGAGGAGCTTATTTAGCCATTTAAGTCAGCTGTTTTGGTTCGAGAACACATCTAAAACCTGCAGGGTCACCGACCCTCGTGGACTGAGATTGCCCACTCCTGGGGCCAGTTCTTCGTACGTCGCTTACTACATCCAAGATCAAATGACACATCCGAGATCAAATCATCGCGCTACCCGTGAGCTCGCTAAGCCGGTTCTCCGAACATACCTGTTGTTGACGATTAGTATAGCTGGATGAAGTAATGTGAGATCACTGGTTGGCTTAACAGGGGCTACGCATCGAGAGTAGAAACATTGATCGGCAACCCTCTGATTGGTCGGCGAAAATGTCGAAGGAGCGCGCTCGGTATTTTTCGGCAGCAGAGCAAGAACTCTTGAGTGAGGGATTTCAGGAGTTTCAGAGTTTAATTAAAACGCAAGGGAACACTGCAAAGGCTGCAAAAGCAAGGAGAGAGGGCTGGCAGAAAGTTGCTGACAAATTAAACTCGTAAGTAATTTAATGATGACAATAATAATGGAGTGGATTGATGTAGCGCTTTTCAAGGCACCCAAAGCGCATGACAATGCCACTATTCATTCACTCTCACATTCACACACTGGTGGAGGCAGCTACGGTTGTAGCCACAGCTGCCCTGGGGCAGACTGACAGAAGCCAGGCTGCCATATCGCGCCATCGGCCCCTCTGGACAACACCAGTAGGCGGTAGGGTAGATTTATCATATCACACTATATTATCCAATATTATATTACATTATATTATAATATGTTATATTATATCCCCTTTCACATTAGAGCCACAACAGGACCCACTAGAACATGGGAACAAGTAAAAGTGAAATATAAGAATATTCTACAGAATGGTAATATTTATCACTTATATTGCTTTTAGTCTCTTGGAAAGAGACCCTGAAATAATCTGTTTGTTTATAACAGCAACCAAGAAAAGGGCAGAGCAAAAAAAGACAGGTGGTGGTCCTGCACCCCCTCGTCAACAAGTTGGTTAAGTAAATAATACCCTCACGGGAATATCGATATCTCTCAATGAGCACACTGTCGCGCTGAGCTAAAGGATCCTGTCTATCCCGCAATATACGCTGAATTCTGAAAACTCTCCTTATCAATCTTGCACCTTCCGCAATGGGTGGCTCGCGTTTACGGACAGGACATGGCTGCGACAGGCTTCCCAAATCCACCTTCGCTTTTATAGCCGTGGTCTCTCATCTTGATTACACGAAGTGATTTCCAATTACTACTCTGAAATATGAATTACATCTGTAATAATCACATACATGTAATAGAATGTTAATAGTACATTTCCCTTTTTTAGGAAATGACCTGTATGTATCTGTGTGAAATCAATAAAAGGATCAAGTGCTGCATTATCTTTAGTTACATTGATGTTATTTGTTTATAGTGAAACAGTGGTGGAATATCGCTGTTGCTTTCGTATAAATGAAGCGGACATACCTGCGTGGCCGCGATCTAATCCTGTTTACATAAAGTAAGCCTGCTCCCGAGCAGGTTTACGCTTACGGCTCTGTTGCTATGACAGCAAGTCCCGGATGAGCTTCGGGGAACCGAACGATCCAAGATCACGCGAAATCGTCAACAATCTAATCCAGCTAACTTACTTAGCGAGGTACGAAGAACGGGCCCCTGGTCTAAACTCTGATGCTAGCGTGTGTTAATGTACCTGTGGAGCAAAGTGCTAGAAAGCCAAATGAGGTTCCACTGAGAATTGAACTCAGATCGCTGGATTCAGAGTCCAGAGTGCTAACCATTAGAATGTATTACGACCTTAACCTGAAAATTGAATTTACTCTTTTAGAGAATATTAAATAGTAAAAGCCATGTTAACATGGCTTAATCTCACCAACACAAGTCTTACCTTTCCAAAGGTTGATGCAGAAGTAAAGTTTCTTTAATGAAGTTAAGTATTTCTTGTGAAGTTTTCAAGCCGTTAGAGAGAGTCAAGTTCTGTCATTTCATTCTTACCCATAGCTGTTTTTTTTTCTAAACAGACACTGATCCCACAAGAGGAGGAATTTAACTGCAAACGCTCTCAGACGTATCAGTCCTGCTTTTCCCGGATCAGTGTTCATAGTTTAGTCTGTGGTGTCAATCCTTAAGCCTCTTTTATCAATATAATCATTCCTGTGCACTTTTCAGGGTCCAGGTCATTACAACCTTTTTATCATCAATCAAATAAAAATGACACATCATCTGGATTAATAGAAAGAAAGAAAAACCCAAAGAAAACTATTAAAAATATTTTATTTATCATGCACAGACTGCTGGACAATAGAGGGCACTAAAACACTGTGCTCCCTGAGCCACACCAAAGTTTGAAGTGTCAATGTGGTAAACCAAATCTGGTTTAGTGTGGGGAAATTCCTGACAAGTTGCAGCAATCAAATTGAAATTCACAGGGAACAAATTTAAAAACTAACAGACAGAAAAAATGACACTGTTACAAAATACGAACACAACAGCCTCATAATGACAGATTTAACCTTCTAAGACCTGAACTCTTCCATGGCATGCTTTTTTGATTTCTCTTTGATATTTGGGCTGATTGGGACCCGATGAATGTAAAAACAGAGGATTACCAGATTATGTTTTTTACCTGATTTTTGTTTCTTAGAAAAATAAGAGCCACATATGAGGATATTCATTTTTAGAGCAAAATTGAGTATAAATACAAAATGTGATGTCCACATATGTGGACGCCAGGTCCTAGGAGGTGAAAGAAAAAAAGCTATATACGTTAATGTGAAAACATATTCCTGATGTTGGACTAAGATGATACAGATGATTACTATTTGCAATTATCAGAGGGACAAAAGCTATGGATTGTTTAATATACATTTTCCATCTTGTGATCAGATTACTGTACAGTACAATCTCTGTTGTCTCTTCACATTTTCTTGTCTCGATGCATGCTCAGTCATCCAGGTATGTAAATCTCAAAAGGTTGATTGTGATCATCTGGACAAAACTTTTCATCACTCATCCAAGTGACTTCTTCAGTATTTTGGGATTCACAGTGGTGCTAGTTTCGGTCATTGTGCAAATGCACTGTTTATAAGGTTGGGGAAACCTGCAGCCAGCTGAGACTGGAGAAGTCACTTGGATGAGTGACGAAATGTTGCTCCCACTGAAAACGCTACGTCCAGATGAATAGAATCAACTTTTGGGGATTTGCATTTCCCTCTTAGGATAAATCCTTTCCCACTAACCCCACAACATGAAAGTAATTATTCTCCTGTGTGTGCTCTCATGTGCCTCTTTAAATCCCCTAATTGTAAAAATCTTTTATTACAAATGTCACAGCCAAATGGTTTGTCTCCTGTGTGAATTATCATATGCCTGTTAAGATTTTTGTTATAATTAAACCGTTTACCACAAAGATCACAAGCATACGGGCTCAGCCCTGTGTGGATGCTCCTGTGTCTCTTCAGAACACCTTGTTGTGAAAACCTTTTACTACAAAATTCACAGCTGAATGGTTTCTCTCCTGTGTGGATTCTTTTGTGTGTCTTCAGATTGCCCACTCGATTAAATCTTTTACCACAAATGTCGCAACCAAATGGCTTCTCACCCGTGTGAACACTCAGATGTGTCTTGAAATGAATCCTCTGAGTAAATCTTTTACCACAAACATTACAATCGAAAGGCTTCTCTCCCGTATGGACACTTCTGTGTCTCTTCAGATCCCCCAGTTGTAAAAATCTTTTACTACACACACCACAACTAAAAGGTTTTTCGCCTGTGTGGATTCTCATGTGCCTATCCAGACTATACTGCTGTCTAAATCTAGTTTCACAAATGCTACAAGTAAACGGTTTTTCCCCTGTGTGGACTCTCATGTGAGTCTTAAGATTTGCATTTTGATTGAATCTTTGTCCACAAACACTGCAGCCAAATGGTTTCTCTCCACCGTGGACTTTTGTCTGCGATTCAACACTTTCCTTCACTCTATTAACCAAATGGCTGGAAGTTTTTTTTCCTGAATGATGTGTTGAATAATGTCTCTGAAGATACCCTTTGTACTGAAAGCGTTTACCACACTCAGAGCAGCTGAGCGGTTGTTTGGCAGAGATATGTCCCACATTATCACTCTTTACACCTGAGTCATGTTTCATGCTCTCCTTCCAATCACTACTTTCACTTTCAGGTCCAGACAAAGGCTCTTGCCAATCATCATCATCCTCATCAACAGTGACTTCATTCTCGAAATAGTCTGAAGCTTTTCCATCAGTATTTGGTTGTAAAAGACTGTTTAGATATGAAGTATTGGTAGGTTCTGGTCCTCCACAGAGCTCTCCACCAGGTTCTCCTTTTATCTGCTTGTGTGAGCAGCTGGCTGGAGTCGGTGTGTCTTTGTTATCTTCAGCTGGTTCTTGGTGAAGCTCTAAGACTTGAGGTTTCTCTTCCTCATCTTCAGTCTTCAAAGTAACAGCACCCAGACCATTAAGCTGCTCTCCTTCCTGACCAGTCCATAGTTCCTCCTGCTCCTCCTTTATGTGGATGTGGCCTATGTCCTGCTGGTCCAGACTGGGGATCGAGGGAACCTCTTCTTTAACTGGCAACATCTGCTGGACATCTGCAGAAAACACACATTACAGGTGCATCACAGGAAGCTGGGAGCTATGCATTTTTAGTTCGAGAATTCTAGTTCTAAGTCAGGGATGTCAAACTTACGGCCAATGGACCACATCCAGCCCACGATACAATTATATCTGGCCCGCAAGATAATTTCATATGTCAATTATTAATTTTCTTTATCGTGTGAAAAAAACATTTAAATGCAGAAGTTCTTTATTGACAGAAAGCTGAGTGTCACAGGTCTGGGCTACTTAGGATAAAAGTGGGCTGTATGTGGCCCCTGATATAAAATACGTTTGACATCCCTGTTCTACGGTATTACACATCAAGACATAACAAAAACAAAAAATCATCTGCTCTCTACAAGGTTCTAAAATCATTTAAGCACAGCCTTCTAACATATGACACAATGTCATTATTTACTGAACAAAAACTAAGCCAAACTGCAGAAGCAGTGTGTTTAAGCTGTGTGTGGAAAAACTAGCTACATCCTATATGATTCAACAGCTTGTAGAAACAATGTTAGCACAAAAACAGTAAAGTACAGTGGTCCCTCGTTTATCGCGGTAGTTACGTTCTAAAAAATAACCCGTGATATGTGAAATCTGCGAAGTAGCCAACTTTCTTTTTTACAATTAGTATAGATCTTTTAAGGCTGTAAAACCCCTCACTACACGCTTTATACACTTTTCTCAGGCAGGCATGAACATGTTCACACTTTTCTCTCTTGTTTAAACACTCTCAAAGTTCAAACCTTCGTAGAAAAATAAGTCCAGTATTATAGAATGAAACCAAAGGCACCCGCGGCTGCCTTTGACGGTGAAAAACATTTTGTCTACATTGTTGTGTTTTTGATCGAAGACTTTGACAAGCCGAATGCATTCTGTACGGTACAGGAGACACGGTACGAGATTGATTGACAATGGTCTAGAGCCAATCAGGACGCAGAACACAATGCGCTGTACACATTTAGTAATGATCAGTTACTACCGACTGCATTACTGCATTTTGTGCAATTTCCTTACACTATTTTTCTAGTATATCTAATTCACATTTTCTTTCTGAGCCTAGTGCTGTGAATTTCCCCAGAGTAGCATTAATAAAATCTTTATTTATCTATAACTATGCATTCTCTTCAGTGAGAAGTGGTCGAGAACATAAACCAAAGCACATCGTCTCACACACTGTGTTAGTGCACTAAGTAAAGAAATTACTCACACTGGACTCACACAGCTAATCCTGGCTCATAAATTTCAGTTTCATGGACCATAAAGACAAGCTCCAAGTGTTTCTGGAGCTTTACCTTCTTTACTAACTTCAGATTTTATCCTCTTGTCCATGAACCTCTGAAGTGGTTACCAAATACCTGAATACAGCATCATTACACACTAATTGTTGTGTTTTATAATTTAGTTTCTGCTGTTTGATCAAGAGAATGAGTTACATGTTAATGAAACAAATGAACGTCACCCACCTGCCTGTGCTTCTGCCAAACCTGATGTAGCTGATGCAGATACAAGGGGACACAACCTGAGACCTTTGGGGTCGTCCGGTTGGAGGATCTTTAATCGAGACATTGAAACTCCACTTGTGATTTTCAGGTGCAAGCTGCAATGACACAAATGAGCCACCCGAACATTTACTCATTCATTCTCAGGCAGTAGAGGGGCTCAATTACCAATCAGAAGTTCGATGGATATATCCATGACTCCTCCGGTCTGTGCACCAAACTATTAACTCTGTGTTATTCTTGGTGCATCTGTCAAAGTGCAAATGTTAGATTAAACTGAGATGATCTGGCAAGAGTTGCAAAACGTTATGAATTCACTGTATCACTGTTACTGCCAATACCTTAGAGCAGCTCTGGGTCCTTTGACAGGTTAACTTTTAAAAATTAAATTCTAGTCCAGGTAGCAGGTCTATATTTTTGTGTAAAAGCCCTCTTGTGCTGGCCGTATCCATGACCGTGTGGCTGCTGACTCTACTGGGAATAAAGTACCTATCCAGCAGAAAACAAGTGAGTCCTCTTCAGCTATGTCCCGGTGGAGGAGGTGACCCCAACGTGTATTTCTTTTCCTCCTTCATGTTTTTGCTCGTTTGGCGGCGATAGCTGACGCCCGGTTTTATTTATTGTGCTAAATTAGAAATGTTACCGTCTCAGTGTCTCAAAACCTCGTTATACCATAAAAACGATTCTAATTATTATTCGGCACCGCAGGCTTCCCTGGTGAGAGGATGAAAACTCGTCTGGAAGCTCCGCACAGTCTCAGGACGGACAGCTTCCTGCCCGTCAGTCCAACATTTTTTTTGTTCCCCTTTACAACACGGTATAATAGAAGGTTCCTAGAGCCGTTTTTTTCCTGACGCAAAAAGATTCCTGAGGAATGAACGAAGAAATAATTGTTAAAGTTTAAAAAGTAAAATTAACCTCCAGTTCCGATTCATGCAAAACAGTCTTTGTGGCGAAAGAAATCCTAAGAAGTCATTTTAGTTTGAGGACAACATACAGCCAGATCAGGTTCACTGTTTTTCATTTATTTTCTGTTTTGTGTCTTATCTACTTTAAATATAAGCTGAACAAAATATATTAAATAAATAGTTAACTGATGAATAGTTTTCCAATTTCAGGCTGTTTGACATCATTACAAAGAAATGTTACGTCAGTATCTTTGGCTGGCCATCGGGCAACTGTGTTTGTCTCTTGCTTTAACTCTTTATCATTATTTGAACCCTCATGCAAAAAGCCATTTCAGAATCACAAACATTTAATTTGTTGGGTTATGACCGATGGTCCCTTCAAGTGTATAATATTTAAATATTGCACCTGGAGCTAATATGAATAGTTTTATTTATTATTGTACAAATAAAACATAATTTGACATTTTTATTGCAGTTTAATCTTGAAGCCAGTAAAAATTTTTAAAAAAGCAATGTATGACTCCACCCATGAAACTCAGATTATATTGAGTGTACATCTCATCAAATGTGACCTTTACCGAATTCACTTTCATAATGAAAAGTTTTTATCTTTGCTAATCAAACGGCATTGTGGATGGATGACTGAATTTTCCTTAGGAAAATTCCTAAGCAAGTGAAGTAATCTTTGTCTGCACAGCAGTCATCAAAACAGGGTGAAATTCTCTAAATACTAAAGAGTAGTGCTTCCTTTATTACCTCCTTTATCTTTATAAACTGGACCATCCTTTATGCTTCATCATCTGAAACATATATCATGGGAGACAAGTGACAATCTTTTAAAAATATATATTTATGTTTTGTACTGTGGAAAAAATATGTTCTAATTATGAAATATGCTTCAGTTACATCCATGTCCTTCACAGTATGATATAATTAACCTTTGACCTTGAGGAAACATTAGTTCTCTAACTTTGGTCTCAGGTTGAGAAAGGTGAGCAAAGGTCCTAACGCACCTCGTGAAGAAACAGACACTGGCAACTAAAACATCAACTGTAGCAGTAAGTAAACCTGTAACACTGTCAGACCAGAACTGGTTTAATGGTCCAAGTTCATAACTGATCAGGACAAATACGAACAGTTGAGAACATTTTATTATTTTGTGAACATTCAAACTTCCTCCAAAAGTTGCAATTTAAAAGACAATCATGTAGCTAAAAATTAAACTGAGTCTTTTCTTCTTCATTTAATTTTCAATGACAGAAAGACGATCTGCTTCCAGAACCTCCAATAACGACAGGTGGTCAGTTTTCTGAAAACCACTGAAAGAAGATTATACTTAAGCATTTCCAAACTGGTTCCCTCGGCAGAATTAGTGTAATATTGCATATTTAAGACTAGTTCCAAATAATGTCATGAAATTATATGATGTGATTAACACTAGAACCATAGTGGGGAGGAGGCAGATTGAACTGGTACCTGCTTCACCATGCCTACACCATTTTTAAAATACCAAAGGATCAAAATAAACCCCATTTGGTGGCTCTAGTGGTAAGTGTGAGAGTGTTTTCGAACTCATGATGAAAGCAAATTTGGACACAATAACAACTTAAGATTAAAAAAAAGAAAAATAATTTAGATGCAAGTTATGTGCTAACATAAAAATTCATCATTACTGACATTAATGACTTTCTATAGCACACTGAATCTCCTCTTGTGCAAATCTTTTACTGCAAGCACTACCATTTGAGTGCTTTTGGTTCTTGGTGTGCTTTAAAATTTGTATTTTGGTTAAACTCTCATCCACATAAACCAAACAGCTTGAAGCCCTTTCACCTACATGACTTGTCATCTTGAGTTGAGCAAACTCGAAAGCAGGAAAAGGATTTTTTTGGGCAGTGTTACATCCCAGACTCAGGAGCCCTGATCTCCTGCTAACCATTTTCTTCGGTTTCAGGTTCAGAATCTGACAATGGTTCCTGCCAGTCACCAACATCATCATCATCTTCATATTTATCATCAATACTGACAGTTCCAGCATTATGTGGCTGTAAATGACTTTTGAGATCTGTGTTTTTGCCTGGTTCTGGTCCCCCACAGTCCTCCCCATCTGTTTTCTGTTCAGCTGGGACACTGGGTGGAGGCTTTGTGTCAATATTGTCTTGATGAAGCTGTGAGAACTTGGATTTCTCCTCCTCCTCATCTTCACTCGTAACAGGAACGGCAGTAAATGGGTACATGGTGATTTTAACCTCCTCCATCAAATATAACTTCTTGTCTTCGCAACCAGCCAGAAGTTCCTTCTGCTCCTCCTTTACATGGAGGGGCTCTGGATCCTGGTCCTCTTGGATACAGGGAGTCTCTTCTGTGTGCCCGACATCTGCAGGAAAAACAACCAAACAACAACCAAATATTGACTAATTCAAGAAGTTTGGAAATAACTGGTAAAATCATAATTCAATTCTGATTTTATCACCCTGTGAAAACAAGTTTCAATATGCATATTTTAATGTACACTTCTATTCAGTTTATATTATATTATTTATATAGTGTCAAACAGTCACCTTAAGGCACATCATACTGTAAGGTAAAGACTCGGCAATGACAGAGAAAATGCCAACAATCAGACAACCTCCTATGAGCAAGAACTTACCATCAGTGGGAAGGAAAAACTCCCTTTTAACAGGAAGAAACTTCTGGCAGAACCAGGCTCAGGGAGGGGCGGCCATCTGCCGCAACTGGTTGGGTCAAAATGTTTTTCAGAATGCTGCTTAGGCCCAGTCTTTCAGAAAATAATAGCTGACACACCCTTCAGCACATCCATCTACTGTTCTATTAAGCCTCATGAGAAATGATCTCTGTGGAAGGGAACCTGTCAAGAAGCTATTGTTAATGAAGGGAAACAGGGAGAGGCTGAGGTATCAACATTTACACAAGAACTGGACTGAAAATTAGTGGCAACAGGTCTGATGGACGGAATTCGAATTTGATCAAATCATCAGCAGAAAATACAGAGGCGGTCAGGAGAGAGGTACAATGGTGAGAGTCTAGAGCCATCTGTAAAACACGGTGAAGCTTCTGTCTATGGTTTGGAGCTGCATTACAGCCATTACCCAGACCTCAACACCACTGGAGCGCTGTGGGATCATCCCGGCAGAACAGAGCAAAAGCCAGAAACATGCAAAGAAGCTTTGACTGTTCTTTGCCTGAAGAACTATTCCTGAAGACTACTTAAAGAAATTACAGAAAGCTGCCTCAGAGAGTTCAAGCTGTGTTAAAGAATAAAGATGGTCACGCCAAGTACTGACTTTCAAGCCTGTAAGAATTGTTCAAACTCTGGTTTTGTCTCATATTTTCATGTATGTTCGCAGATATTTCAATAAGCCCCTGCACACATGTTCAATTTTTCTAGCAAAGTATAAAGAAATTGACTTCTGCACAGTACTGGACATGAAATACATTTCTTTTTTTCCCTAAGAAATCTAGCTTCCCACATCTAACACAATTTAATATGATGGTATTTGCATGTTTCATATTTTAGTATGTATATCAAGGAATAAATATTTACAATTACAATTTAAATGTGACCTCAAAATTCAGAATTTACTCAGTGGCCACCTATGCTCCACGACATGAGTAAAAGCGTTTTTTAAAGCACTTTGTCAACCAGTGGCATCATGTCCATGTAGCAGGTCTTGGCAGTGCAAATGTTATGCAGTTCTCTCAGAAGCCTGACTGCAATATGCAAAAGTTTAAAAATTCGTGAAATGTAAGAATTTTGGAACGGTTCCTCAATTCTCATCTCCAGTTAGAGCTAATATTGGAAAAAATCCATATGACACCCAAACATACTGGAGACAGTGCTATTACAAAGTGATTTAATATACTTGATGTACAGTAAAAATTGTTTACACAAATGTGTGTCACTTACCTACACTTCTTTTCATCTGCACCATTTCAGACGTGGCTGGTACCAGTTTTGGGGACTTTGAACCCACGGCGGTGGCTTCCACCAGGCGAACGCTCTTTTCTCCAGTGTGGACGCTCATGTGCCTCTTCAAAATCCCAGATTGTGTAAACCTTTTACTGCAAACATTACAACCGAATGGTTTCTCTCCTGTGTGGACTCTCATGTGTGCTGTAAGATTTCTCTTACACTTAAATGTTTTATTACACTTATCACAAACAAACGGCCTCTCTCCTGTGTGGATGCTTGCATGTCTCTTTAAAATAGCTTGCTCTAAAAATCGTTTACCACAAACGTCACAGCTATATGGTTTCTCTCCTGTGTGGATTCTGATGTGCGTCCTAAGATTTCTATTACAATTAAAGCTTTTGCCGCAAACATCACAAATGAACGGTTTTTCTCCGGTGTGGACTCTCATGTGTCTCTTAAAATGGTTCCTTTGCCTAAATTTTTTACCACAGACAATACAGCTGAAAGGTTTCAAACCAGTGTGGACGGCCTTGTGCCGGTTAAGATCGCCGAGCTGTGCAAACCGTTTACTACAATCACTGCAACCAAAGGGTTTCTCTCCTGTATGGATTCGCATGTGTCTATCGATGGTATACTGATGTCGAAAGCTTTTTCCGCAAACGTTACAACTAAATGGTTTTTCTCCGGTGTGGATTCTCATGTGTGCCTTCAGATTTCTTTTACTGGTACATTTTTGTCCACAGAGATCACAGTTCAGTGGGTTCGCTTCTCTTTGATTTCTGGCCTGTGATGCAGTTTTTTGCTTTCCTCTAAAACACGCACTATTAACCAAACAGTTCGAAGCCTTTTTTGCTGAACGGCGTGCCACATGCCTCTGAAGAGACTGCTTGTAAACAAACTGTTTATCACACTCAGAGCAGGTAAATTTCTTTTTGGCGGTTTTACGGTCCACATTACCTTTTACTACTGACTCAAGTGATTTCTTCTTCTTTAAACCCTTCTCATTGTTTTCAGTCCCACATCCACAATCTGACAAAGGCACCTGCCATTCGTCACCATCAATACTGACATCGGTCTCATAGGATTCTAAAACAATTCCATCAGTTTTTGGTTGTAAATTAATATTTAAATCCAGGTTCTTGTCTGCTTCTGGTAATCCACAGTTATCAGTTTCTGTTTTTATCTGTTTTGCTGAGCTACTGGTTGGAGGCTCTCCCTCTGTGTTGTTTTCAGATAATCTCTGATGAAGTTCTGAGGACTGTGACTTCTCTTCATCGTCTTCAGTTTTCACAGGAACAGCTGTGATTAGGACCTTGGTGATGTCAGCCTCTTCCTGCCCATCCAGCAGTTCCTCCTGTTCCTCTTTAATACAGAGGATGTCTGGATCCTGTTGGTCATGACTAGGGCTGCAGGAAACCTCTCCTTCAACCTGCAAGACCTGGACATCTGCAAGATGTCCAGGTCTTGCCGCTGTAGCTGAAACACACACACAGTTATGGAAACATATGACACAAATCCTATTAAAGTTTTTAATATTACACAAATGATTTTGGAATCTAATACAAATTTTAAAATGAAAAAAAAAAAACAACAACACAGAAAACCAAGTGTTTTCCACTGAAAACAATTGGCATTGTTACATATTAAATATCCATCCATCCATCCATTCGCTTCCGCATATCCTTTTCAGGGTCGCGGGGGGCGCTGGAGCCTATCCCAGCTGTCATAGGGCGAGAGGCGGGGTACACCCTGGACAGGTCGCCAGTCTGTCGCAGGGCTAACACACAGGGACAGACAACCATTCACACTCACATTCACTCGCACATTCACACCTAGTGACAATTTAGATTAATCAATTAACCTATCCCCACAAGCACATATTAAATATTTGTTGTATATTATAGACAGACTGATGTATGTCACTTACCTAGATCTTTTGTGTCTTGTGTCTGAACCAGCTGTGATGTGGGCCATGCAGATATGGCACCAGCCAATCGGAGATCTCTGGTTTGATCTGGCTGAAGACTCTTATTTCCTGTGTGGACGCTCATGTGTCTCTTTAAAATTCCTGGCTGTGAAAAGCTTTTTTTACAAACATCACAGCCGAACGGTCTCTCTCCTGTGTGGACTCTCATGTGTGTCTTCAGATTTCTCTTACAGTTAAATCTCTTACAACAAACATCACAACCAAATGGTTTCTCTCCTGTATGGACTCTCATATGTCTCTTGAAATGAATCCTCTGTCTAAATTTCTTATTGCAAATGCTACAGCTGAACGGTTTCTCTCCTGTGTGCACATTCTGGTGTCTCTTCAGAGACCCTGGATGGGAAAATCGTTTATTACAAACATCACAGCCAAACGGTTGCTCTCCTGTGTGGACTCTCATGTGTCGGTTTAGATTATACTGATTTCTAAAACTTCGTTCACAAATCTTACAACTAAATGGTTTCTCTCCTGTGTGAACTCTAATGTGCGTCTTAAGATTTGAGTCTCTCTTAAATTTCTGTCCACAGAAATCACAGCTGAATGGTTTCTCTTCTGTGTTTTCTGTCATCTGTGAATCTACAGTGTCACTGTCTTCAGGTCCAGAATTGGACAAAGCCTCCTGCCAACCATCATCAATGCAAACTTCAGTCTCATAAGAGTCTAAAGGCTTTCCATCAGTACTTGGATGTAGATGACTGTAAACATCTGGGTACCTGGTTGATTCTGGTCCTCCAACAGTTTCTGTTTTTATCTGTTTGGCTGAGCTGCTGTTTCGAGGCTCTGCCTCTATGCTGGCTTCAGCTGGTCCCTGATGAAGTTGTGAGAACAGAGGTTTCTCTTCATCACCCTCACTCATCACAGCAGTGATTGGGACCTTGGTAATTTCAGTGTCCCCTAACCCATTTAGCTGCTCTGCCTCCTGAGTCATCAAGAGCTCCTCCTGTTACTTCTTTATGTGAAGGAGGTCTGAGTCCTGCTGGTCCAGATTAGGGATGCTGGGAACTTCATTTTCAATCTGCAACATCTGCTGAACATCTGCAGGAAGCATTAAAACACATCTGTACATTATGCTCAACTGTCACTTTGCGTAGTTGCAAAGAGCCATACCAAATTTGTAATTTCTTTAGTATTTTTTTTTAATGTAATTTGAAATTGATTTGTGATTTTGGAGGACATTGGGGAATGACTTTGATATCCATAAAACAGACACCGACACTGTGCTGGTTAGAGCTCGGCCGATGGAGTATTTATAACACCAATACAAATATTTGGCAACTTAAAAAAAAAATCAGATGTTTTATTTTCTTCAGACACATGATATCAAAACAGCTTTTCCTAACACTTATTATGCGTAGTTATTCATCTACTCTGTTCAGATCAGCTGGTTGCTGTGTTTTTGGTGTTCCAAACATGTGCATTGCAAACAGGGAAGATGCTTTTACTTTACTTTATTTATATAGCACATTTAATAACAATAAAATGTTGGACAAAGTGCTGTACAAAGATTAAAAAATAATTTATTTATTTATTTAAAAAAAATGCAGACTGCCCTCTGGTGGACTGTCTGTGCAACAGCAACACTTATAAAGTGTTTGAACTGTGTTCCTCCTGTCTCTTCTTTACTTGTTCAACTTTCAAGGATCATTTGATTTATCAGCCATTGTCAGTCTGTTTGGCTGGCAAATAGCTAATATCAGCTGATATTATCAGGCCATTGATAAGTTTTAGTAGTAATCAGGCAGTCTCACTTTGTGATTTACATTTAAAATAAGAGTTTTAACAACTCAAAAAATTCTGATGAATAATGAAAAGCTTTTCAAAAAAAGAATAAACAAATCTACTGTATAAAATGATTAGTGACAAGTATACATTATTAATTATCACTTCACTCTTTAATAATGCTTAATTAACACTTAACTAAGTGTTAATCAGTCATGTTATTATGGTGTCACTCACCCAGATCTCTCCTGACTTTTGCCGACTCAGACCTGAAGCGTGTGTGGTCATCAGGATGAAGGCTCTTTATTCGAGGCATCCCCACTGCAGAGCCCCTCACAGCTGGCTGAAATTATGATTGCACAAATCTCAATAATAAGTTGGTTACTCAATGCAATTACTTATGCAATAATACTAAGTGCAATAATCCTTTCTGTCATCGTTGTATTTTTACTCAGTTGTATATAGTATTTGTATTTGTATTCTATTTTTATCTTATTGTATATTTATTTTATTCTACTGTATATAGTATTTTATTTTATTCTATTCTGTACAGTTGTGTACTGTATTTATTCTTATTGTATTCTAATTTTTGCCTCATAACTTTTGCACTGTCCACTTCCTGCTGTGACAAAACAAATTTCCCACGTGTGGGACTAATAAAGGTTATCTTATCTTATCTTATCTTAATATAACCACTAAGAAACCTATGTGTACATGTAGATAAATTGTCACTTGGACAAGAAACAGTGATCGTAAAAAAAATTACACGATTTTTTTTAAGTGCCAATCCTGTATATATGGAAATATTTTATGTGCAAAAACAAACAGCTGTTTGCTTTTAAGTGTTAAAAGTGTCAAGTAAGATTTATTAAATACATGCAATAAAACACAGACAAGCTCATTCATTTTTATTTTTCTGTGAAACCTCAAAAGAAATAGTTTCACTTTAAAGTTGCCTACAATGTGTTTACGTTCCCTTTTTTAATCTTTTGAAAAGAACCCAATGTGAAAAATGTTTTGAAATAGGACAGTTCACAAGTTTCTTAAGTTGAGTGGAAAATGGTAGAAACAGAACCATTCTCATGCTGAATGGCATGAAGTTAATGAAACTGAATAATTCGTGCAGAGATGTTTGTCACTAGTCTAATAATGGATACCTTTACAAGTCTTAAACATCATAAATCAGGTACTTTTTACACGTGAGATCAAATCTGTCTGTGTGCAGCTCATGAACTAAAATCAGTTCAGCTGAGACTGAAGAAGTCACTTGGATGAGTGACGAAACGTTTCTCAAACAAAACGCTACGTCCAGATGAACAGAATCAACTTTTGGAGATGCTCTCTGCAGAGTTTTCAAATACTAATGAGCAATAAGAATAAATAGAAAGATTTTCAGCAGGACTTTTGTGTAACTTGCTTATCATTTTCACATTTAGCACAAAACATTGATGCCAGATGACCCAGCGTGCAGCCTCAGATCCTCAGGGCCAGCCCTCCTATCGGGTCCAAAATCTAAAGGTGACCTCGACTTTGAAAGAACCTGCTGAGCAGATAAGGCTCACAGAATCAGTAATCTCCTTTAAATTACGTCTGTAATTCTCATTCTCACCCAAAGCACTTTGTAAAGTTAATTTCTAGTGTTTCTGCGTATGGTAAATGGCCTGCATTTGTATAGCGCTTTACTAGTCCCTAAGGACCCCAAAGCGCTTCACACTACATTCAGTCATTCACCCATTCATTCACACACTGGTGATGGCAGCTACATTGTAGCCACAGCTGCCCTGGGGTGCACTGACAGAGGCAGACACTGGCGCCACCGGGCCCTCTGACCACCACCAGTAGGCAAACGTGGGGTTAGCATCTTGCCCAAGGATATTTGGCAGCCAGGAGGCAGCCTGGGATCAAACCACCGACCTTCTGATTAGTGGCTGACCTGCTCTGCCACTTGAGCTACAGCCACCCCGTATATAAAGTGTGAGGTTACTGGCTTGTGATTTGCATTCATATGGTGCATATGAATGCAATGGCAGCATTTCTGTGATTAAACCTTTAATTTTCACTCTTCAATAAACAGCCGGTTATCTGTGCAAAAGGACAGAGTGAAATAAAACGCCCTGAACTGCCCTAATATCCTCTAAGACTTTGTTTCGGCTCAAACACAGGACCGAGTTTAAGCCTGGGTCCAGATCATGTGTTAGTCATAAAACACACCAACTGTGTTTGGAGTCCCTTAAGAACAAATAACGAGGATAAATTCCAAAAAAAAAAACTTTTTCTTGTGCCAAAAAGTGATCGAATGGCAAAAACTGATTTCCAAAGTTTCTGTATGCTTTCTTTAAGTGTAACATCTTCACGTATATTGGTAAATAGACTTCGGTGAATATGGTTTACAAAGCGGTTATATGTTAAAAAAAAAACAAACTGATTTTCAAGTATCTTTATAACTTTATAACTCGGGGTTATTGTACTTACATTATAACCAATCCGGTACTCTTTTGTCAACTTGAAATATGTTTACAGAACTATTGTTATATTTGTTGTCATTTCTGCTGTCCTCTTGGTCAGATGACGTTTTTTGACATTTTAATGTCAATGAGACTTTTTTTTAACTGGATAAATAAAGGATATACCAGAAATCATCTTTTTACAGACGATCATTTTTAGGCACAACACCGGTCCATACAGGTAAAATCGGGACGCCTGTTTGCTGTCAGATATTCGCAGGAAGGGTCATTTACCTGTACAGGAGGAGGAAACAGGCAGCATCAGCCCGCCCGTCTTCCGCGGGGTCCTCCCGGGCGAGTTTCATTTCTGATCTCCGTGTTTTCGCTCCTTTACTTTACGATCCTCCTTTCCTCTGATTGTAACTTCTCAAACCTCTAAAACACAAGATACGTGACACGGAAATGAGGAGAAATCCCTCTACAAGCGAAACACAACACACGGCTAGTCTGTCCGACCTTTGTTTTGTTCCCCTCCGAAACACAGTGCACCTAGTAGACGGTTCCTACCCCCGTCATCACCCGCAGTAATTTACTGAACAGTAATGCATTCAGCTGACAAAAATATTCCTGTTGTTATTAGTCAATCAGATATTTTCCCCAGAAATCCTAAAATGTATTTAAATATAGTAAATAGAAAATAAAAAAATCAATGCCTGCTCTTTTTTTCTTCGACTTTCTTTGATAATTTTCTTATAATTTTGAACAGTTTTTATGCATTATGCTTCAATGTGGTCAAATACTGAAAATAATATTCATATTTTTTTAAGAAAGAAAAGAAAAGAAAAGAAAAGAAAAGAAAAGAAAAGAAAAGAAAAGAAAAGAACAACACGTATGTCTCCCTATATAGGCCACTTCATTAGGTACACCTTGTTAGTACTGGGTTGGGCAAACTTGATGGAAACATTTTTATAATTTTGAGTGCAGTGCTCAATATCATGTTCACCAGTCAGAGTTTTTCAAACCTTGTGACATGGTGTATGTCATGTCGGGAGCAGCCATCAGAAGATAGGAACCCTGTGGTCATGAGGTGATGGACATGCTCAGTAACAACACTCAGGTAGGTGACATTTGACTCCCAGCTGTTACTAAGAAGCCAAACAATCACCTTCAAGATCCCTTAAACTGCTTTTCTTTATTCTGTTGCTCAGGTTCATCTGCAGCGGGTCATTTTGACCATGTCTACATGCCTAAATGCAGTGAGTTGCTGCTTTATGACTGGTTAATTAAATATTTGCTTTAATGAGCAGCAGAACAGGTGAACCTAACAAAGTGGCCGGTCAGTTTGCTAGTGAACGAAACACTTAGAGATCAGTGGTTCCCAAGCTTTTTTGCTAGCCCCCCATTTATGTTTACAATAAAATCTGCTTTCTTTCAGTTCAGTTCAGTTCAGTTCATTTTTATTTCAAACATTTCAAACATGTGCCTTCACAATCATTACAAAATATCATTCCATTATTTGTTTGAAAAGGAGTAGGCTGAAGTATTTACTTATTTGTCCCTACCCCCTCAAGTTTTACCTCTCATTCATTTAATTTTTTTTTGTCTTAAATTAAACAAACAACATATGAAACATATGAAGTAAAACAAAACATAACATACATAAATCAAAAACAAGAAATTAGCAAGCCCCACCACAGTATAGTTTCTTTCATATGAAAAATACAGAATGTGTATATTTGCAGATACACAAGTTATGGAAAAACAACAAACCAAAAAAAAAAAAAAAAAAAAGAACCACAACACCATTACCAGCAACATTACCGTCCTGGGTTAACCCCGTTTTCTTCATTCTTATACTTATTTAAAATTAGGTTTTTATATTTTACTTTAAACTGTTTTATGTTTTGACTGTCTTTTATTTCTTCTGTTAGACTGTTCCATAATTTAACTCCTGCAATTGAGATTGACATAGTTCTTAAAGTTGTTCTAGCACTTTGTATTTTTAAATTCCATTTCCCTCTTAAGTTATACCCACCTTCTCTTTCTATGAACAATTTACAGATTTCTTTGGGAAGCAATTTATTTCTTACTTTATACATTATTTGCGCTGTTTTAAGCTTCACCAAGTCTTGGAATTTAATAGCTTGCATTTTGACAAAGAGTGCATTTGTATGGTCCCTGTACCCTACATTATTTATTAATCTAATGGCCCTTTTCTGTATTATAGTTATTGTTTGTGTGTTACTTTTGTATGTGTTTCCCCAGACCTCTACACAGTAGCTCATATATGGCAGTAGTAAAGCACAGTATAAAATGTGCAGTGCTTTCTGATCCAACATATGCTTTGCTTTCCCCAGGACGGCAATGCCCCGTGCCAATTTCCCCCGAACATAAGTAATGTGTGGCTTCCAACAGAGCTTGTGGTCAATGATCACCCCAAGAAATTTTATTTCATTTACTCTTTCTAAATATACATTGTCAACACATATTTCTACTTCGATGTTTTTCTTTTGGTTTCCAAACAACATAAATTTGGTTTTATCTAGATTCAATGATAATTTATTTATATCAAACCACTTCTTTAATATCATTAATTCCTGTGTGATCATCCCCAAAACCTGTGGCAACTCCACACCTGAACACAGTATATTTGTGTCATCTGCAAATATTACAAACTTTAAAATCTCCGATACTCTGCAGATATCATTTAAGTACATAATAAACATTTTTGGACCCAGTACTGAACCTTGAGGTACTCCACAAGCTATATCCATCAAATTAGATTTATATTCATTTATTTGTACATATTGTTGCCTATTCCCTACATAGCTTTTTAACCATTCCAAAACCACTCCCCTAAACCCGTACTTTTCCAGTTTTTTTAATAGAATTTCATGATTAACAGTATCAAACGCCTTCTTTAGATCTAAGAAAACTCCGAGCGCATACCTCTTATTATCCATACATTCCGTTATCTTTTCCATTAAATCTATCAGTGCCAAAGCTGTTGATCTGTTGCTTCTGAACCCATACTGACTATCTGTCATTAATTCATATTTTTCCACAAAAC
Source organism: Rhamphochromis sp. 'chilingali' (assembly GCF_963969265.1). Classification (NCBI taxonomy): domain Eukaryota; kingdom Metazoa; phylum Chordata; class Actinopteri; order Cichliformes; family Cichlidae; genus Rhamphochromis; species Rhamphochromis sp. 'chilingali'. The sequence continues at coordinate 28,738,929 of NC_137950.1, forward strand.
TATCAAATCTTTTTATGAAGAGTTTTTCCAGTATCTTAGAGAACTGGGAGAGTATTGACACTGGTCTATAGTTTGTAAAATGATGTCTTTCACCGGTTTTGTAAATGGGAATAACTTTAGCAACTTTCATTTTTTGTGGAAAAACTCCTTTTTGAAACGACAAGTTGAATATATATTTTAATGGTTTTACGATACCATCAATAACTGTCTTTACCGTTACCATATCAATATCATTCCAGTCTGTACTGGTTTTGTTCTTAAGTCCTCTAACCATGTCATAAATCTCTTTCTCTTCCACTGCTCTTAAAAACATTGAGCTACTATTCCTTTCAATATTTTCACCAGTGTCCCTTTCTATTCCATCAACCTTTATTTCTTCTGCCAGTTTTGGCCCTATGTTTACGAAGAATTCATTAAAGCCATTTACTATCTCCTCCATGTTATTAATACTTCTTGTCCCTTCTATAAAGTACCCAGGGTAATCATTATTCCTTGATTCATTTTTGATTATTCTGTTTAATACATTCCATATATCTCTTGTGTTATCTTTATTGTGTTCTAACCTTTTAATGTAATACTCTCTTTTACAGGATCTCATTATATTAGTTAATTTATTTTTGTAAGTTTTATACTTCATTTCAGTTTCTATTGTTCTCTTTTTTATGAATTCTCGATATAGGCTATTCTTTTTTTTGCTGGCATTTTGTAGTCCTTTTGTCATCCATGGTCTTCCTGCATAGTTGTGTTTCCTATTGATTTCAATTACTGGGCAGTTTTTATCAAGTAATGTGTTAAATGTTCTTAAAAATCCTTCGTAAGCTTTATTAACTTCTGTTTGTTCATACACAATATTCCAATCTTGCTTTAAAAGTTCATTTCTAAGACAATTTAAGGTCTTCTCTGTTCTTATTCTTTTGTAAATAATCTTATGTCCATCGTTGTTCACTTTATAATGGCATTTATAAGATGCAAAGACTGGTAAATGGTCACTTATATCATTGATTAACAGCCCACTTTTTATCTTTCCTTCTATTATATTTGTAAATATATTATCTAATAGAGTTGCACAATGAGATGTTATTCTGGTCGGTCTTGTTATCAGTGGAAATAAACCGATGCTGTACATGGAGTCAATAAATTCTTCTGTACTCTTATTATGATTTGGATTCAATAAGTCAATATTAAAGTCCCCACAAATAAACATTCTTTTCTGATTTATATTTGTAAATAAGTCCTCCATATTATCCTTAAATATCTCAATCTTAGATCCTGGTGTTCTATATATACAACTGACAATTAGGTTTTTCCTTTTTTCTATAATTATTTCCACTGATAAACATTCCATCACTCCATCAATAACAGTTGTCATTCTTCCCATTCTTTTGTACTTTAGGTTTTTATCAATGTAAAGTGCCACCCCACCTCCTTTCTTGTTGATCCTGTCTACATGAAGGAATTCATATCCATTTATTTTAAAGTCTTCTTCTTTTCCAGGAGTTATCCAGGTCTCCGATATGGCTATCACATTGAATGGCTGTTCAAACTGTGTTATGTAGTCTTTGATGGATTGAAAGTTTGCATATAAGCTTTGACTATTAAAGTGAACCATTGTTATACCCTGTTCTACCTTGAATTCCTTTTTAAGTTGCTCATTTGTATAATAATTGCATTCATTTGTCTTATTGTTAAAGAAATTACAATCAGGATCTATGTTGCTGTCATACATCAATGTCTTATTTTCAATATCTATATGAGTTGTTAGTTGAAAATTGTCAGACATCTGCGTTGGTTGTGCACTTGGACGGTCACATCATATTTAGCACTGCTTTGCATTTATCAGTTATATTTTTCTAGTTCAGTCATCTCTTTGATGACTAGAACCTTAGCCTGCTCTGGTGTTCCATTTAACTTAATGAATATTTTACAGTCTGACGTCCAAGTTGACTGTATTTTCTTCTGTTTTCTTAATATTCTTGCTTGTCTTGCAATGTCTGCATTTTTCTTGATTAGGTGTTCATTTAAATAAACATTTGTACCTTTTAGCTTTCTTCCTTGCTTGAGCAGTTCTTTTTTCTGTTTTCTATTAACAAAACGAATGATAATGGCAGGTATTTGATTTTTTCTCGGAAGAGGATGGCATCCCTCAATATTTTTACTGTCCATTTCTATACCTTTGCTTTTAAAGAAGGCCATTACCTGCTCTTCCAAAGAGCGTAGCTCTTGCTCGGGTGGCTCCCCTCTCTCTGATGCTGCTACCCGTGCGTATGTCTGATGCTTGGTTTCCAGTCCTGTCACTATCACATCATTTACTCTTGAATATTGTTCCAGATCTGACACCCGTCCTTCCAGCATAGCAATCTTCTTGTCCTTTTCCTCGCTCTGCCTTCTTAGTTCTTTAATATCATCCATTAAATTGAGTATCAGTTTTTGTTGTTTGGAAATTGTTGTTATTTCTTCAGACATAAAGTTTAGGGATTTCTTTATGTCCTCCAGTTCCTCCTCATTAACGTTGCTCCTCTTAGGCGGCATCTTAACAGCGTTAAGGCCCACTGGTTGCGAAGCACCCTTGAGGATTGCCGAAACCCGGCCTGTCCTGGCAATTAACCTCACTGGTTAATTGCCTTCAACTCCTGGGTTTGCTTTTTTAGGTGGCATTTTGAAAATGATGAGATTGGTATTTCCTTGTGATGGCCCGTTGAAGTCACTGTTGATTTACTTGCTGGTGCCTTGCTAGAGGATCCTGGGCCTAGTGGCTGCTGGAGGATCCTGGGCCTGGTGGCTGCTGGAGGATCCTGGGCCTGGTGGCTGCTGGAAGAGCCTGGGCCTGGTGGCTGCTGGAAGAGCCTGGGCCTGGTGGCTGCTGGAGGATCCTGGGCCTGGTGGCTGCTGGAAGAGCCTGGGCCTGGTGGCTGCTGGAAGAGCCTGGGCCTGGTGGCTGCTGCAGGATCCTGGGCCTAGTGGCTGCTGCAGGATCCTGGGCCTGGTGGCTGCTGGAAGAGCCTGGGCCTGGTGGCTGCTGGAAGAGCCTGGGCCTGGTGGCTGCTGGAAGAGCCTGGGCTCTTCCATTTGCGCAATGTCTCTAAAATTAGAAATATCCTGTATTAGAGTGAATAACTAGCTCATGCATTTATAATTTCTAGGCTGGACTGCTGTAAATCATTATTATCAGGAAGTCCTAAAAACTCCCTTAAAAGCCTTCAGTAAATCCAAAATGCTGCAGCCAGAGTCCTGACAGGGACGAGAAAGAGAGAGCATATTTCTCCTATATTGCCTCCCCATTATTGGCTCCCTGTTAAATCCAGAATTGAATTCAAAATCCTGCTCCTCACATACAAGGTCTTAAATAATCAGGCCCCATCTTATCTTAATGACCTTGTAGTACCATATCACCCCACTAGAGCACTTCGCTCTCGCTCTGCAGGCCTACTTGTTGTTCCTAGAGTATTTAAAAGTAGAATGGGAGGCAGAGCCTTCAGTTTTCAGGCCCCTCTTCTGTGGAACCAGCTTCCAGTTTGGATTCAGGAGACGGACCCTATCTCTACTTTTAAGATTAGGATTCAAACTTTCCTTTTTGCCTTGCTTGACCCTGAATCCTACCTTAGTTATGCTGCAATATTTCTTCTACAGTCATCTTTCTCACTCACTATGTGTTAATAGACCTCTCTGCATTAAATCACACTTGTTATTAATCTCTGTCTCTCTTCCACAGTATGTCTTTATCCTGTTTTCCTTCTCTCATCCCAACTGGTAGCATCAGATGCCCCCTCCCTGAGCCTGGTTCTGCCGGAGGTTTCTTCCTGTTAAAAGGGAGTTTTTCCTTCCCACTGTCGACAAACTGCTTTCTCATAGGGGTCATATGAATGTTGGCTTTTCTCTGTATGTCTTATTGTAGGGTCTACGTTACAATATAAAGCGCCTTGAGGTGACTGTTCTTGTGATTTGGTGCTGTGTAAAACAAACAGAATTGAAGTCCCCAGACCTGAGTGCATCTTTGATGAAAATGGTATTGACACTGAAGTGGCTTTCAAAAGTCCAAATAATAATAAAAAAAAGCAGCACCATGAACGAGTACTATACACAGGTAATATAATATAATATTTTATTTATTTATTTATGTAGTTGGTTTCATCCAAGGAAAGGAAACGGACAAAGAACAGTGTCATAGATTCTGCTGCCTCTCTTTTACTGTAAAAATCCAACAGCACTGCCATCCTACATTTGTCTATCTACCTCTATGACCTGAAGTTCTCATACTGTCATCAGATTTCAGCAAGAAACAAACAAGTCAAACTTGAGCAAAAAAAGCAAAAGAAAAATGAGATTTAAAAAAAACTAAATAGATATGTAACAAAGTAAAACCTATTCTAATCATGCAGATTTTATGAACAGCAGAGTGGTAAATGTTTTTCTCTAAAAGGCATGAGGTGTTCCTTTTAGACACTCCAAAAATTTTAAATTAAAATCCAGACTGCTTTTGAAATTGCTGGTTTGCAGCTTTTTCAAATGATCTTCTATGTTTCTCTGAAAATCTGGAACGTCTGTCTACAAGAGGCTTTTCTAGAAGTCACTGCTGCAGTGGTTCACTTACATTTTCTAACCTGGTCTCTGATTGACTTCTCTGTGTTTTCAGTGTGGAGAAATAATAAATGTTGAGGTGGAAAGCTGAAACCAAATAAAAGACTTTGAGTCTCCAAAGTATTTTTTATATTATTTAATGAACCTTTGAAACGGGATCAGATAGAAACCGAACAAGGTCTGTGAAGGCCTGATAACAAAGGCCAAAGTAAGAGAAACCCTCAGCGTTTAAAGCACAATGTCTGCAATTCATCATCAAACAAAACTTTAGCGATTTACTCAAGCAAACCACAGAAGAATCTCCTCCTTCTCCCTAGAAGCGCACACAGGGAGAGCATGTTTCACAGCTCCTGTGTGCATACACAAGTCAGATGACTGCTACACATAGAACAAAGAAGACTATCACATATCAGCAATTTATATGTGTAAACATTATACATCAGTGATCATCTTGTGTTCTTCTGCTACAGGAGTGTTTGTGTCTTATATTAATTAGATGTGTTTATATAGCTGTGACTTGATTAATATCAGAGTACATTTTATGAATGCAAATGTTTGCCTTCAACTGCATGCAATTAACTTTCTGTATTTCATATTTTATATCACTTTTCTACATTTCTTAGACAGTCAGCAGTCACTTTGCATCACATTTTGTTTAAAGTCGTATGCTTAAAATCACAACTGAAAAAAAAGCTCTTCATTGTGCTCTGCTCTGCTCCTCAACCCCCATACAGAGCTTTTATTTTCATGAACGGTGTTTCCAAACATGTCCTGTTGCTTTTAAAGTGACAGCTGCATAAATCAAAGTCATATTTGCTATTTTTTCTAAGCAAACCAGGCAGAAAGTTTCCAACAAAGCGAACATTTATCTGGACATCTGGACATGGTGAAATCAGGCGAGGCCAATTTGACATTGTTATGTTAGTCACTGATTCGACATTAAATTTAATGTTAATAGAGCTTCTTTGCCATTATTAATGCTGAGAACTAACAGCCTTACGGTGAGCTCACACTGTGCTTTGCTACAGGTCCAAGCACATTTCAGTTGTTCTGAACATCTCAGCTCGAGCACATTGAAGTTAGCTGATCACCCAGTGTGAGTACACTCTTAGTGTATTCATGTTAACCTATAGCTAGAGGTTTCTAGTATGATTTAATAAAGGCTCTGGTCATTAAGTCTCTAAAGTTAACACTGAAAATAAATACTATATGTATTTCCAGATCAGTTCCCACTATAGCTTTGCTTTGAACAATGTTGCATATTTAACATATGTAACTGTCATACAGTAAACACAGATTTGGTCATAGTAAAAATTTCCAATTAAAAAACCCCCCAACAAATTTTCATTAATCTTTCATCACAACCAGAGGGTGGTATTTAACATGATCACAACAAAACGATTTCCCTCAGGTATGTCTTGAAATGTTTTTTACATTTTAATCTTTCACCATATTAAGAACAACTGAATGTTCTTATGTGTGGATACTCTGGTGTCTTGTTAGATCCTCTACTCGTAAATATCTTTTCTTACAAACGTCACAACCAAATGGTTTCTTTCCTGCGTGAATTAGCATGTGTCTCTTCAGTATTCCTAGCTGTGCAAACTGATTGCCACAAACTTCACAAACAAATGGTTTGTCTCCTGTGTGGACTTTCATGTGTGTCTCATAATTCCTCTTATTGTTAAATCTTCTATTGCAAATGTCACAACCAAATGGTCTCTCTGCCATGTGAACTTTCATGTGCCTCCTTAAAATTCCCATCTGTGAAAATCTTTTACTACAAACATCGCAACCAAACGGTTTCTCTCCTGTATGGACTCTGGTGTGCATCTCAAGATTTCGCCTAGTGTTAAATCTTTTACCACAAACATCACAACCAAAAGGTCTCTCCCCTGAATGGACATTCATGTGTCTCTCGAAATACTTTTTCTGGGTAAAATTTATATCACAAATACTACAGTTAAATGGTTTGTCCACTGAATGCACAGTCTCATGTCTTTTGAGATCACCTAGTTGTGAAAATCTTTTATGACACACTCCACAACCAAACGGTTTCTCCCCCGTGTGGAGTGCTTTGTGCATCTTCAGATTTCCCTCTTGGTGAAATCTTTTGCCACAAAAATCACAACCAAATGGTTTCTCTCCTGTGTGGAGTCTTTTGTGCATCTTCAGATTTCCCTCTTGGTTAAACCGTTTCCCACAAGACTCACAACTAAATGGTTTCTCTCCCGTGTGAATTCTCATGTGCGTCTTGAAATTTAAACTCTGTGTGAATCTTTTGTCACAAACACTGCACGTGAAAAGCTTCTCTCCAGTGTGGATTCTCATGTGTGTCTTAAGATAATACTGATCTCTAAATTTTTTTTCACAAACATCACAGCTAAACGGTTTCTCTCCTGTGTGGCCTCTCATGTGTCTATTAAAGTTGTAGAGATCTCTAAATTTTTTTTTACAAACATTGCAGCCAAACGGTTTCTCTCCTGTGGGGACTGTCATGTGTGACTCTGCATTTTGCTTCACCCATTTCTTACTAACCAAACAGCTGGTAGACCCTTCTGCTGACTCCCTTCTCATATCACTTTTTACTCCTGACTCATCAGTACCGCTCTCCTTCCAGCCACTGTCACTGTCTTCTGTTTCAAGTTCAGAATCCGACCAATGTTCCTGCCAGTCATCATCGTCGTCTTCATCATCGTCATCATCAATACTGACTTCAGTTTCATAAGAGTCTGAAGCCTTTCCATCAGCCCTCGAGTGTATATGAGTGTTCAGATCTGCGTTCCAGGCTGTTTCTGCTGCTTCACAGTCTTCTGCATCAGTTTCTGTTTTTATCTGCTTAGCTGAGCTGCTGGTTGGAGGCTCTGCCTGGAAGAACTTGGGTTTTTCTTCATCATCTTCACTCTTTATGGAAACAGCAGTTAATGGGAACCTGGTGATGTTATCCTCTTCTGGCCTATTAAGCTGTTCTCCCTCACAACCAGGTAGGATTTCCTCCTGTTCCTCCTTAATGTGGAGGAGGTCATCATGGCATGAGCTCCAAGGAACCTCTTCTTTAATCACCAAGATCTGCTGGACATCTGCAGGGAGCAATAAAGACACAAGCACAGCTGTGACTGTGTACTGACACATTTTCTTGGACCGCTTATTAATATTTAGAGCAATATAAATATTTTTTGCAACTTTTCTTGGAAACTGAGTAAAATTAATAATTGTGTAATTATGTTCATCTCACCTTTATTGCGTCATCAAAACACTGACAAGGGCTTTAAAAAAATGAAAGACTATGTAGATCAAGTTATACATTTCCATAAAATGTGTAAGATATTTAGATTATAACATTTGATCTGAAGATATCCGCAGACTTCAAATATTAGCCTTTCAATTGAGTAACAAAAAATAAATACAATTGAAAAAAAGGACTATTAAGCTCAGAACAGATATCTTTTCATATTCATGTATGGGTGGGATTTGACCAGGAGACAGATCAAATGAAATGATTGAAAACATATAAAGAGCTAATACAAGTCTTATCAGAACTACTGTTCAAAGAGTTAATCATGAAGATATTTACATCAATACGAGAAAGCTTTTGGTTGTAGGGTGTGTCATAAAAGATTTTCACAACTAGGTGATCTCAAAAGACATGAGACTGTGCATGCATGGAGGGTTTCACCCCAAGTACAATACCTAGAGACAGTACGCTAAGCGGAAGAAAGGAGGCCGGGGACTGGTCAGTGTCAGTACCACAGTCCAGGATGAGACAAGTCCAGGATGAGACAAGTACATAAGGTGGCGAGAAGATGGCCACAACACCTCAAACAGCAAAAACCCAAGAAAGAGGAGGAAGAGGAGGCACCATCACGGAAGGACAGGTCCCTACACGGTATGTACCACCAGCAGATAGAGGAAGTGGCTAACATCCAGAAATTCTACCAGTGGCTGGGCAAAGTTGGACTGAAAGACAGCACAGAGACACTAATGATGGCAGCACAGGAACAGCGTTTAGCGGTTGTTTTTAAGAAGCAGTATAAATGTAAACCACTGTCCTTTTCAACATCACCTAGTAGCTTTGAACTGAGTGTGTTTGAGCTAGGGCGCTCTCACACAGTGCTCTGTGCTGTGGTTTACAGACCCCTCAAATACAATAAGGACTTCTTAAATGACTTTTCTGATCTGTTGGCTGAAATTATGCCAAAATATGATCATGTCCTTATTGTTGGGGACTTCAATATTCGCATGTGCTGCCCTGACAAGCAAATGGCAAAGGAATTTTTAAATCTTACTGACTCTTTTTTAAATCCCAGGAACAACATCCGAGATCTCCAGCAGCAAAGATTATGCGCAGGACCCTCAAGCTCCCAGGCCTCTGGTAGAGAACCCGAGCTTGAAGGATAAAGACCTCCAACAGACGTGGGAGCGGAATTTTATTTTAATTTTTTTTACTGCAAAAATAATGTTTGCAAGATCAAATGAGCCAAATTCCTGATACCTGCAAGCTGTGAAGCAGCAGCAGCAGAAGAAGAAGACAAGCCTGGAGGCTCTCCCTCGTTTTTCTCTTCAGCTGGGCTCTGATTACTCTGTGAGAACTGGGGTCCGTCTTCATCATCTTCACTCTTCACAGCAACATCAGTGACTGAGAACCTGATGTAGTCAGCTTCGTCCGAGTCATTGAGCAGATCCTCCTGTTCCTCCTTAATATTGCCGAGGTCCAGACTCATGCTCCAGGGAACTTCTTCCTCAGACTGCAACATCTGCAGGAAACACTGAAACACACATGCACACTGTGTATTCAAACAGGTCCTCAGTGCATAAATTGCAGCTATAACGATTTGAAACTGTAATTACACAATTAATTACACAAATATCTGTATCTCAAAATTATTTTAAAAAAGGGTTGTTTTTTTTTGCCACTGCACACATTTTTGCCATCTGAGAATGACTGTAAGTATTTACCGTCGCCTGCTGGAAGCCAAACCTGTCCAGCTCTGATTCTTGCTGACTGCGATGACTCTCACAAAGATTGTTGAAAGGTTTCAATTAACTGTCATGAAATTCATGAAAGCAGGCAGATTGCCAGCATGTTGGAATCAGTCAGAGTCAACTCACCCACTCTGTCAATAAGGAAACACTCAAACCTGAGTTTCTAAGGTCTGTGTCAGGTATGTCGACTTTCAGAGGTCAGCGATTTCTCAGCAGTGAGCACACAGAGCGGCATTCATGTTTCGTTCTTTCTTTAGTTTCTCCATAACAGAAAGATGCCTTACTTTATACATTAATAAGCACTGTTACATAACATATATCTGTGAATGCAGCTATTCACCAGTCTGTCTTAGTACGTGAAAGTTACAGTATGTTAGAGTTGGTTAAACTAATATGCAGAGTACTCAGTACAATCAAACACAACAATACGATTGGTTTAACATGCCAGAATTAAACCCTTCATCCACTCAGCACTATTTGATTAGCTGTGACACTTAACCTCAGTATTAAATATAAGATGTCGCCAAAATGCAACAGCACAGAACGGACTCACAGAAAATCTCAGTGAAGGCGGAAAACTGGATCATCTCTTCAGCAGGACATTACAGGGTAATAAATTTCACTTTATGTATGTTTCTATTTATTATTTATAAAACTGGTAACGAGGTGATAATGCATGCATTAAACAACATATTGCAGACATGTTGGGCTGCTTCTTTCTGCAGCTTCACCTCAGCAGAGCCACTTCCGCCCTCACACTAATATCTGACTTCTCTTTCACACCCGGACTGCATAACGTTTTTCACTGAGGTCGAAGGGAACGATTAATAAAATTGGTAGGACATTATTATTACTATTATTATTTGGCTTAATCGACCACGCCCACAGACTTCTCCTCAGGATTTCCCGAGTGCCACGTCTCCTCCTTACGTTATGTCTCTGAGCACATGTGCTGCCTGCTGCAGGTTTTCGCTCGTGCACATGAGCAGCTACCAAAGAACAAACTGCATCCACACACAGACAGAATAAATTACCTGTGCAGCAGACCCGGACAGCTTCAGCGTCACTCTGACCTCGGTCCGTCTTCACTGACGCCCACCTGGGCGAGCCGCTTCCGGCGGATGCCTCTCCAGGTTTGTGTTTGTGACGCTCCAAAACTTTGCTCCGTGTTAATCAATCACGAGGATTTTCCTGCATCTATCTGCAGCATCGATCCCGCAGCAAGAAGGCCAACTACATGACAGCAAGTCCCGCTTTTATTTTCTTCCCTCCTGCAACACAGTCCAGACAACAGACTGTTCCTACGCCCGTGCTATGTCATCATAGAAGATGACCAGCATTATGACGGTGGAAGTATAAAAATAGTCAGTATTAGAATCATATTAATCTGCCAAGTCACGATGACTCATTAAAGCCCACACTCCTACTGTATTTGGTGATGCACTGGATTATTTTAGATACTGCTGGATAGTTTCACATATAAAAAAATATGGTACTATTTAAATTTGTTCATTCATATCTTTTAAATCTAAACTAGCAACTAAACGTTTGTACTAAATGTTAGGTGCAGTATTTTAACATGGAAATACATAACATCAAGCACATAAAAACCCGACTGAGACAAAAATAGAGAGGTGAGTCTGAGATGGTTTGAGCATGCACAGAGGAGGGATAGTAAAGAAAGGATGTTAAAGATGGAGCTGCCAGGCAGGAGGAAAAGAGGAAGACCTCAAATAAGATTCATGGATGTGGTGAAGGAGGACATGCAGAGAGTTGGTGCGACAGGTAGATGATCGACCATGGAAACCCTAAAGATCCTAAAGGAAACGGCCAAAAAAGAAAACATAAAAAGTGAACTTAAATATAATACTTAATTAAATTTACTTGGTTACTTTCCAATACTGTATTCCTTTTTCTTTTGTATTTTATTTTGTTGATAACCAACAATGTTACTCAAAGGGACAAGCAAAGCATCATTGTGCACATAGTAAAAAAGAAACAGAAAAAATGCTGAATAAAGCTTTGGACAATACGATATAACAGACTATGTTTGTGTCACCTCCTGAAAAGAAACCCACAAAAGAAAGAAAAAACATACACAAACAAGTTTATCTCACTCCAGTCTCAACTTTAGTCAAACCAACTGCAAAAAATATGTAACCACGCATTCACCGTATCATCATCATAGACAATTTCAGGAGTTTCTGGTTATTGCATAGTAACGATTACTAAGCAGTATGTTTTTCTTTGCAAACAGGACATGGGATGCATGAATTCAAATTGTATTAATCAAATGAATTCTTTTGATTTCAGTGTACTGGTTCGAACCACAGGGTTGAGTAGGTGACCTGTGTACTTTATCATCTTGATAGCAAGTAACAGTTGTTAATGGGATGGCTCAGAGGTGGACTGGCAGTGTTGCCTCACAGCAACAAGATTCCTGTTGAGATCCTAGCAGAAGTTTACACGTTCTTCCTGTCCCTGGAGTCTCCTTCAGCTACTCCAGCTTTCTCCCAAACACATGCACATCAGGAACATCTGTGATTGTAAATTAGCCAAAAAAATATTTAAATAAAGCCTCAAAAGTGTACAGTAAATCATGATATATACTACGTTCAACTGATGCAGGCTACAAAACTGTACTGTGTAGACAATCCTAACCAAAGCAGTGATTTGCTTTTGCAAATGTGTTACCCATTTATACTGTTAAATATTGGTTTCAAATTTTCTTTCACTATGGTACCTGTTATTGACAAGAGGACAACTTAAGTGTGCAGGTTTCACTATACAGTGCTGTGTCAAAGTATTTGCCATCTTCCTGATTGTTTAAAGAATAAAATAAAATAGATTATAATAGAATAGAATAGTTTTTTTTTCACTGCTGATCCCCAGACCCTAACTACTACTCATTACTGCCCTCAGTTAATGATTCAAGAAAAAGAAAGAGACTGGGCAAAATGGCATTCATGGGGCAGCTCCAAGGAGAAAACCACCGCTGACCAAAAGGAACCCGAAATTCTAGATAAAGTCTGGACTTAAATCACATACGCTCTGGTGTGATCTTAAACAGGTCATGATGGAAAACCCTGCACCGTTGCTGCCAGTGGTGGCACAATCAGTTATCAGGTTAAGGAGCCAATTACCTTTTCACATAGGGTCAGGTTTGGATAGCTTTTTTCCTTAATAAATAAAATCATAATTTAAAAAAAAATGCATTTTGTATTTACAATTGTTATCTAGGTCTAGTATTAAAAGTTGCTTAATAATCTGAAACATCTAAGTGTAACAAATATGGAAAAAAGTAAGAAATCAGGAAGGCGGCAGCACTGCACATTATGCAATTTCACGAATCTGGTTGCTAGGGCAACTTGGCTAATAGACAACTTCAATTTGTTACATTATGAAAACAATTATGAACTCGTGTATAAATGGTTTCTAATATTAATTTGAAGATAAACATGTTTTAATAAAGGAGATGGTGATATAAATGAATTCATTGTTTTTTCTTTAGCAGGAAAGCAAACATCTGTTTTTATTTTTGACGAGTTTTCCTTTAATACATGTCTGCATAAAGGTTTGATGTTCTGTAACCTAGCACCACCTTTAATAGAGCAGATAGGATGCATCAGGTTGTGACGATAATTAAGTTTCCTAGCAACTGTTGCTAAGGAACCTGGTGGCTCCATGGCTCAGTCTACTTAAAATAACACTTGTGCCAAGATTCATGTTTTCTTTCACTAATTGAGCAATTCTGGCTCTACTTTGCATCCATCACATAGAATAAGACATCGCCTCAATCGGGCGATGGGGGTATGTGGTGTGGCGTGTTCTGCGGTGCCGTGCGGACGCACCTGCACGGCACCCGCAATCACACCCACCGTGTTAAAACACGGGGACTCAGGGCTTGGTGGTTGTTGTGGTGGTGTGACAAATGTTAAATAAAGATGGCTCAAAACACAGATCTGTGGTCCCCCCGTGCCTTAATTCCACCACAATCACCTTGGGTCAACACACCTGAATCAAATGATTAGTTCATTACCAGGCCTGAGCAGAACTTCAAGACATGTTGAAGAGGTCATTTAGCTGTTTAAATCAGCTGTGTTGGATAAAGGACACATCTAAAACCTGCACGACATTGGTCCCTGAGGCCTGGAGTTCCCCACCCCTGCTGTAGGACCATGGTGGGGAGCATTCGGACAGAGGTCCTGCAGGCCCAGGTAGAACAAAAAGTTTCCATCTTTTTCCTAGATTTGAACCCAGAAACTTTTTCCTGTGAGGCAACAGGTCTATCCACTGTTCCACTTTAATATTATTTTAAAATTCACAAAGATGATGTTGCCATTAGCAGGAAATGCCACTGTTGTGTAAAATGGTGCATGGGTGAATGTTTCTAGTAACAAAACAGAGTTTATAGACCAAGATATTTTCTTTATTCCATCAGAGGCTGTTAAACTTATTAAAACTGTGCTGGTCAGACAGTCTTGGTTGTTAGATTATGTTCCAGAACAGTTTACTGAGTGACCATGCAGCATCACCAAGAAGCAAACCTTTGGATGACATAACAAATTAAGCATCTGTAGACTAATTTGTTCCAATCCATACAATCACTGGAGCCATGCGGTCAGAATGCATATGAGTGACAGCTTCCTACAGTTTTCTACCAGAGAATTATGTGAATGGGTCGATTTTTAACCCTGACCTGGCCTGGTTTTGTTGCCTAAAACTAACCAAATGATTTTGTTATCAAAACATATCCAAACCTAGATTTGAAATAGACTTTTAAAAGAAAGTGATACATTAATTAAGTTAAAAAATGCTGTTTTTTTGGTTTCACAAAGAGCCCAGTCTCCTGGAACAAAATGCTGTGAGTGATCCACAATGAATTCCTCCCTGCTTTGACTCTGTTACTTTTCATGCCACTCCACCTGATGCGTAGACTTTCTAGCAGATTAACACCATGAAAGCAACATCTCCATACTCTTACTGCAGACTTTATTTAACTGACGAGTTCCTAGTTTAACTAAAGCCAAAATTGCACAGCTTAGATCATCTACATATTTTCTTTTGAAACCGGAACTATGAAATTTCATAAATCTTTCCCCACAATTACATGACGGCATCTCATGTGTCTCTTCAGACTTCCCTCTTCATTAAATCTGATAACACAAATGTCACAACCAAATGGTCTCTTTCCTGTGTGAATTCTTAAGTGGTTCTTAAGATTGCTGTTAGACTTTAATCTTTTGCCAAAAACATCACAAATGGCCTTTCTTATGAATGAACACGCTTGTGCAACTTAAGAATCCCCTTACAGTTAAATCTTTTACCACAGATGTCACAACTGAACGGTGTCACTGCTGTGTGGATTCTGATGTGCCTCTTCAAAATACCTGACTGAGAAAAACTTTTACTACAAAGAGCACAACCAAATGGTTTCTCTCCTGTGTGAACGCTCATGTGTATCTTAAGGCTTCTGTCACACTTAAGTCTTTTACCACAAATTTCACAAACAAATGGTTTTTCTCCCGTGTGAAAGGTCTTGTGTAGTTTAAGATTTCTGTTACAATTAAACCTTTTACCACAAGTATCACAACAAAATGGTCTCTCTCCTGTGTGGACGCTCATGTGCATCTTGAAATGTATCCTCTGTGTGAATTGTTTGTCACAATCAGCAGATTTTAATTGTTTCTCCACAGTGTGAACAATCATGTGTCTCCTTAGATCCCCTGTTTTTGAAAATCTTTTAGGACAAACTTCACAGTAAAATGGCTTTTCTCCTGTGTGGATGCTCATATGTGACTTCAGAATCCTGAGCTGTGAAAATCCTTTGCTACAAACATCACAAACAAACGGTCTTGTGCCAGTGTGGACACTCATGTGCGTCTTTAAATGTATCCTCTGTGAGAATTTTTTATCACACAAACTACAACCAAATGGTTTTTCTCCTGTGTGGACTCTCATGTGTGTCTTAAGACTACAATTATACCCAAATGTTTTTTCACAGATGTTACAACTAAATGGTTTCTCTCCTGTGTGGACGCTAATGTGGACCTTAAGATTTGCATTTTTGTTGAATGTTTGTCCACAAATATCACAACAAAACAGTTTCTCTTCTGCATTTTGCTTCACTTTAAGGCATTTCTTATCGACCAAACAGCTGGAATTCCCTTTTCTCGATTGACATTGTCTGTGCTGCTGAAGAGACTGATTGCAGAAAAACTGCTCATCACACTCAGAGCAGCTAAAGGATTTTTCAGCGGCCTTACATCCCACATCACTATTTACCTCTGATTGACATGGTCCATTCTCCTTCCAACCCTTTTCACCATCTTCAGTTTTAGATTCAAAATTTAAAAGAGGCACATGACATTTAACATCAACTTCTGTCTGGTGAAAGTCTAAAGCTTTTCCAGTAGCATTTGCTTGTAAATTAACATTTGGTTCTAAGTAGGAGGCTGGTTCTGGTCCTCCCCCATCCTCTTCATCACTTTCTGCTTTAATCTCCTTAGCTGAGAAGCTGGTTGGAGACTCTGTTTGTCCTGTGCTTTGATGAAGCTGCGCAAACTCATCATCTTCACCAGTGAATGGAAACTTGATGATATCAGCCTCATCCAGACTGTTACGCTTCTGTCCCACCTCTTCCTCTTTTATGTGGAGTGGGTCTGGGTCCTGCTGGTCGAAACTTGGAGTCCAAGGAAGCCCTTCTTTAACTGGCAACATCTGCTGGACATCTGCAGGGAACAGTGAACCATCTTGAACCATCCTCAGTTCAAGATCTATTATTAAATGTACTCTAACTTGCTGGTTAAAGTCAGGTCAGTTATTAGTTAGCCAGTTAAGAGTACATTTGACAATAGAAGTTGAACCACTGGGTCACATAACAAAAGCAATAGCTTTATATTTGAGGAAAATAAGGATAACTGGAAGAAAATGGATGCAGGGATGGAATATGAATATATATTTATCAATGTGTGTGCGATACATGACACCATGCGTTTGAACATTTTAAAATACCCCTAATAAATATTTTTCTGATCTTATGAGCCCTAGGCTCTTTTAAATCAATTTCATTAATTCCATCTTAATAGTTTTATATTGGTCATCATCTGGGTTAACCATAATTGGTATGTCTATTTTTTCTTTTCTAATATAATATTGTATAATATCTATCCATTCATTTTCCACTGCTGGTTTGGAACACAGGGGCAGCAGTCTGAGCAGAGAAGCTCAGACTTCCCATCTTTCCATAATTGTTTAGAAGAAATTATCTGTATTCTGGCAATACAACAAAGCAGATAAATAAAGGGTATAAATATTACTAAGTGTAAAGTGCTATTCACTTGTTTACACACACCTGTATAATTTAAGAACTTTTTAAAGATTCTAATATTTCAAATAATAATAGACAAGATAAGAGAGCGAGACACCCAATGACTCTTTGGGAGGAGAAGGTTTAACTTCCATACAAAAAAGGGTTTTTTTAAGCCTAATTTTCAGCACAGTTTGCAAATGTTTTTAACAGATCTTATTAACACTTTTAAACTGGTAGTTTGGTAAGATGTTCTCCGACTTATAGTAGGAGGTAATTTTATCATAACAACAGGAAGCAGGAATCCAAAAATTAATCTTGCAAAAGTTAGTAATCCTTTGTAATCTTTGCCAGTAATGTAACAGCAAGAATAGACAAAGCAGTTTTTACACAGTTTTGTGGAAATACTTTACATTTCTTTAATCTCCAGCAAACACAAATATCTCACTTACCTACATCCTTCTTGACTTGTGTCTGCACTAATTCTGATATAGCTGATGGTGAAATAGGGGCCACCTTATCAAGATCTTTGGGTTCCTCGGGTGGAAGGCTCTTTGTGTGAACACTTTTGTGTCTTTTCAGATCCCACAGATGTGAAAAACCTTTACTGCAAACATCACAAGCAAAGGGTTTCTCTCCTGTGTGGACTCTTATGTGTCTGTCGAGACTGTACTGATGTCTAAATATGTTTCCACAAATATTACAACTAAAGGGTTTCTCTCCTGTGTGAATTCTCATGTGAGTCTTAAGATGGGATTTTTGATGAAATCGCTGTTCGCAAATATCACATCCAAATATTTTCTTGCTTGTGTCAACTACATTTTCCTCCAGTCTGGAAACTTTCTTATTAACCAAACAGCTGGCAGAGTTTTCTGCTGAATGACTTTTCTTGTGCCTCTGAAGAGATCGCTTGTAGAGGTATTGTTTATCACACTCAGAGCAGCTAAAGAATGGAACATCTGCCTCGCAGTGGTCCTTGGTCAGTCTTTGATGAAGCTGTGAGAGGCTGGCCTCCTTCAAACCATTAAGCTGCTCTCCTTCTTGACTGGTGATGAGTTTAGCTTGTTTCTCCTTCACGTGAAGGAGGTCTGGGTCCTTCTGCTCCAGACTGGGGTTTGAGGAAACACCTTCATCAACCTGGATAGCTGCAGGACACATTCAAACAAATGCACATTATGGAGACCTGGTGTAAGTATACATATCCTCAGCAGCTTTAATATATGAAATAAAATGAACAACAAATTGTTGCTGATCTGTTTTGTGGATTTTAACAACAAAACTGGACGAAGTCTTTTACCCTGGTTCCACCAGTTGTCTTTTAATTAGCTAGTAATCATTGTTGGATTACAAATTATAACAAACTTTGGATCACATAGCATCAAATGCATTTGTAAATAAATATTTTATTACAATTTTCTTTTCTTTTTTCTTCTTCCAGCTGCTCCCTTTAGGGGTGCATAGAAGATCACCTCACCCTATCCCAGCATCCTTCTCTGTCACATCACCCCCTCTGCACATCCTCCTTCACCTCCCCTGTGGTCTTCCTCTTTTGCACCTGCCTGGCAGCTCCATCTTCAGCATCCTTTGTCCAGCTTATCCACTATCCCTCCACTGTCTACCACCTTTTTGTCAGTCCCACCATCTCCAAATGATACTTCCATCACAAATCACCCCTGACACTTGCCTTCAACCACTCCACCCTGCCTGCACTCTCGTCTTCACCTTTGGGTGGCTGACCCCAGGTATTTAAACTCATCTATCTTTAATACCTGTGCTCATTGCAGGTTCACTTTTCCATGTCTCCTTCTTATTCACACATTCCTTTCATTATATTGCTCTTCAGAGCATAAGACCACCACTCCATGCTCTCTTCCGCCTGGTAGCTACTCTCACAATGATCACAATGCCATCTGCAAACATACAAATTGGAAATGAAAATACCACTATCTTTTTTAAAATTGTTTTAAGGACATCACCTGCACCTGGTAGTATCAGAAGGCTGCGTTCAGAACAAGATACAAAATAAAATGAAAAAGAAGGATAAAAAATCTGAACCCATGCAGGTTAGGTTAACTGGGGATTATAACCTGGCCACAGATGGGAAGCACTTTATGAATGTATTAAATGTAGCTGTGCTTTGGGTGGTGCTTTGCATTATTAGATGGATATAAAAATGGATATTTCTGCGCTTTTACAGGTGTGGCTACATGCATACTATGCGTTTGTGTTTGTAATCATACAAATATACATACATACATAGGCTACGAAGGCATCTCAGACTACAGGTAAAAATGTAAATCTGCTGTTCTGTTTTATTGTGCATTTTAAAATATGAAATCAGTTTGGCAGACATAGCAAATTTTACTGTGTAAATTTTACTGTAGAGTAAGTGCTGCCGTTGTTGTCATTAGGGTTTGCTCATATTTAAAATTTGGCAAAAGGTTTCTTAACACTGAAACGTCATTTCCTCCTATGAAAACATGTTTCTGGGTCCACACAGACTCACAGGCACATCGTTAATATTATTTTCACTGCTGGCCTTTTTCTAAACTGTGTCTCACTGGTGCTTCCATTGACATCCACATTAATCTGACTTATGAATCCATTCCCTTTGGATTTGTGATTCAATTAGGTCTAAGTCCCAAACCTTAAATGGCACTGACACTGGAAAAATTACCGAGCCTTCCTGAAGAAAGTGCTGTCATACATTAAAGAAACAGCACTGGGAGAAATTGTTATTTAAATGGTATTTAACCAAGAGTATGAGGAAAGTTAATCCCTTACCTTGTCTGTTTCTGATGGCTAGCTGCTCCATTTCTGATGTGGCTGGTTTAGATTTGAGCAACCTCAAATAGACTCCTCTTGATTTACCGGGTACAAATTTCCTAACTTCTGTGTGGATGTTCATGTGTCTCTTTAAAATTCCTGGCTGTGAAAATCTTTTATTACAAACATTACAACCAAATGGCTTTTCTCTCGTGTGGACTCTGATGTGTGTCTTCAGATTTCTCTTACAGTTAAAGCTCTTGCCACAAACATCACAACCGAAAGGTCTCTCTCCTGTGTGGATTCTCATGTGTGTCTTGAAATGCATCCTCTGTGCAAATCTTTTGCCACAAACACTACAGCTGAAAGGTTTCTCTCCCGTGTGGATGCGTTTGTGTCTCTTTAGATCACCTAGATGTGAAAATCTTTTATGACAAACATCACAGTCGAATGGTTTCTCTCCTGTGTGGACTCTCTTGTGCGATTTCAGAATCCTCAGTCGTGAAAAGCTTTTACTACAGACGTCACAAAAAAATAGCTTCTCTCCCGTGTGGCTTCTCATGTGCGTCTTTAAATGTACACTCTGTGTAAACTTTTTATCACAAAGGCGACAGCCAAATGGTTTCTCTCCGGTGTGAATTCTCACATGTGTCTTAAGGTTACACTGATGTCTAAACTTTCTTTCACAGATATTGCAACTAAATGGTTTCTCTCCAGTGTGGACTTTCATGTGCACCTTAAGATTCACATTCAGCTGAAACCTTTGTCCACAAACATCACAGCCAAATGGTTTCTCTTCTGTTTGAACTGTCCCCTGTGAATCTGCATTTTGGTTCACTCCAGAGCTTTTGTCACCGACATCGCAGTTTGAAGCTCTTTTCCCTGACTTCAGTCTGATGTGTCTCTGAAGTGACCAGTCATGGAGAAACTGCTTACCACACTCAAAACAGATAAAGGGCTTTTTGGCATCACTATTTGTACCTGACTCTTCACTATCTTCACTTTCAGGTTCAGGTTCTGTCAGGGGTTCCTGCCAATCATCAGCTTCATACAAGTCTGAACGTTTTACATTAATATTGGGTTGTAAATTATTATTTGGATTCAGGTTTGTGGCTGGTTCTGGCTCTTTGTAGTCCTTTCCATCACCTTCTGCTTTAATCTGTTTGACTGAGCTGCTGGTTGAAGGCTCGGCTTCCCTGTTGTCTTCAGCTGGTGTTTGATGAAAGTGTAGGAGGTGAGGTTTCTCTTCATCATCTTCATTCTTTACACAAACAGCAGTGATGGGGAAACTGGTGATATCAGCTTTCTGTAGACCACGAAACTGCTCTCCCTCCTGGCTGGTCAAGAGTTCCTCTTCTTCCTCCTTTATGTGGAGGAGGACCAAATCCTGCTGATCATGACTTGAGCTCTCTTCTTTAAGTAACAACATCTGCTGGACATCTGCAGGCAACATTGAAACACACATTTATATTATGGATAGATGTGACTACATTCACACTTTTATCCAGCAGCTTAAATATGATTGAAAGTTGTCACCCGTTTAGAAAGAATTTATAATAATTTAATAATCAAAAATCACTAAAATGTTTCCATCTCCATTCAGATTTCATTACCCAAAAAGTAATCCTATAACACACTAATACCACAGAACGCATTGCCAGTCCATGAATCCAGCTATGACCTCACATTAAAACAGGTGTATCATCCTGCCTGACAATATTTCTGAACAATATTTTAATATATTTAAAAAAGGCTGAAGGGAAGAAGACAACAGAAGGACAGGTACTGAAATACTCCACCCCCTCATATAAAAACATTTGCATTATTTATTTATTAGATATTTCTTCATGGAGCTCTTTAATTTATTCACTTTGTATGACAAGAATTCTTTTAAATCTTTGACTAATATTTTTCATTTTTTTTCCAGTGAGAAAAAATTGTAACTTGTTGCAGCTGTAGGGATGTCCTGAATCCTGTTTTATAATTTCTTCATCAACAAAGGACAAGCTGTGATCGGGAGAGAGCTACATGCTGTGATGAATTCATCACCTCGCTGTACTGGAGGTGTCTTTCACCTTCCCCCAAGTATCCTTCAAGACTTAATTAGCTCAGCATTTGAGCCATGACTGCAGTCACACATGGTCCAGTACACAAAGAGAAATATTTTTTCTTTCATGTTTTGGCAACTAAACTTTATTGATATGTACAAAACTGAGGAGAAAAGAAAAAAAGAGAAGACATTAACACATTTTTAACAGGTTCCCAAATTCCATTGTGCCCAGTGCTGGAAAAAACCTAAATGATATCCAGAAAGGACATAAATTTGAATTACATATCAGAGTAGTGTGTTAAAAGAAAAGAAAAAAAATATCTGTCTTACCGAGACCTGTCCTAACTTGTGTTGGTGCCGTGTCTGATGTGGTTGGTGCAGATATCGGGGACAGCAGCCCTTGGAGGTCACCCAGTTGATGGCTCTTTCTTTGAGGCATCTCTATTCCACTGACAGTTTTCAGGTACAAATGTCTGAAAGTGTAATTAAACAGACATCAGTATTTTAATATCAACTGTATATCTGTGCAGATATAACTGACTGATCACTTGCATAAAAAACACTGTGTCAGCTCTCTGTGTGTAAAACATCCTGTGGCGGGGTGTGGTTTGTGGCTCAGGTGCAGCATACGGCTGGAGCAGTTGGTTCATGGTGCCGTGTCAGGGGAGGCTGATACACACCTGAGCTCCAACAGCTGATTATGTCTCCCCTGTAAAAGATGTGCTGGGACCTGAGGTGGTATCGTGTGTGTGTGTGTGTGTGTGTGTGTGTGTGTGTGTGTGTGTGTGTGTGTGTGTGTGTGTGTGTGTGTGTGTGTGAGTGGCAGCTGGAAAGTTAGAAAGCTATATGCATGACGGAAGCATGTTTTTTTCTTGCTGTTAATAATTATGATCAGTTAAAATATTTAGATTTTTTTTTTCAGAGCACCTTATATAATACACCCTCCCTGCCACCCCTGTCATCAACAGCTGAATATATTCAATATTTCTTTGACAAACAGTGTATAATAAATTTATAATATTGTACATGTACTTTGCCACATTATCCAACACGAATCTAGTATAACAGTAAAGTTAGTCAATTACTTTGTACTTATATGCAGATACTTTTGTTGCATTCATATTTAGGCTTGTGCACTGTATTTGCATAAATGAGTTTTAATGTTGGCTGTGAAATTCCCAGAAATTTTGTCTCGCCAACAATATTGAGAGACTTTGCAGATGAGTTCTCGACCGTCCTGACTGTTTTGATTTATTAATTAGAAATATGAATAGATATTGAAAACACTTGTGCAACAGGACTGGTAATTGTTCGTTTGGCTGTCATGTTTGGCTGATTTGAGCTACGGAGATTTTGGGTGGGGTTTATTTGCAGTAATAGCCGTGGGCAGAGCAGTGACACCTCGGCGGGTCTTTTTCCTTCATTTTCAGCGCAAATATTTGTATATTTTCTCTCTCGTCGCTAATTATGCTCATAGCAGACTGTAGAAATACCTGCTGAGCAGCAAACAGGTAACTTCCGCGTCACTGTGGGAACAGCTGTGGTGCAGCTGTGGGAGAGCCGCACTGGTTCCTGCGTTTGACGCTTCTTCCTATTTTCGCTCCTTTAATGTCCACAGTTGTCGTTTTTCTGTGGGTTAAATATGAAGTATTGCATGCAGTTGGTAAAACGTGGAAAAATAAAAACACTTCGAAAGGACCGACACTTTTCTGTGGCTCCGTCCGTCCTTTGTTTTGTTCCCCCTCGCAATACAGTACAACAAACCGAAAGTTCCTACACACGCCTTTTTTAGATTCCTGCTGCAGTGATCGTGTACTTTATAACTCCAGCATTCCTGAAGCGACATTAATTATTGATAACTTTAAGTCTTACACGTTGTTCATATTTCATATTTTCACAGTTTGGTGTGGATCAGTTTTGACCCAGTTCAAGAATTCCATCCTAATAAATATGTAAACTAAAATCTTTCTTATTTAGGATGTATAAAGAGCCTATCTGACATTAATAAATGAAATTCAGTGATTCTTTTTAGGTTTAAAAGCATTTGTTTCTGGAGAAAAACATCTGTTATCACATAATTTCATGTCCTGCTTTGTTCTTTTGCCATCAGAATTATTGTCTAAAGGCAAAGAAAGATGCCCAACGGATTTACTTTACCAAATGGACTATCCCGGCCTTGCCGTATTGGTCTATTTGATTCACCTTTGCTTTTATTGTTTATTGTATTTTATTTTCACTTGCTACACACGGGACAGACATGACTGGGGGAAAGAAAAGGGAGAAAGAAAAACAGCGGGGAAGAGGAACGGTGATAAAGGGCAAAAAACAAAAATAAACAGACAAAAAATACATATATCAATCACCTGGATCACCTGTTGAGAAAGAAAAAAGAGAAAACAAGCAAAAAAAAAAAAATAGAGAGAGCAATATAATAAACAACATGACGATGATCTATGGGAATATAACAGTAAATACTAAATATTAAACATTATTGTGCTGCACGTAGGATCAACAGCGCACAGTGTGCTTTGAGGTAGGAGCCAAAAAGGGTGTAGTTTGTGTGTGTGAGCTCCCGTGTGTACACCTGTTTTTGCACTGGCAGGGAAGATAGGCCTCCATACCATGGAGGGCCTGAGATGTCCCTTCTTTTATTTCACTACAAAGTTTAGAAATTACATTTAAAAAGAACAAAGAAAACAAAATAAATATATACAAAATACAATGCTACTCCCTTAAACGCAAACACTGCACAGGAGGGAGCTGCAGAGGTTTGCGCTCTCTGAGTGGTTTTTGTATTAGATATTGTGTCACCATTAATCACAGTGTCAACATTTCTAACATTAACTTTTTCGACTACAAAAGCAAACACATTTTTTAAGACAACCTTTAGAGATAAAAATAAATAAATAAAAATGGTTCATCAGTTAATGGTCAAAATCTCTCTTTTGGAGAGGGTCCTGTCGGTCCAGACTCCAGGGCTACTCGTCTTTCTTCTTTCATTTGCAATATCTGCTGGACATCTGCAAGTTACACAGATCTTCATCAGATTCAATATTGTCTAAAAGCTTGCACTATAAGTTGTTTACCTTTATCGAGAAAACAATAAAAAGAAATGAACTTTTCACAGATTGGCTGTGTGCCCATGTGCCACATACATTATAACTAATGTATGAATTTCAGATACTCCTGATCTCAACGTGTTATATGTATAAAGCACACCTGTCCACAGAGTCAGTTTCTTACATTCCAATCTCTCCACCAACCTGATGTCAGGGTTGCAAATCTGGAGCCAGAATAATAAACTCCATCTGATCCATCACTTGTAGATTCCGTCTTTTAGCTCCAATCAAAAATCAAACTTTTCAAAAAGATCTTTTGAGTAGTTTGTTGAGTTTAGTGAGCAGAGCCACAAAGTTAAGCAACCCCGGGCTGTAGAGCCTTGAATACAAGCAGCAGACAGACACTTGCCTACTCTACCCTAATCTTAACCCTCGAGTTGCTCTTTTCTGGGGATTTTTCCCAGACCTTATCATCCATCTTCATTACTGTCAATTTGACAGGTTTACAGCTGAGTTTAGCGCATAGTGTCAGGAATAATGGTTGCTATGCCAGCCTTACAAGAAGAAGTAATTAATCCCTGTCAAGAAGATGGAGCTCCCTCAGCTCAGCTCCAACCAGAAGTAAAAGGCCTAAAATTCAGCCTTTATGGGTGTAATAGAGCACAGAGTGATTTTTATGTGTGTGCTTTTGCTGATAGTTTTTCCTGCTTTAATCAAATCAGAAATCTAATCAAGAATCAATAAACTTAAATAAGAATAGAATCATTGCAATTAAATAATTGCAATGTTTAAATCTTTCAATCCAGACTGTGTGTGTGTGTGTGTGTGTGTGTGTGTGTGTGTGTGTGTGTGTGTGTGTGTGTGTGTGTGTGCGTGCGCGCGCGCGTGCGTGCGTGTGTGTGTGTGTGTGTGTGTGTGTGTGTGTGTGTGTGTGCATCTGTGCAGCTGTGACCTTGAGTTTGTGTATATGTGTGAGGGAAGTGGAGCAGGCAGAAAGAAAGAGAAATAGAAAGGTTTTTGATTTTATTACACATGAACAACCAGAAGGAGTATTCAGAAATGAAAAGTGCTTCCGTAGACTGAAGCAGCCAGCGATCAGCGTATGTAGAAATCTGTAACTGCATGAATTACTGTGGTTTGACATATTTCCCAAACAGAGATGACAGGGTTTTATAAGAAAGATCAATAGTATTTGAGCCTTCACGATTCTGTCACAAATTACCATCTTGTTATCTTTATAGAACAAAATGTAGTTTACAATGAGTAAAATATTTAAGTATAGACTTACAGATGTGCATGTGAACGTTTATGATATTTGAATGTGGGTGTATTTCAATTCACTTCTCATAAAGGATTATACCTTTCTCTACTTTCGGATTATAAGAAAATAAAATGCCCTGCAATGTGTTTTACTTCTTCTTCTTCTGGTGATCAGCGAGTGAGGTCGTCCACGAAGCCAATACGTTGCTGTGGGTAACGCAGGGTTTCCATCTTGGTCAACGATGCACTTCCAGGCCTTGTGATCTGTGGCCTTGACCTTTGCTTGGATGAGGGTTAGACGTCGTTGTTTAAGATCATCTTCAGTTTGCTTGATCCAAATCTTCTTGGGCGCATCGTGCTTGATTCTCCAGTGGGCGGAGCGCTGCTGCAGCAGAGGGCGGAGTGGCATGCGATGGTTGCTCATGCGGCAGATGTGGCCAAACCATTGCAGTCATCGTTTCTGGATCAGCTCTTCCATCGAGGGCTGATGGTGACATTGACTACGTATTGTGCCGTTGCTGAGATGGTCACAGAGGGACACAGTGTATTTAACTAATTCCCTGAACTTAACTGGGTCATTCAGATTTAATTTGAGCTAATGATCAAATATGTTAGAAGCAATTTTGTATATAATTTATTATTCTATATCCAGGCCAAAGCTGTAGCTTTTATTCTTTCCTTTAGATGACAAAGTTTACTACAAGATGAAATAACTGATGGTCTCCAACAGGCTACACCAGCTCCAGACACAAGAACAAGGAAGGTTTGTCAGTTTTAGTTTCCTTATTTCTAGAATAACTAATCTCAGAGTGTTTGTGTGACAGCACCGATGTGTTTGATAGGCTACCTCTCTTTAATAAAAACTGAACTTGTTGTACTTCCTTGGCAGTATTTGTGCTCTGTTGCTTTTTTTCTCCTCCCGAAGCGAGGTTCGAACATTGGCCCAAATAAATACCTGAAGGATGGAAATAAAGTATCCTACATTGCTACTATTGATCTGATATCAGTACCAATGGTTTTGATACTACTGATATTTGGATCAATCTGCTTCTAGTATCCATTAGAACACCTATGCCCTACAAAATGGGTAAGGCTATTTCACTCATGTAAGCATCGTTTCTCAAAGTTTTAATATTAAATGTTACTGTTTCTTACCTTACTTTAAAAAAAAAAAATTACTAAAAGAGTGAAGTGATTCCATCCAAAAAGATGGAAATGTAATGGGAACTTTGCATTTAATCTTATTTAACCGGTTCATACAATGATGAAACGAAACTTGCAGTCAGCTGTGTTCAAGGTCATGATACACGTTTTGAGGCTTTCTTATCAAGTAAACATGGAAAGACTGCAAGTACAAAGGAGCTGTCATGAAACGCGTTCGTGCTGTGTTTATCCTTTTCCAAAGATTTCATCAATAAATCTCAGAAAGACAGTTTGGTTTCAACTCTCAGTTTATTTTTCCACAACACTGAGCAATAAGTTATTTCTGTTTGTGTCTTTAGCAGTGTTGTTGCTAGTTCACTGACTAATCCTGAGGTCACATCACCCGCCCTTTTTGGTTTTCAGTCTGATTCAGTTAAAATGAAGCTGAACTCGATTCCTGACAAAAACACAGATATATACGACGCGTTGTGAATGTGCAGACAGATTAGAACATCCAAAAATCCAGGTGTTAATAAATTATAAAAAAAATTAAAATTCATTATGATATGAAGAGAGACATTTAAAGAGGTCACCTTCCCGAACGCAGGATACAAAAGAGGACAGTGCAGACTGCAAGAGTATAAAAATGTGGAACCATATTTACAATTTACTTCATTATACTTTATGTTTTCCTTCACATAAATAAAGACCATCGACAACCAGGTTTTATTTTTAATGACTAAAATGAGAGCATGATGGGGTCTAGCCAGCCTTAGCTATGCCTTTGTCCACAAAGATCACTTAAACAGCATTAATACCACACATTACATACCAGTACCACATGGTCCACCAAAAGTGAACTAACGTCTCCACAACACTAAAGGTCACAGTACAAAACACTCAGGTCATTATTCAAAATGCATCCACAATAACAACATGATGCTGATGTATGACCACTCAGAGCCTTTAAACAAGCTCACAACAGACTGACACCAGAGTTTGTACAAACTTTGGTTTTATTTTAAATGACTCTCTGGTAAAAAATGACAGCCAGGAGAGCCCAACAGCCAACCTCAGGCATGTCTTTAGTCACACCTTGTTAGGGGCAAACAGTTACTGATTACTGCTGCTGCAGAGGGGTGTGACATTCAGAACTGGGAAAAATTGGTGAATAAAATCGCACCACAGTGAACAAATACCCTTACACTACTGGTAGCATGAGGCAAAACCTAGATCCTACAAAAGTTGCACAGGTACTCCAACTCCTCCAAGATGGCACATTAATACGTGTCTACCAGTACAGAGAGCTGGACAGGGACAGAAATAAGATCTGCACCTTTGTGCAAGGAGAAACAGGATGAGCACTGCCAGAGATACAAAATGACCTCCAGCAGGTCACAGCAGGTGTGAATGTCTGATCAAACAAAGACCCAGCTGACACCCTGTGATTTTCACAGATGAGAGCAGGTTCATCATGAGGACATGTGACTGATGTGAAAGGGTCTGGAGAAGCTGTGGAGAACGCTATGCTGCCTGTAACATCGTCCAGCATGACTGGTTCAGCGGTGGTCTGGGGAGGCGTATCCCTGGAGGGACGCACAGACCTCTGGCATGTATAAAAGCACGTGCGGAACGTACAAACGACTGAGCATCATTTTGAGTTGCTGCAGCAAAATTATGTCACTTTGATTTTCAGGCACTCTTTCATTCCTCACACACTACATAGTTCATATGAGTATAAATATTGATCCTTGTTCCTTAAGTTTTTTTGAGCAGTGTATTAGTAATGTAACATTAAGTCATTCATTCATTCATTCATTCATTCATTTATTCATTTTCAGGCACAACAAATACCTATATTGAACATAAAATACACAAAACAAAAAACAAAAATTGCCTGAAAAAGGAGTGGGACGAAGAAAACTTATTAAATCCCACCCCTATACTCACTCATCAACAAAAAAAACAATAAACTTCCCGCAGCTACGCCCATCATTGCATACAGACCCATCAACAGCTCCGGGCACATACAAGCATCTAAGCGGCAGCTCGCAACCAACAATTAGAGCCTTCATAACTGAATACAGAATATATAAATTATAAATTGCATTACCACAGGTAACAGGCAGTAATAACTACAAGTAACAAACACACATACATATACATACATATATATCTACACACACAAGTACATATATGTACATACATACGCACACTTTATTTATTTTTTTTTATTTTGGAATCCATACCAGCAATGGTAAGAGGACAGACATTACAGAGCACACTAAAACCCATCATTGAGTATACTGTGACCAGACCAACTGTTTGTAGAGAAATTTAAATCTATGAATATTTTTGCATTGTTTCAATTGTAAACTCAGACTGTTCCAGATTTTCACACCACATACAGACACACAAAAGCCTTTACGGGTTGTTCGAGTTCTGGGTAATTTGAATTCTCCAAAGCCTCTCACATTATAAACCTTTTCTCGAATTTCAAATCTAGTTTGTAAATTTGCCGGTAAAAGTTTAGTAAAAGCTTTATACAAAATTATGGATGTATTGTAATTAACCAGATCCTGGAATTTAAGTAACTTTGCCTGAAGAAAGAATTTGTGAGTATGATCTAGATAACCAGCCTTGTGAATAATACGCAGTGCTCGTTTCTGTACTGTGACTAATGGATTAGTTGTATTTTTATATGTATTTCCCCACACTTCCACACAATATGTAAGATATGGAAGAACCAGGGTACAGTACAGAGTACGAAGTGCATCTTTATCAAGGAATTGTTTCACTTTGTTCAAAACTGCGAGGCTTCTAGAAATTTTGTCATGAGATCACAGTTAATCTTTCACTGCATGCAAATGGTTTATTGCCTTGTTCCTCATATGTCTCTTTAGGCTTCCCTCGCGGGTAAATTTTTGTCCACAAATGTCACAGCCAAATGGTTTCTCTCCCGTATGAACCCTCTTGTGCCTTTCAAGATTACCCTCTCGGTTAAATTTCTGTCCACACAAATCACAAGCAAATGGTTTCTCTTCAGTGTGGACGCTCCTGTGCCTGTTCCGAGCCCCTACCTGTGAAAACCTCTTACCACAAACACCGCAGGCGAATGGTCTCTCCCCCGTGTGGACCTTCTTGTGTATCTTAAGATTTCTGTTGCAGTTAAACCTCCTACCACAAATGTCACAACCGAACGGTCTTTCGTCTGAGTGGCCTCTCATGTGTATCTTAAGATTTCTTTCACAGTTATATCTTCGACCACAAACGTCACAACCAAACAGTTTCTGATCTGTGTGGATTCTCCTGTGAGTCTTCATGTGGATCCTCCATTTAAATCCTTTCCCACACACATCACAACTAAAAGGTCTTTCTTCAGTGTGAACCATGATGTGTTTCTTAAAATGTGACTTCTGCTTAAATTTTCTACCACAAACACCACATCCAAATGGTTTTTCTCCTGTGTGAACTCTTTTGTGTATTTTCAGATTTCCCTCGCCATTAAATCTTTTACCACAAATGCCACAGCCAAACGGTTTCTCTCCTGTGTGGATTCTCATGTGCCTTTTAAGATTATACTGATCTCTAAACCTTTGTTCACAAAGACTGCAGCCAAATGGTTTCTCTCCTGTGTGGACTTTGATCTGTAAATCTGCAGTTTGCTTCACTGGAAAACATTTCTTATTGGTGAAGCTGCCCAAAGAGGCTTTTCCTGAATGGCGTGTCACGTGTCTCTGAAGAGACCACTTGTACTGAAACCGTTTACCACACTCAGAGCAGATGAAGGCTTTGGCCCTGCCCTTCTTACAGTCACTGTCACTTTCTTCAGTTTCAGATCCAGAATCCGACAAAGGCTCCTGCCAATCATCTGTGTCATCATCCTCATCATCAGCACCAATACTGACTTCAGTTTCACCAGAGGTAAAAGTCTTTGCATCGGTGTTTTGCTGTAACAGGTTATTTGACTCCGGGTTCCCAGCTGGCTCTGCTCCTGCACTGTCCTCTCTGTCAGTTTCTGTTTTGATTTTTGTTGAGCAGCTGATTTGACGCCTCTCTGCCTCTGCGTTGTCTTCGGTTTGGCTATGAAGAAGCTGTGTGCACGGAGGTTTCTCTTCTTCATCTTCACTCTTCACAACAACATGAGAGAATGGAAGTGTGGCGTTATCAGCCTCCTGTAGACCGTTAAGCTGCTCTCCATCCTGACTGGTCAAGAGTTCCTCCTGTTCCTCCTTAATGTGGAGCAGGACTGAGTCCTTCTGGTCCTGCTCGACCTGCTCGTCCTCTGAAGGGAAAACTAAAACAACAAAAACATGCATACATTTAATATTTAAAACATTAGCAGAGATTCTCTGGAGTTTAATAATATTTTAAGGAGCAAACATTTCATGGACAAGCATTTGTCTGCCTTTACGCTATTTAGACAATAATGACTATGAACTCTGACACGTCTTTCTCTATTAATGTCTGAGGTGTATCTAAGGTGTCTCTGTGGCTGGAGGACTGCATTTACTCGCCACAGTCTAGAATGTAAAAAGACTGCTTCTTTGTCAGTATACCAGACCACATCTACTATCACGACTGGAAAAACTGGGGTAAAGATAATGCAGTTACAGATTAATTTAATTACAATTTCATGCAGTTTTGTAACATTTTACTGTTTTACCAAAAATGTACATTTTTTCTATGCTTATAGTCTAAAATGAAGGCAAACAAATGTGTGCGTCTTTTACCCAGACTTTTCCTGGTGTGTATCTGCGCTGATTCTTCTGATTTGACCAGTGTGGGAGACACAAAAATGTCATCTCTGGGCTCATCAGGGCGAAGATTTTCTATTTCAGACACTCCGCTTTGTACTTTTGAATACAGCTGCCTGAAACATGAATATCAATCATTAATATTAGTATTTCTTACAATTGGCAAACCTTAGGCATGAATGTAACTAACTCATCACTGGTGCAAAATATATATGCAGTATACAAGTGTGTACCACAACTCTGTACAATGGGGTCACATGTCCAATTGACTGGATTTATTTGTGAGAGACTAAATATGTCTGAGCTTAAGATCCACAGTTAGGTCCATAAGTACTTCTGCACACCAAGAGAGCGGATTTTAAGTCAAACAGTGAAAAAGAGTTTCTCTTTCACTTGACCTAAGACTGACTAGATTCGAGCCTCTGCATCAAAGTCAAAGTCAAAGCCAAATGTATTTATATACAGTAGCACATTTAAAACAACAACTGTTGACTAAGGTGCCGTACATTTAAGATAATCAAAAGAAATAAAAACAAGAAAAAGGAGGATAAAATGAGAACGTTTGAGTAAATAAGACAAATAAAAGTAGTACAAACTCATTCTGATGTAAAAGCCAAGGAATAAAAGTGGGTTTTCAGACGGGTTTTGAAAGTGTCTGAGGTTGGGGAGGTCCTGATGTGAAGGGGGCAGTCACAGCAAAGGCCCGGTCTCCTCTGTGCTTTAAACTGGACCTCGGGACAGCTAGGAACATTTGATCCGCAGAGATCAGAAAGGTATGAGGGTGCTAACCTGTGCAACGCCTTAAAAAACAAATAATAAAATCTTAAAATCCAATCGAAATCTAACTGGCAACCAGTGTAAGGATGCTAGTATGGGAGATATGTGGCCTCGCTTGTGTGTGCCAGTTATTAACTGTGCTGCAGTGTTTTGGACCAGCTGCAGACGGCTAACTGATTAAAGACTACTACAAAAGTCGAGGCGAGATGAAATGAAGGCATCGACATCTCTCTCAAAGTCTCTGAAACAGAGGAATGGCGTCACTTTTGCAAGTAGCTGGAGATGAAAGAAACTCGTCTTGATTACAGCATTAATCTGTTTATCAAACGTTAGATTACAGACAAAAATCACTCCTCTTTTTTAAATAAATTTCTAAAGGGCCAGTGTAGTAGTGGTCACAGGGACCAAACACAATCACCTCTGTTTTCTGTTCATTCAAGTTAAGAAAGTTTAAAGCCTTAACGTCCTCCAAACAATCTAGTGAAACCTTCAGAGGACTCACAAATTCATGTTTCAGTGGCTGGTAAACCTGTGAGTCGTCTGCATAACAATGGAAAGAGATGTCATGTTTTTTTTTTTTTAAATGAACCCATAGGGAGCATGTAAATTGAAAGAAGGACTGGGCCAAGAATGGACCCCTGGGGGACCCACAAGAAAGTGAGGTTTTTGAGGACGATGTATCTCCAATCTACCCTGAGACCATTAACTGTGCGTCTTCCCCGGTCATTCTCCCAACTTTCCCATTTTCTCTCTCCACTGTCCGACTGCAATCAAGGCTGAAAAGCCCCCAATATATATATTTTAAAAAGTGCCACTGTCTAAAACCTAACTGTATATTACACTTAGAGCACATTATAAATAAAACGTGATGGTTTTACACTCAAACTCTGAACCTGCTGAAGGGAAAGTTACACGTTCAGACCAGGTTGCCGTGGTGATCCAGCCACATAAAGAGACAGCAACCTTTGTGGATCCTCTGACTTTAAGCTTGACATACTTTGCTAACCCATTTATCTCTCTTCCTCTGGTAGAGACAGGGTTGCCTCTCAGAATATGTGACAAAGAGCAGACTTCGGAGTTCATTATATTTGATTTCTTCTTCTTAATTTGTCTGCTCCCTTTAGGGTTCACCACAGTGCATCATCTGCCTCCATCCCATCCTGTGCCAGCATCCTTTTTCTGTTTCACTAACCCACTACATGTTGCTCCTTCACTGCATCCACAAATCTTCTCTGAGGTCTTCCTCTTTTCCTTCTTGTCTGGCAGCTCCATCTTTTACATCCTTTGTGCAAAATATCCACTCTCCCTCCTCTTCACCTCTCCAAACCATCTCAGCCTCGCCTCTCTAACTCTGCACTGTCACTCTGATGGACTCAACATCAGCTCGGCCTCGCAGGCCCACAAAACCTTTATACAGGAAGTTGATTTTGGTTCTGTGAATAAAAAGTCCTAATCTCTGATCCTTTGAGTCTTACCCAGTAGATATTGCAGAGTTCAGCTGATGTGGGTGAGAGGACTCGTCCAGTATTAACTACCTCAAAATCGTCCAGGTGTCTTCCCTGCTAACCCTGAAATGAAGCGACCTGAGTAGCCCTGCAGGTCAAATCCTATCAGCCCCACCTGTTAATGGTAACTCCCCTATTGATCGTTTCACTTCTAACTCCTGTGATGATTTTAGTGGCCTGGACAGAAGGCTCCAATAAAATGATGCACACTTCAATCTC
Organism: Rhamphochromis sp. 'chilingali'; assembly: GCF_963969265.1. NCBI lineage: Eukaryota > Metazoa > Chordata > Actinopteri > Cichliformes > Cichlidae > Rhamphochromis > Rhamphochromis sp. 'chilingali'. The sequence continues at coordinate 28,773,332 of NC_137950.1, forward strand.
TTTCTACCCGGCTTGAAGGACACACCGTCTCCAAACCATCAGATCTCACTGCCATCTGTCACAAATCACCCCGACACTCGTCTCCACCCAATCCACCCTGCCTGCCCTGTCTTCTTCACCTCTCTTGCACCGTCTGTTCCTTTGAATGGTTGACCTCAGTCATTTGTTTAATTCATCCTGTTCCCAGCTTTCTTGTTTACATTGTTTAAAAACTTGTAAAGACAACTAAATGAACATGATTGCTATTAATCTTAGTTTGAGAAACTCAGCCCTGCATCATTTGTAGGTACACAAAAAACCAAAACATGTTAATGACCCAGAGATTTGTGCGTGAGACATTCATATGCACAGTTTATGAATGAAGCACATCGCCCACGGTTGTGCTTTCACACACGTGTGACATGACAGGAGCTATTTCAGAGCGATGACTCACCTTTCTGTCCCTCTAGAATCCTCACATTGAGAGACTGATGGAGGTTTTCCATTCATGGAACTTGATGTTGTGACTCTGCTCTCGTAACTGCAAAAACAAAAGCAAATTAAGAGTTTCAAGAGCTACACGACTCATCTGCATAACACGGAAATACCAGCTGTGACCTAACCCAGCCATAATAGGGTGAAAATCGGGATACGTGCTAGAGAGACTGCCAGGTTGCAAGGCTACATTCACACCTGAGCATAATTTAAAATCAGAGGTTAACCTAACATGCATGTCTGTGGACTGTGGGGAGAAGCAAAGGAAGAGACTAGAGAGAAAGGCTCCGGCTGGCCGGTGAATTCAAACCCAGCATCGTGCCAACGCTGAGCCCCTCACCCACAGCACATAGTCTGATCACTGCAGGCCACAATGACCCTCAGGCCATCGGCAAATGAAAAGAGTGCTCCTGATAACAAGCACGACCCTGCAAACAGCAGTTTGTTTATCTGACCCTTTTCTATTTCAAGAAGTTCGGTCAGAGTTGGAGGTCATTCTCCGTGTAGCAGCAGCAGACAGCTGGTACTATTAAAAAAATGAAACACCTTGCTTCTATATTAATAAATAAGGAAACACTGAGTCTGTGTTGTAGAATAAAGGTGCTCACACCAAATATTCACTTGTAAACTGTTTCTGCCTCATATCCTGCATTTCTATATATGCTTGCACATGTTTCAATAAATCACTGCACATATGTCTCATTTTCTAACAAAATGTAACTGTTAGTACTTTTCTTTTGTTTGTTTTACATATAATTTAATATCTTTTTATCTATTTACTTTTAATTATAATTCTGAACAGTAGGATCCACAGTGTAGAGCAGCTCAGCAGTATTGTGGCGAACACATGCAAATCTCCAGGTTCGAGACTGGGAGGAGAGAGCAATCCTTGGCGAGGGTTGAGTCGTGGAGGCCATCTGCTGTAAATCAAACATGCGGATCCATCTGCTCGAGCAGCCGTCTGAGAAAAAGGGAGCAGGCAAGCAAAGCATACTCGTAGATGTGGTTGTTGTTCAGGTAATAAAGTAGAAATGACACATTGATTTGTGTGAAATTTTCATACATACTACCGAGATTTAGGCCCAGCGTTACATGTGAACATACGGGCAGATGCTTCGCTCTCCTGCAGTCTGTGCTGCAGGATGCAGGTCAGCTTGACTGATGGGCTGAGTGAGCGACTGTGACTGTGTCTGTGTGTGTGTGTGTGTGTGTGTGTGTGTGTGTGTGTGTGTGTGTGTGTGTGTGTGTGTGTGTGTGTGCGTGCGCCTCTGCAGGCTCCTTTCTATCCATCTCTAACCAGCAAGCAAACCAGTCACATTCATGTGTGTTTGGGACATAAATATCAGTCCAATCATGTAGCAGCACAGGTGTTAAAGGACTAGCTGACACTGACACTTTTGCTTCATCATTTCCGTGCAGTATTTAAGCATTTAAATAATTTGAATAAACTGATGATTAAATCAATCCCAACCAATGCGCGCAGATATTAATTTTACATTATTCGGTTAATTTGATCCTGTTGTTGATCTTATTTTGATGCCTACACCCTATTTTTAATCACACAGGTAGTTTAAATTACCAGTCCAGCAGAAAGGCGGCCAGTTCAGCGTCAGTCTGGAAGCATCTGTCCCTCTTCAGTGCAGCCCACCTGGAGTAAGCAAGCCCGAGATCTACCCTGGTGCTTCCCTGAGGCGTCCTTTCCAGGATTAGTTTTGCGTCTTTGTATTTTCGCTGCTCTGACGGTGAGGTCTGCAGCTCCATCGCTTTTCTTCCTCTTAAAAATGATTCTTCATCCTCAGTTTGTTTTCCAGGCTTCGGCTTTCCAAACAAAGCGATTATCCAGCTCCAGCGGCGGTTCTACAGGGACAACACAACCCCTCCATCAGGAGGGTCCACACGAACACAGAGCCGACCTTTCTTTGATGATCAACCCGATCTGTATTTTGTTCCCCCTAGCAACACCGGAGAACCAGCAGAAGGTTCCTACCTAGTGTCTGCTGGCGAAACGGTTTCCTCAGTGGGATGCATGAGGATGCACATCAAAAAGACGATGGTGAGAGGAATGTTTTCATGGGTCAAGTACAGTTCAGGGGGCCCGGTGGCGCCAGTGTCCGGCAGCCTCGCCTCGTCAGTGCGCCCCAGGGTGGCTGTGGCTACAATGTAGCTGCCATCACCAGTGTGTGACTGAATGTAGTGTTAAGAGCTTTGGGGTCCTTAGCGACTAAGTAAAGCGCTATACAAAAGCAGGCCATTTACCATTTACTGTACAACACATTTGTAGAATAATATTTTATGTATTTGTATGTAGTGGATACAGAATACATTATGTCGTTTCAATATATCGAGTAGTATGACATGGAACTACTTAAGCACACACACAGCACATGTGTTCTAATTGTGGTTTAACATTGTGCGTGATTAAAGGTTATTCGCACTTACAGTTTTTTAAAAGTTTTTTTAATGTAAAAAACAACAACAAGACATTACACAGGGACAAAGCATTTTAACGTCCATATTAAGAACAATAAAAACGCAAATACAGTTATTAACATACAATAAACACATATGGTTATATAACACATGTGGTTATTTGTCTTTTATATACAGTATAACGCACTGTGTGAAATGTGCACAGCGCACAAAAAAATACAAGAACACATTTAAGATGCATAATGTAAAAAAAACAATTATTGTTTTACTTTTGCTGCATCCTTAGCTGTTTAATAAAACGGTTTATCTTAAATCGTAATTTATTTTCACAGTCATTACTTTTAAAAATTTATTTTCTTTATTAAAGAATAAAAACACCCCAAAAGAAGCAGTTTTATTTCTTCAAAATACAAATTTGAGCATTAAAAAAAAAAAAACAATCCGGTGGATACTATTTTTAATCTTAAATATTCAAATCTTCCTCTGAAGATGTGTCCTGTAACAGGTCTGTGCATGTAACTATACTGAGCATCCATTTAATAAAATTAGATATAATGAAACACTGTTTATAAAGTATGCAGTTCCTCTTCTACCCACTTTTTTTATTTAAACTTGTTTCCAAATGTTGGAATACAACATGTAAATAAAATTAGAATGAGGCCATTTGCAAAGAGTTTAAAGCCTCAAAACTTGAACTAGTTCAAAAACAAAACACATTAAATGTTGATATCAGTAACATTGCTTTTTGAAAATGTTTACATTGTTTCAAAACAGCTGGGGGGAAAGGAGGCATTACCTCTTCTATTGAAAGGTATCCTGTGGAGTTTTTATCAGCTCCATACAGCAGCTCCTAACAAACAAACAAAGCCATTAAAGAAGAAGACTGGTGACTACAAAACACAGGTCAAGTATTTAATGTTGTTTTATGAAAGAAAATGCATTCAACAACATGACATACACATTTTGAATTTTTGCTTCATAAAGAATTTTAGTTGCTCAACAGTTAAGAATTTAAATGGGTCTAGTTTACATTTCATCATCACAAAAAGAAGACAGACGTAAATGTTTCAAGAAACAAAGAAATGAAACAGATCTATCTAAATGAACATTGCAAGGGACAGCAAACTGAGAAATAAACACAAAAAGCAAATACAAGAGAAATATCAACTGGTCACATTTTACGTGTTAATTCATGCCTACTTTTATTTTAGCACTCTTTGTTTTAAAGGCAAATTAAGTTGTTTGTTTTAGTCTTTTATTTATTTTTTGTTGGGAGCTCTGGTCCTCCACAGTCATAATCATACTCTTTGACATTACACATACATGACTGATTACCCAGTTGCTAACAAATACATTCAGTCAGCTGGAGGAATTACACTGCTTTTGCCATTTAAATTACAATGCTCATGAAAAATCTTGAAAATGAAAAAAAAAAAACATGTCATCAAAATTTTATAAACTAAATTTTAACAACATTGAAATACACCACTGAATTAATCTGATATCGAGTTCTGCTCACTAAACTATGTCGTTCAGAGTTTAAAACTGTTCCCAGGTGAACCTGATGCCCAAAATAAGCACTGGTTCAGCAGATACATCCAACATACTGGTACTGGTAAAGCTTTACCTAAGGTGCTGCTGATTTATATCCATAATGAAACAAGTATTGCATTTTTATTAAACTTTATTAAATATCCCACTCACTGTGTTCGGTTTAGCCCAAAACAGCTGCTGCCTTCTGCAGAAATCAAACCTGAGGGTTTTCTGCCAGAAAGGCTTTCTAATATGTCGAGTTTGTGTTTTAATATTCCTTCTTAAATTGTGTCTTCGGTGGTTGACAATGCAGGTAAGCACGAGTGCTGCCGATAAATTAATGCTTCAGTCACACAGGTGTAGAGACCTGTGGGCAGCCCCAAATACTCATGACCTCCAGCAACCACTAAATCAAGTGAAGTTCATATTTTCATTTGCTAGGTGGTTGGCGACTGGTTGTGCAACTGAATCGACTCAGATTGGTTGCTGGTTGTGGACCTCCCCTACCAATTGGCAGGTAACTACTCTTCAGTGATCAGCACCTGGTGGGTGGGAGATCAACCCAGACTGGGTATATGTAGCAGGATCCTCAGAGCAACTCCAGTCCTACTCACCTTGCCGGACAATTCAGATCTCATTATGTCTTTTTACTCTCCATCCTTAATGTAGTAATGGCTGTCCTCAGGCATTGGTAACATGCTGAATTCAGTAGTTCAATAAGAAAACTTGATGGCAGAATTGGAGAGGGTTGTCTTTGTTTAATCCCTGAGAATTAAGTCTGCCATGTATCACATGCTTCTGCAGATCGTCTGCCTGACAAAGACATCTTCTAACTGCAGCTGTCCTTTTAACCTGGCATCAAAATGGCACCGACCTCCCAGTACCTGGTGACTACCAGCAGCTAACGCACTCTAGTCTTCTGTCTGTGGTTAGTATAGCGCCATTTCTGGTGTTGTTCTGTGGTGCCACTGTAGACACCCTGAAGATGGTGTCACGTCTATGCCAGGCACCCTTGACAGTTGACAGGAGGTGAGTAAGAAGTTTGGCACTTGATGGAGTGCGGAGTACTGACAGTCAATGCTTGACAGTTCACCAGAGAATCCTTAGCTACCAACTTTCGTCAAGCATAAATATAGTGGAAAACAAAAAAGAGATACTTGGCCACAGCTTCTGTTGTCTCTCCACAGAACTTCAACAAATGCCAAATGCCATCAGTTTGATTGTGTCCGCATGTGTCTAAATGTTGTGTTCAGTCCTGGATCATGAGGAAAATGCCAAACACATTATCCCCAAAGCCTGGAGAGACGAGGCAGTCATGCAAGATATTCGTAGCAGGAAGTCATGATGACAAAAGGCAGCGAGTCTACCTGAAGCATGACTATAACACTGCTGGAGCTCTAACCTGGTAGGCTAACTTGTGGCTGTGGAGAGATTTGAATGAATAAGGCAATTATTTTTAGCTTTTTTGGTATCCCTATATCCCAGTGTAATAAATACAAAATACAAGATAGTTCACTCACATGAAAAGAAATTGAAATTTTAATTTCAAATTTAGAATATAAGAATTTAAAGGTCACAATGGTCCATGTATAAAGTACAATATAATGAGAAACATCTGCTTTTTCTATTTTTCAAGTTTACACATAACACCGACAAGAAACTGAGACTCTCCGCCTCAAAGTAAAATTTGCGCCAATTAAAATGTCTTGCAGCTGTAAGGCACAAGTTTTACTACTGTGATACAAGGAATCAAGAAGTAAGTACCAGTGAAACATGATTGTTTATTAACATAAACACTCAACTATGATCAGTAAATAAATTGTGAAATAGTTCACAAATTCAATAAAAAAATTAATTTGCTGGGACAGAGGCTACTGGGGCGGTGCTGGCCGGGACTGGAAATAGGAACTACTGAGCAGAGTGCTGCTCGGGCCTGGAATCGACTCCATGGAGCCCGGAGGGAGGAGGACTGGAACTGCGGACTGCTGCCGCTGCTGACGGGCAGTACGGAAACGAATAAGCATCCCCATAGTCTCCTGCTGAAACATTGACCACTGTTCCTCTGTGAGCATGCCCACCTCGGTGCTCAGGTATTGACAGTACATGACTCGGTTGTTGCTCAACCCCCCAACGGCCGCCTGCAGGGACTCCATAGCTACCTGCAGGGACCTCATAGCCGTCTGCAGTGAGGACATGCTGTTTGGGATTTGAAGAACTGCCTTGTTGACGCAGCGGCTGGCGAGCTTGGCCTTCTTGCCCTTTAACTTTGGGGTTTGACTGGAGGGAACAGGAGACGGAGACCCAGGACGACTTGATGACCTCGCAGGCTCTTCGTCTCCTTCTTCTTCTTCCTCTTCCTCCTCCTCCTCTTCCACTCCGGTATTGGTGGACTGTGCCCCTTGAAGCTTTTTAAACACAAGCAAACAAACATTAACATAAATATCAAATGCATACAAGGCAAGTGCAGACATTTTATAGCACATTTACTTTTGCTTAACTACTTCCCCTGAAACGCCATTAAACAGAGCAGCTACAAGGGAGAAAAAAACAAACAAACAAAAGGGCATATTACTCTACCTTTCCCAGGCTGCTCCTGCGGATGGTCATGTGCTTGTCCAAGAATTTGAACATATCTGAAGTCCACCGCTGCCTGGCTGTCAGTGGTCGTGTTGCTTGCTCATTCTTCTTCTTCCTTAGTTTACCATAGACGGTCCGCATGTTGCGGAACCACCCCCAGAGGAAGTTCCCTGAGCACAGTCGAAAAAAAAACACAAACATAAATGTCCCGTTTAAAAAAAGATAAAAAACGTTAGAGTGTTTTAAGATACTGAGCATCAACAGAAATTACAGAGACATAGCTCACCGGTAACTCCTAGCTCCTCGGCCTTCTGATCCAGCAGCTGCTCTCGCCTGCGCTTGTCCTTGAAGTCGCGTGCTGTCTGGTCGTAGAAGAACGGGTGAGCTGCAAACCACTCTACGAGGTGGTCTTCCTGTTCGGGCGAGAGAGTCGCCTCTGGCTCCATCCGGATCCTCTTCTTGACCCCGGGCCAATGCGACACCATTGGCTTTTCATCCTCTATCTCCAACTCTGGCTCCCCGGTCACAACTCTGTGGCCAACACGTCCGTGCAGGCTGGCTGACGAGCCCGGCTCCAGCATTGTGTGTGGCATGTTGGCAATGAGTGACAGCGAGGGGTCACTGTTTTCGTCCGAGTCCTTCTGGTATTGAGAGGTTGCAAGAGTGATGTCCGAACTGGAACTGGCAGGCAGGCACTTCTGCCATCTCCCTCTTCCTTTCATGGATCTACGTGCAGTCCTCCTTTCCATTGGCGGGATGCTGAATCTTGACACGTTTTTTTGCATCATGTTTGGTGACTGGCTGTAGACTTGTTGGCGCTGTCGGCACACCTGCATTTACAGTTAGAGGTCAAGTGATTAAAAGCTCTCAAGGTCACCAACCAGTCCCGCTGACCGCTCGGCAAGTAGTTATTGAGTGTCTGCAGAGTGTCTGTGTCCATGCAAACTATGGGTAACAATCTGCTAGCAACCAAAGCAATCGCTATGAGGTTTTTGGTGCAACACAATACACCTCTTTGCCATTAATTTTAGCTCGTGACAGCCAGCAACCACTTGCCAAGCAGTCGGGGATTACACATTTTACCCTAGCGACCAGTGGTTGGCAGGATGATAGTCAACTGGTCTCTAGGCCTGTGTAACAGGGGCATAAGGCAACAAAAAAAACTATATACAGTTTCACATTGTTGGTCATATAATTAATAAAATTATATTCCAAGTTTAAGTACATTAAACCTTATTTAAAACTATATATAGCAGAGTATCCAAGGCCAAAAACTGTTTGTGTGCAAAATAAAATTATATTCCCAAGAAAGTTTGCTTCAACTCAAATCATGTCAAACAAATTCTTTTAAAAGGTAAACACAGAAATAGATACATTTCACAGTGGGATTAAGGCTCACTCTAATTTGTAAAAGTCTTGTCTTTGACCCACAGGGCTTGCAAAATCGCTAGCCCGACGTCCCGGAGCTAGCGATATCTCCGGTCGGGCCACCAAAATCTTTCTCAGCCCCAACCGTTGGGCTATATGATAACCCAACGGGCGGGGCTGAGACAGATTTTGGTGGCCCGACCGGAGATATCGCTAGCTCCGGGACGTCGGGCTAGCGATTTTGCAAGCCCTGGACCCATTTAGTCACCAAAGCCTATAGTGGCTTTCTTGATCATTATGACTTCCAGGAAGCTAACAGAAAGTCCTAAAGGTGATCTTCTCCAACTATCTCTCCTGATATAAATTAACTGAGGTCTAATTTACCAATGATAGATTGTATATTACCCCAAGTACAACTAGTATCACTGTTTTATATTTATGTAGCAATTAATTGTACAAAATAATGGAAATGTGAACAACTGGGGATACATTATTAACATGTCCCCATGTGTCTCAGACTTCCCTGTCACGTAAAAATTTCTGCACTACCAAACTGTTTCTCTTTTACATTAACTTTCACGTCTTTTCAGTTTTTCAGATCATGTAAAGTTCTTCCCACACACTTCACAGCCAAATGGTTTCTCTCCCACATGAAGTTGCATGTGTCTCTTCAGATTGCTTCCTCGGTTGAATCCTTCGCCACAAACACCACAGCCATATGGTTTCTCTCCAGTATGGACTATCTTGTGAATCTTCAAACTTTCGTGATTAGTAAATATCTTACCAAAGACATCACATCTAAACAGTTTTTCTCCTGTGTGAATTTTTATGTGTTTATTGAAAGTAGAAGAATGTCTATATTTCTTTGTACAAATCTTACAACAGAAAAGTTTCTCTCGTGTGTGGATTCTTATTTGAGACTTAAGATGAGTGTTTTGGTTAAATCTTTTGCCACAAACCTCGCAGCTATATGGCTCATAACCCAATGGCCTCTCTGCTGTGTGGACTTTTCTGTGAGCCTTGAAATGCATCTTCTGCTTGAATCTTTTACAACAAACACCACAACTAAATTGTTTCTCTACTGTATGGACACTCTGGTGTCTTTTCAAATCTCGTGAATATGAAAATCTTTTGCTACAAATATCACAACCAAATGGTTTCTCTCCTGTGTGAACTCTCATGTCTCTGTCAAGACTATACCGCTGTCTTAAAGTTGTTTCACAAACATTACAGCCAAATGGTTTCTCTTCGGTGTGGTCTGTCCTCTGAGACTCTACATTTTTCCTCACTGTATGAGATTTCTTAATTTCCAAGCTGGAGCTGGAGGATAATTATTTTGAATGACATGTCATGTGTTTTTGAAGAGACTGCCTTTGGAGAAACTCTTTATCACACTCTGAGCAGCTAAAGGATTTGTTTAAAATGTTAAATGCCCCCTGACTCTTTATGCCTGACTCAAGTTCCCTGCTCACCTTCCAAACATCATCACTGTGTCTGGTTTTAGGTCCAGAATCTGATACAGGCTCCTTCCAGTCATCATCATCATTACTCACTTCAGTCTCAGAAGAGTCTGAAGCCTTTACATCAGTTTTTGGTTGTAAATAAATATGTGTATCAAGGTTCCCTTCTGATTCTGGTCCTCCACAGTCCTCTTCATCAGGCTCTGTTTTTACCTGTTTAGCTGGGCTGCTGGTCAGAGGCTCCATCTCACTGTTGTCTTCAGTTTGGCTTTGATGAAGCTGCAAAGACTGAGACTTCTCTTTATCATCATCTTCACTCTTTACAGTAACAATAGTGAATGGGAAAGTGGTGACATCAGTCACCTTCAATCCATTATGCTGCTCTCCCTCCTGATTGGTCCAGAGTTCTTCCTGTTCCTCCTTTATCTGCAGAGACTCTCGGTCCTGCTGGTCCAGACCGAGGCTCCATTCAGGGTGATCCTCTTTCATCTCCAGCAGCTGCTGAACTTCTGCAGAAAACAGCAAAACACATGGAGTTAAATTATTATAAAGGCAATTGTAGCACTGGAGTATTCTAGGAATCTGATAGAAATTAGAAGAAAGAATGAAACTATACTGAGATGAGTGAAAATCTTTAGCAAGCTTGTGTTTCTAGTCGACTTTTAGCCTGCAATAAAAGAAATGCTTTATCATTGTACTTCCAGTGAGTGTTTTAAAAGAAATGCTGTCAGGATGAAGGAGTTTGTGAAAGTGAAACAAGTTGGGGTTTTTTTCACTTTGCTTCACCAGAGTTTATAAGAGAATTCCTGCTTCAAAGCCATCATATAAATAATAATTTAAAGGTACAGGCCATGGAATTAGATATATATGTTATACTCATAAATATATATATTGTATTGAATAATGTGTAATTATGTCTTCCAGCAAAGAATGAATCAATTACAAAACCATTACAAAATTACTTGTTTTAAAGCTCAGTTTTTAAAACCTCACGGTGTAACTACAGCCCAGCAGCTCACAGTTTGCCAGGCATCAAATATTTGATCAGGTTAGAAAAAAATAATTCTGAGGCCAACAAAGATTTGAATGGGTACATGAAGCTGAGGATCGGGATTTTTTAAATTATGAGTAATATAAACCATGCAGCAGTATATTAATGACTAATTCTGAATGGATTATCTCCTGAGTGACGTTTGGTCCAATTAGAGCATCTTTCTCCTGCCATGTGATTGCATTTGTCCCTAAAAATCGTGAACCTTCATCTTAATTTTTATCGATGGGATAAAGATTTGGCGTTCATCCTCCAGCTTCACTGTGTTTGTATTATGCTAACCATAGCTCTGTAGCTAGCCACCACAACATTATATACCAGCTAGCCCAACTTCAGCAACCCTACAAACGTCACTGGTGTTTCGTTTTCTGTCTTCATTTATGTTGGATAGCAGAGCTGTATGTTTTTAATTTTTCAGAACTTCAAACTTCATAAATCCTGTTTCTCGTGGATGCCTGGATTTGAAACTTTATTGCAGAGCAGCCACACGGATCATTTTATTAAAGATGAAAGAATTTAGACAGTTTTTATCTCTCAGTGTTTGTTTGGGACCTGAAGAGGAGTTTGGACCCGGAAATCATCATCATCATCAATTATTTATTTATATAGCACTTTAAAAACACACCTGGTAGACCAAAGTGCTGTACAATACTAATATGCACATAGTAATAAAACCAGACATAGCAATAAAGTTAAAAAACAATAAAATAAAAATAAATAAAAATAAAAATGAAAAAATTAAAATAATAAATAATAAAAATAAAATAAAATAAAAATGACTAATGACCTCAGACTTAATAGGCGGATAGCTAGGATTATACACTTAACTGGGAGGGGTAAGATGACAGAACACAGCTGACTGCAATCTACTCCGTCCCAGGAAATATATTTAACATACTGATATAAATACATAAAGAATGTTAACATACAGTGGGGCAAAAAAGTATTTAGTCAGCCACCGATTGTGCAAGTTCCCCCACTTAAAATGATGACAGAGGTCAGTAATTTGCACCAGAGGTACACTTCAACTGTGAGAGACAGAATGTGAAAAAAAAAAATCCATGAATCCACATGGTAGGATTTGTAAAGAATTTATTCGTAAATCAGGGTGGAAAATAAGTATTTGGTCACCTCAAACAAGGAAAATCTCTGGCTCTCACAGACCTGTAACGTCTTCTGTAAGAAGCTTTTCTGTCCCCCACTCGTTACCTGTATGAATGGCACCTGTTTGAACTCATCATCTGTATAAAAGACACCTGTCCACAGCCTCAAACAGTCAGACTCCAAACTCCGCCATGGCCAAGACCAAAGAGCTTTCGAAGGACACCAGGAAAAGTATTGTAGACCTGCACCAGACTGGGAAGAGTGAATCTACAATAGGCAAGCAGCTTGGTGTGAAAAAATCAACTGTGGGAGCAATCATCAGAAAATGGAAGACATACAAGACCACTGATAATCTCCCACGATCTGGGGCTCCACGCAAGATCTCATCCCGTGTGGTCAAAATGATCATGAGAACGGTGAGCAAAGATCCCAGAACCACACGGGGGGACCTGGTGAATGACCTGCAGAGAGCTGGGACCAAAGTAACAAAGGTCACCATCAGTAACACACTACAACGGCAGGGAATCAAATCCCGCAGTGCCAGACGTGTTCCGCTGCTGAAGCCAGTGCATGTCCAGGCCCGTCTGAAGTTTGCCAGAGAGCACATGGATGATACAGCAGAGGATTGGGAGAATGTCATGTGGTCAGATGAAACCAAAGTAGAACTTTTTGGTATAAACTCAACTCGTCGTGTTTGGAGGAAGACGAATACTGAGTTGCATCCCAAGAACACCATACCTACTGTGAAGCATGGGGGTGGAAACATCATGCTATGGGGCTGTTTTTCTGCCAAGGGGACAGGACGACTGATCCGTGTTAAGGACAGAATGAATGGGGCCATGTATCGTGAGATTTTGAGCCAAAACCTCCTTCCATCAGTGAGAACTTTGAAGATGAAACGAGGCTGGGTCTTCCAACATGACAATGATCCAAAACACACCGCCCGGGCAACAAAGGAGTGGCTCCGTAAGAAGCATTTGAAAGTCCTGGAGTGGCCTAGCCAGTCTCCAGACCTCAACCCCATAGAAAATCTGTGGCGGGAGTTGAAAGTCCGTGTTGCTCGGCGACAGCCCCAAAACATCACTGCTCTCGAGAAGATCTGCATGGAGGAATGGGCCAAAATACCAGCTACTGTGTGTGCAAACCTGGTAAAGACCTATAGTAAACGTTTGACCTCTGTTATTGCCAACAAAGGTTATGTTACAAAGTATTGAGTTGTATTTTTGTTATTGACCAAATACTTATTTTCCACCCTGATTTACGAATAAATTCTTTACAAATCCTACCATGTGGATTCATGGATTTATTTTTTTTTTCACATTCTGTCTCTCACAGTTGAAGTGTACCTCTGGTGCAAATTACTGACCTCTGTCATCATTTTAGGTGGGGGAACTTGCACAATCGGTGGCTGACTAAATACTTTTTTGCCCCACTGTATTCATCACCTGAGCTAACTGCTCAGTTTAGTTTAGTTTTTTCCCCCCAGTTTTGCATTATATGTGCGTTTAAAAAAACAGATTCAAATGGTCACTAAATCCAATTCAGTCCAATTCATTTTTATTTGCCTCATACATAATCACATAAAGAGGCTCAAAGAGCTTCACAGGCATAAAAACAAACAAACATAAGAAATGAGGTCACTTACATATTAAAAAAGAAGTTTAAACAAACAAGCAAAACCATCAAGAACACACAGATGTCACACGTTAGGAAAAATAAACTGCATATAAATTATAACTCAGTCCAATTCAA